>NC_064646.1:27114659-27743698 GCF_023864345.2 Schistocerca serialis cubense
GTAGAGTGCTGCAGTAATGCACTGAGAAGAGAGCACTGAAATATAAATTTCGGTTCATCGATTTGCTATTTTTCTTGCTGTGCTACCTCGAAAAATATGCATCAGACCTGAAATCAGAGGAACTCAGGATAACGAAGAAATATCTTCCCGTTAATCAGTTGTTTCATTTAATTAACTAAAACGTAGCTTCTCTGTATGAGCATGTAAGCAATGAATCGTTTTTACTCGAAGATCGTTTACCCCCAAGTTTAAAACTTGGTTAATAGGTGAAATGGTATCAGAAGACGAATACGAAAGAGCTTTCAGTGTGTGGAATACATTCAAGTGCTAAACACTTAGAGACTATTCCGATTTACAATTGAAAATTTACATACTCTTCCTTTCTGTCGTGTTCGAAAACTATAGCGGTCTACGCATTAAAACTTATGAACTGGATCCTGTTCATTATGTAACTTTACCTACTTTGGCACGAAACATTCTGTTGAAAGTTACTAGCACTGAACTGCAGCTTATTACTGATACTGAACAACTCCAGCTTACTGAAAGAAGCATTTCTTGGTGTTCGCCCCTTGTTCACACAGTCATGCTGTTGCCAACAGCAGATTCGAAGCCACTTATGACGACAAAAATGGTGGACATTATATTATACGCATTCACGGGAATAGTCTTAGCAGCTGGTCGATCTGACAGTATAACCTGGTGTCCAATTTTGTACAAGTTTCTCCAGAAAGTCGAAAACGTGGTAAACCATTCTGACGCAGTATACCTCTTAGAAGTGGATCACTAATATCCAAAGAGTATATACGATTTTCATTTACATTTTTCCTTGGTTAGAAGAAAGTTACCACCATCCGAATGTAATAAACCAAAGTAAGTCGTCTCGATCTGCTATTCAGAAGTCTGGAACAATGTTTACAACATAAATTCGTGTTAAGCTAAAATCACAGTATTTTATCATTTAGGCAAGATCCTTGGAGACACCATACTTTGAGATTAATCAAAACAAAATCAATAACATATGTTTGCAACCAATTATTAGGTAAAAAGTGATTTCAAGCTAATAAATAGTATTCTTTAAAAGACATCATAATCGTCATTGAGTGTAGAAATTATTTATTTTCACTATAGCATCTTTGTCATGTGCTACAGCAAATGCGCATTACGGTAGAACGTTACAGACTTAACAGTGTGCTTAAGTACATTTCAAGCTTTAAGAAGTACAGGGTAAGTGATGTGTTACTTCTAGCAAGTGTGCAGTATACCACCATACATGTGGCATATTGGGTCATTCAGTATATACACCTTATTCTTTATTTTTTAGCTTTCACAGTATGCCTCTTGATTATGGCCTTAAGATGTATATTGTTATAATAAAAATAAGAAGCCTGTACATTCAATTTCGAATATAATAAAAAGATTTACTTGACTATGAATCCAGACCAAGGGAAGGAAACCTGATAAAAAATAAACTGTTTTGATTACGCATGCACAGCGTGCGAAAGAAACAGGACGTAACACTGTCAGAATGCTGGAAAGGTAAATATGCAGCGGCTACGGATTTTAACGAACATTGATATTACACTGAAATGAACAGGCTTAATCTTGTCTTTGACACACCCACTGCAGCTCTAGCAGATTATCTAAATAGTGCAAAAACCCTTCTTACATTTGTCCATTATGGATATATGTTAATCACGTTTCCAGTCTATCATGTACAGATGTGTTACCCAGAAACGAAGGTGAAACATTAGTGCAAAAACTTAATTTTACATATATCGCTGTGAAGCAGCTTAATGGAATTAATATTTCACTAACATGAATAGCCATAAAAAGCAATAGATCTTAAAAAATATTCATGTCTGTGAAGAAGACTTTTGCAATAAAAATATTAATCACAAAGGTGAAAAATTATATCACAAGTAGTAATTTTACGTGCAAGTCTGTGAAGCGACCCAAGGGAATTACTATTGCACTGCTATGCGTAATCACAGAAAACAGAAAATTTAAAATGGTATATACGTCTGTGGAGCAGTTTGAGGGCGTTACAAAACACTTTTATGAGCAACAAAATGCCAGGCAGTCGTAGGGCCTATAGCTCATGAATTAGGCAATTAGAGTCAAGGCTCAATTTTAATCAACCTTCCAGACAATTCTACAGCAAAATCTAAAATATTCACAGGGAGTGCAAATTAAATTTACACCGTAAGTGATTGGAAGGTGTACGTGGACCCGCACACACGAGAGAAACATAAGGATATGTAACTGAGTCCATTTGGCCATCCAGTACCAATGTTACAAAATGTAATATACCAAAGGTACTTGAATTCCAGAAATGGTGTTAAAGTGAAACTTTAATTTAAAACGCACATACACCTCCTGAAACTGATACAATTAAATAATTCCTTGATTTAGAAAGATTGCTATCGCCTGGATTCTGATCCACACCAAGTTGTTGGCCATACACGGTTAGTAGAACGACCTGAGTTATTTTGCTGCTAAACGATACTCAGAATTAGCAGCGCGGGGGGGGGGGTTTGTCTTGAAAATCATGAAACTTAACGCCCAAAAAAATTTTTGCTGAGAATTGTTTCTGGATCAGACCAAAGCGAATCGTGGTCGGCTTATGTGGCCATCTCCACCAGCAAAATCAGCAGGATCACGCCCGAAGTCCATCTCCCAAAAATGACTCGTCAACGCACAGGCAGGACAAGTAGCAAGTACCCAGTAGGGGAAGGCAGAGCCTGTGATGTAAACATCAACCATTACACACGAAGATCCAAGAAATCAATAAATCAATCAAACCCCAGAAGAACATCTGTCAACTATGAGCGCTTGCCGAGCCGCCAAGTCAACACCACTGGAGACCGAGAGCCAAGGGAACTGAGCTGTGACAGATATAACCGCACGCACGAAGCAGTTCTACCGTCGTTAAGGAAAGAATCCCGACCACTAGAGTCAACACAGAGCTCACATAAATGCGCCGTGAGCTGTACTTGGATGGCTCCGTGGGGAGATCACTGTGACGACTTTGTACGGCCTCACAAACAAGGGAGCACCTTAGCAGTAGCTTTACTCTGCATCCAGAAGTCTTTTAACTCTCGAGCAATTGCGCCTATGTGTAAAGTGCGCCAACCACAAGTAACATTAAAATTTTTCTTTTTAAAATGCAGTCTTGATCACACCACATATGTTACAAGAACATAGGTGACCGGTTTCGGTCATATCACATGACCATCATCAGGCCTGTAATTTAGTTTAGGAAGTAATAGAAACCTTACTAGATTGACAATAAAATATCATAAAATGGTTATAAGGATAAAGATACATAAAGAGATATGTTATACATAACTATTTTTATGTTATTATTGTACTTTGTTTTTTTTATGTTTTGACGATTATGTGAACCCATTTTATACTGATTGGTTGACGTGAGGTGGAGGTAGAAGAGGTAGATGGAGCATCTTCGTACTTAAGCGTATGCTCGTCACTTGCTGGCACCAGCCGACATCACAGCAGCTGAGAAGAGTGCTCCACCTACCATCTTCGAAAGATACCATGGGTATAACACGTCTTATTGTATTTTATCCTTATAACCATTTTGTCATATTTTATTCTATTACTTTCTAAGTTAAATTACAGGTATGATGATGGTCATGTGATATGACCGAAACCGGTCACCTATGTTCTTGTAACATACGTGGTGTGATCAAGACTGAATTTGAAAACGAAAAATTTAAAAATTTTTGATCACTGTCCCAAAAATGTTTATTAAAATTGTTCACAAGGAACATTGTCTTGCTCCTTTCCTTTGTTGTTTCACAATTGCAAGCCCCTACCGATTACTTCATTATTGCTTCAGCTAACACAGTGATAAGTTGTGTTCTCATAGGTTCAAAAGGGCAGCAACAATATAAAATAAACAGCGAGTTAGGTGAGAAAAAAATTTACGTTCCGTTCAAGAAAATGTGCCAAATTCCAAGTTAGCAGCACAATCCCACAATGAGGCAGTTGTCTACGACATAAACAGCAATGATATAAACATTTGTCTCGGATCTGATGCTGCTGCGCTGTTTAATGCACCGAGAGGTTCGTTACTGTGGGGTAATACCTGTACGCGGCAACGAATTGAAACAATGAAAGTCTATTTTATTGTTGTTTAGTTAAACAGCGATTTGGCTTCTAAAATGTAAGTTTATTTTGTCATTGTTTAGTTCAACTAAGATTTAACAGCGATTTTGCTGATACATGTATATCTTAGTAAAAAGGCCTGAGTGTGCTATGAAAATAGGCGCGCTATCTAGAAGATTAAGAGAACCACGTCACCCAAGTTCCACGTGGTATACGGAATGTTACAAAGGGCAGCCTCCCTCTGGTGTGCAAGGCGAATGTTGTTCCTGGCAAATTCACAGTGGTTTCTTTTTCGTTTACGACCTTCAGATTAACATCCTTAGGAAGGAAGACATTTAATGATCGCGAATCAGGAAACCCACCTTTTGTGCTTATTGATAACCTAACGATGATCTGTAAATTGGACATAATCGGTATCCGTAAACCATACATATTATAAAAATGATCGTAAATATATGTGAATGTTCCACATCTCCTCCTAAACCATTGGCCTGATTTCAACCATATTTGGTACACATGTCGCCTACTGTCTGGAAAGAATGACTGCGCAGATAAGAACCACCTACCTATAAAATGGGTAACAGCGGGGGTGAAAAAGCACTGTAGTTCACAACGTGCGATAACCCTTTCTTTACTCATGCAATGTTTGAAAACGAAAGCACTTAGTGACTGGCAACAAACTTTACACGTAATTTCACACTTTCTGTTACTCTCACCCACAAATTGGTGAAAGGAAAAATGTTCATTACTTTCTACATTTTCGCTTTTTTCCAGCAAAACTGCTGCATAAGGCATAGCGTTTTAATTTGTTATTTCTTTACTTCTAACCCTATTCACAATTAATTTCACAGATAGCAGCCACATACGAGGGTTATCCGGAAAGTAAGTTCCCATCGGTAGTGAAATGAAAACCACAGCGAAAACCAGTAACGTTTTATTTGCAACAGTTAGGTACACCTTCCACCTACTTCTCTACATAGTCGCCGCTCCAACTTCGAGTTTTGTCGTAGTATTGTATCAACTTTCCAATATCCTCGTCATAGAAACCAGCCGCCTGTGCTTTCGGCCAGTTATCTACACTGCTCTCCAGCTCGTTGTCTGTGGGAAAATTTTGTCTTCATAGCCAGTAGTTCTTGTGAGCAGAGATGAGACTCAGGGGGATCCAGTTACGGACTGTATTGTGGGTGATCATACACTTCTCATCGGAAACGCTGCAAGAGCGTCTTCATTGCCCCTGCAGAGTTTGCGGACGAGAATTAACATGAAGAAGGAACTGCTCGAAAGTTGTGTTATGCGGGCTGCATGACATAGGCGAAATCTCTAACCAGCCTTTCATACTTGGCGGGAGACACTATTCCCCACGCATTTTTACGTGCTCACTTTTCACTGAAAACTGAAAAGAGTGACGTGATACGATCGACGGGCGTACTAGAGACATTGCCCAACAAGTCTGTGCAAAGTTTTACCGGATTTTCCCAGTGGTTTCCATTTCGCGACCGATAGGAGCTTACTTTCTGGACAACCCTCGTGTAATACTGGATGTAACTGTAAAATTATATCACGAGATACGACGTGATAAGCTTTGAGTGGCATGAAAATGAAACTGCAGGGCGAAACTCTCTATACGTATGTAATATGTAAAATGTATACGAAATATGTTTTAGATGTGACACACACATTTGAAAGGAGCTCATTGTAATCCCTTGGAATGATTTCAATAAAATTTGGTACACATATTAGTGACGAACTGGAAGAAAATGCGGTAGGGTAAGATGCATCAGCCTCCTATGGGGCTTGATGATGATAACATAGAGACAGAGGCGGAGAGAAGGAATTGGGCACATAGAGAGAGAGAAGAAGGAGATGGCCACAGATAGCGAGGAGACGAAGATTAACGGAGAGAGGGGAAGGGGAAATGAACAACAGAGGGGAAACTAGATAATGTACAGGGAAAGTAAAGAGGAGATAGACAGAGTCAAGGGTGGAGAGGCAGGCAGAAACAGGAGCAGCAGGGCAGAGCAACAGAGAGTGAGTGAGGAAATAGACAGGTAAAGTTAAGAATAGGAGATGAAAAGAGAGACGTGAGAGGAGGAGATGGGTAGAGAGAAGGAAGAGTAAAAGATGGGCATGGTGTAGGGGGGGGGGGGGAGGAGATGGACTTGTGGGGGGGCATAAAAAAGGTGAATAGATGGAGGAGGTGAGATAGATAGAGGGGCAGGTCGAGATGTAGTTAGTGGTGGGAGAAGAAGATGCATAGGGAGGGAAGGAGCAGATGCAAGGAGGTGGAAGAGTATATGGACAGTGATGAGGGAGGAGCAGTTGGTAAGAGAGAAGGGTAGGAGGAGAGAGACAGAGAGAGGCACAGGAAGAGATGGACAAAGAGGGGGAGGGTGGAAGAGTTAAAATAACAGAAGATTGTAATTAAAACAAAGGGAAAAATAGGTACTTAGCTAGTTTATAACATTTATTATATTTTTTAAAAACTTTTATTCAGTAAATCACTCGTGTTACATCTGTAAAACTTTTACAACCATGTTTTTTTTTATATTTTGTAAATTTTTCACAGACACACACACACACAGACACACACACATGTGCAATAAAATCACATTTAATGTTTTCACGTTTTTTCACACATACATAAAAATCTATTACATTGCAATATACTACTTACAGTTTACAATTTTGACATACACATATTTAACTACTTCACATGTACACACCTCTCACCAGACGTTCGAGTCCTTCCTCGCGCAGGGGTGTGTGTTGTCCTTCGCATAAGTTAGTTTAAGTTAATTTAAGTAGTTGTAAGTCTAGGGACCGATGACCTCAGCAGTTTGGTCCCTTAGGAATTGACACACACTTGAAAATTTTGTCACATGTACACTTTTTTCCATTGTTTAAGAACTCAGTCGTACGTTATTCATAATAAAATGATATTCAGTCGTTATACAGGCAGTAGTGATCCCAAGGCAATGTACAAGTCTTTCACCCTAATTGTAAGTAGAAAATGTTCATCATTCTGTGCTGATGAATATAGCCTGTGTCATTAACAGTAGCTACATGGTCATTTAACTGAATTACATACTGCACAACTGTTTGACTTCTCAGCCTGGAGTACTTTGCCGTTAATCATCCATCGTTAACCCATTAACAGAAGACTGTTTTCCACGCTTTGCTTTGCACATTAGGCATCCTGGTTTAGTTTCAGCAGCATACATATTCGCTCGTAGACTGACATATTTGATAATGGGTCCTCCTTTCTATTTGGCAATCAGTAGTAGAACCTCTTTCCTATTTGCAGTTGAATATTGAAGTCGTTGGGGTACTAACACCATACCATAGGATGGACCTCATCAACCAAATATGCGACAAAATCTTTGGCAGTAATTCGACCTTGCAGAGTGACCATGCGCACATCACCGAATCCTGCCTCTTGAAACACGAAACGCTTCTGCTACCTTGATTACAGGGGCAGCCCCCTCACGATTTCCAAATTCACTGAGCTCCGACACAACACAGCTGCAGATACACACAACACTGTTCTGATGATGACTAACACATACAGCGAGGCCCGCCCGGTTAGCCGTTCGGTCTAACGCACTGCTTTCCGGGCGGGAAGGAGCGCCTGGGCCCCGGCACGAATCCGCCCGGCGGATTTGTGTCTAGGTCCGGTGAACCGACCAGTCTGTGGATGGTTTTTAGGCGGTTTTCCATCTGCCTCGGCGAATGCGGGCTGGTTCCCCTTATTCCGGCACAGTTACGCTATGTCGGCGATTGCTGCGCGAAAAAGTTCTACACGTACGTGTACCCCACCATAACTCCATTACTCTACCACCTGGGTTCCGTGTGGGGCGGCGGAGGGGTGAAGTGGACTACGGTAGTCGTCGTGGGGTTGTGGACCACTGCGGCTGCCGCAGGGACGGAGCCTCTCCGTCATTTCTAGGTCCCCAGTTAACATACAATACAATACAACACATACAACATGTTCAAGACATCACCCATGTACCATTCGTGATCAAATACAACAGTGTAGTCCGCCTGCTTATTTGGGTGGTAACGTACTCGCCTCCCATGCAAGCGGGCCCAGGTTCGATTCCCGGCCGGCTTGGAGATTTTCGCCGCTCGTGGACTGGGTATTGTGTTGTCCTCATCATCATTTCATCCTCATCACCGGCGCACAAGTCGCCCAGTGTGGCGTCGAATGAAATAAGACTGGCTGTTGGCGGCCGAACTTCGCCGAATAGGGGTCTCCCGCCCAACGATGCCATACTCTCATTTCCATTTCTTTTACAACAGTGTGAACTGCAGTCTTCACTGGCATCTGCATTTATATTCAAGCATGCATTTCTCGCGTCCCGTTTATCTACCCAACGCCTGTTAAACAGCAGCAACAGATAAAGCGTGGAACTTACATTCGTTTAAGCGGAAACAAGCAAAATCTTATCAACGCGTACAGACGTATGACACAAGTGACACCCGATTACCTGACCACGTTCGAAGTCTGTGAGTTAAGCGCAGCACCGTATTCTGCTCTCTCACGATGTCCAAAGACTACTGATGTCGCTGATGCGGAGTACCTAGCAGAAGGTGGCAGCAGAATGCACCTAATATGAAAATCGTATGTTTTTGGTGGTGTCCAGATACTTTTGATCACATAGTGTGCTGGAAATTAGCTTTGTGATTTGGCTGCTTGTGTAGTCGTTATTTAGCCCACACTTGAAACTGAAATAAAGTTACACTTTTCTTCACCGAATTACTTTACGCAACTGAATATCAGATACTTGCTTATTAAGGTGCAGCTTGTCACAAACCCGCTCAACATCAAGAACCATTGTGGTAAAGTTTGTAAGCCCAAAGGAAATTAATGGTACTGCTGCCTCAGATACACAAAAGAACAGAGGTTAGCGGATAACGAATCTGACAATATGTAATCTTGTATGAATGAAAAACTCCTCCTTCATAGAAGCATGAACGAATTACTGAATCCCATAAAATTTAACGATAGTTTTTACATGAACGAAGGCATAACGGTTGTAACCTCCCCCTCACTTATCGACCTTAATGACAGTGAAAAATTAAATCGTGTGTACCTAACGGAAATTTGGGAAAAGCAATCGTCACCGAAGTTAATCTGTCGGTAAAGAGGGAGGAAAGGGTTACATCTAAATGAAAGGAAAAAATGCAAATGATATTGGTGGAAATTAATTTTGAGAAAAGGGTAAACTTAATAAAGAAAGTAAATGTGCGGTCGTCACGTTAACAATTAATTGGCGTTAATTAGATATTTGAGATTTGGGGAAAATTACGGCCGCCAGTCCTATGGACAACTACTATAATAACTGAAAAAGAAAGGTTATTGCACATATAATTAGCACTAAAATCGTGGCAACTGAAGGTTGACACGTGTGGCGTGAAAACTGAAAGTTTGTCAGAAGTAATAAATTTCGCTACACTCTGACTTAATTTAGCAAAAGAATTAATAAAACCGGAAAATTGAAAGTTAATTTAGTGACTGAAATTAATAGTGAGATTTGTTTCTGAAGCACTACGAAATTCAGTAAAATAAGGTTAGTCTAGGGCTACCTCAACAATCATTTCAAAAGCTACTTGAATCTACGCAATTTAGAAATAAGAGATTTAACTTTGAACTTGAATTAAATGATTCTGGACAATTAACAATAGTAACATTTAGTACGTACCAAGCTGAGCTGCAGTCACAGGTAAGCTAAAATATGCTAACAAAACTCGCACTCTTAATTTGTGCTTGTGTAATCTAAATATTGTAGCCAGCTATGAATACCTTAACTGAAAATTGAAATTAAAGCAGTGAAATGGAATGATATTACTTTAATGCTGGCGTCTGAATTTCAACGACACTCGGGTTCCTTTTGGAAAAGGAAGGGACCCTTCTTGGTAATGTAGTTGGGACAATGAGTAACAATGGTTCATGCTAAGTTGCAGTAATTTTGTGATGCAACAATTTTAAAAGCTGAGGTCTGCCATACAGTTCTAAAACTTTACGTGCTTCCGGTCTTCCTTGCTGGTTGCTTGAAGGTTTGAAGTTGTCGGTCGAGGAGGTGGCGACAGTCACTCATTGTCGGCCGTCGCTGTTGCAGAAGCTGGATGTTGGCGCGCCTTCTGCTCGACACTGTCACCAGGCGAAACGGGCTCTTGATGTGTGCCAGCTAATGCTTCCCGTCCGCGACACCGTGTCAGAAACTATCATAGCAAGTCGAGCGCAATTACATGCTGCCCAACCCAGAAAGCGCGGCAACTCGCGGGAGCGTCACACAACACACCTGCTCAACCGCACTACTCCAGCCAGACTCTGCTCTGCCCGCGCTCCACGCGGTAGAGTTAACACTCCCAATGATCCTAAACACTTTGGTTCTCCACACGACCTTTCGATGTAATTGTTCGATAGCATAGTTTTCCCTAGGCCGGACCAAGCGTAAAATACAAATAATATTTACAAAACAAACCAATTATACATCGACATAAATGCATATATATATATATATATATATATATATATATATATATATATATATATATATATATATATATATATATATATATATAGTAAAACAATTATAAAGACACAGGAATGTCATATCTTCAGGTAACAAAATAAGGAAAAAAATTTATAGTACAATAGATGGAAATAGGAGGATATGCATTTCCGGCGTTACACGGCATTACACGGCAACGAAACTATACTAGTCAAACGCCTTTCGCACCTAATTCAGTTTTCCGTATTTACTAGACTCACTGCAATAATTGTAACTGTAACACTCTTGTCAGCGAACGCTAGTTGAAGGAAAGGGTACTGACGCACATACGTGTTTATACTGGGACATGGAATGAACACGTCAGTGCTGTCCTCTAGTAACACGCGCCAGTGCCCCAAAATTAAGTCAGTTTCAGGTCAACTCTTTGCTAGTTAAATGCAGAAGTAAAGCATAGAGATATTCAAAATACTTCAAAAGGGGACACCTTTTTGGTTGATTGATGAACAAGATTACCGAGAAGAAGTGATGTAGAGCACGTATTTCTGTCTGTGGTGATTACACGCCCTATTAAGAACCATTTTCCGGCATTTGTAATGCCCAGGGGAGCATCACGAATCGCAAATGACTTCAGTATAATTACTGTCTTTAAATAAAAGTGTCGATTGTATTCGTCTCATTGCATATTTCCTTCAGTTACCTTCTGTAGGCGTTCTTTCGTTCATCTAGCTACTGTATGTTACTCGGTAGTGGCACATTATGCGGAAGATACGTTCGTCCTTTTAAGATCTGCAGACCTGTGTGCAAGCAGTGACTTTACAATTCCTGGCATTAATTACGAGTTTAAATTTCGGAAAGTTTAACCCATCATCCATCTGAAAGCCAAATGGTTTTCAGAATGGGAACCTCGTTTATAATTTTCACCATCACTTCCTTTCGAAAAGCTAATCACAAGCAAAAATCGTATCAGAAGAGAATGCTAAAGGCGAAGGGTGGGAAAAATAGACTTTAAGCTCCTCTATGGCCCAAGCTACCAAACCAACTGTGGTCTTGCATCTACAGCCGATCAAGTCAACTGCCGAGCGTCCCGGGAACAAATCCGCTGAACGCTTCAAATCCTGCATCGCCATTTCCATTTTTTTTACAACAGTGTGAACTGCAATCTTCACTGGCATCTGCATTTATGTTCAAGCAGGCATTTCTCGCGTCACATATATCTACCCAACGTCTGTTGAACAGCAGTAACAGATAAAGTGAAGACCCTGCATTCGTTTAAGCACAAACAAGCAAAATTTTATCACGTAATGGCCGATTATAGAGGGGTAACAACCAGCCTGCAGCATAGACCAAGGGCCTTGTGTTGATGTGACGGGTTGTACGTTGGGCAACCAAGGACGCTTACTTCGGCTCTAGGTGTCTCCCCGCTACTTGCTTCCTAGTTGACAACCGCAAAGTAATTTTGAGCGGAGTGTAGTGCTCGACTCGTCCGCCAGCGGCGAGGTCGCACCGCCGGCAGCGAGAAGTGGGTCAACCGCAGAGGGCAGGTGAGAGAGAGCTACGAGCGGAGCCGGCCGCGGCGCTGTCGCGCGGTCGCCGCTATCTGCCCCGTAAATCTGCCGCACCTGCCCTGGCCGCCCCCCCTACCCGCCCGCTACAGTGTAATTGTTATGCGACACTGCGGCGCTGTAGCAGATAGCGGGCCAGACGTCAGCAAGAGGAGCAGGTGGGCGCCGTCTGGCCGCGTGATCGACGGGTGCCTCGAATTTGCTGCACCACTCGCAGCAGCCAGACCTCCGCCTTTCGTGCTTGCGTATCTTTCGCTGTATACAGAGTTGCTAACATGAACTCGGCAGAGGTATGATCCACTGTTCTACAGTAGCTCAACCATGTAGGCAGATGGGTGTGTCGGCGTAATACGAGTGACGTTCATTCAATAATGCCACACATTCTTTTTCTAGACCAATTTCTGGTGGAAAAATGGTGGATTTCTTCTGGAACATCGTGAAATATACCCGCTTCAGCCTCTTCAGTTTCATGAAGTTCCGATAAGTAGCTAACAAAACGGGTGACTCTGTAACGGAGGTGCTTTCCAAGCAGAAATCATTTACTGAATTTCTTTTTGCCGAAAAGTAGATCATTCCTAGGACTTCCTCTGTATTCCAGCTATGAAAGCCCCACTGTTTATGGTGCCAAGCCCATGTCTACGAAGCGATGGCTCTGGGCGCATGGCCGAATTTGCTCTCATTTACTGGTCTCGTCAACGCTCCTTGCCTTACTGTGCCGGGTCGATAACACGTCGCTGTTGCACTAGGGGAATAGCAAGGCTGCCCGAGTTATTTACTGACGATATCTAGCACTGAGGCGTTCCATTTGCGCCCATGTAAATTAAGTATTCCGAGCAAATGGGAGTTTCATTACTGATTTGCATATGATGGAGACTCTTTCCTGAAAACCCGACCTGTAAGGTAGTACACGTTCGGTGGTAAGTCACCATACGAATTATGAAAGCTGTGAATGCCAGAAATGATGGCACTGATGCAATCTTCAACACACAGTTTTTAGGCAAAATGACACTGTTACCAATCAATGTTTTTATGTTATACGACTCCTCATAAATAAAATTCGCTGTTAATGTTTTCTTGAATTCTTCATTAATTTTGTATGTAGTACAATCTATATTATTAATTACTGGCAGGACTGATTTCTGTTATTTATGAAGTTTAATTTGTGGTCTCAGGACAGATGTTCGTGCATTAAAAACATTTATGTACCTTTCATCTTTATCTGCAAGCAGAAAATTCAAATTTTCTTCGTTCTGATCGGTTCTTTATGCAATGGCTTTGTAGAGTCCTTTCTGACATCTACATCTACACCCATACTCCGCAAGCCACCTGACGGTATGTGGCGGAGGGTACCTTGAGTACCTCTATCGGTTCTCCCTTCTATTCCAGTCTCGCATTGTTCGTGGAAAGAAAGGTCGTCGGTATGCCTCTGTGTGGGCTCTAATCTCTCTGATTTTATCCTCCTGGTCTCTTCGCGAGATATACGTAGGGAGGAGCAATATACTGCTTGACTCCTCGGTGAAGGTATGTTCTCGAAACATCAACAAACCCCGTACCGAGCTACCGAGCGTCTCTCCTGCATAGTCTTCCACTGGAGTTTATCTGTCATCTCTGTAACACTTTCGCGATAACTAAATTATCCTTTAACGAAGCGCGCTGCTCTCCGTTGGATCTTCTCTATCTCTTCTATCAACCCTATCTGGTACGTATCCCACACTGCTGAGCAGTATTGAAGCAGTGGGCGAACAAGTGTACTGTAACCTACTACCTTCGTTTTCGGATTGCATTTCCTTAGGATTCTTCCAATGAATCTCAGTCTGGTATCTACTTTACTGAGGATCAACTATATATGATCATTCCATTTTAAATCACTCCTAACGCCTACTCCCCGATAATTTATAGAATTAACTGCTTCCAGATGCTGACCTGCTATATTGTAGCTAAATGATAAAGGATCTTTCTTCCTATGTATTCGCAGCACATTACACTTGTCTAAATCGAGACTCAATTGCCATTCCCTGCGCCATGCGTCAATTTGTTGCAGATCCTCCTGCATTTCAGTACAGTTTTCCATTGTTACTACTTCTCGATATACTACAGCATCATCCGCAAGAAGAGTCAATAAGCTTCCGACGTTGTCCACAAGTTCATTTGTATATATTGTGAATAGCACCGGTCCTACGACACTCCCCTGCGGCACACCTGAAATCACTCTTACTTCGGAAGACTTCTATCCATTGAGAATGACATGCTGCGTTCTGTTATCTACGAACTCTTCAATCCAATCGCACATTTGGTCTGATAGTTCATATGCTCTTACTATCTACGGAATCCTGACAGTGAACAGATAACAGGGTGTCTGTCATTATCCCAACAAGGCCAAGAATACCTGCTTGACCCGAGGGGAGATCCCAAGCCTTCAATGGACTGTTGTTCTTCATCCTCGCTCACACTTTTCGACTTCCATCTGTTTGGTGCAATGGAGGAAGTACTCCACGAGAAGCAGTAAGGTTACAGATGCGGCAATTCCTTGGCTCCGACGTGGAGCGTGTGGGTATGCAGACCGAACCAGTAAGGTGCCGTAAGGCCGTCTCAAAGAGTGGAAGCTATGTTGCAGAATAGGATTTTGTATCCGAAAGAATGGTAATTTGTATAGTGTACTGGATTCTTGGAAAGAAAAACTAGCATAAAGACATCTGTTTTGAGGAAATACACTCCTGGAAATGGAAAAAAGAACACATTGACACCGGTGTGTCAGACCCACCATACTTGCTCCGGACACTGCGAGAGGGCTGTACAAGCAATGATCACACGCACGGCACAGCGGACACACCAGGAACCGCGGTGTTGGCCGTCGAATGGCGCTAACTGCGCAGCATTTGTGCACCGCCGCCGTCAGTGTCAGCCAGTTTGCCGTGGCATACGGAGCTCCATCGCAGTCTTTAACACTGGTAGCATGCCGCGACAGCGTGGACGTGAACCGTATGTGCAGTTGACGGACTTTGAGCGAGGGCGTATAGTGGGCATGCGGGAGGCCGGGTGGACGTACCGCCGAATTGCTCAACACGTGGGGCGTGAGGTCTCCACAGTACATCGATGTTGTCGCCAGTGGTCGGCGGAAGGTGCACGTGCCCGTCGACCTGGGACCGGACCGCAGCGACGCACGGATGCACGCCAAGACCGTAGGATCCTACGCAGTGCCGTAGGGGACCGCACCGCCACTTCCCAGCAAATTAGGGACACTGTTGCTCCTGGGGTATCGGCGAGGACCATTCGCAACCGTCTCCATGAAGCTGGGCTACGGTCCCGCACACCGTTAGGCCGTCGTCCGCTCACGCCCCAACATCGTGCAGCCCGCCTCCAGTGGTGTCGCGACAGGCGTGAATGGAGGGACGAATGGAGACGTGTCGTCTTCAGCGATGAGAGTCGCTTCTGCCTTGGTGCCAATGATGGTCGTATGCGTGTTTGGCGCCGTGCAGGTGAGCGCCACAATCAGGACTGCATACGACCGAGGCACACAGGGCCAACACCCGGCATCATGGTGTGGGGAGCGATCTCCTACACTGGCCGTACACCACTGGTGATCGTCGAAGGGACACTGAATAGTGCATCCAAACCGTTATCGAACCCATCGTTCTACCATTCCTAGACCGGCAAGGGAACTTGCTGTTCCAACAGGACAATGCACGTCCGCATGTATCCCGTGCCACCCAACGTGCTCTAGAAGGTGTAAGTCAACTACCCTGGCCAGCAAGATCTCCGGATCTGTCCCCCATTGAGCATGTTTGGGACTGGATGAAGCGTCGTCTCACGCGGTCTGCACGTCCAGCACGAACGCTGGTCCAACTGAGGCGCCAGGTGGAAATGGCATTGCAAGCCGTTCCACAGGACTACATCCAGCATCTCTACGATCGTCTCCATGGGAGAATAGCAGCCTGCATTGCTGCGAAAGGTGGATATACACTGTACTAGTGCCGACATTGTGCATGCTCTGTTGCCTGTGTCTATGTGCCTGTGGTTCTGTCAGTGTGATCATGTGATGTATCTGATCCCAGGAATGTGTCAATAAAGTTTCCCCTTCCTGGGACAATGAATTCACGGTGTTCTTATTTCAATTTCCAGGAGTGTATGTCCTGCGTCCCTCGAAGAATGAAACTAGCGACACGCATTTACACACAAAAGAACATTTTCACCACATGTCTACCGAGAAAATGTGTGGAAGTAGATTAGAGGTAACTAAGGAAGTAAACAGTGAATCTTTTAAAATTACACTACTGGCCATTAAAATTGCTACACCACGAAGATGACGTGCTACAGACGCGAAATTTAACCGACAGGAAGCAAATGCTGTGATATGCAAATGAGTAGCATTTCAGAGCATTCACAAAAGGCTGGCGCAGATGGCGACACCTGCAACATGCTGACATGAGGAAAGTTTCCAACCGATTTCTCATACACAAACAGCAGTTGACCGGCGTTGCCTGCTGAAACGTTGTTGTGATGCCTCTTGTAAGGAGGAGAAATGAGTACCATCACGTTTCTGACTTTGATAGAGGTCGGATTGTAGCCTATCGGGACTGCAGTTTATCGTATCGCGAAATTGCTGCTCGCGTTGGTCGAGATCCAATGACTGTTAGCAGAATACGGAATCGGTGGGTTCAGGAGGGTAATACGGAACGCCATGCTGGATCCCAACGGCCTCGCATCACTAGCAGTCGAGATGACAGGCATGTTATCCACATGGCTGTAACGGATCGTGCAGCCACGTCTCGAACCCTAAGTCAACAGATGGGGACGTTTGCAAGACAACAACCATCTGCACGAACAGTTCGACGACGTTTGCAGCAGAATGGACTATCAGCTTGGAGAACATGGCAGCGGTTACCGTTGACGCTGCATCACAGGCAGGAGCGCCTGCGATGGTGTACTCAACGACGAAGATGGGTGCACGATTGGCAAAACGTCATTTTTTCGGATGAATCCAGGTTCTGTTTACAGCATCAGGATGGTCGCATCCGTGTTTGGCGACATCGTGGTGAACGCACATTGGAAGTGTGTACTCGTCATCGCCATACTGGCGTATCACCCGGCATGATGGTATGAGGTGCCATTGGTTACACGTCTCGGTCACCTCTTCTTCGCATTGACGGCACTTTGAACAATGGACGTTGTAACGCCGGAAATGCATATCCTCCTATTTTCATCTATTGTACTATTATTTTTTTTCCTTGTTTTGTTACCTCAAGATATGACAGTTCTGTTTCTTTATATATTGTAATTGTTTTACTGTTTGTATATATATATTTATGCACTTATGTCAATGTATAATTGGTTTGTTTCGTAAATATTATTTGTATTTTTACGCTGGGTCTTGCCTAGGGAAAACTGCTATTGAACGATTACATCGATGGGTCGTGTGAAGAATCAAAGTGTGTAGGATCTTTGGGAGTGTTAACTCGGCCGCGTGGGGCGCGGGCAGTGAGAGTCTGGCGGGAGTAGCGAGTGGAGCAGGTGTTGTGTGACGCTCCCGCGAGTTGCCGCGCTTTCGGGGTTTGGCAGCATGTAATTGCGCTCGACTCGCGATGATAGTTTCTGACATGGTGTCGCGGACGGGAAGCATTAGCTGGCGCACATCAAGAGCCCGTTTCGCCTGGTGACCGTGTCGAGAAGAAGGCGCGCCAACATCCAGCTTCTGCAACAGCGACGGCCGACAATGAGTGACTGTCGCCACCTCCTCGATCGACGGCTTCAAACCTTCAATCAACCAACAAGGAAGACTAAAAGCACGTAAAGTTTCAGAACTGTATGGCAGACCTCAGCTTTTCAAATTGTTCCATTTGCCTCGCAAAATTACAGCAACTTAGCATGAACCTTTGTTGCTCATTGTCCCAATTGCATTGCCAAGCAGGGTCCCTTCCTTTTCCGAAATGAACCCGAGTGTCGTTGAAATTCAAACGCCAGCATTAAAATAATATAATTAGATTTCACTGCTTTAATTTCAAAGTTCAGTAGCTGGCTACAATATTTAGGTTACACGAGCACAAATTTAGAGTGCGAGTTTTGTTAGCATATTTTAGCTTACCTGTGACTGCAGCTCAGCTTGGTACGTACTAAATTTTACTATTGTTAATAGTTCAGAATCATTTAATTCAAGTTCAAAGTAAAACCTCTTGTTTCTAAATTGCGTAGAGTCAAGTTGCTTTTGAAATGATTGTTGAGGTAGTCCAAGACTAACCGTATTTTACTGGATTTCGATGTGCTTCAGAAAGAAAGCTCACTATTAACTTCAGTCACTAAATTAACTTTCGATTTTCCGGTTTTATTAATTCTTTTGCTAAATTAAGTCAGAGTGTAGCGAAATTTATTACTTCTGACAAACTTTCAGTTTTCACACTACACGTGTCAACCTTCAGTTGCCACGCTTCTAGTGTTAATTATATGTGTAATAACCTTTCTTTTCAGTTACTATAGTAATTGTCCTTAGGACTGGCGACCGTGATTTCCCCCAAATCTCAAATATCTAATTACCGCTAGTTAATTGTTAACGTAACGGCCGCACATTTACTTTCTTTATTAACTTTACCCCTTTTCAAAATTAATTTCCACCAGTTTCATTTGCATTTTTCCTTTCATTTAGATGTAACCCTTTCCTCCCTCTTTACCGATAGATTAACTTCGGTGACGATTGCTTTTCCCAAATTTCCATTAGGTACACGCGGTTTAATTTTTCACTGTCAATAAGGTCGATAAGTGAGGGGGGAGGTTACACGTGGCGACCTGGTGACAGGACAATCTTCAAATTTGAGGTTGTTCTGGACACGAATTTTGCATTGTGCAAATCTCGTAACAAAGTACTGGTTACGAAATGGTCGATACGTCAGCGAGAATATTCGTGTGAGGAATCCTAATTAGAGTTGAGATTTTGCATTTATATTGAAAATTATTAAAATGAGTGAAGGCAACAATTACCAAAATTTGGTAGACTTAGATACGGAACAATCGGTCGAACAGTGGGAAACGCGCACAGCGGTACCCATTGTTCCCGGGCAGGCGGCTAGCATGAAAGATGCGACCGCCGAAACGCAACAAAGAGCAGAAATGGAATTCCAGACTTTAGAAAATGTTTCGGAATCGGAAGTGAAAATCAAATCTGAATCCCTTGATGACGAATACGGGGGACAATGAAAGAGGAAGCCGCTACGGAAGTAAAACCGGTGGTTTCCGGGAATTTAACTGATTTATTGAATGTTTTGATTAACGAAATCAAGAGTCAATCGGCAGAAATTAAAGATCAGGCTGCCAAGCAAGAAGCTCAGGCTGCCGAGCAAGCAGCTCAGGCTGCCAAGCAAGTAGCTCAGTCTGAAAAAATTGAACGAATGCTAGACAATCAGAACAAAGCTATTAATGTTGTTAACAACAATGTTGTAGTTGTTAACACAAAAGTTGATAAAATCAAAGACGATATTGTCGTGATTAATACCGAAATCGGTAACCTTAAACAGGAAATGATAGGCGTTCAGGCGGAAATTGCGAGCATAAATACTCGTTTTGATTCCGAAATTAGCAGAATCGAGAAAAGTGTAGGAGACGCAGTTGCTCCGATCATCGAGAATAAGGTGACGGAACAAATTCAATTAGTGAGAAAAGAGGATCAACAGAAGGTGGAAACTTTAAAGGCTTTAGTATCCGAAGTAGATACCAAAGTGACGAAGCAGGCTAACACCTGCGAAGAGAAAAAGAGGGAAGTGGAAACGCTTGCGACAACCACTTGCCAAGTGATTACGAGGGTGTCGGAATTAGAAAGGAAACTTGACGAAAAACAGAGCTATGTGCCAATCTGTGCACATAGTTCGGAGTTGTTGACGAAAGAGGAGCGGTTCGACCCCTTGAAAAAAGGCGGTATACACCCGACGGATTTCATTAAAAATTGTGAAAGAGTTTTACCCAGATCATGGACTAATGAGAGAAAAATTAATGCGGTTATTGATGTGTTGGCTGGTGATGCCAAGCGTTGGGGCCTAAACCTCAACATTACGAACCTGACTTTTGACGAGTTTAAAAATTTGTTTCTGGCTGAATACTGGTCAGAGCAAAAACAGCAAAGTGTCTGGCGCGAATTTGTCGTATCGAGGCCTTTCGATACGAATTCGCGCGGCTCGATGAAGGAGTTTTGTGAGGGCTGGATCCGCAAGTTGGAATATTTGCGTGATCGCCGCACGGAATCCGAAATAGTCTGGGAACTCTACAAAAAGCTTCCAGACGATACAAAACGCTACGTAGGAAGCAATTACAGGACAATAAATGATTTCCTGGAAAGAGTAGAGGACGAGGACAATTGGCGCAATAATCGCGACAGTGGTAGAGGCCGTGGTAACAACAACGGGTACCACAGCAACCACACCAATGATAACCATGGGAATAATGCATACCGCAACCATGGCAGCAATAACAATAATGGTTCGGACCGTAATAACAATCGGTACAATGCAAATAATAACCGTAATGACGGAAAACAGTATCATACTAGCGTGATACGGGCTGCGCAGAATAGTAATAACGCCAGAGGGTGTGACCAGCCGCCTCAGCAGTATCCGGGGAGCGTATCTGCTGGGACGAGACAGGGAAACCATTAGCCGCGCCGGTGAGGGGCCGACCGGGCGTGGAGAAATTTTGGCGGCCCAATAACAGGAGAAAACCCAGGTGTCGTCGTTATGAAAATTCCGTATGGAATAATCAACGGCGGGAGAGTGTGCCAGTGTTAGGAGAAAGGAGTGCGCCCACAAGTAGTAGATCAGCTGTAGACACGGCAGTAGGAAGTACATTCACTGTCAGTGAGAACAATTTAAGTAGTGTTCCGGAAATCGATTATAAAGTGGCAGCTGTAATACCCACAGCGGAACTGGAGATTGGGTTTAAGAATGATTCGCAAGTGTTGAAAGAAGATCAGATGTCGGATAAAACGTCCGTCATCGAGCGAGGAGATGCAGAGAGGGATGAGGTCTGGTTAAGGCAGTTCGGTCGCTTATACGACGAACTAAGAGATTATAGGGGCCTGTACGGGAGAAGTGTTTATGGGGAGCGCGGGCAGGATTTGCCGCGTCTCGTCCCGCAGGAAGATAGTGATTGTGAAGTGATAGAAAGTTCTGGCCCTAACCGGCAGACTTTACTAGAAATAGTTGATGTTAATGGGGAGCACGAGCAAGATGCGTCGTGTTTCGTCCCGCAGGAGTTGAATGTTGAAGTAGTAACGGAAAGTTCTGGCCCTAACCGGCAGACTTTACCGAAAGTTGTAATGGTAGAAGTAGCCGACCCATCCGACGCGAACATCCAGTTTAAACATTGCGAGAGTATTAAGGGGAAAGATTACGAAAATTTTAGTGATAGCCGGACACACTTGGTAGAAAAGCACATAGATTTCAGCGTGTATGAGGTTAGAGCTGACGTTATGCGGTCAGACGGTAGCAGTGTGGGTTGCGCAGATCCAGAGGAAGTAATTTCAGATGCGACTGGGCACATTCCTCCAGGTAGATTGGCAGATGAGATCGATCTGACCAAAGAGGAATCAACGAAGGTGACAATTAGTGAATCGATAGCAAAGCAACACTCACTAGTTGACGAGTTACAGGAAAAGGTTTCGGTATTGGAGGCGAAGCTACAGACTAAGCCTCAGGACAAACGTGTTGAAATTAAAACTGTATGTGAACACAGGCTGAAAAAGCCGCCAGATAAACCGGATTTAGGATCAAAGCCGGATGGTTTTTTCTGGAATGACCTGGATATAGACGAGGATTTACTGTGGGAAAATAAAGAAACAGTCGAGGACAAGTGTAGACAGATAGTAGTGTCTGTTAATATGCACGACCTACAACTAAACGCGTTGATGGACACCGGTGCAGAACTGAGTGCTGTATCTGGGAAAATATTTGAGTTACTGAAAAACAGACCCGGCATCGTAGTTATGCCAGTAACAGGAGTGAAAATTATCAGTGCTACTGGGAAGGCCAGTAAACCGGTCACAAAACAGATTTTTGTCAACTTCGAGATATGTGGGGCACGATTTGAACAAGAGTTTGTCGTCGTGCCAGACTTAACTACGGAAGTAATTATCGGGTTAGATTGGCTATTAAAGTACCGTGCAGTGATTAACTGCGAAAGCAAAACTTTGACATGTACGTCCCAAGATAAAACAATAGTAGTTAGTTTTGACGAGGCAGGAGACGGTGTGCGTAGGCAATACCAGCCTATACACATTGTTAACTGGCCGAATGGTATTGACGTAGGTATGAATTTGAACTACTGTAATGTGAGGAATCTCGGCATTGACAATAGTGTAGAAAGTGAATTGGAAAGTATTGTAGACGGTGTGTCAAACGTAACACACGAACAAAGACGAGGCCTGTATGAAGTAATAATGAGGAATAAGAGTGTGTTTTCAGACAAACCGGGTCTTGTGGAAGGATATAAATGCAAGTTGCCTGTAATTCCGCACGAACCATTCTTCGTGAGACCGTATGCTATACCGCTGTCCAAAAAGGAAGCAGTGCAACGGGAGATAGATAAGATGATCGAATGGGGAGTGATTGAAAGAAGTACAAGTCCATACAATAACGGTTTGGTCATTGTAGCAAAACGGGATGGTAGTGTGCGTATTGTGATTGACGCACGCACGTTGAATAGGGTCGTTCAACGTGAAACAGACAGACCAGAGAGTATGGAGGAGATTTTGCAACGTTTTCATGACGTTAAGTTCATGACTAGCCTCGATCTGACAGCTAGTTACTGGCAAATAGAACTCGAAGAAGAATCTAGGCCATACACCGCCTTCTTGTTTGCGGGCAGGTGTTATCAGTATAGAGTACTGCCGTTTGGACTTAATATATCTGTGTCCGTATTCATCAGGGCCCTAGATAAAGTGCTAGGACCGGCTTTGAGTTCAAGATTAACTGTATATGTTGACGACCTATTGTTGGCCAATGCCACTTGGCATGACCATTGTGACCTGTTAGATGAAGTTTTTAGAGCATTGCGCCGTGGCGGAATGACTCTAAAGCTAAAGAAATGCGAATTTGTGAAGCAGGAACTGAAATTTTTAGGGCATGTAATTACCACTGCTGGTATTACGAAAGACCCAGAGAAACTAGAGGCAATAAGGAATTGTCCTCCACCCAAGTCTAGGAAACAGTTAAAAAGTTTTCTAGGGCTCACAGGATTTTACCGTAAATTTGTAAAAGGACAAGTGTTTAATGATGAAAATTTGAATAACCTCTTACGCAAAAATGTTCCGTTTGTGTGGACTGACGGGTGTCAGACCGTTTTCGAGAGATTAAAAGACGAGTTGTTAAGATCTAACATACTATTTCATCCTGATTTTTCGCTACCCTGGGAACGGATTCGTCGAATTACGGGGTGGGTGTAGAACTGTTCCAAGAAGTTGGTAAAGGAGAGGATAAGGAACACCGGACGATAGCGTTCGCGAGTCGAACTTTATCAAAAAGTGAGCGAAACTACACGATTTCTGAGAAAGAGTGTCTCGCTATCGTGTGGGGATTCAAGAAGTTCAAGGGTTACCTATGGGACCGTAAGGTGATTATTCATACGGACCATAAGGCGCTCACTTATCTGAAGGATTGTAAACTGCTTCACGAAAGACTGACTAGGTGGTCGCTGTATTTACAGCAATTTAACTATGACATCTGTTACGTAAAAGGGACCGACAATTGCGTAGCGGATGCGCTGTCGCGGTTGCCCGAGTCTAATCAAGGTCTATTGAAAGATGAGGCAGATGGAGTGGTCAAATTGTACTATTTTAAAGAAGTTGAGGGACGTAAATTAATAATGAACATTTGTAAGAATCTACGTCGTCATCAGAACGAGGATGGTTGTTTAAATATGGTGAAAACCCGATATGATGAAAAGAGTCCAGAAGGAGAGAAATTAAGGAAGTATTACAAGATATACGATCATATCTTGTACACACGTAAGGGTGAAGATAGTAATATTTGGCGGGTATGCTGGCCCAGCAAATACGTCACGGAAATAATAGACTACTACCATTTGGCGTATGGTCACTGTGGACCAAAGAAATGTACGGAAAAGCTGAGTGAAGTAGTGCATTTCAACAACATGTTAAAACGAGTTACTGACAGAGTGAAAACTTGCGATTTATGTCAGAAGGTGAAGGTTACCAACTGTACGAGTCGTGGTCCTATGCAAAGTATAAGGCCTAACGACACCTTTGAGTTACTGTGCGTGGACTTGTACGGACCTTTGCCCAAGTCATCAGGAAACTTTGCCTACATTTTAGTAGTGCTAGAAGCTTTTTCCAAGTTCATCAAACTATACCCGATTAGGAAAGCTACAGCCAAAGCGGTCTATAGCAAGCTTGTGAACGATTATTTTGTTCATATTGGCAAGCCCAAGGCGATTCTATCAGACAATGGGGCACAATTTACTTCTAAGTTGTGGAATGAAGGCATGGAAAGTAATGGGGTCGAGGTGATCCATATTTCAGCTTATTGTCCGGCTGGGAATCCCGCTGCGAGGTATATGCGCGAGCTAGGCCGACTTTGCCGTACCTATTGCCATCACAACCATAGGGCATGGGGCAAATATGTACCAGTATTTGAGAGAATTATGAACACCTTGAGACATGAATCTACGGGATTTTCTCCAGAGGAAATCCTGTTGGATGACAGAAGTAAAAGTTTAGTGGAAGAGGTAATCAAATTCCCTCCACGGATTGACATTAGTATTGGTGTGAAAAAAGATCGTTTGCGAGAAGTAATGAAGCTAAAAGCTGATGCTCGCATACGTCGTCATGACGCTAAAGCGCGTTTTGCTAAGTTTGCAATCGGAGACTTAGTACTTGTAAAAGCTCATGAGAAATCGAGCGAGATAG
The DNA here is from genome assembly GCF_023864345.2 of Schistocerca serialis cubense. Lineage (NCBI taxonomy): Eukaryota > Metazoa > Arthropoda > Insecta > Orthoptera > Acrididae > Schistocerca > Schistocerca serialis. The sequence continues at coordinate 27,139,760 of NC_064646.1, forward strand.
ACAATGAAATCTCTAAATTTAAGTTTGTTTATAATGGACCATATAAAGTCATTGGTATACCTCACACAAATGCTTATTGCTTAGAGTATCCAAGCTCTGGAAAACGATTAGGTATACGGAATATAGTAGACTTGAAATTGTACCAACCTTGGATCGATTAATACCACACAATGCGTAATTTGTACAATATGTAAATATAGAGTGTAAGATTTAAGGTTTGCTAGATTGCCATGCTTTTGCCTGACCAAGAGGACATTAAAGAAGTTGTAATTAATAAGTAATTAATTTTGACTAAATGATTTAAGAGAAAGTGATTATTTATCAATTGAAAAATCCAAGCTGCTAGTTTAAGTTTTCAGCTGAGTCACAGTAGATTAAGCAATGTAAATATGATTTTGTAACTAGCTGTAAGATTTCATGAATATGTGTTTTACTAGTCATTGCCGATGTACTTAGACGGTGTTTTAAGTTTCAGGCTAGTACATGCGTGTGATGATGGACAGTGTTGAGTTATCCACTGTGATAGTGTTAATGGACTCCTTGAGATTACTCGGGAGTGAGTTTTTCCCTAAGAATTCAGTGAAACGGACGTTCTGGAAATGCCGTTAGACAGGCGAGTGAGATCAAGCGTGCCGCACAGGCGGGCGCAACAATACTGACGAGGCGGAGCCGCTGTCGGCTCTTGTGCCGCCGTAGGCTCTCCGTGCCACTCTCGGCGTTCTTTGTACTTGCGGGTACGAAAGGCGGAATAGTTTTTCTTCCCGGACAGCTGATGTGAAAGAATTCTGCTGTCATTATTTATGTTTTTTTTCGATCTACTGAATATTATTTTCTTGTTTAGCGTTAAGTAGATTCTCGTGACGAGAATATTAATTATGAAAAGGTTATATAAAATGTGTAGTCTATTTAATTATTTATTTGCGTATTTTGATCTACCTGTTTTTATGACCATGCAATCTAATTAATTTTGCAAATAGTATTCCATTTCTCATAGTGTTACGAATTTTAATGATTTTGGAATAGCTAAACCATTTTCTATATTTTCTATGAATTTTAATATGTTGTCAACCTGTTTTATTTTGTGCAAGGTGACAGAGTGGAATAAGATTAGGAGTGTCTCCACTCAATTATTATGGTCTAAAAATTGATTTATGGTTAATTAGGCGAATGCTAACTTTTGTTGATGTTTTGAGCATATGCATTTCCGCTGTTTCTTTTTTGGGACATTTTCTGAGTCTGTTTACGTTACACGAACATCCTCAGACAATGTGGGGCACGTGTAACGCCGGAAATGCATATCCTCCTATTTTCATCTATTGTACTATTATTTTTTTTCCTTGTTTTGTTACCTCAAGATATGACAGTTCTGTTTCTTTATATATTGTAATTGTTTTACTGTTTGTATATATATATATTTATGCACTTATGTCAATGTATAATTGGTTTGTTTCGTAAATATTATTTGTATTTTTACGCTGGGTCTTGCCTAGGGAAAACTGCTATTGAACGATTACATCGATGGGTCGTGTGAAGAATCAAAGTGTGTAGGATCTTTGGGAGTGTTAACTCGGCCGCGTGGGGCGCGGGCAGTGAGAGTCTGGCGGGAGTAGCGAGTGGAGCAGGTGTTGTGTGACGCTCCCGCGAGTTGCCGCGCTTTCGGGGTTTGGCAGCATGTAATTGCGCTCGACTCGCGATGATAGTTTCTGACATGGTGTCGCGGACGGGAAGCATTAGCTGGCGCACATCAAGAGCCCGTTTCGCCTGGTGACCGTGTCGAGAAGAAGGCGCGCCAACATCCAGCTTCTGCAACAGCGACGGCCGACAATGAGTGACTGTCGCCACCTCCTCGATCGACGGCTTCAAACCTTCAATCAACCAACAAGGAAGACTAAAAGCACGTAAAGTTTCAGAACTGTATGGCAGACCTCAGCTTTTCAAATTGTTCCATTTGCCTCGCAAAATTACAGCAACTTAGCATGAACCTTTGTTGCTCATTGTCCCAATTGCATTGCCAAGCAGGGTCCCTTCCTTTTCCGAAATGAACCCGAGTGTCGTTGAAATTCAAACGCCAGCATTAAAATAATATAATTAGATTTCACTGCTTTAATTTCAAAGTTCAGTAGCTGGCTACAATATTTAGGTTACACGAGCACAAATTTAGAGTGCGAGTTTTGTTAGCATATTTTAGCTTACCTGTGACTGCAGCTCAGCTTGGTACGTACTAAATTTTACTATTGTTAATAGTTCAGAATCATTTAATTCAAGTTCAAAGTAAAACCTCTTGTTTCTAAATTGCGTAGAGTCAAGTTGCTTTTGAAATGATTGTTGAGGTAGTCCAAGACTAACCGTATTTTACTGGATTTCGATGTGCTTCAGAAAGAAAGCTCACTATTAACTTCAGTCACTAAATTAACTTTCGATTTTCCGGTTTTATTAATTCTTTTGCTAAATTAAGTCAGAGTGTAGCGAAATTTATTACTTCTGACAAACTTTCAGTTTTCACACTACACGTGTCAACCTTCAGTTGCCACGCTTCTAGTGTTAATTATATGTGTAATAACCTTTCTTTTCAGTTACTATAGTAATTGTCCTTAGGACTGGCGACCGTGATTTCCCCCAAATCTCAAATATCTAATTACCGCTAGTTAATTGTTAACGTAACGGCCGCACATTTACTTTCTTTATTAACTTTACCCCTTTTCAAAATTAATTTCCACCAGTTTCATTTGCATTTTTCCTTTCATTTAGATGTAACCCTTTCCTCCCTCTTTACCGATAGATTAACTTCGATGACGATTGCTTTTCCCAAATTTCCATTAGGTACACGCGGTTTAATTTTTCACTGTCAATAAGGTCGATAAGTGAGGGGGGAGGTTACAACGTTACAGTTAAGATGTGTTACGACCCGTGGCTCTACCCTTCATTCAATCCTTGCGAGACCCTACATTTCAGCAAGATAATGCACGACCGCTTACTGCAGGTTCTGTACGGGCATTTCTGGATACAGAAAATGTTCGACTTCTGCCCTGGCCAGCAAATTCTCCAGATCTCTCACCAACTGTAAACGTCTGGTCAGTGGTGGCCGAGCAACTGGCTCGTCACAATACGCCAGTCACTACTCTTGATGAACTGCTGTATTGTGTTGAAGCTGCATGGGCAGCTGTACCTGTACACGCCATCCAAACTCTGTTTGACTCAATGCCCAGGCGTAACAAGGCCGTTATTACGGCCAGAGGTGGTTGTTCTGGGTACTGATTTCTCAGGATCTATGCACCAAAATTGCGTGAAAATGTAATCACATGTCAGTTCTAGTATAATATGTTTGTCCAATGAATACCCGTTTATCATCTGCGTTTCTTCTTGGTGTAGCAATTTTAATGGCCAGTAGTGTAAAAAGGATAACTGCACTGTATTATACACTGGCGGAAAAAATAGCAAGAAGCGAGTGTGCGACATAAACGAAATTTGACGGGTGTGTTTCTACACCTGAAAGATGATATCTATTCAGATTTAGCACCAGTCGCATAAGAGAGGCGCTCTGTAATGGTCGTGAGCGTTGGTCACCTTTGAGATTGATGTAGTCAGTTGATGCTAATCAAAAGTAGCTCTAAGGCGAGGAGGGAGCGATTATCAGCACCAAACTGAGTTCGAACGAGGCCGTGTAATAGGTCTACAAAAAACTGGAAGTTCCTTCTGGGATGTTGCAAAAAGACTTGGCAGGAATGTTGCCGTCGTACGTGACTGCCGGAAGCGATAGTCACAGGAATGTACGGTCGCAAGGACACCAGACTCCGAACGTGCACGTGGCATTGCTGAGAGAGAAGACCAATTTGACGTATGGTTCTGGTGCTTTGTACTGCATCTGCAGCAGCGAGTTGAGTTGCAATTGGCACTACAGTGACAGAGCGAACTGTAACCAATCGTTTACTTCAAGGAAATCTCCGAGTCAGACACCCTGCAGCGTGCATCCCGCTGAACCCTAACCACCGCCGTTTGCGTCTTCAATGGCGTCAAGGACTGTTGTGTTCTCTGATGGTAACTGCTTCCGCCTCTGTGCCACTGATGACCATATTTTATTAGAAGGAAGCCAGTTGAGAGCCTGCAACCAACTTGTCTGCGTGTTAGACACACTGGAGCCACGGTTGGAGTTACGGTCTGAAGTGCGATTCCGTACGATAGCAGGAGCACTCTCGGGGTTATCCACCCACCCTGACTGCAGAAGTGTTCGTAAATCTGGGTGTTCGACCTAATGTGCTGCCATTCATGAATTCCGTTCCGGGGAGGGGGGCGAGATCGGTGTGGCGGGGTGGGGTGTTCTACCAAGATAACGCTTGCCCACGTACCGCTTTTGCAACTCAACATGCTCTACATATTGTTGACATGTTACCTCATCCTACACGATCACTAGAGCTGTCTCCCGTGGAGAACATATGGGACAACAACGGACGACGACTTTGCAACGATGTTGCTTTAATTTGTACTGCAAGCGGTGCTGCTATTCAAGACCATAAAAGTGGGTTAAAAGCTGAGAGCTATCTGAGGAAGTTAACCTTGCATTACTACGCAACTGTTTCACCAGGTATCCAGTCTAGCTTACCAAATTCCCAACCAAACTAACATTAATTACGATCTTTTAGTACTCATCTTACGATAACCAATGATATATATATATATATATATATATATATATATATATATATATATATATATAAGGACAATTTAAATAAAAAGAAATAAATCAGTTTATATTTGGACATTTATTTTAACATTGATCATTGAAATTTCAGCATATTAAACTTTATTCATAACTAAACTGGTGCCTTATTGAGGATTCTGTAAATGTGAGTTTGTAATCTTACGGAACAGATCAAACAATGAGCCGAGTTTGGGAGACTACATACAACACTGCATTCATAAAATAGCACACGAAGAACGTTGAAACATATGCAAGAGGAAATTAACCACAACCAACCGATTCAATTTTCGCCCAAAGAAGTTACTTTCGTAGCGCAATCCTGTCCGTCATGAAATTACCACACACTGGTATACTAAATGCATACTAACTCTCTGTGAAATGTTCCCGAAAAGAATAGCTGAGGGATACTTTGATGCTGTCACCACATGCTTCACGTGGACAACTTGGTTTACACAAAGAGCGTAACTCCACAATAATTTTTAAAATTAAAATAAATTACATCGAAACGCAATTTACAAAAGAGAAACCTCGAACTGCTTACTATCGTCTTAATATACTGATCAACACGTGGTTCCACATTACTCTCAAAGTAGTGACAAAGCAACTACAAGAATATATTCTGAACTTCACACTCGAATTACACTGCTCTGCAATTTAAGATAACATTAGATATTTTAGAGCTAAACCTGAAATAAAGATTATTAAATTTTCAGTTAGGCTGAACTTAAGAAATCCATTGTCCCACGGACTTAGCAGACATGCTCTTAGCTGGAGATCTTACCACTTCAGACGCTCGCCGCGGACAGACTGACGTGGTCCCTTCCTGAGGGTGGCTCACAAATACAAACGGAAGTGGCCAGAGAGGCAGCTTCCTATACCAACATGACAAGGGACGGACAGGACCGTACTAAGGATAGAAACCTCTTTGCTTTTAGAAAGCGTAGCTACCTGTTCCGACGTTGGTCCTACTGTTCTCTAGCAGACAGGCTTGTCTGCTACCATCCAGCATGCAACAAGAAATACATTTGCTCATCCATCCTCTCACACAGAAGGGAAGGGGGATGACAGTATCTTATCATATACAGTATATAAAAGAAAGCGGATGTAGGTTCTGTATGAGACTGTGTGACGTGAATTACATATAAACTGTGTTTTAAAGTGTAGTAGTGTGACAGATCGTTTTTGTTTATGTGTAAAAGTAACACGTTCCACTACTCAGTCTCCTCCCAGATAGTCAGAAACGCCACAGTAAATTTAGAAGAGGAATTTATGCCATAAATGACAACAGATTTAAGAAATTAACATGAAAGGAATCCAACAGAGATGTTTCATAACCCCAAAGCTCCCGGAAAAGACTGTGTGAGAAATTTTCTGGCCATGCTAGGACATTCCCAAGCAGGCTTCTCACACCCAACTTAAACCAAAAATGTAAAGAAAAGGCAAAAGGTCACCAGCTACTTACTAAAACAAAATAATTTCAACACATTTATAGAATCTACCAATTTCTAAGAGAAAAAAAAATCTGAGACACCTACTTAAATGATAGTGTAGACCTAATTCAGTCAGCAAGTAAAAACAATGGTTTCTGTGTCATTAATATGAATACAATTTCTGGTTGTTACCCTTATGGAGTTCACCAGTATTTACTCATTGCAAGAGCCAACTACTCACAGGAAAATTTATGACTGTTTATTGACAAGTAAAATTTATGAAAATAGCAAAGGTTCCACAGCAATTAAAAAAACAATAATATCAGTATTATAAAGCAGAACATTGGAATGCATAATCCGCAAAGGCAAAAAAAAAAAGATAAGAGAAAAAACATGTTCTACATAGTGGTTATCGCAAGAAAATTCTATATTTTATAAAACTAATAATTTGTAGATTTAAAATAACTTTGTGGCACTAATTTAATCACTCTACTATATTTCAGTTAGTTAGTAAACAATGAGAACTGGGTCATTATACTGAAAATACAATTAATTATGTGATTGTTACCCTTATGGGGTTCCTCACTATAAATATGCCCCATGCAAAGGCTAATCGATCACAGTCCAATGAGAATGAATAGCTATCTGACTGATAAATGAAGCAATGCCACAAGAATCAATTTACGAAACAAAATATCGCAAATCTAATACATCACACAAGAACAAACATTGATCAGTAAAACAGCTCTGAAAGTACAATAGTCAACGTCTAAAAAAAACACCAATAAATAAAACACCTGCAAAATACAAGAGTCAAAGTCTAAAAAAAAGCAATAAATAGAACACCAGCAAAATACAAGAGTCAGTCTAATAATCACCAATAAATCGAACCCGTGCAAAACACACGAATCAAAGTTTCCCTGACAGAAACACACGTATATGCATTGAACTAAGAACCGTATAATCACTGTTCACTGACACACTCAGTAGTTCCACTGTCCCGAGGCACAATATAAGGGGGGGGGGGGGGTTCGTCGCCGCAGCTGTCAGTAGGGTTTTTGTGTCCATCTGTTGCGTGCAATCCCGCCGTCTCTGCCCTCTCATGAAGTTTCTCTTGGTGGCCCGTGTCACATACATCTCGATTTGGTTCCATGTTTGTGTTGTCAAATTTGTGCGGTATCCTCGTTTGACACGCCAGGTTGATATTCCTGGGCAAGGATGACACTTAATGGCTCTTCTTTGTGCCACCCTTAGCTACCAGCGAACATCGAACTATGATTTACTGTCGCTTGACAGTGGGCATCCGCCAGGAAATGTTGATAGGCGTCGTTGAAGTCTGCCAGTCTCTCTGGACAGTATGTGTCAAAAGGCTCCACGCCCCTTGTGTTGTTACATTCTTGAGTTATCCTCAATTGGCTCGCCAGTTTGATATTCCTGAGCAAGGATGACACTTAATGGCTCTTCTTTGTGCGACCCTTAGCGACCAGAGAACATCGAACCATGATTTACTGTCGCTTGACAGTGGGCATCCGTCAGGAAACGTCGATAGGCGTCGTAGAAGTCTGCCAATTTCTCTGGACAATACGTGTCAAAAGGCTCCACGCCCCTTTATCCCCTGTCTTCTGTCGTTTCACCGCGGCCGTCTCGTCACAGTCACATGCGTGTGGTGCGTTGCCTGCAGATGGATTTCCGCGCGGTGGACCGCTCGGCCATCTCAGGTCATCGTCTCCACGAAGGGTCGCACTGGTGAGGCCGGCCATTAGCTCCGGGCGCAAGGGAAAGTGTTTGTCCCGTACCCTTCTTTTGTTGTGACCATGCTCCCGAAGTGGCCCGGTTGACAGTGTGTCCTGCTGGGAAACCCGCCAGTTTACAACTAGCCCTCCTCCTCGCTGCTCCTGCTGTCACGTAAGAGTTTAGCCGGTTCGCTTTCACGTTCTCAACTGCATTCACAGAAATTGTTCATCATAGTTATGTGATTACAAAATGTCATACATAATACCACTTAGTATTGTGTTTCACAATTTTTAACAACAAAAGTGAGACTTAATTTTTTTTAAATAAAAGAAGTTAGATGAATCGACAATATAAAAATAAAAGTTAAATGACTTGACAATATAAAAAATAAAAGTGAAATGACTTGACAGTATAAAAACAAAAATTAAATGAACTGACAATATAATATCTAAATCCACATCACTAATGTGGTTCACTTCCGTTTTAATAAATCAAATGCTACTTATTAATTCACTAGAATGAATAGGATTATGCCTTGTGCAAGTATAGGTCAGAGCAGCATAGGGTTCACATGTTATTTACACACACACACACACACACACACACACACACACACACACACACACATGCACACCTGTTGTCTATACTACAAACTAACTACCCATAAACATGTATTACTCAAAATTCTAATTCTGTCCACTACTAGTTAATCCAACAAGCTACTTCAATGCTACTTCAACAGTGTTTACACCACTACAACATTGTTCTAATTCGTCCTCTTCCTGACACTCGCCGCATATGTCTTGTCACATAATAAATATGGAGAACTTTCCTTAAACATACACAGTAAAAAGAACAATGGTTATTTACACGCCAAAACATTTATACCAGTTGACACACCTGATAAGAGACTCGCAGTTATACATTTATCATACTCATATATTCACACATAAAACAGTAAGAAAATTTCACCTAAAATTACGTTATCACAAGAATTAATCACATAGATGACTCTGAGCAGGGTAAAAATATTTTCCTTTTACAGGTTATACTACATTTTCTTACCCATTTCGTTCCTTCTTTAAGTTACCTTTCGCTTCGAAATCAGTTATTTCGCTGTGGTGGTTATTCTGGATTCATTTCTCATGAATGGCAAAATTGTGGTCTCCTCTATTCTGTAAAACAGTTTCATGTTAACACTTACAACTTACAACAGACACAAAAGATCCGAATCCTCCTGTAGTTTAAATGACAAATGTTTTGCTTCATCCTTATTACCTTAAACCAAGCTTTCCTTCGATCCCATAATCAAAATTATTTAATCTTTCTCTACCTTCAAGAGAGAAATTTCCTGAGTACAAATCATATAGGCTGCAGTGGATCCCGCACCAGTGAAAACAGTAAGCTGTAATGCTCACAGCATCCGCAAAACACATAAACGTCACTTTTCTAGGACAAGTATTAACGCAGAATAATTTTTCAGGCTCTGGTTCAACATCAATTAAGACTACAAAAAGGATCCATATTTCTGTTCCATTCTGCTCGTCATTTGACTACAATAATAATGTTTCAGGGCCACGTAAATTACACAAACCACAACTCTTCTTTGACCTTGAAGGGAGTCAATCTACTTACAAAATCCACGGACAGCACTTTACGTACTCAGCTATAAAGAACAAAAAAGACATATATCATCAGTATTAACATGTAAGTAGGCTGTTTAGGTTCTTATGTAAGTAGGCTGTTTAGGTTCTTATATTGGTAACGCCGCCGCCACGTAGCGCTCTCTGTATGAAAATGAAATCACTGGCTGTGCTGTGTGCAGTCTGTGGCTAGTTTGCATTGTTGTCTGCCATTGTAGAGGGGCAGCTGGATGTTAACAGCGCGTAGCGTTGCGCAGTTGGAGGTGAGCCGCCAGCAGTGGTGGATGTGGGGAGAGAGATGGCGGAGGTTAGTAATTTGTCATGAACTGATATATATATTATGACTTGTGATGATATTAAGGTAAATACATTGTTTGTTCTCTATTAATATCTTTCATTTGCTAACTATCCCTATCAGTAGTTAGTGCCTTCAGTAGGTTGAATCTTTTATTTAGCTGGCAGTAGTGGCGCTCGCTGTATTGCAGTAGCTTGAGTAGCGAAGATTTTTGTGAGGTAAGTGATTTCTGAAAGGTATAGTTTAATGTTAGTCAGGGTCATTCTTTTGTAGGGAATTTTGAAAGTCAGATTGCATTGCGCTAAAAATATTGTGTGTCAGGTTAAGCACAGTCATGTATAATTGATCAAAAGGGGACGTTTCATATGTCGACCCTTGGCCGAGGATGCCTCACTGGAATCTTCTGATTTTTTGTTCTAGTTTGTGTAATTAGTGTAGATTTTGTTTATTGCTAGTGCGTAATTGTAGAGAAAATCTCCTTTGTAGTTGCAGTCTTTCATTGTTGTACAGTAAAACAGTTGTGGCATGCATGTAGATTTGCACCAAGTATTTCGCAGCTGCAATTAACTAGATATTATTTTCAGTGTTATGTTAATGTGTTCTCTTATTTTTGCTCTTCAAATTGTGCTTTTCTGTGTTGTCGTGTGAAATATTGTGACAATAATGGCGTGTGAAAAACGTAATACTAGGCTCCAAAGTAAACTGAGAAATGACAGTGAAAATGAAAGCAGTGTGTTAGCGCCACCGAGTAATGAATTAACTGATGTTCAAAGTAGTAATTTGGTAATTGTGCATAGGGAAATGGAGCGGGCTGCAAACAATGGTGTAGACAGTGAAACAGGTAGTGAACAGGGAAGCATTATCGATCGATCGGTCGGCAACAGCTCGCCTCAGGAATCCGAAATGACAAGACACAATTTCGCAAATACTGTAGATTCAGGTTTTGGATTATCACCGTTTTCTCAAATAAGTCAAGACGCATTTTCTGCTTGTCAAAATGTGAATGTTGCCGGTGCAAATGCACTGCCGAAAAGCGTAGAGAAACAGATTCCAGACACTAATACATTATTATTGCAATTAATGCAACAAATGGAACAAAATCAGAGACAAATGGGACAAAATCTTAAAAAGTTAGACACAGTGGAACAAAATCTCAAAAAGTTAGACACACTGGAACAAAATCTCAAAAAGTTAGACACAATGGAACAAAATCTTCAAAAGTTAGACACTACACTTGAACAAACACGTGAAGATTTAACCACTGAGTTACATAACATCGAATCGAAATGTCAAAAGGTCTGTAATGACGTAAAAACACAACTTTGTGAGCATTTCCAACCTATTTTTTCGCGTCATGAAAATGTATTACAGAATCACGAAGCAGCCATAAAAGAACTGCAAACTATTGTTCATGAAAATCATGAGACCTTGCAAGCTAAAATTGACTCAGTTGCATCTACCGATTCGGTTACGCAACTTGCAAGAACTCAGGAAAACTTAAAGGACACAGTAGATACCCTGAAAATTGGTTAAGATAGACACATGGAGGAAATGTGTTCACTATCGGAGAAAGTAGCCGAACTTTCGGATCAGGTTACTAACTTATCTACAAAGGTAGATGATGATCTGAATGACACAAGACCTGTAGCCTTCACTGACACAGAAGAGTATGAACAAATTAGAAAATTCAAAGAGAATCAAAATCAAATCAATACACAGTACAAAAGAGAAATCCGGGAAGTACAAGATCAGTTGACGCAGGTAATACAAGAATTACGTATTTCAGAGGACACTCGCGCTCCAATACGGGAAGAGGGAGATAGAAATACGGAACAACCACAAAATAATAACACAGGACACTTCGGAAGTTATGAAAGAAATTGGCAAGGCGCATTGGATTTTGAGATGGAACCGCCGAAACGAAGTAACAATGACCGACATGCGACTCGCCGACATGACGATTTTGACTATAAGCTGCTCATTACTACACGTAAATTCAAAACATTTAAGAATTCTGGCAACGACATTCATCCACAAGCATGGCTCCATCAATTCTCTCATTGTTTTCCTCCCAACTGGTCGTTAGAACACAGATTAGAATTTATGTGTGGCTACTTGGAGAATGAACCAGCTGTAAGAATGCGATCGGTAATTCACGATTGCCACAGTGAAGGAGAGTTTTACCATGCCTTCCTTTCAGCATATTGGTCTCAAGCCACACAAGACCGAGTAAAACATGGCATCATAATGATGAAACATTTCGAACAATCTGAATTTTCCAGTCTTGTGAAATATTTTGAAGACATGTTGCATAACAATCAGTATCTTTCAAACCCATACAGCCCCTCAGAACTCATCCGCATTTGCTTACTCAAATTGTCTGAACATTTACGACATATTATTTTAGCAGGACGTTGTAAAGAAGACATTGAGGCTTTTCAGGGACTGTTACAAGAACTGGAAATTGACACAGACAGTCGCGGGATGCGAAAACAGGAAAACAATCACTACAGGTCACTTCCGTCACAATTCCGTGACGACAGAAACAATAACTGGACACGACAGGTCTATTCTTACAACGCAAATCGTGACCAAAATAGACACCACCCGTACGACAACCGTTGGTAGAGTAGTAATAATTACAGGGAAAGATCACCTCTCCGCGGTAGTGACTATCACAGAGACAATCAGAGAAACAGACAATATGGGAACGAAAATAATTATTACTACGGGAGACAGAATAACTTTATACGCAACGGTCCAGCGCGCAGTTACGATTCAGGGAGAAATTCTCCACCACTTAACCGACAAACAAGAAACTATGTAAACTACCGAGAAAACGACAGATGTGAATTTCATCAGAACTGGTGGGTTTCTAACAGAGCTGGGCCCTCTCGGCAAGGCGAATTTGTGGAAGTTAGGCCTCCTAATCCCAGTAACGACGTGCAGCAACAAAGAAACAGACAATGACTCGCACCGCAGGCATACACGTGCGCCGGCTGGCTCCGAGAAAAATAACATTATATCTCGTACTGCTAATGAGATTTTAATGCAACATTTTGGTGTACTTGAAAATACATTCTGAATTAAAGTACTTTCAGTGAGATACCAGACGACACAGTGGTTAGTTTATGTGACAACTACACGGTTTTATCACGACGCTACTAATGAGTGAAAATTTACAATGTTGCTTTTGCAGTGTTTCTGTTTTATATCTGCACAGTTTTCAGTTTTATTCTGGAAAGTAAAACAGGTTTTAGTAGTAACTTTTGTAGTATAGCTACAATGAGACTGCCTTTTCCATAGCACAACAATACGTTACAGTACAGTACTTTCTTCATCACGGCAATAAGCGTAATAACTAAGACATTTATACGCAAAGCATTTCACTTTTGTGTATTATGAGGTAAGTACATTGACTTCTGCAGAACTTAGCTTTCGGAGGACGATAACTACGACACTTCCACACAGATTATGTTGCAACAAGACGCACATTTAGCGCTACAGTACACGTATTTGAGTGATTAATTTTGTACTTAAAACATTTATTTTTAAAGATTTTTTGAATTACAAAGAAAGTTTTCCGTGATACATTTCATTCCATTGCTGTAATCTGTAACACCTGAGGGTATAATTACATTAATCCTCAGGGGGGTACACGCTTACTTTGTGTACCATGTGTGTGGCAACCACAAGGAACCCTAGCTAATATGGTATTTGCTTATACAACTTTACACATCGGTACCATATTTCTCTAACACACAAATTACACAGCTATCTGATCATTTAACTGAGAGATAAACATTTTTTTTACTACATCAGTGACACATGTTTACGCAATACACAGTTGGGTAACTTCACACTTATGAAACTGTATTTTGTCTGTACTTTGTAAACTGTTCATATTTTTTCGGAATCATTGTGATACTATGAGAGCTTTGAATGATGTATTTGGTAAGGTAGCATGATTTTAAAGTACGTTTGAGGTAGATGACACTATTGAAATGAGCAGAGAATTTTTTTTAGGTTTTGAAATTATTGGAGGAAGCTACGACGATTTTGAGATTTGACTGAGGTGTTATGACGTTATTTTTACGACGACGATGTGTATTATGCTGCTGAGGTATGTTTATGATTAATAGGCTGATGCTATATGAGTTATTTGATTATGCTTCATATTTATAATGACGAAATATTGACGAGTGTCGATGGATACGTATATGTGTAGTAAGGTAAGGAGTGATGAATAGTGGGTAGGGACTCTTGACTTGTGAAACAGGATGTTGGAAACCAAGAATCGTACTTTAAGAGTTATGAAATGTGCGTAAATGCATGACTGTATCACAATGCTGACGAATATTTTTTTTGGACACTTATATTTATAGGATTTTGTTTCTACAGATTTGCAACGCTAATTCTTGACCTGTGAAATATTTTTATGTGAGACTGTCACTGTAGCGGAAACTGCTGTCGTAAATATTTCCGTAAGAAAGTTAAGTGACCACCTGCACGTAATGCGTTGTGGGCACGCAGCTGTGTCAAACACCTGGAGAACAAGCCATTAGGGTGTGCCTTTCCGGAAGCACAGGTAGAAAAAAAAAAAAAGAAAAAAGGCAGGCCTTATCCTCGCCATTGACATTCCTTTAGAGAAAATATTGCAAATGCGACACCCTCATTACTTCCATTAACCTTGCTATTGACGTTCCTTTGTAGAAAGCATCGCAAAAACGACACAGTCGAACTTGAAAAATGCCACATAGCTATTGAATGATGTTTTTATGCTTTGGTTTGCGTAATTGCTTATTTCATTTGATATCTGGTTTCCAGCTGTGTTGCAGCATTGCTTTTATAAAATAAAATGCATTTGCTAATGTGAACACTTTCTGTCAACAGATCTATTAAATAATTATTTTATGATCCACATTCTTTAAAAAAGGAGCACTTGGAAAGGAAAGAACAATAAGAAGGAACTAGTAACAGTAACACATAATTTTCTTTTCAAGTACATGGTAATATTTTTTTTACAATAAGTTGTTGTGGTGCACCACTTTAATTACGTAGACATTAAGATGTGAATATACATTTCCCTTATCTGCATTGTTGTCTTTAGTGTAATGTTTTTTTCTGCTTGAGCTATGTCATGTTCAGATATAAGTTATTTCTGCTGCTATTTGCCAGGCATAGTGCTACTAAATTTCACTTTGTATTACTCTGTTAAGCTAGTTTTACTATTGATTTATTTTTATTGTTGCTGCACATTGGCTCATATTAGTTGTAATTTTGCATTTTATCTGTTAATTTAGATTTGCTGCTGCTTGCTTTGCAAATTGGCATTTTTTTTTTGTCATTGCTGTTTGTGATAATTTGTTATGTGATGCTGCATTGCCTCGTCCCTTAGTTTAGCATCTGAGCTCAGAAGATGTAAGTTAGCTTAAGAGGGGGTAGCCTCTAAGAGAATGAGTTTCGATGAATTGGAAGAAATGCATTGAGAAGTTATACAAAAAAAAAAGTACGGAAAACAGGTTTAGGTAGGATTTTCTTGGAAATAAATGTTGAGGTGAGAAATGTGTGAACATATAAATACAGAAAGCATGCTTAGATAGAATTTTTTTGGTGGAAACAAAGGATGAAATAAGAGGAAAGATATATGAAGTTTTGGGTTGGACTGCAGTACCAAATGTTACACTGAAAACGAACCCTACCCTTTCCATTGTGTTATCCCCCTATGTGTTTGTGTACCCTTGTGTAGTTGTTTTCTTCCTGTCTCTGTGTAGTTTCATAGAATTTTTTTCTCTTTTAATATTAAGCTACATTCACTATGATGAGGAATACTGTTATCCTCAAATATAATTGGCATTAATAATATGTTATTTACTTTGTAAAGATGTTAGACATTATTCATTCTGTTTAAATGCTCATGTGTGAAGTTGATGTTTCGCAAGCTTTTCTGATCTTCTATGTATGTACTCATGTCATAATTCCTGTAACACTGACGTATATGTCTATTTCTATTCTTTTGTAAAGCCTGTACTACAAATGGTATCTATATTGTTATGTTTTTAATGATGTATTTTGTACCTTTATTGTATTCTTATGTTATAAAATTGTAATTGTCACCAGTTCATGATATTATTAACTTGTTAGTTACATTTCACTCCACACGTTTCTGTTGGTCATAGTATATGGACAATATGTGAGAAGTTGGGACTGTTAGTGTTTGCACGTGTGTTAATAATTCAGCAAGGGACTGGATAACAGCATTGCTGGTTCTAAGGACAATTCCAAAAACTTTGTGAGTGCACAAGTGGTGGTTATGGACTTGCTATATTATCTGCAAGACTCTTCAATGGTGATTGTGCACCTGCACAGTCACAACAGATGGCTGCTGGCTATCTCTACAAGGACTACAGTGGGTCTGCATCTTTGATGACTCACCAGTACCATTATCTCTACAAGGACTACAGTGGGTCTACATCTTTGATGATCCATCAATACCATTATTTCTACAAGGACTGCAGTGGGTCTGCACCTCTGGTGGCCCACCAATACCACAATCTCTACCAGGACTCCAGTGGGTCTGCTCTGTGATGACCTACCTACCAATATTCTTCAAAACTTCGAATGACTCTGCTGTGGGTTTGCTCCATTGTGGCCCATTACCTGTCAGCATGTCAAGAGTCAGCACCGTCTTTCTGTTGGAAGGACAACACTACTTCTTCAAGACTGTATGGAAATCCACTACTTCTATGTGCAATTTCTTTTACTAATGAGAAACTGTAATTACTATTATGATGAATGATCAGGACTGTCTTTATGGACTGTGAGAAAATTTTAGCTTTTGACCAACATTGTATCAATAAGTGTGTGCATTTTATATCTTTGTTACTGTAATTGTGAAAATTTTTTGTCAAATCTGTATTGGCCAGTGCCCAACACCATTTGTAAAAATTTTTTTGTGGGGAGCATGGGGGCTATGTAAGTAGGCTGTTTAGGTTCTTATGTAAGTAGGCTGTTTAGGTTCTTATATTGGTAACGCCGCCGCCACGTAGCGCTCTCTGTATGAAAATGAAATCACTGGCTGTGCTGTGTGCAGTCTGTGGCTAGTTTGCATTGTTGTCTGCCATTGTAGAGGGGCAGCTGGATGTTAACAGCGCGTAGCGTTGCACAGTTGGAGGTGAGCCGCCAGCAGTGGTGGATGTGGGGAGAGAGATGGCGGAGGTTTGTAATTTGTCATGAACTGATATATATATTATGACTTGTGATGATATTAAGGTAAATACATTGTTTGTTCTCTATTAATATCTTTCATTTGTTAACTATCCCTATCAGTAGTTAGTGCCTTCAGTAGTTAGAATCTTTTATTTAGCTGGCAGTAGTGGCGCTCGCTGTATTGCAGTAGCTTGAGTAGCGAAGATTTTTGTGAGGTAAGTGATTTCTGAAAGGTATAGTTTAATGTTAGTCAGGGTCATTCTTTTGTAGGGAATTTTGAAAGTCAGATTGCGTTGCGCTAAAAATATTGTGTGTCAGGTTAAGCACAGTCAGAAAGAAAAAAACTACAAACAGCACTTCAATCAATCACATAGAAACATCTTTATTACTATTTCTACTAACATATTATTTAAAATGCATTTATCACAAATGTAAACTAATCAATTGCTTCTTTTCACCGTCCTCTCTACTCCTCACTGTCCTTTCTACTCAGTGTACGGTTTTACGTTTGACACATGGTGTAGCCCTTTTGATTTCTTCGATCGAAGAGTTTCCACTTCTATGGCGTTTCCATGGGGAATCTTCCTTATCCGATACGGGCCGTTAAAGAGATTAATAAATTTCTTGCAGACACCTGACCGTTTGTTAGACAGCTTGTGTGACCTGATAAGAACTTTTCGTCCTACATGAAACACTGTTTTCCTCACGTTTTTCTTATACACCTTGACTCTGGCTTCTGCTGCACGCTTGATGTTGCGTAAAGCTAAGTCAACAATTGCGTTCCGGCGTAGTCTCGGCTCTAGTGGCCAAGGCACCACCTCTTTGATTTTGCTCGGGGGCTCCTTGTTTTTTAGCACAGAGATTGGCGGAAGCTTTGTTGACGTATTAGGCCACTCATTAATTATGTTCTGCAATCCTTTTAGGTCTATGTTCCACGATCGGTGATCAAGACTGCAGTGTAACCTACATAATTTCCCTAATTCACGCGTAATACGCTCACTGGGGTTCGAGCTGGGGTGAAATAGAGATATATATATAGGTTTAATTCTTCTCCTTCGAAGCATCCGCTGCCAGTATTGCGATCTAAATTGTGGTCCATTATCCGAGATAACCCTTTTCACGCTCCCAACTTCATGCAGAAACTGCTTTGCAAATGCGGTTGCCACTGCCCTTCCTGCGGCTCGCTTCAACGGAGTCAGACACACAAACTTGGAGGTTAGCTCCACCGCTACGAAAACATATGCAAAACCTGCTTTAGATCGTATTAGTGGGCCAAATAGATCCACGGCTGCGAGGTCACAAAGTTTGCTTGGTATTATCGGGTGCAATGATGCAGCATAAGTCACTGTGGCCGCCTTTGCTCGCTGACAAGGTCCGCACACTCTAAGTACACCACGAATACGCCGTAGCATGTTATTAAAATAGCATGTCTCTTTCAGTTTTTCACATTTCTGTGCTCTGAAGTGACCATAACTCCAATGTATGTACCATATAATTTTGTTACGAGTTCCTCCGGAATCACCAACACCCATCTGGAGTCGTCTGGGGCTCGTTTCTTGAATAGTATTCTATTGCGCACTAAGTAGTACTGGCGTATTCCTACATTCTCCTTGTCCTCCCACTTCTTCTTTATATCTTTCAATACTGCGTCCTTATCCTGTTCGTCCGCTATACTCCCTAAAGAGGTGGTAACAAAATTCTCGAACGCTACATTCTGTAAGTATAGGATGCTAAAATTATTTTCACCGAGTTCCCCTTCTTCTGTGTGAACCAAACCTATAGGAATGCTCGATAAAGCGTCAGCAATTACATTTTTTTGTCCAGGAATGTATTCTACAGTGAAATTATATTCCTGTAGGTATAGTGCCCAGCGTCCTAGTCTACCAAGCGTGATTTTTGTGCTCATAAGAAATTGGAGTGCACGATGGTCAGTGTACACCCTGGTGGTTCTTCCAAATAAGAAATACCTAAATTTTGAGAATGCCCAAACTGTCGCGAGTGCTTCGAGTTCCGTCACGGAATAATTTTTTTCACATCGAGAGAGCACCCTGCTCCCAAACGAGATTGTTTTCCAAGTTGTAACATCATCATTTCCTTCCGGTTGAAACAGTACCGCACCTAATCCTGACAAGGAACTGTCCGTCATTAAACAGAATTCTTGTGTCAGGTCGGGATGCACGAGGATGGGAGCCTCTACCAATGCCTTTTTCAATTTATAAAATTCATCCTGTGCCTCTTGATTCCAGACCCACAAAGCGTTCTTCCTTGTTATTCCACATAGACGGGGTGTACCAAGTACACTGAAATTTATAAATCGCTTATAAAAATTACACAGGCCTAAGAATTCTCGCAACTGATTTTTATTTGTCGGCATTGCACACTCCGCTATCGCCGCAATTTTCTCCGGGTCAGGTTGTATTCCATTTGCTGAGACAATATGGCCTAAGAATTTTATGTTCTCTCGTCCGAACTATGACTTATCTAAGTTGACTGTTACACCTGCCTTCTCAAAAACATCCAGTAGTCTGTTCAGAACGTCATTATGGTCCTCCCACGGCTTTTCCGCAATTAATATGTCATCCACGTAAATTGTCACTCGCTGTTTCAAATCATCAGGTAAAATGCTATTTAATCCCCTTATAAAAGCAGCTGATGAGACGTTTAGTCCGAACGGGAGACGCCGGAATTGGAAACAATTTCCGTAATACAGGAACGCTGTATATAATCTGCAAGATGGTTGTAGCACGATTTGCCAAAAACTCGAACGGAGGTCGACAGATGATAGTACCTTTACACCGTGGAAACGTTGTAAGAGTTCCTCAAGGCTCTCGGGCCTGTCCGTTTCCGACATAATAATTGTGTTTATGTCTCGAGTTTAGCACCAAACGAACTGAGTTGTCGCGTTTTGGTACGACAAGCAAGGGTGAGTTGTACGAGCTTACTGCCCGCTCAATTGTTCCTTGTTCTAACATCTTGTTTATTTCCTTCTCCACCTGGGCTTTATACGCCACGGGAATAGGGTATGGTCTAACAGAAAACTTCTGATGGTCCCGTACTCTGAATTGGTAAGTAAAACCCTTAATCGCCCCCGGAGTCTCAGAAAATACCCGTTCATGATTCCTAAGTAGGCAATACAATTTCTCCTTTTCCCTGTCCGTAGTTCTGATACCCGCGATGCTCTTTCTCAGTGCATCAGCAAAAACAACATCTTTCCCCTGCTCACAAGACGTAGAGCACGACTCACTTACATAGTTCACGAGTAGCTCCAGTCTGGGTTGCGACTCGGTTTGAGCTTGAAATTTTAGGCAACTAATTTCTGACTCGGCACGTAATATGCATTCATCAAATTCTAAATTAATTGGCTGATCCCCAACTTGAACTGTCATTACTCCTCCACCCATGTAAATTACTGCATGGTGGGCATTCATGAAGTCATTTCTTGAAATCATTGCCACATTCAGCATTGGGAGCACAAAGAAGTTGTACTCAAAGTCTCTTCCCTGGCAGGTAAAATTAAGCCGAGTCTGCCTTAGGATTTCTACGCTCTTACCGTAGATTGCGCCCTTCACCTTTATTCCTCGCACTTGGAAAACGGGCCAAGTCCCAGTCCCTTCGCATTTTTGAAATGCTGCCTCGCTCACTATCGAGAAAGGGCTTCCAGTGTCAATGACACACTTAAAACATATTTCGTTTAGTGCTACTGTCACGACTGGATTTATTCCCGAAATTTTAGCACTCGTAGTTTCTTGCAACAAATCCTCTCTAATATCTTCCCTCTCTATATACCGTATGCACTCCTTTGCCATGTCGTTCATTTGTTCCGATTGGGCGCCTTCTCCGCTGATCGTTTGTCATTGCCGGTTTTGTTCATTTCCATTTGCTGGATTATGTCTAGGGTTAGCCGGCCGAATGTCAACATCATGAGGTGCTCCGCCTACAGTCCTACTCCCACCGTGTTCACCGTAGTATCGATTCTGGTTGCCGTAACTGTTGCGTTCACGATCCTGTCCACGTTCTCGATCATTTCCGTTGTTCCACCTGTGTTCGCGACTGTTACCCCAGTTTCTATACGGCCGGTCCAGATTATTGTTCCGTTCGCGTCGCGACGACCAGTCACGCCGTTGATTAGTACTACGGCCATGACTGCGATCGCACTGCTGTACCCCGTAATAACTTTGTGCCTGATTAGGCGGGCATTCTCCTGTATTGTATTCCAACTCTTGGAGAAGTGTCATAAACGTTTCCACGTCCTCTTTGCATCGTCCCGCAAGAATGACGTGGCGCAAGTGCATCGGCAATTTGGTGATGCATATCCTAATTAGTTCCGCAGGCCCGTATGGGTCGTATAAAAATTGATTTGCCTGCAGCATGTGGTCGAATAGGCGTGCTGGGCTGCCGAAAGCCGACTGGTTCAAATTTGGCAGCATAATTATGACATGCTTGACCCTATCTTGTGCCACTTCCGACTAATAGGCGGACAGAAAGGCTTGTCGAAACTCCCGAGTGGAGTTGCAGTGACGCGCTGCCGACCTCATGCGAATCGCCGGTTCGCCTTCCAAATAGCCACACATATATTCTATCTTATGTGAACTTGCCCAGTTGGGGGGAAGACAAAACTCAAATTGCTCGAGCCATGCTCGTGGATGTATTCCTTTTTGCGAATTTCGAAATATCTCAAACTTTCTCACCGTAAGGAAATGTTTGAAATCAAATCCCCGCATTTCCTCCCGGTGAGGCCCTTGAATGTTTCTATTTTTCTCATGTCTACCCCTCAAAATACAGTCTTCCCTGTCGTCAAAATCTCCCTCATGGCCAGACTCCCTCTCTGTACTGTTCGTACGGCTATTTTTAGTGCTATTGGCGAGTTCGGAATCACACGCCATGCGGTTTTCCAGATGCGCCACGCGTTCTTGTAATTCGCCTGTTACAGCTTTGTGCCACGTGTTCACTTCGAACTGTCCCTTCTGAAATCTAAGAAGCGAACGCACTTCTTCAGTCTCTACGACCGCTACCGGTGTAGTATTGTTATCGCTCTCTGTCACCTTCATCGTGCCTACGAAGTCCGCTAATGCCGCAATCTTATCATGTATTTGTCTGTTGTCCTCCGCCCCAGTCTGCTTCAATTGTTCTACTTGCTGTTCGAGTGTGTGAATCGCTTGACTGTTGTCCGCTACTGTGTTGCTAATGGACGCGGGACAATACGTTTCCGCCCCCTGGACCTTGGAAAGTACGTGCTGGTGCTCTCTTTGGCATTCATTTCTCAGCGCTTGGAAATTCCTAAGTAGCTGTTCTTCGCTCTCTTTCGATTCAGCATCGCGACTCCTCTTGCCCTGTTCTAAGGCTTGCAGACGATCATCGATTTGTTCAAATGTATGGCCTAATTCTTTCATTATATCACTTTTTATTTCACTTGCCAGATTGTTTATTCTTTGTGAGATATCATCGGACACTCTCTGCATCGACTTGTCGAATTTATTTGTCTGCTGGATTAGTTTCTTGTCTATTTGTTCGCCTAGCTCACGGATCGATTTTTCAAATTTCTGTGTCATTTGTTCGCCTATCTCGCGGATCGATTTTTCAGATTTCCGCGTCATTTGTTCACCTAGCTGTCGGATCGATTTTTTAGATTTCTGCGTCATTTGTTCGCCTAGCTCTCGGATGATTCTTTTTGATCTCGGAACGATTTTTCTGATTTCTCTGCGTTTTCTTTATTTTGATGCAATAAGGCTTTTATGAGTTCTGCCAAATCAATTTGGTTAGTTGGAGGCAAATTAATTTCTGGCTCTGCTGTGAGCCCGTTCGTCCTGTTTTGCATTTCCTCTGAAGTATTCCCCATTGCATTTTTGGAACCGTCTGATGTGTTAATATTCGAAATCAAATTCTCCCCTTGGTCCATGTTGCTTATGTTGTTGGACTGCCTACTTTTAGCTTGGTTAGGTGTCTGCATTAGTTCAATTTATACCTGTTACACAACACACTAATCAGAATAAATGTATCCCCCAAAAATTAAGACAGCCACACGAAAGGTACCCAACCGAGTACGCACTTTTTCGCACGCAAAGCAAATTTATATCTTTAATCGAGGTCAGTGCAATTTACAAGCGAGGAAAAAAAATACATACATATAAAACATACAAATATAGAAAACAAAACAAGACAAACAACACAACGCCACTCAACAACACCGTCAATCTTTTGAAAGTCTGCTCAGAAACAACGCAGAAGTTGTTTGAGCGCTGCAGGGAAAAAAATTAAGATTATACAACGCTCGCAGTCTAACGTTTCAGAAATTCCAGAGTCTAGCGGAATCACAGAACAGGGTCGCCATGTGTAACGTTGTTGCTTTAATTTGTTCTGCAAGCAGTGCTGCTATTCAAGACCATAAAAGTGGGTTAAAAGCTGTGAGCTATCTGAGGAAGTTACCCTTGCATTACTATGCAACTGTTTCACCAGGTATCCAGTCTAGCTTACCAAATTCCCAACCAAACTAACATTAATTATGATCTTTTAGTACTCATCTTACGATAACCAGTGATTTATATATATATAAAAGGACAATTTAAATAAAAAGAATTAAATCATTTTATATTTGGACATTTATTTTAGCATTGATCATTGAAATTTCAGCATATTAAACTTGATTCATAACTAAACGGGTGCCTTATTTAGGATTGTGTAAATGTGAGTTTGTAATCTTACGGAACAGATCAAATAGGGAGCCAAGATTGGGAGACTACATACAACACTGCATTCATAAAATAGCACACGAAGAACGTTGAAACATATGCAAGAGGAAATTAACCACAACCAACCGATTCAATTTTCACCTAAAGAAGTTACTTTCGTAGCGCAATCCTGTCCGTCATAAAATTACCACACACTGGTATACTAAATGCATACTAACTCTCTGTGAAATGTTCCCGAAAAGAATAGCTGAGGGATACTTTGATGCTGTCACCACATGCTTCACGTCGACAACTTGATTTACACAAAGAGTGTTACTCCACAATAATTTTGATAATTAAAATAAATTACATCGAAACGCAATTTACAAAAGAGAAACCTCGAACTGCTTACTATCGTCTTAATATTAACCTGATGGGTCAAACTATTGTATAAGTACGTGGTACTGGTCTCACAAAGTACACCCCACGTGGGTTGAACATACAGAAAAGTTGCTATATCGAAAAATATTGTCAAGACCAGACGTTATAATCTCACGCACATTCGCCTTTAAGATTGATGATCTTAGTTAGAGTTACTAATCAACACGTGGTTCCACTTTACTCACAAAGTAGTGACAAAGCAACTACCGGAATATATTCTGAACTTCACACTCGAATTACACTGCGCTGCAATTTAAGATAACATTAGATATTTTAGAGCTAAACCTGAAATAAAGGTGATAAAATTTTCAGTTAGGCTGAACTTAAGAAATCCTACAGATTTAGCAGACATGTGCTTAGCCGGAGATCTTACCACTTCAGACGCTCGCCGCAGACGGACTGATGTGGTCCCTTCCTGAGGGGTGGCTCACAAATACAATCGGAAGTGGCCAGAGAGGCAGCTTCCTATACCAACATGACAAGGGACAGACAGGACCACACTAAGGATAGAAACCTCTTTGCTTTTAGAAAGCGTAGCTACCTGTTCCGACGTTGGTCCTACTGTTCTCTAGCAGACAGTCTTGTCTGCCACCATTCAGCATGCAATACATTTGCTCATTCATCCTCTCACACAGAAGTGAAGGGGGATGACAGTATCTTATCATATACAGCATACAAAAGAAAGCGGATGTAGGTTCCGTATGAGACTGTGTGACGTGAATTACATATAAACCGTGTTTTAAAGTGTAGTAGTGTGACAGATCGTTTTTGTTTATGTGTAAAAGTAACACGTTCCACTACTCAGTCTCCTCCCAGATAGTCAGAAACGCCACAGTAGATTTAGAAGAGGAATTTATGCCGTAAATTACAACAGATTTAAGAAATTAACATGAAAGGAATCCAACAGAGACCTTTCAACTTGAGTGTCATCCACAAACAGCATTAACTGTCCTGTACTAACCGATCAAGTGCACATGCATGGAACTTCATCCCACAAACTGATATCCGCCATCTGTACAACGAAATCCATGCACATTTGCATGCCTGCATTCAAGATTCTGGCGGTTACACCGGTTGCTAACGTACCAGCGCTTCACGTTTACAATGGATTATACAACGCTTACATTAGCCTGTGATACTGCAATGTCGATCACTTAAATACGTTACTTAGGCAACCCTATTCCTGAAACATCATTAGCCTACATTAATTACTTTTTTGGTGTAGAGATTTTTTCCTTCAGTGTGCAAAGATAAGTGTACTTTGTTACAAGAACAACGTGTCATCTTCCTTTCAAAGATTAAGCTGTTGCCTATTCCAAACTCACAAACACAATCTTTTCTGCCTTCAACATCTTCCAGTATCTAATTTCCCTTCAGTTCAGGATCTACTGTGGAATTGTGTGACGTGGCATTTTCATAAGGCATTGTCTCCAGGATTCACGATTTTTTAAAAATGTTTCATTCATTTTCCATATATTTAATTCTCTGCTAATTTCTTGATATGTAATCTTGTTTCTTCTTCTATAGGCCTTCCTTAGGAAACTTATCTCTGTTGTTTGAACTTTTTATACTTCTTTCGTGGTATTCCAGCTTTCGTTCCCACAGTATAACACAGGAACCACCATCACTTTATAGAATTTCGTGATAGTTTCATTTTGTACTTTATAGCCCAACGCTGTGCTAATGGTACCATAGACAGTGTCGAATTTGTTTTATTTTCACTATCAGAGTCAAAATCAAATCATGTAGCACAGTCTAAACAAGAGATTTCAGAGACCTCTTCTGAAAGTGAATTATACAAAAGAGTTTTTGATCTGACTAGATATTTTCCTCGAAATACCATTATTTTCGTTCTGTTATTAGAAATTTGAAAGCTGTGTTTATTGCATATTTCGCTCAGCTGGTGTACTGAACTTTGGAGGTCATCTCCAGTCTTTTGAATAATAACGACATCATCTGCAAGCAGTAGCACGTTTCCATTTACGAAGAAAGAAGTCAATATAAATATTAGAAAGGATGGCGATATTTCACGCCTTTGTCTTACATCTTGGTTAATAATTATCTTTTAATCGACTCCTACCTTTGTTTATTACAGTGCGCAGATTCTTCTAAAAGTCTTCTTAGTACGTCTGTTAGATGATAAGGATATCAATATTATCAGACATAATCTTTCATAGAAAATCATGGCTTACACAATCAAAAGCCCTCTCAAAGTTGATAAAGGCCATATGGCATCCTATATAAAATCCTCTTCGTTTTTATATAATGTTTTGACTTACAAACGTATTGTCTGTTAATGAACGCCCTGTTATAAATCCACTGCATACCTCAGACATAATGGCTTCTGCAATATTCTTCATGCAGTTGTTGACTGTCTGTAGGTACAGTTTGTAGCTAGCAACTGATGCAACGATAGTTTTCTTTACGTAAAAACAAAGCAGCAACCAAACTAATGTTAATCTCTTGGAAAGTACACCTCTTTGTGCAACTGTGAAATTAAAATTTGCTGCATCTACACGACTACTCCGCAGTGCTTGACGGAGGGTTCATCTAACCACTTTCACACTATTGCTCCACTGTTCCACTTTCGAACAGTACTCGGGAGAAAAGAGCATTTAAATATTTCTACCCGAAATCTGATTCCCTTATTTTATTACGGTGATCATTTCTCCATATGTAGGTTGGCCACCCCAACGATCTTATCATCCCCCGTGAAATCTCTCCCTTGTTTCATGATAATACAAACCGAACTGCCTTCCTTTCAACTTTTTTAATGTCATCCGTCAATTCTATCTGATAGGGACTCCATACCGCTCAGTACTATTTTACCAGAGGACGGAGATGCGTAATGTACATGATCTATTTACTGCATCGTCAGATTATGCTGCCAATAAGAGTGAATTTCCGGTGCGCCTTCTCCACAACATAGTCTATGTGAGCATCCCTGTTTGAGTTTGTAACTGTTAATCTAGAAGAATATTGGGTAAGAAATACAAAATACCTGTTACTGTTCATAGATTTTTCAGTATTCATCCATATAGCCCCTTTAACACCTTGAAGGAGTTCCGAATCCAATGAATATCACTGAAATGATTAACACATGTCTGAAAGAAGAGCGATAGTAAGAATTAGAGCACGCTACTCACGAACATTGGCCGATAACAACTGGAGTAAATCAGGGAGATGCATTGTCATGAGTGCTATTTAATCGTAGAGAACTTTGATTTCCCTTATTTTATTACGGTGATCATTTCTCCGTATGTAGGTTGGCCACCCCAACGCTCGTATCATACCCCGTGAAATCCCTCACTTGTTTCATGATAATACAAACCGAACTGCCTTCCTTTCAACTTTTTTAATGTCATCCGTCAATTCTATCTGATAGGGACTCCATGCCGCTCAGTACTACTTTACCAGAGGACGGAGATGCGTAATGTACATGATCTACTTACTGCATCGTCAGATTATGCTGCCAATGAGAGTGAATTTCCGTTGCGCCTTCTCCACAACATACTCTATGAGAGCATCCCTGTTTGAGTTTGTAACTGTTAATCTAGAAGAATATTGGGTAAGAAATACAAAATACCTGTTACTGTTCATAGATTTTTCAGTATTCATCCATATAGCCCCTTTAACACCTTGAAGGAGTTCCGAATCCAATGAATATCACTGAAATGATTAACACATGTTTGAAAGAAGAGCGATAGTAAGAATTAGAGCACGCTACTCACGAACATTGGCCGATAAGAACTGGAGTAAATCAGGGAGATGCATTGTCATGAGTGCTATTTAATCGTAGAGAACTTTGATTTCCCTTATTTTATTACGGTGATCATTTCTCCGTATGTAGGTTGGCCACCCCAACGCTCGTATCATGCCCCGTGAAATCTCTCACTTGTTTCATGATAATACAAACCGAACTGCCTTCCTTTCAACTTTTTTAATGTCATCCGTCAATTCTATCTGATAGGGACTCCATACCGCTCAGTACTACTTTACCAGAGGACGGAGATACGTAATGTACATGATCTATTTACTGCATCGTCAGATTATGCTGCCAATAAGAGTGAATTTCCGTTGCGCCTTCTCCACAACGTAGTCTATGTGAGCATCCCTGTTTGAGTTTGTAACTGTTAATCTAGAAGAATATTGGGTAAGAAATACAAAATACCTGTTACTGTTCATAGATTTTTCAGTATTCATCCATATAGCCCCTTTAACACCTTGAAGGAGTTCCGAATCCAATGAATATCACTGAAATGATTAACACATGTCTGAAAGAAGAGCGATAGTAAGAATTAGAGCACGCTACTCACGAACATTGGACGATAAGAACTGGAATAAATCAGGGAGATGCATTGTCATGAGTGCTATTTAATCATAGAGAACTTTGATTTCCCTTACTTTATTACGGTGATCATTTCTCCGTATGTAGGTTGGCCACCCCAACGCTCGTATCATGCCCCGTGAAATCTCTCACTTGTTTCATGATAATACAAACCGAACTGCCTTCCTTTCAACTTTTTTAATGTCATCCGTCAATTCTATCTGATAGGGACTCCATACCGCTCAGTACTACTTTACCAGAGGACGGAGATGCGTAATGTACATGATCTATTTACTGCATCGTCAGATTATGCTGCCAATGAGAGTGAATTTCCGTTGCGCCTTCTCCACAACATAGTCTATGTGAGCATCCCTGTTGGAGTTTGTAACTGTTAATCTAGAAGAATATTGGGTAAGAAATACAAAATACCTGTTACTGTTCATAGATTTTTCAGTATTCATCCATATAGCCCCTTTAACACCTTGAAGGAGTTCCGAATCCAATGAATATCACTGAAATGATTAACACATGTCTGAAAGAAGAGCGATAGTAAGAATTAGAGCACGCTACTCACGAACATTGGCCGATAAGAACTGGAATAAATCAGGGAGATGCATTGTCATGAGTGCTATTTAATCGTAGAGAACTTTGATTTCCCTTATTTTATTACGGTGATCATTTCTCTGTATGTAGGTTGGCCACCCCAACGGTCGTATCATGCCCAGTGAAATCTCTCACTTGTTTCATGATAATACAAACCGAACTGCCTTCCTTTCAACTTTTTTAATGTCATCCGTCAATTCTATCTGATAGGGACTCCATGCCGCTCAGTACTACTTTACCAGAGGACGGAGATGCGTAATGTACATGATCTATTTACTGCATCGTCAGATTATGCTGCCAATAAGAGTGAATTTCCGTTGCGCCTTCTCCACAACATAGTCTATGTGAGCATCACTGTTTGAGTTTGTAACTGTTAATCTAGAAGAATATTGGGTAAGAAATAGAAAATACCTGTTACTGTTCATAGATTTTTCAGTATTCATCCATATAGCCCCTTTAACACCTTGAAGGAGTTCCGAATCCAATAAATATCACTGAAATGATTAATACAAGTCTGAAAGAAGAGCGACAGTAAGAATTAGAGCACGCTACTCACGAACATTGGCCGATAAGAACTGGAGTAAATCAGGGAGATGCATTGTCATGAGTGCTATTTAATCGTAGAGAACTTTGATTTCCCTTATTTTATTACGATGATCATTTCTCCGTATGTAGGTTGGCCACCCCAACTCTCGTATCATGCCCCGTGAAATCTCTCACTTGTTTCATGATAATACAAACCGAACTGCCTTCCTTTCAACTTTTTTAATGTCAACCGTCAATTCTATCTGATAGGGACTCCATACCGCTCAGTACTACTTTACCAGAGGACGGAGATGCGTAATGTACATGATCTATTTACTGCTTCGTCAGATTATGCTGCCAATAAGAGTGAATTTCCGTTGCGCCTTCTCCACAACGTAGTCTTTGTGAGCATCCCTGTTTGAGTTTGTAACTGTTAATCTAGAAGAATATTGGGTAAGAAATACAAAATACCTGTTACTGTTCATAGATTTTTCAGTATTCATCCATATAGCCCCTTTAACACCTTGAAGGAGTTCCGAATCCAATAAATATCACTGAAATGATTAACACATGTCTGAAAGAAGAGCGATAGTAAGAATTAGAGCACGCTACTCACGAACATTGGCCGATAAGAACTGGAATAAATCAGGGAGACGCATTGTCATGAGTGCTATTTAATCGTAGAGAACTTTGATTTCCCTTATTTTATTACGGTGATCATTTCTCCGTATGTAGGTTGGCCACCCCAACGCTCGTATCATGCCCCGTGAAATCTCTCACTTGTTTCATGATAATACAAACCGAACTGCCTTCCTTTCAACTTTTTTAATGTCATCCGTCAATTCTATCTGATAGGGACTCCATGCCGCTCAGTACTACTTTACCAGAGGACGGAGATGCGTAATGTACATGATCTATTTACTGCATCGTCAGATTATGCTGCCAATAAGAGTGAATATCCGTTGGGCCTTCTCCACAACATAGTCTATGAGAGCATCCCTGTTTGAGTTTGTAACTGTTAATCTAGAAGAAAATTGGGTAAGAAATACAAAATACCTGTTACTGTTCATAGATTTTTCAGTATTCATCCATATAGCCCCTTTAACACCTTGAAGGAGTTCCGAATCCAATGAATATCACTGAAATGATTAACACATGTCTGAAAGAAGAGCGATAGTAAGAATTAGAGCACGCTACTCATGAACATTGGCCGACAAGAAATGGAGTAAATCCGGGAGATGCATTGTCATGAGTGCTATTTAATCGTAGAGAACTTTGATTTCCCTTATTTTATTACGGTGATCATTTCTCCGTATGTGGGTTGGCCACCCCAACGCTCGTATCATGCCCCGTGAAATCTCTCACTTGTTTCATGATAATACAAACCGAACTGCCTTCCTTTCAACTTTTTTAATGTCATCCATCAATTCTATCTGATAGGGACTCCATGCTGCTCAGTAGTACTTTACCAGAGGACGGAGATGCGTAATGTACATGATCTATATACTGCATTGTCAGATTATGCTGCCAATAAGAGTGAATTTCCGTTGCGCCTTCTCCACAACGTAGTCTATGTGAGCATCCCTGTTTGAGTTTGTAACTGTTAATCTAGAAGAATATTGGGTAAGAAATACAAAATACCTGTTACTGTTCATAGATTTTTCAGTATTCATCCATATAGCCCCTTTAACACCTTGAAGGAGTTCCGAATCCAATGAATATCACTGAAATGATTAACACATGTCTGAAAGAAGAGCGATAGTAAGAATTAGAGCACGCTACTCACGAACATTGGCCGATAAGAACTGGAGTAAATCAGGGAGATGCATTGTCATGAGTGCTATTTAATCGTAGAGAACTTTGATTTCCATTATTTTGTTACGGTGATCATTTCTCCGTATGTAGGTTGGCCACCCCAACGCTCGTATCATGCCCCGTTAAATCTCTCACTTGTTTCATGATAATACAAACCGAACTGCCTTCCTTTCTACTTTTTTAATGTCATCCATCAATTCTATCTGATAGGGACTCCATACCCCTCAGTACTACTTTACCAGAGGACAGAGATACCTAATGTACATGATCTATTTACTGCATCGTCAGATTATGCTGCCAATGAGAGTGAATTTCCGTTGCGCCTTCTACACAACATAGTCTATGTGAGCATCCCTGTTTGAGTTTGTAACTGTTAATCTAGAAGAATATTGGGTAAGAAATACAAAATACCTGTTACTGTTCATAGATTTTTCAGTATTCATCCATATAGCCCCTTTAACACCTTGAAGGAGTTCCGAATCCAATGAATATCACTGAAATGATTAACACATGTCTGAAAGAAGAGCGATAGTAAGAATTAGAGCACGCTACTCACGAACATTGACCAATAAGAACTGGAATAAATCAGGGAGATGCATTGTCATGAATGCTATTTAATCGTAAAGAACTTTGATTTCCCTTATTTTATTACGGTGATCATTTTTCCGTATGTAGCTTGGCCACCCCAACGCTCGTATCATGCCCCGTGAAATCTCTCACTTGTTTCATGATAATACAAACCGAACTGCCTTCCTTTCAACTTTTTTAATGTCATCCGTCAATTCTATCTGATAGGGACTCCATGCCGCTCAGTACTACTTTACCAGAGGACGGAGATGCGTAATGTACATGATCTATTTACTGCATCGTCAGATTATGCTGCCAATAAGAGTGAATTTCCGTTGCGCCTTCTCCACAACGTAGACTATGTGAGCATCCCTGTTTGAGTTTGTAACTGTTAATCTAGAAGAATATTGGGTAAGAAATAGAAAATACCTGTTACTGTTCATAGATTTTTCAGTATTCATCCATATAGCCCCTTTAACACCTTGAAGGAGTTCCGAATCCAATAAATATCACTGAAATGATTAACACATGTCTGAAAGAAGAGCGATAGTAAGAATTAGAGCACGCTACTCACGAACATTGGCCGATAAGAACTGGAATAAATCAGGGAGATGCGTTGTCATGAGTGCTATTTAATCGTAGAGAACTTTGATTTCCCTTATTTTATTACGGTGATCATTTCTCCGTATGTAGGTTGGCCACCCCAACGCTCGTATCATGCCCCGTGAAATCTCTCACTTGTTTCATGATAATACAAACCGAACTGCCTTCCTTTCAACTTTTTTAATGTCATCCGTCAATTCTATCTGATAGGGACTCCATGCCGCTCAGTACTACTTTACCAGAGGACGGAGATGCGTAATGTACATGATCTATTTACTGCATCGTCAGATTATGCTGCCAATAAGAGTGAATATCCGTTGCGCCTTCTCCACAACATAGTCTATGAGAGTATCCCTGTTTGAGTTTGTAACTGTTAATCTAGAAGAATATTGGGTAAGAAATACAAAATACCTGTTACTGTTCATAGATTTTTCAGTATTCATCCATATAGCCCCTTTAACACCTTGAAGGAGTTCCGAATCCAATGAATATCACTGAAATGATTAACACATGTCTGAAAGAAGAGCGATAGTAAGAATTAGAGCACGCTACTCACGAACATTGGCCGATAAGTACTGGAGTAAATCAGGGAGATGCATTGTCATGAGTGCTATTTAATCGTAGAGAACTTTGATTTCCCTTATTTTATTACGGTGATAATTTCTCCGTATGTGGGTTGGCCACCCCAACGCTCGTATCATGCCCCGTGAAATTTCTCACTTGTTTCATGATAATACAAACCGAACTGCCTTCCTTTCAACTTTTTTAATGTCATCCGTCAATTCTATCTGATAGGGACTCCATGCCGCTCAGTACTACTTTACCAGAGGACGGAGATGCGTAATGTACATGATCTATTTACTGCATTGTCAGATTATGCTGCCAATAAGAGTGAATTTCCGTTGCGCCTTCTCCACAACGTAGTCTATGTGAGCATCCCTGTTTGAGTTTGTAACTGTTAATCTAGAAGAATATTGGGTAAGAAATAGAAAATACCTGTTACTGTTCATAGATTTTTCAGTATTCATCCATATAGCCCCTTTAACACCTTGAAGGAGTTCCGAATCCAATGAATATCACTGAAATGATTAACACATGTCTGAAAGAAGAGCGATAGTAAGAATTAGAGCACGCTACTCACGAACATTGGCCGATAAGAACTGCAGTAAATCAGGGAGATGCATTGTCATGAGTGCTATTTAATCGTAGAGAACTTTGATTTCCATTATTTTGTTACGGTGATCATTTCTCCGTATGTAGGTTGGCCACCCCAACGCTCGTATCATGCCCCGTGAAATCTCTCACTTGTTTCATGATAATACAAACCGAACTGCCTTCCTTTCAACTTTTTTAATGTCATCCGTCAATTCTATCTGATAGGGACTCCATGCCGCTCAGTACTACTTTACCAGAGGACGGAGATGCGTAATGTACATGATCTATTTACTGCATCGTCAGATTATGCTGCCAATAAGAGTGAATTTCCGTTGCGCCTTCTCCACAACATAGTCTATGTGAGCATCCCTGTTTGAGTTTGTAACTGTTAATCTGGAAGAATATTGGGTAACAAATAGAAAATACCTGTTACTGTTCATAGATTTTTCAGTATTCATCCATATAGCCCCTTTAACACCTTGAAGGAGTTCCGAATCCAATAAATATCACTGAAATGATTAATACAAGTCTGAAAGAAGAGCGATAGTAAGAATTAGAGCACGCTACTCACGAACATTGGCCGATAAGAACTGGAGTAAATCAGGGAGATGCATTGTCATGAGTGCTATTTAATCGTAGAGAACTTTGATTTCCCTTATTTTATTACGGTGATCATTTCTCCGTATGTAGGTTGGCCACCCCAACGCTCGTATCATGCCCCGTGAAATCTCTCACTTGTTTCATGATAATACAAACCGAACTGCCTTCCTTTCAACTTTTTTAATGTCATCCGTCAATTCTATCTGATAGGGACTCCATACCGCTCAGTACTACTTTACCAGAGGACGGAGATGCGTAATGTACATGATCTATTTACTGCATCGTCAGATTATGCTGCCAATGAGAGTGAATTTCCGTTGCGCCTTCTCCACAACATAGGCTATGTGAGCATCCCTGTTTGAGTTTGTAACTGTTAATCTAGAAGAATATTGGGTAAGAATTACAAAATACCTGTTACTGTTCATAGATTTTTCAGTATTCATCCATATAGCCCCTTTAACACCTTGAAGGAGTTCCAAATCCAATAAATATCACTGAAATGATTAATACAAGTCTGAAAGAAGAGCGATAGTAAGAATTAGAGCATGCTACTCACGAACATTGGCCGATAAGAACTGGAGTAAATCAGGGAGATGCATTGTCATGAGTGCTATTTAATCGTAGAGAACTTTGATTTCCCTTATTTTATTACGGTGATCATTTCTCCGTATGTGGGTTGGCCACCCCAACGCTCGTATCATGCCGCTTGAAATCTCTCACTTGTTTCATGATAATACAAACCGAACTGCCTTCCTTTCAACTTTTTTAATGTCATCCGTCAATTCTATCTGATAGGGACTCCATACCGCTCAGTACTACTTTACCAGAGGACGGAGATGCGTAATGTACATGATCTATTTACTGCATTGTCAGATTATGCTGCCAATAAGAGTGAATTTCCGTTGCGCCTTCTCCACAACGTAGTCTATGTGAGCATCCCTGTTTGAGTTTGTAACTGTTAATCTAGAAGAATATTGGGTAAGAAATACAAAATACCTGTTACTGTTCATAGATTTTTCAGTATTCATCTATATAGCCCCTTTAACACCTTGAAGGAGTTCCGAATCCAATGAATATCACTGAAATGATTAACACATGTCTGAAAGAAGAGCGATAGTAAGAATTAGAGCACGCTACTCACGAACATTGGCCGATAAGAACTGGAGTAAATCAGGGAGATGCATTGTCATGAGTGCTATTTAATCGTAGAGAACTTTGATTTCCCTTATTTTATTACGGTGATAATTTCTCCGTATGTGGGTTGGCCACCCCAACGCTCGTATCATGCCCCGTGAAATCTCTCACTTGTTTCATGATAATACAAACCGAACTGCCTTCCTTTCAACTTTTTTAATGTCATCCGTCAATTCTATCTGATAGGGACTCCATGCCGCTCAGTACTACTTTACCAGAGGACGGAGATGCGTAATGTACATGATCTATTTACTGCATTGTCAGATTATGCTGCCAATAAGAGTGAATTTCCGTTGCGCCTTCTCCACAACGTAGTCTATGTGAGCATCCCTGTTTGAGTTTGTAACTGTTAATCTAGAAGAATATTGGGTAAGAAATACAAAATACCTGTTACTGTTCATAGATTTTTCAGTATTCATCCATATAGCCCCTTTAACACCTTGAAGGAGTTCCGAATCCAATGAATATCACTGAAATGATTAACACATGTCTGAAAGAAGAGCGATAGTAAGAATTAGAGCACGCTACTCACGAACATTGGCCGATAAGAACTGGAGTAAATCAGGGAGATGCATTGTCGTGAGTGCTATTTAATCGTAGAGAACTTTGATTTCCATTATTTTGTTACGGTGATCATTTCTCCGTATGTAGGTTGGCCACCCCAACGCTCGTATCATGCCCCGTGAAATCTCTCACTTGTTCATGATAATACAAACCGAACTGCCTTCCTTTCAACTTTTTTAATGTCATCCGTCAATTCTATCTGATAGGGACTCCATGCCGCTCAGTACTACTTTACCAGAGGACGGAGATGCGTAATGTACATGATCTATTTACTGCATCGTCAGATTATGCTGCCAATAAGAGTGAATTTCCGTTGCGCCTTCTCCAGAACATAGTCTATGTGAGCATCCCTGTTTGAGTTTGTAACTGTTAATCTAGAAGAATATTGGGTAACAAATAGAAAATACCTGTTACTGTTCATAGATTTTTCAGTATTCATCCATATAGCCCCTTTAACACCTTGAAGGAGTTCCGAATCCAATAAATATCACTGAAATGATTAATACAAGTCTGAAAGAAGAGCGATAGTAAGAATTAGAGCACGCTACTCACGAACATTGGCCAATAAGAACTGGAGTAAATCAGGGAGATGCATTGTCATGAGTGCTATTTAATCGTAGAGAACTTTGATTTCCCTTATTTTATTACGGTGATCATTTCTCCGTATGTAGGTTGGCCACCCCAACGCTCGTATCATGCCCCGTGAAATCTCTCACTTGTTTCATGATAATACAAACCGAACTGCCTTCCTTTCAACTTTTTTAATGTCATCCGTCAATTCTATCTGATAGGGACTCCATACCGCTCAGTACTACTTTACCAGAGGACGGAGATGCGTAATGTACATGATCTATTTACTGCATCGTCAGATTATGCTGCCAATGAGAGTGAATTTCCGTTGCGCCTTCTCCACAACATAGGCTATGTGAGCATCCCTGTTTGAGTTTGTAACTGTTAATCTAGAAGAATATTGGGTAAGAATTACAAAATACCTGTTACTGTTCATAGATTTTTCAGTATTCATCCATATAGCCCCTTTAACACCTTGAAGGAGTTCCGAATCCAATAAATATCACTGAAATGATTAATACAAGTCTGAAAGAAGAGCGATAGTAAGAATTAGAGCATGCTACTCACGAACATTGGCCGATAAGAACTGGAGTAAATCAGGGAGATGCATTGTCATGAGTGCTATTTAATCGTAGAGAACTTTGATTTCCCTTATTTTATTACGGTGATCATTTCTCCGTATGTAGGTTGGCCACCCCAACGCTCGTATCATGCCCCGTGAAATCTCTCACTTGTTTCATGATAATACAAACCGAACTGCCTTCCTTTCAACTTTTTTAAT
The DNA here is from genome assembly GCF_023864345.2 of Schistocerca serialis cubense. Classification (NCBI taxonomy): domain Eukaryota; kingdom Metazoa; phylum Arthropoda; class Insecta; order Orthoptera; family Acrididae; genus Schistocerca; species Schistocerca serialis. Next base: position 27,177,177 of record NC_064646.1, read on the forward strand.
GTCATCCGTCAATTCTATCTGATAGGGACTCCATACCGCTCAGTACTACTTTACCAGAGGACGGAGATGCGTAATGTACATGATCTATTTACTGCATCGTCAGATTATGCTGCCAAGAAGAGTGAATTTCCGTTGCGCCTTCTCCACAACGTAGTCTATGTGAGCATCATTGTTTCAGTTTGTAACTGTTAATCTAGAAGAATATTGGGTAAGAAATACAAAATACCTGTTAGTGTTCATAGATTTTTCAGTATTCATCCATATAGCCCCTTTAACACCTTGAAGGAGTTCCGAATCCAATGAATATCACTGAAATGATTAACACATGTCTGAAAGAAGAGCGATAGTAAGAATTAGAGCACGCTACTCACGAACATTGGCCGATAAGAACTGGAATAAATCAGGGAGATGCATTGTCATGAGTGCTATTTAATCGTAGAGAACTTTGATTTCCCTTATTTTATTATGGTGATCATTTCTCCGTATGTAGGTTGGCCACCCCAACGCTCGTATCATGCCCCGTGAAATCTCTCACTTGTTTCATGATAATACAAACCGAACTGCCTTCCTTTCAACTTTTTTAATGTCATCCGTCAATTCTATCTGATAGGGACTCCATGCCGCTCAGTACTACTTTACCAGAGGACGGAGATGCGTAATGTACATGATCTATTTACTGCATCGTCAGATTATGCTGCCAATAAGAGTGAATTTCCGTTGCGCCTTCTCCACAACATAGTCTATGTGATCATCCCTGTTTGAGTTTGTAACTGTTAATCTAGAAGAATATTGGGTAAGAAATACAAAATACCTGTTACTGTTCATAGATTTTTCAGTATTCATCCATATAGCCCCTTTAACACCATGAAGGAGTTCTGAATCCAATAAATATCACTGAAATGATTAATACAAGTCTGAAAGAAGAGCGATAGTAAGAATTAGAGCATGCTACTCACGAACATTGGCCGATAAGAACTGGAGTAAATCAGGGAGATGCATTGTCATGAGTGCTATTTAATCGTAGAGAACTTTGATTTCCCTTATTTTATTACGGTGATCATTTCTCCGTATGTAGGTGGCCATCCCAACGCTCGTGTCATGCCCCGTGAAATCTCTCACTTGTTTCATGATAATACAAATCGAACTGCCTTCCTTTCAACTTTTTTAATGTCATCCGTCAATTCTATCTGATAGGGACTCCATACCGCTCAGTACTACTTTGCCAGAGGACGGAGATGCGTAATGTACATGATCTATCTACTGCATCGTCAGATTATGCTGCCAATAAGAGTGAATTTCCGTTGCGCCTTCTCCACAATGTAGTCTATGTGAGCATCCCTGTTTGAGTTTGTAACTGTTAATCTAGAAGAATATTGGGTAAGAAATAGAAAATACCTGTTACTGTTCATAGATTTTTCAGTATTCATCCATATAGCCCCTTTAACACCTTGAAGGAGTTCCGAATCCAATGAATATCACTGAAATGATTAACACATGTCTGAAAGAAGAGCGATAGTAAGAATTAGAGCACGCTACTCACGAACATTGGCCGATAAGAACTGGAATAAATCAGGGAGATGCATTGTCATGAGAGCTATTTAATCGTAGGGAACTTTGATTTCCCTTATTTTATTACGGTGATCATTTCTCCGTATGTAGGTTGGCCACCCCAACGCTCGTATCATGCCCTGTGAAATCTCTCACTTGTTTCATGATAATACAAACCGAACTGTCTTCCTTTCAACTTTTTTAATGTCATCCGTCAATTCTATCTGATAGGGACTCCATACCGCTCAGTACTATTTTACCAGAGGACGGAGATGCGTAATGTACATGATCTATTTACTGCATCGTCAGATTATGCTGCCAATAAGAGTGAATTTCCGTTGCGCCTTCTCCACAACATAGTCTATGTGAGCATCCCTGTTTGAGTTTGTAACTGTTAATCTAGAAGAATATTGGGTAAGAAATAGAAAATACCTGTTACTGTTCATAGATTTTTCAGTATTCATCCATATAGCCCCTTTAACACCTTGAAGGAGTTCCGAATCCAATAAAAATCACTGAAATGATTAATAAAAGTCTGAAAGAAGAGCGATAGTAAGAATTAGAGCACGCTACTCACGAACATTGGCCTATAAGAACTAGAATAAATCAGGGAGATGCATTGTCATGAGTGCTATTTCATCGTAGAGAACTTTGATTTCCCTTATTTTATTACGGTGATCATTTCTCCGTATGTAGGTTGGCCACCCCAACGCTCGTATCATGCCCCGTGAAATCTCTCACTTGTTTCATGATAATACAAACCGAACTGCCTTCCTTTCAACTTTTTTAATGTCATCCGTCAATTCTATCTGATAGGGACTCCATACCGCTCAGTACTATTTTACCAGAGGATGGAGATGCGTAATGTACATGATCTATTTACTGCATCGTCAGATTATGCTGCCAATAAGAGTGAATTTCTGTTGCGCCTTCTCCACAACATAGTCAATGTGAGCATACCTGTTTGAGTTTGTAACTGTTAATCTAGAAGAATATTGGGTAAGAAATAGAAAATACCTGTTACTGTTCATAGATTTTTCAGTATTCATCCATATAGCCCCTTTAAAACCTTGAAGGAGTTCCGAATCCAATAAATATCACTGAAATGATTAACACATGTCTGAAAGAAGAGCGATAGTAAGAATTAGAGCACGCTACTCACGAACATTGGCCGATAACAACTGGAATAAATCAGGGAGATGCATTGTCATGAGTGCTATTTAATCGTAGAGAACTTTGATTTCCCTTATTTTATTACGGTGATCATTTCTCCGTATGTAGGTTGGCCACCCCAACGCTCGTATCATGCCCCGTGAAATCTCTCACTTGTTTAATGATAATACAAACCGAACTGCCTTCCTTTCAACTTTTTTAATGTCATCCGTCAATTCTATCTGATAGGGACTCCATACCGCTCAGTACTATTTTACCAGAGGATGGAGATGCGTAATGTACATGATCTATTTACTGCATCGTCAGATTATGCTGCCAATAAGAGTGAATTTCCGTTGCGCCTTCTCCACAACATAGTCTATGTGAGCATACCTGTTTGAGTTTGTAACTGTTAATCTAGAAGAATATTGGGTAAGAAATAGAAAATACCTGTTACTGTTCATAGATTTTTCAGTAGTCATCCATATAGCCCCTTTAACACCTTGAAGGAGTTCCGAATCCAATAAATATCACTGAAATGATTAATACAAGTCTGAAAGAAGAGCGATAGTAAGAATTAGAGCACGCTACTCACGAACATTGGACAATAAGAACTGGAATAAATCAGGGAGATGCATTGTCATGAGTGCTATTTAATCGTATAGAACTTTGATTTCCCTTATTTTATTACGGTGATCATTTCTACGTATGTAGGTTGGCCACCCCAACGCTCGTATCATGCCCCGTGAAATCTCTCACTTGTTTCATGATAATACAAACCGAACTGCCTTCCTTTCAACTTTTTTAATGTCATCCGTCAATTCTATCTGATAGGGACTCCATACCGCTCAGTACTACTTTACCAGAGGACGGAGATGCGTAATGTACATGATCTGTTTACTGCATCGTCAGATTATGCTGCCAATAAGAGTGAATTTCCGTTGCGCCTTCTCCACAACATAGCCTATGTGAGCATCCCTGTTTGAGTTTGTAACTGTTAATCTAGAAGAATATTGGGTAAGAAATAGAAAATACCTGTTACTGTTCATAGATTTTTCAGTATTCATCCATATAGCCCCTTTAACACCTTGAAGGAGTTCCGAATCCAATGAATATCACTGTAATGATTAACACATGTCTGAAAGAAGAGCGATAGTAAGAATTAGAGCACGCTACTCACGAACATTGGCCGATAAGAACTGGAATAAATCAGGGAGATGCATTGTCATGAGTGGTATTTAATCGTAGAGAACTTTGATTTCCCTTATTTTATTACGGTGATAATTTGTCCGTATGTAGGTTGGCCACCCCAACGCTCGTATCATGCCCCGTGAAATCTCTCACTTGTTTCATGATAATACAAACCGAACTGCGTTCCTTTCAACTTTTTTAATGTCATCCGTCAATTCTATCTGATAGGGACTCCATACCGCTCAGTAATATTTTACCAGAGGATGGAAATGCGTAATGTACATGATCTATTTACTGCATCGTCAGATTATGCTGCCAATAAGAGTGAATTTCCGTTGCGCCTTCTCCACAACATAGCCTATGTGAGCATCCCTGTTTGAGTTTGTAACTGTTAATCTAGAAGAATATTGGGTAACAAATAGAAAATACCTGTTACTGTTCATAGATTTTTCAGTATTCATCCATATAGCCCCTTTAACACCTTGAAGGAGTTCCGAATCCAATGAATATCACTGAAATGATTAACACATGTCTGAAAGAAGAGCGATAGTAAGAATTAGAGCACGCTACTCACGAACATTGGCCGATAAGAACTGGAATAAATCAGGGAGATGCATTGTCATGAGTGCTATTTAATCGTAGAGAACTTTGATTTCCCTTATTTTATTACAGTGATAATTTCTCCGTATGTAGGTTGGCCACCCCAACGCTCGTATCATGCCCCGTGAAATTTCTCACTTGTTTCATGATAATACAAACCGAACTGCCTTCCTTTCAACTTTTTTAATGTCATCCGTCAATTCTATCTGATAGGGACTCCATACCGCTCAGTACTACTTTACCAGAGGACGGAGATGCGTAATGTACATGATCTATTTACTGCATCGTCAGATTATGCTGCCAATAAGAGTGAATTTCCGTTGCGCCTTCTCCATAACATAGTCTATGTAATGAAATGAAATGAGCGTTTGGCGTCATTGGCCGGGAGGCCCCGAGCGGGGCAGGTCCGGCCGCCATATCGCAGGTCTTATTGCATTCGGCGCCACATTGGGCGACCTGCACGCCGGATGGGGATGAAATGATGATGAACACAACACAACACCCAGTCCCTGAGCGGAGAAAATCTCCGACCCAGCCGGGAATCGAACCCGGGCCCAGAGGACGGCAATCCGTCACGCTGACCACTCAGCTACTGGGGCGGACATAGTCTATGTGAGCATCCCTGTTTGAGTTTGTAACTGTTAATCTAGAAGAATATTGGGTAACAAATAGAAAATACCTGTTACAGTTCATAGATATTTCAGTATTCATCCATATAGCCCCTTTAACACCTTGAAGGAGTTCCGAATCCAATGAATATCACTGAAATGATTAACACATGTCTGAAAGAAGAGCGATAGTAAGAATTAGAGCACGCTACTCACGAACATTGGCCGATAAGAACTGGAATAAATCAGGGAGATGCATTGTCATGAGTGCTATTTAATCGTAGAGAACTTTGATTTCCCTTATCTTATTACGGTGATCATTTCTCCGTATGTAGGTTGGCCACCCCAACGCTCGTATCATGCCCCGTGAAATCTCTCACTTGTTTCATGATAATACAAACCGAACTGCCTTCCTTTCAACTTTTTTAATGTCATCCGTCAATTCTATCTGATAGGCACTCCATACCGCTAAGTACTATTTTACCAGAGGATGGAGATGCGTAATGTACATTATCTATCTACTGCATCGTCAGATTATGCTGCCAATAAGAGTGAATTTCCGTTGCGCCTTCTCCACAACATAGTCTATGTGAGCATACCTGTTTGAGTTTGTAACTGTTAATCTAGAAGAATATTGGGTAAGAAATAGAAAATACCTGTTACTGTTCATAGATTTTTCAGTATTCATCCATATAGCTCCTTTAACACCTTGACGGAGTTCCGAATCCAATGAATATCACTGAAATGATTAACACATGTCTGAAAGAAGAGCGATAGTAAGAATTAGAGCACGCTATTCACGAACATTGGCCGATAAGAACTGGAATAAATCAGGGAGATGCATTGTCATGAGTGCTATTTAATCGTAGAGAACTTTGATTTCCCTTATTTTATTACGGTGATCATTTCTCCGTATGTAGGTTGGCCACCCCAACGCTCGTATCATGCCCCGTGAAATCTCTCACTTGTTTCATGATAATACAAACCGAACTGCCTTCCTTTCAACTTTTTTAATGTCATCCGTCAATTCTATCTGATAGGGACTCCATACCGCTCAGTACTACTTTACCAGAGGACGGAGATGCGTAATGTACATGATCCATTTACTGCATCGTCAGATTATGCTGCCAATAAGAGTGAATTTCCGTTGCGCCTTCTCCACAACATAGCCTATGTGAGCATCCCTGTTTGAGTTTGTAACTGTTAATCTAGAAGAATATTGGGTAACAAATAGAAAATACCTGTTACTGTTCATAGATTTTTCAGTATTCATCCATATAGCCCCTTTAACACCTTGAAGGAGTTCCGAATCCAATGAATATCACTGAAATGATTAACACATGTCTGAAAGAAGAGCGATAGTAAGAATTAGAGCACGCTACTCACGAACATTGGCCGATAAGAACTGGAATAAATCAGGGAGATGCATTGTCATGAGTGCTATTTAATCGTAGAGAACTTAGATTTCCCTTATTTTATTACGGTGATAATTTCTCCGTATGTAGGTTGGCCACCCCAACGCTCGTATCATGCCCCGTGAAATCTCTCACTTGTTTCATGATAATACAAACCGAACTGCCTTCCTTTCAACTTATTTAATGTCATCCGTCAATTCTATCTGATAGGGACTCCATACCACTCAGTACTACTTTACCAGAGGACGGAGATGCGTGATGTACATGATCTATTTACTGCATCGTCAGATTATGCTGCCAATAAGAGTGAATTTCCGTTGCGCCTTCTCCATAACATAGTCTATGTGAGCATCCCTGTTTGAGTTTGTAACTGTTAATCTAGAAGAATATTGGGTAACAAATAGAAAATACCTGTTACTGTTCATAGATATTTCAGTATTCATCCATATAGCCCCTTTAACACCTTGAGGGAGTTCCGAATCCAATGAATATCACTGAAATGATTAACACATGTCTGAAAGAAGAGCGATAGTAAGAATTAGAGCACGCTACTCACGAACATTGGCCGATAACAACTGGAATAAATCAGGGAGATGCATTGTCATGAGTGCTATTTAATCGTAGAGAACTTTGATTTCCCTTATTTTATTACGGTGATCATTTCTCCGTATGTAGGTTGGCCACCCCAACGCTCGTATCATGCCCCGTGAAATCTCTCACTTGTTTCATGATAATACAAACCGAACTGCCTTCCTTTCAACTTTTTTAATGACATCCGTCAATTCTATCTGATAGGGACTCCATACCGCTCAGTACTATTTTACCAGAGGATGGAGATGCGTAATGTACATGATCTATTTACTGCATCGTCAGATTATGCTGCAAATAAGAGTGAATTTCCGTTGCGCCTTCTCCACAACATAGTCTATGTGAGCATACCTGTTTGAGTTTGTAACTGTTAATCTAGAAGAATATTGGGTAACAAATAGAAAATACCTGTTACTGTTCATAGATTTTTCAGTATTCATCCATATAGCCCCTTTAACACCTTGAAGGAGTTCCGAATCCAATGAATATCACTGAAATGATTAACACATGTCTGAAAGAAGAGCGATAGTAAGAATTAGAGCACGCTACTCACGAACATTGGCCGATAAGAACTGGAATAAATCAGGGAGATGCATTGTCATGAGTGCTATTTAATCGTAGAGAACTTTGATTTCCCTTATTTTATTACGGTGATCATTTCTCCGTATGTAGGTTGGCCACCCCAACGCTCGTATCATGCCTCGTGAAATCTCTCACTTGTTTCATGATAATACAAACCGAACTGCGTTCCTTTCAACTTTTTTAATGTCATCCGTCAATTCTATCTGATAGGGACTCCATACCGCTCAGTACTATTTTACCAGAGGATGGAGATGCGTAATGTACATGATCTATTTACTGCATCGTCAGATTATGCTGCCAATAAGAGTGAATTTCCGTTGCGCCTTCTCCACAACATAGTCTATGTGAGCATACCTGTTTGAGTTTGTAACTGTTAATCTAGAAGAATATTGGGTAAGAAATAGAAAATACCTGTTACTGTTCATAGATTTTTCAGTATTCATCCATATAGCCCCTTTAACACCTTGAATGAGTTCCGAATCCAATGAATATCACTGAAATGATTAACACATGTCTGAAAGAAGAGCGATAGTAAGAATTAGAGCACGCTACTCACGACCATTGGCCGATAAGAACTGGAATAAATCAGGGAGATGCATTGTCATGAGTGCTATTTAATCGTAGGGAACTTTGATTTCCCTTATCTTATTACGGTGATAATTTCTCCGTATGTAGGTTGGCCACCCCAACGCTCGTATCATGCCCCATGAAATCTCTCACTTGTTTCATGATAATACAAACCGAACTGCCTTCCTTTCAACTTTTTTAATGTCATCCGTCAATTCTATCTGATAGGGACTCCATACCGATCAGTACTATTTTACCAGAGGATGGAGAAGCGTAATGTACATGATCTATTTACTGCATCGTCAGATTATGCTGCCAATAAGAGTGAATTTCCGTTGCGCCTTCTCCACAACATAGTCTATGTGAGCATACCTGTTTGAGTTTGTAACTGTTAATCTAGAAGAATATTGGGTAAGAAATAGAAAATACCTGTTACTGTTCATAGATTTTTCAGTATTCATCCATATAGCCCCTTTAACTCCTTGAAAGAGTTCCGAATCCAATAAATATCACTGAAATGATTAATACAAGTCTGAAAGAAGAGCGATAGTAAGAATTAGAGCACGCTACTCACGAACATTGGCCGATAAGAACTGGAATAAATCAGGGAGATGCATTGTCATGAGTGCTATTTAATCGTAGAGAACTTTGATTTCCCTTATTTTATTACAGTGATCATTTCTCCGTATGTAGGTTGGCCACCCCAACGCTCGTATCATGCCCCATGAAATCTCTCACTTGTTTCATGATAATACACTCCTGGAAATGGAAAAAAGAACACATTGACACCGGTGTGTCAGACCCACCATACTTGCTCCGGATACTGCGAGAGGGCTCTACAAGCAATGATCACACGCACGGCACAGTGGACACACCAGGAACCGCGGTGTTGGCCGTCGAATGGCGCTAGCTGCGCAGCATTTGTGCACCGCCGCCGTCAGTGTCAGCCAGTTTGCCGTGGCATACGGAGCTCCATCGCAGTCTTTAACACTGGTAGCATGCCGCTGCAGCATAGACGTGAACCGTATGTGCAGTTGACGGACTTGGAGTGAGGGTGTATAGTGGGCATGCGGGAGGCCAGGTGGACGTACCGCCGAATTGCTCAACACGTGGGGCGTGAGGTCTCCACAGTACATCGATGTTGTCGCCAGTGGTCGGCGGAAGGTGCACGTGCCCGTCGACCTGGGACCGGACCGCAGCGACGCACAGATGCACGCCAAGACCGTAGGATCCTATGCAGTGCCGTAGGGGACCGCACCGCCACTTCCCAGCAAATTAGGGACACTGTTGCTCCTGGGGTATCGGCGAGAACCATTCGCAACCGATCCATGAAGCTGGGCTACGGTCTCGCACACCGTTAGGCCGTCTTCCGCTCACGCCCCAACATCGTGCAGCCCGCCTCCAGTGGTGTCGCGACAGGCGTGAATGGAGGGACGAATGGAGACGTGTCGTCATCAGCGATGAGAGTCGCTTCTGCCTTGGTGCCAATGATGGTCGTATGCGTGTTTGGCGCCGTGCAGGTGAGCGCCACAATCAGGACTTCATACGACCGAGGCACACAGGGCCAACACCCGGCATCATGGTGTGGGAAGCGATCTCCTACACTGGCCGTACACCACTGGTGATCGTCGAGGGGACACTGAATAGTGCACGGTACATCCAAACCGTCATCGAACCCATCGTTCTACCATTCCTAGACCGGCAAGGGAACTTGCTGTTCCAACAGGACAATGCACGTCCGTATGTATCCCGTGCCACCCAACGTGCTCTAGAAGGTGTAAGTCAACTACCCTGGCCAGCAAGATCTCCGGATCTGTCCCCCATTGAGCATGTTTGGGACTGGATGAAGCGTCGTCTCACGCGGTCTGCACGTCCAGCTCGAACGCTGGTCCAACTGAGGCGCCAGGTGGAAATGGCATGGCAAGCCGTTCCACAGGACTACATCCAGCATCTCTACGATCGTCTCCATGGGAGAATAGCAGCCTGCATTGCTGCGAAAGGTGGATATACACTGTACTAGTGCCGACATTGTGCATGCTCTGTTGCCTGTGTCTATTTGCCTTTGGTTCTGTCAGTGTGATCATGTGATGTATCTGACCCCAGGAATGTGTCAATAAAGTTTCCCCTTCCTGGGACAATGAATTCACGGTGTTCTTATTTCAATTTCCAGGAGTGTACAAACCGAACTGCCTTCCTTTCAACTTTTTTAATGTCATCCGTCAATTCTATCTGATAGGGACTCCATACCGCTCAGTACTACTTTACCAGAGGACGGAGATGCGTAATGTACATGATCTATTTACTGCATCGTCAGATTATGCTGCCAATAAGAGTGAATTTCTGTTGCGCCTTCTCCACAACATAGTCTATGTGAGCATCCCTGTTTGAGTTTGTAACTGTTAATCTAGAAGAATATTGGGTAACAAATAGAAAATACCTGTTACTGTTCATAGATTTTTCAGTATTCATCCATATAGCCCCTTTAACACCTTGAAGGAGTTCCGAATCCAATGAATATCACTGAAATGATTAACACATGTCTGAAAGAAGAGCGATAGTAAGAATTAGAGCACGCTACTCACGAACATTGGCCGATAAGAACTGGAATAAATCAGGGAGATGCATTGTCATGAGTGCTATTTAATCGTAGAGAACTTTGATTTCCCTTATTTTATTACGGTGATCATTTCTCCGTATGTAGGTTGGCCACCCCAACGCTCGTATCATGCCCCGTGAAATCTCTCACTTGTTTCATGATAATACAAACCGAACTGCCTTCCTTTCAACTTTTTTAATGTCATCCGTCAATTCTATCTGATAGGGACTCCATACCGCTCAGTACTACTTTACCAGAGGACGGAGATGCGTAATGTACATGATCTATTTACTGCATTGTCAGATTCTGCTGCCAATAAGAGTGAATTTCCGTTGCGCCTTCTCCACAACGTAGTCTATGTGAGCATCCCTGTTTGAGTTTGTAACTGTTAATCTAGAAGAATATTGGGTAAGAAATAGAAAACACCTGTTACTGTTCATAGATTTTTCAGTATTCATCCATATAGCCCCTTTAACACCTTGAAGGAGTTCCGAATCCAATGAATATCACTGAGATGATTAACACATGTCTGAAAGAAGAGCGATAGTAAGAATTAGAGCACGCTACTCACGAACATTGGCAGATAAGAACTGGAATAAATCAGGGAGATGCATTGTCATGAGAGCTATTCAATCGTAGAGAACTTTGATTTCCCTTATTTTATTACGGTGATCATTTCTCCGTATGTAGGTTGGCTACCCCAACGCTCGTATCATGCCCCGTGAAATCTCTCACTTGTTTCATGATAATACAAACCGAACTGTCTTCCTTTCAACTTTTTTAATGTCATCCGTCAATTCTATCTGATAGGGACTCCATACCGCTCAGTACTATTTTACCAGAGGACGGAGATGCGTAATGTACATGATCTATTTACTGCATCGTCAGATTATGCTGCCAATAAGAGTGAATTTCCGTTGCGCCTTCTCCACAACATAGTCTATGTGAGCATCCCTGTTTGAGTTTGTAACTGTTAATCTAGAAGAATATTGGGTAAGAAATAGAAAATACCTGTTACTGTTCATAGATTTTTCAGTATTCATCGATATAGCCCCTTTAACACCTTGAAGGAGTTCCGAATCCAATAAATATCACTGAAATGATTAATACAAGTCTGAAAGAAGAGCGATAGTAAGAATTAGAGCACGCTACTCACGAACATTGGCCGATAAGAACTGGAATAAATCTGGGAGATGCATTGTCATGAGTGCTATTTAATCGTAGAGAACTTTGATTTCCCTTATTTTATTACGGTGATCATTTCTCCGTATGTAGGTTGGCCATCCCAACGCTCGTATCATGCCCCGTGAAATCTCTCACTTGTTTCATGACAATACAAACCGAACTGCCTTCCTCTCAACTTTTTTAATGTCATCCGTCAATTCTATCTGATAGGGACTCCATACCGCTCAGTACTATTTTACCAGAGGATGGAGATGCGTAATGTACATGATCTATTTACTGCATCGTCAGATTATGCTGCCAATAAGAGTGAATTTCCGTTGCGCCTTCTCCACAACATTGTCTATGTGAGCATACCTGTTTGAGTTTGTAACTGTTAATCTAGAAGAATATTGGGTAAGAAATAGAAAATACCTGTTACTGTTCATAGATTTTTCAGTATTCATCCATATAGCCCCTTTAACACCTTGAAGGAGTTCCGAATCCAATAAATATCACTGAAATGATTAATACAAGTCTGAAAGAAGAGCGATACTAAGAATTAGAGCACGCTACTCACGAACATTGGCCGATAAGAACTGGAATAAATCAGGGAGATGCATTGTCATGAGTGCTATTTAATCGTAGAGAACTTTGATTTCCCTTATTTTATTACGGTGATCATTTCTCCGTATGTAGGTTGGCCACCCCAACGCTCGTATCATGCCCCGTGAAATCTCTCACTTGTTTCATGATAATACAAACCGAACTGCCTTCCTTTCAACTTTTTTAATGTCATCCGTCAATTCTATCTGATAGGGACTCCATACCGCTCAGTACTACTTTACCAGACGACGGAGATGCGTAATGTACATGATCTATTTACTGCATCGTCAGATTATGCTGCCAATAAGAGTGAATTTCCGTTGCGCCTTCTCCACAACACAGTCTATGTGAGCATCCCTGTTTGAGTTTGTATCTGTTAATCTAGAAGAATATTGGGTAACAAATAGAAAATACCTGTTACTGTTCATAGATTTTTCAGTATTCATCCATATAGCCCCTTTAACACCTTGAAGGAGTTCCGAATCCAATAAATATCATGGAAATGATTAACACATGTCTGAAAGAAGAGCGATAGTAAGAATTAGAGCACGCTACTCACGAACATTGGCCGATAAGAACTGGAATAAATCAGGGAGATGCATTGTCATGAGTGCTATTTAATCGTAGAGAACTTTGATTTCCCTTATTTTATTACGGTGATAATTTCTCCGTATGTAGGTTGGCCACCCCAACGCTCGTATCATGCCCCGTGAAATCTCTCACTTGTTTCATGATAATACAAACCGAACTGCCTTCCTTTCAACTTTTTTAATGTCATCCGTCAATTCTATCTGATAGGGACTCCATACCGCTCAGTACTATTTTACCAGAGGATGGAGATGCGTAATGTACATGATCTATTTACTGCATCGTCAGATTATGCTGCCAATAAGAGTGAATTTCCGTTGCGCCTTCTCCACAACATAGTCTATGTGAGCATACCTGTTTGAGTTTGTAACTGTTAATCTAGAAGAATATTGGGTAAGAAATAGAAAATACCTGTTACTGTTCATAGATTTTTCAGTATTCATCCATATAGCCCCTTTAACACCTTGAAGGAGTTCCGAATCCAATAAATATCACTGAAATGATTAATACAAGTCTGAAAGAAGAGCGATAGTAAGAATTAGAGCACGCTACTCACGAACATTGGACGATAAGAACTGGAATAAATCAGGGAGATGCTTTGTCATGAGTGCTATTTAATCGTATAGAACTTTGATTTCCCTTATTTTATTACGGTGATCATTTCTCCGTATGTAGGTTGGCCACCCCAACGCTCGTATCATGCCCCGTGAAATCTCTCACTTGTTTCATGATAATACAAACCGAACTGCGTTCCTTTCAACTTTTTTAATGTCATCCGTCAATTCTATCTGATAGGGACTCCATACCGCTCAGTACTACTTTACCAGAGGACGGAGATGCGTAATGTACATGATCTATTTACTGCATCATCAGATTATGCTGCCAATAAGAGTGAATTTCCGTTGCGCCTTCTCCACAACATAGTCTATGTGAGCATCCCTGTTTGAGTTTGTAACTGTTAATCTAGAAGAATATTGGGTAAGAAATAGAAAATACCTGTTACTGTTCATAGATTTTTCAGTATTCATCCATATAGCCCCTTTAACACCTTGAAGGAGTTCCGAATCCAATAAATATCACTGAAATGATTAACACATGTCTGAAAGAAGAGCGATAGTAAGAATTAGAGCACGCTACTCAGGAACATTGGCCGATAAGAACTGAAATAAATCAGGGAGATGCATTGTCATGAGTGCTATTTAATCGTAGAGAACTTTGATTTCCCTTATTTTATTACGGTGATCATTTCTCCGTATGTAGGTTGGCCACCCCAACGCTCGTATCATGCCCCGTGAAATCTCTCACTTGTTTCATGATAATACAAACCGAACTGCGTTCTTTTCAACTTTTTTAATGTCATCCGTCAATTCTATCTGATAGGGACTCCATACCGCTCAGTACTACTTTACCAGACGACGGAGATGCGTAATGTACATGATCTATTTACTGCATCGTCAGATTATGCTGCCAATAAGAGTGAATTTCCGTTGCGCCTTCTCCACAACATAGTCTATGTGAGCATCCCTGTTTGAGTTTGTAACTGTTAATCTAGAAGAATATTGGGTAACAAATAGAAAATACCTGTTACTGTTCATAGATTTTTCAGTATTCATCCATATAGCCCCTTTAACACCTTGAAGGAGTTCCGAATCCAATAAATATCACTGAAATGATTAACACATGTCTGAAAGAAGAGCGATAGTAAGAATTAGAGCACGCTACTCACGAACATTGGCCGATAAGAACTGGAATAAATCAGGGAGATGCATTGTCATGAGTGCTATTTAATCGTAGAGAACTTTGATTTCCCTTATTTTATTACAGTGATAATTTCTCCGTATGTAGGTTGGCCACCCCAACGCTCGTGTCATGCCCCGTGATATCTCTCACTTGTTTCATGATAATACAAACCGAACTGCCTTCCTTTCAACTTTTTTAATGTCATCCGTCAATTCTATCTGATAGGGACTCCATACCGCTCAGTACTATTTTACCAGAGGATGGAGATGCGTAATGTACATGATCTATTTACTGCATCGTCAGATTATGCTGCCAATAAGAGTGAATTTCCGTTGCGCCTTCTCCACAACATAGTCTATGTGAGCATCCCTGTTTGAGTTTGTAACTGTTAATCTAGAAGAATATTGGGTAAGAAATAGAAAATACCTGTTACTGTTCATAGATTTTTCAGTATTCATCCATATAGCCCCTTTAACACCTTGAAGGAGTTCCGAATCCAATGAATATCACTGAAATGATTAACACATGTCTGAAAGAAGAGCGATAGTAAGAATTAGAGCACGCTACTCAGGAACATTGGCCGATAAGAACTGAAATAAATCAGGGAGATGCATTGTCATGAGTGCTATTTAATCGTAGAGAACTTTGATTTCCCTTATTTTATTACGGTGATCATTTCTCCGTATGTAGGTTGGCCACCCCAACGCTCGTATCATGCCCCGTGAAATCTCTCACTTGTTTCATGATAATACAACCCGAACTCCCTTCCTTTCAACTTTTTTAATGTCATCCGTCAATTCTATCTGATAGGGACTCCATACCGCTCAGCACTACTTTACCAGAGGACGGAGATGCGTAATGTACATGATCTGTTTACTGCATCGTCAGATTATGCTGCCAATAAGAGTGAATTTCCGTTGCGCCTTCTCCACAACATAGCCTATGTGAGCATCCCTGTTTGAGTTTGTAACTGTTAATCTAGAAGAATATTGGGTAACAAATAGAAAATACCTGTTACTGTTCATAGATTTTTCAGTATTCATCCATATAGCCCCTTTAACACCTTGAAGGAGTTCCGAATCCAATGAATATCACTGAAATGATTAACACATGTCTGAAAGAAGAGCGATAGTAAGAATTAGAGCACGCTACTCACGAACATTGGCCGATAAGAACTGGAATAAATCAGGGAGATGCATTGTCATGAGAGCTATTTAATCGTAGAGAACTTTGATTTCCCTTATTTTATTACGGTGATCATTTCTCCGTATGTAGGTTGGCCACCCCAACGCTCGTATCATGCCCCGTGAAATCTCTCACTTGTTTCATGATAATACAAACCGAACTGTCTTCCTTTCAACTTTTTTAATGTCATCCGTCAATTCTATCTGATAGGGACTCCATACCGCTCAGTACTATTTTACCAGAGGACGGAGATGCGTAATGTACATGATCTATTTACTGCATCGTCAGATTATGCTGCCAATAAGAGTGAATTTCCGTTGCGCCTTCTCCACAACATAGTCTATGTGAGCATCCCTGTTTGAGTTTGTAACTGTTAATCTAGAAGAATATTGGGTAACAAATAGAAAATACCTGTTACTGTTCATAGATTTTTCAGTATTCATCCATATAGCCCCTTTAACACCTTGAAGGAGTTCCGAATCCAATAAATATCACTGAAATGATTAATAAAAGTCTGAAAGAAGAGCGATAGTAAGAATTAGAGCACGCTACTCACGAACATTGGCCGATAACAACTGGAATAAATCAGGGAGATGCATTGTCATGAGTGCTATTTAATCGTAGAGAACTTTGATTTCCCTTATTTTATTACGGTGATCATTTCTCCGTATGTAGGTTGGCCACCCCAACGCTCGTATCATGCCCCGTGAAATCTCTCACTTGTTTCATGATAATACAAACCGAACTGCGTTCCTTTCAACTTTTTTAATGTCATCCGTCAATTCTATCTGATAGGGACTCCATACCGCTCAGTACTACTTTACCAGACGACGGAGATGCGTAATGTACATGATGTATTTACTGCATCGTCAGATTATGCTGCCAATAAGAGTGAATTTCCGTTGCGCCTTCTCCACAACATAGTCTATGTGAGCATCCCTGTTTGAGTTTGTAACTGTTAATCTAGAAGAATATTGGGTAACAAATAGAAAATACCTGTTACTGTTCATAGATTTTTCAGTATTCATCCATATAGCCCCTTTAACACCTTGAAGGAGTTCCGAATCCAATAAATATCACTGAAATGATTAACACATGTCTGAAAGAAGAGCGATAGTAAGAATTAGAGCACGCTACTCACGAACATTGGCCGATAAGAACTGGAATAAATCAGGGAGATGCATTGTCATGAGTGCTATTTAATCGTAGAGAACTTTGATTTCCCTTATTTTATTACAGTGATAATTTCTCCGTATGTAGGTTGGCCACCCCAACGCTCGTATCATGCCCCGTGAAATCTCTCACTTGTTTCATGATAATACAAACCGAACTGCCTTCCTTTCAACTTTTTTAATGTCATCCGTCAATTCTATCTGATAGGGACTCCATACCGCTCAGTACTATTTTACCAGAGGATGGAGATGCGTAATGTACATGATCTATTTACTGCATCGTCAGATTATGCTGCCAATAAGAGTGAATTTCCGTTGCGCCTTCTCCACAACATAGTCTATGTGAGCATACCTGTTTGAGTTTGTAACTGTTAATCTAGAAGAATATTGGGTAAGAAATAGAAAATACCTGTTACTGTTCATAGATTTTTCAGTATTCATCCATATAGCCCCTTTAACACCTTGAAGGAGTTCCGATTCCAATAAATATCACTGAAATGATTAACACATGTCAGAAAGAAGAGCGATAGTAAGAATTAGAGCACGCTACTCACGAACATTGGCCGATAAGAACTGGAAAAAATCAGGGAGATGCATTGTCATGAGTGCTATTTAATCGTAGAGAACTTTGATTTCCCTTATTTTATTACAGTGATAATTTCTCCGTATGTAGGTTGGCCACCCCAACGCTCGTATCATGCCCCGTGAAATCTCTCACTTGTTTCATGATAATACAAACCGAACTGCCTTCCTTTCAACTTTTTTAATGTCATCCGTCAATTCTATCTGATAGGGACTCCATACCGCTCAGTACTACTTTACCAGAGGACGGAGATGCGTAATGTACATGATCTATTTACTGCATCGTCAGATTATGCTGCCAATAAGAGTGAATTTCCGTTGCGCCTTCTCCATAACATTGTCTATGTGAGCATCCTTGTTTCAGTTTGTAACTGTTAATCTAGAAGAATATTGGGTAACAAATAGAAAATACCTGTTACAGTTCATAGATATTTCAGTATTCATCCATATAGCCCCTTTAACACCTTGAAGGAGTTCCGAATCCAATGAATATCACTGAAATGATTAACACATGTCTGAAAGAAGAGCGATAGTAAGAATTAGAGCACGCTACTCACGAACATTGGCCGATAAGAACTGGAATAAATCAGGGAGATGCATTGTCATGAGTGCTATTTAATCGTAGAGAACTTTGATTTCCCTTATTTTATTACGGTGATAATTTCTCCGTATGTAGGTTGGCCACCCCAACGCTCGTATCATGCCCCGTGAAATCTCTCACTTGTTTCATGATAATACAAACCGAACTGCCTTCCTTTCAACTTTTTTAATGTCATCCGTCAATTCTATCTGATAGGGACTCCATACCGCTCTGTACTACTTTACCAGAGGACGGAGATGCGTAATGTACATGATCTATTTACTGCATCGTCAGATTATGCTGTCAATAAGAGTGAATTTACGTTGCGCCTTCTCCATAACATAGTCTATGTGAGCATCCCTGTTTGAGTTTGTAACTGTTAATCTAGAAGAATATTGGGTAACAAATAGAAAATACCTGTTACTGTTCATAGATATTTCAGTATTCATCCATATAGCCCCTTTAACACCTTGAAGGAGTTCCGAATCCAATGAATATCACTGAAATGATTAACACATGTCTGAAAGAAGAGCGATAGTAAGAATTAGAGCACGCTACTCACGAACATTGGCCGATAAGAACTGGAATAAATCAGGGAGATGCATTGTCATGAGTGCTATTTAATCGTAGAGAACTTTGATTTCCCTTATTTTATTACGGTGATAATTTCTCCGTATGTAGGTTGGCCACCCCAACGCTCGTATCATGCCCCGTGAAATCTCTCACTTGTTTCATGATAATACAAACCGAACTGCCTTCCTTTCAACTTTTTTAATGTCATCCGTCAATTCTATCTGATAGGGACTCCATACCGCTCAGTACTATTTTACCAGAGGATGGAGATGCGTAATGTACATGATCTATCTACTGCATCGTCAGATTATGCTGCCAATAAGAGTGAATTTCCGTTGCGCCTTCTCCACAACATAGTCTATGTGAGCATACCTGTTGGAGTTTGTAACTGTTAATCTAGAAGAATATTGGGTAAGAAATAGAAAATACCTGTTACTGTTCATAGATTTTTCAGTATTCATCCATATATCCCCTTTAACACCTTGAAGGAGTTCCGAATCCAATGAATATCACTGAAATTAATAACACATGTCTGAAAGAAGAGCGATAGTAAGAATTAGAGCACGCTACTCACGAACATTGGCCGATAAGAACTGAAATAAATCAGGGAGATGCATTGTCATGAGTCTTATTTAATCGTAGAGAACTTTGATTTCCCTTATTTTATTACGGTGATCATTTCTCCGTATGTAGGTTGGCCACCCCAACGCTCGTATCATGCCCCGTGAAATCTCTCACTTATTTCATGATAATACAAACCGAACTGCTTTCCTTTCAACTTTTTTAATGTCATCCGTCAATTCTATCTGATAGGGACTCCATACCGCTCAGTACTACTTTACCAGAGGACGGAGATGCGTAATGTACATGATCTATTTACTACATCGTCAGATTATGCTGCCAATAAGAGTGAATTTCCGTTGCGCCTTCTCCACAACATAGCCTATGTGAGCATCCCTGTTTGAGTTTGTAACTGTTAATCTAGAAGAATATTGGGTAACAAATAGAAAATACCTGTTACTGTTCATAGATTGTTCAGTATTCATCCATATAGCCCCTTTAACACCTTGAAGGAGTTCCGAATCCAATGAATATCACTGAAATGATTAACACATGTCTGAAAGAAGAGCGATAGTAAGAATTAGAGCACGCTACTCACGAACATTGGCCGATAAGAACTGGAATAAATCAGGGAGATGCATTGTCATGAGTGCTATTTAATCGTAGAGAACTTTGATTTCCCTTATTTTATTACGGTGATAATTTCTCCGTATGTAGGTTGGCCACCCCAACGCTCGTATCATGCCCCGTGAAATCTCTCACTTGTTTCATGATAATACAAACCGAACTGCCTTCCTTTCAACTTTTTTAATGTCATCCGTCAATTCTATCTGATAGGGACTCCATACCGCTCAGTACTACTTTACCAGAGGACGGAGATGCGTAATGTACATGATCTATTTACTGCATCGTCAGATTATGCTGTCAATAAGAGTGAATTTACGTTGCGCCTTCTCCATAACATAGTCTATGTGAGCATCCCTGTTTGAGTTTGTAACTGTTAATCTAGAAGAATATTGGGTAAGAAATAGAAAATACCTGTTACTGTTCATAGATTTTTCAGTATTCATCCATATAGCCCCTTTAACACCTTGAAGGAGTTCCGAATCCAATGAATATCACTGAAATGATTAACACATGTCTGAAAGAAGAGCGATAGTAAGAATTAGAGCACGCTACTCACGAACATTGGCCGATAAGAACTGGAATAAATCAGGGATATGCATTGTCATGAGTGCTATTTAATCGTAGAGAACTTTGATTTCCCTTATTTTATTACGGTGATAATTTCTCCGTATGTAGGTTGGCCACCCCAACGCTCGTATCATGCCCCGTGAAATCTCTCACTTGTTTCATGATAATACAAACCGAACTGCCTTCCTTTCAACTTTTTTAATGTCATCCGTCAATTCTATCTGATAGGGACTCCATACCGCTCAGTACTATTTTACCAGAGGATGGAGATGCGTAATGTACATGATCTATTTACTGCATCGTCAGATTATGCTGCCAATAAGAGTGAATTTCCGTTGCGCCTTCTCCACAACATAGTCTATGTGAGCATACCTGTTTGAGTTTGTAACTCTTAATCTAGAAGAATATTGGGTAAGAAATAGAAAATACCTGTTACTGTTCATAGATTTTTCAGTATTCATCCATATAGCCCCTTTAACACCTTGAAGGAGTTCCGAATCCAATGAATATCACTGAAATGATTAACACATATCTGAAAGAAGAGCGATAGTAAGAATTAGAGCACGCTACTCACGAACATTGGCCGATAAGAACTGGAATAAATCAGGGAGATGCATTGTCATGAGTGCTATTTAATCGTAGAGAACTTTGATTTCCCTTATTTTATTACGGTGATAATTTCTCCGTATGTAGGTTGGCCACCCCAACCCTCGTATCATGCCCCGTGAAATCTCTCACTTGTTTCATGATAATACAAACCGAACTGCCTTCCTTTCAACTTTTTTAATGTCATCCGTCAATTCTATCTGATAGGGACTCCATACCGCTCAGTACTATTTTACCAGAGGATGGAGATGCGTAATGTACATGATCTATTTACTGCATCGTCAGATTATGCTGCCAATAAGAGTGAATTTCCGTTGCGCCTTCTCCACAACATAGTCTATCTGAGCATACCTGTTTGAGTTTGTAACTGTTAATCTAGAAGAATATTGAGTAAGAAATAGAAAATACCTGTTACTGTTCATAGATTTTTCAGTATTCATCCATATAGCCACTTTAACACCTTGAAGGAGTTCCGAATCCAATGAATATCACTGAAATGATTAACACATGTCTGAAAGAAGAGCGATAGTAAGAATTAGAGCACGCTACTCACGAACATTGGCCGATAAGAACTGGAATAAATCAGGGAGATGCATTGTCATGAGTGCTATTTAATCGTAGAGAACTTTGATTTCCCTTATTTTATTACGGTGATAATTTCTCCGTATGTAGGTTGGCCACCCCAACGCTCGAATCATGCCCCGTGAAATCTCTCACTTGTTTCATGATAATACAAACCGAACTGCCTTCCTTTCAACTTTTTTAATGTCATCCGTCAATTCTATCTGATAGGGACTCCATACCGCTCAGTACTATTTTACCAGAGGATGGAGATGCGTAATGTACATGATCTATTTACTGCATCGTCAGATTATGCTGCTAATAAGAGTGAATTTCCGTTGCGCCTTCTCCACAACATAGTCTATGTGAGCATCCCTGTTTGAGTTTGTAACTGTTAATCTAGAAGAATATTGGGTAAGAAATAGAAAATACCTGTTACTGTTCATAGATTTTTCAGTATTCATCCATATAGCCCCTTTAACACCTTGAAGGAGTTCCGAATCCAATAAAAATCACTGAAATGATTAATACAAGTCTGAAAGAAGAGCGATAGTAAGAATTAGAGCACGCTACTCACGAACATTGGCCGATAAGAACTGGAATAAATCAGGGAGATGCATTGTCATGAGTGCTATTTAATCGTAGAGAACTTTGATTTCCCTTATTTTATTACGGTGATCATTTCTCCGTATGTAGGTTGGCCACCCCAACGCTCGTATCATGCCCCGTGAAATCTCTCACTTGTTTCATGATAATACAAACCGAACTGCCTTCCTTTCAACTTTTTTAATGTCATCCGTCAATTCTATCTGATAGGGACTCCATACCGCTCAGTACTATTTTACCAGAGGATGGAGATGCGTAATGTACATGATCTATTTACTGCATCGTCAGATTATGCTGCCAATAAGAGTGAATTTCCGTTGCGCCTTCTCCACAACATAGTCTATGTGAGCATACCTGTTTGAGTTTGTAACTGTTAATCTAGAAGAATATTGGGTAACAAATAGAAAATACCTGTTACTGTTCATAGATTTTTCAGTATTCATCCATATAGCCCCTTTAACACGTTGAAGGAGTTCCGAATCCAATAAATATCACTGAAATGATTAATACAAGTCTGAAAGAAGAGCGATAGTAAGAATTAGAGCACGCTACTCACGAACATTGGCCGATAAGAACTGGAATAAATCAGGGAGATGCATTGTCATGAGTGCTATTTAATCGTAGAGAACTTTGATTTCCCTTATTTTATTACGGTGATAATTTCTCCGTATGTAGGTTGGTCACCCCAACGCTCGTATCATGCCCCGTGAAATCTCTCACTTGTTTCATGATAATACAAACCGAACTGCGTTCCTTTCAACTTTTTTAATGTCATCCGTCAATTCTATCTGATAGGGACTCCATACCGCTCAGTACTACTTTACCAGACGACGGAGATGCGTAATGTACATGATCTATTTACTGCATCGTCAGATTATGCTGCCAATAAGAGTGAATTTCCGTTGCGCCTTCTCCACAACATAGTCTATGTGAGCATCCCTGTTTGAGTTTGTAACTGTTAATCTAGAAGAATATTGGGTAAGAAATACAAAATACCTGTTACTGTTCATAGATTTTTCAGTATTCATCCATATAGCCCCTTTAACACCTTGAAGGAGTTCCGAATCCAATGAATATCACTGAAATGATTAACACATGTCTGAAAGAAGAGCGATAGTAAGAATTAGAGCACGCTACTCACGAACATTGGCCGATAAGAACTGAAATAAATCAGGGAGATGCATTGTCATGAGTGCTATTTAATCGTAGAGAACTTTGATTTCCCTTATTTTATTACGGTGATCATTTCTCCGTATGTAGGTTGGCCACCCCAACGCTCGTATCATGCCCCGTGAAATCTCTCACTTGTTTCATGATAATACAAAACGAACTGCCTTCCTTTCAACTTTTTTAATGTCATCCGTCAATTCTATCTGATAGGGACTCCATACCGCTCAGTACTACTTTACCAGAGGACGGAGATGCGTAATGTACATGATCTGTTTACTGCATCGTCAGATTATGCTGCCAATAAGAGTGAATTTCCGTTGCGCCTTCTCCACAACATAGCTTATGTGAGCATCCCTGTTTGAGTTTGTAACTGTTAATCTAGAAGAATATTGGGTAACAAATAGAAAATACCTGTTACTGTTCATAGATTTTTCAGTATTCATCCATATAGCCCCTTTAACACCTTGAAGGAGTTCCGAATCCAATGAATATCACTGAAATGATTAACACATGTCTGAAAGAAGAGCGATAGTAAGAATTAGAGCACGCTACTCACGAACATTGGCCGATAAGAACTGAAATAAATCAGGGAGATGCATTGTCATGAGTGCTATTTAATCGTAGAGAACTTTGATTTCCCTTATTTTATTACGGTGATCATTTCTCCGTATGTAGGTTGGCCACCCCAATGCTCGTATCATGCCCCCTGAAATCTCTCACTTGTTTCATGATAATACAAACCGAACTGCCTTCCTTTCAACTTTTTTAATGTCATCCGTCAATTCTATCTGATAGGGACTCCATACCGCTCAGTACTACTTTACCAGAGGACGGAGATGCGTAATGTACATGATCTGTTTACTGCATCGTCAGATTATGCTGCCAATAAGAGTGAATTTCCGTTGCGCCTTCTCCACAACATAGCTTATGTGAGCATCCCTGTTTGAGTTTGTAACTGTTAATCTAGAAGAATATTGGGTAACAAATAGAAAATACCTGTTACTGTTCATAGATTTTTCAGTATTCATCCATATAGCCCCTTTAACA
This sequence comes from Schistocerca serialis cubense, assembly GCF_023864345.2. NCBI lineage: Eukaryota > Metazoa > Arthropoda > Insecta > Orthoptera > Acrididae > Schistocerca > Schistocerca serialis. Next base: position 27,201,956 of record NC_064646.1, read on the forward strand.
CCTTGAAGGAGTTCCGAATCCAATGAATATCACTGAAATGATTAACACATGTCTGAAAGAAGAGCGATAGTAAGAATTAGAGCACGCTACTCACGAACATTGGCCGATAAGAACTGGAATAAATCAGGGAGATGCATTGTCATGAGTGCTATTTAATCATAGAGAACTTTGATTTCCCTTATTTTATTACGGTGATAATTTCTCCGTATGTAGGTTGGCCACCCCAATGGTCGTATCATGCCCCGTGAAATCTCTCACTTGTTTCATGATAATACAAACCGAACTGCCTTCCTTTCAACTTTTTTAATGTCATCCGTCAATTCTATCTGATAGGGACTCCATACCGCTCAGTACTATTTTACCAGAGGATGGAGATGCGTAATGTACATGATCTATTTACTGCATCGTCAGATTATGCTGCCAATAAGAGTGAATTTCCGTTGCGCCTTCTCCACAACATAGTCTATGTGAGCATACCTGTTTGAGTTTGTAACTCTTAATCTAGAAGAATATTGGGTAAGAAATAGAAAATACCTGTTACTGTTCATAGATTTTTCAGTATTCATCCATATAGCCCCTTTAACACCTTGAAGGAGTTCCGAATCCAATAAATATCACTGAAATGATTAATACAAGTCTGAAAGAAGAGCGATAGTAAGAATTAGAGCACGCTACTCACGAACATTGGACGATAAGAACTGGAATAAATCAGGGAGATGCATGGTCATGAGTGCTATTTAATCGTATAGAACTTTGATTTCCCTTATTTTATTACGGTGATCATTTCTCCGTATGTAGGTTGGCCACCCCAACGCTCGTATCATGCCCCGTGAAATCTCTCACTTGTTTCATGATAATACAAACCGAACTGCCTTCCTTTCAACTTTTTTAATGTCACCCGTCAATTCTATCTGATAGGGACTCCATACCGCTCAGTACTACTTTACCAGAGGACGGAGATGCGTAATGTACATGATCTATTTACTGCATCGTCAGATTATGCTGCCAATAAGAGTGAATTTCCGTTGCGCCTTCTCCATAACATAGTCTATGTGAGCATCCCTGTTTGAGTTTGTAACTGTTAATCTAGAAGAATATTGGGTAACAAAGAGAAAATACCTGTTACTGTTCATAGATTTTTCTGTATTCATCCATATAGCCCCTTTAACACCTTGAAGGAGTTCCGAATCCAATGAATATCACTGAAATGATTAACACATGTCTGAAAGAAGAGCGATAGTAAGAATTAGAGCACGCTACTCACGAACATTGGCCGATTCGAACTGGAATAAATCAGGGAGATGCATTGTCATGAGTGCTATTTAATCGTAGAGAACTTTGATTTCCCTTATTTTATTACGGTGATCATTTCTCCGTATGTAGGTTGGCCACCCCAACGCTCGTATCATGCCCCGTGAAATCTCTCACTTGTTTCATGATAATACAAACCGAACTGCCTTCCTTTCAACTTTTTTAATGTCATCCGTCAATTCTATCTGATAGGGACTCCATACCGCTCAGTACTACTTTACCAGAGGACGGAGATGCGTAATGTACATGATATATTTACTGCATCGTCAGATTATGCTGCCAATAAGAGTGAATTTCCGTTGCGCCTTCTCCACAACATAGTCTATGTGAGCATCCCTGTTTGAGTTTGTAACTGTTAATCTAGAAGAATATTGGGTAAGAAATAGAAAATACCTGTTACTGTTCATAGATTTTTCAGTATTCATCCATATAGCCCCTTTAACTCCTTGAAGGAGTTCCGAATCCAATAAATATCACTGAAATGATTAATACAAGTCTGAAAGAAGAGCGATAGTAAGAATTAGAGCACGCTACTCACGAACATTGGACGATAACAACTGGAATAAATCAGGGAGATGCATTGTCATGAGTGCTATTTAATCGTATAGAACTTTGATTTCTCTTATTTTATCACGGTGATCATTTCTCCGTATGTAGGTTGGCCACCCCAACGCTCGTATCATGCCCCGTGAAATCTCTCACTTGTTTCATGATAATACAAACCGAACTGCCTTCCTTTCAACTTTTTTAATGTCATCCGTCAATTCTATCTGATAGGGACTCCATACCGCTCAGTACTACTTTACCAGAGGACGGAGATGCGTAATGTACATGATCTATTTACTGCATCGTCAGATTATGCTGCCAATAAGAGTGAATTTCCGTTGCGCCTTCTCCACAACACAGTCTATGTGAGCATCCCTGTTTGAGTTTGTAACTGTTAATCTAGAAGAATATTGGTTAACAAATAGAAAATACCTGTTACTGTTCATAGATTTTTCAGTATTCATCCATATAGCCCCTTTAACACCTTGAAGGAGTTCCGAATCCAATGAATATCACTGAAATGATTAACACATGTCTGAAAGAAGAGCGATAGTAAGAATTAGAGCACGCTACTCACGAACATTGGCCGATAAGAACTGAAATAAATCAGGGAGATGCATTGTCATGAGTGCTATTTAATCGTAGAGAACTTTGATTTCCCTTATTTTATTACGGTGATCATTTCTCCGTATGTAGGTTGGCCACCCCAACGCTCGTATCATGCCCCGTGAAATCTCTCACTTGTTTCATGATAATACAAACCGAACTGCCTTCCTTTCAACTTTTTTAATGTCATCCGTCAATTCTATCTGATAGGGACTCCATACCGCTCAGTACTACTTTACCAGAGGACGGAGATGCGTAATGTACATGATCTATTTACTGCATCGTCAGATTATGCTGCCAATAAGAGTGAATTTCCGTTGCGCCTTCTCCACAACATAGCCTATGTGAGCATCCCTGTTTGAGTTTGTAACTGTCAATCTAGAAGAATATTGGGTAACAAATAGAAAATACCTGTTACTGTTCATAGATTTTTCAGTATTCATCCATATAGCCCCTTTAACACCTTGAAAGAGTTCCGAATCCAATAAATATCACTGAAATGATTAATACAAGTCTGAAAGAAGAGCGATAGTAAGAATTACAGCACGCTACTCAGGAACATTGGCCGATAACAACTGGAATAAATCAGGGAGATGCATTGTCATGAGTGCTATTTAATCGTAGAGAACTTTGATTTCCCTTATTTTATTACGGTGATCATTTCTCCGTATGTAGGTTGGCCACCCCAACGCTCGTATCATGCCCCGTGAAATCTCTCACTTGTTTCATGATAATACAAACCGAACTGCCTTCCTTTCAACTTTTTTAATGTCATCCGTCAATTCTATCTGATAGGGACTCCATACCGCTCAGTACTACTTTACCAGAGGACGGAGATGCGTAATGTACATGATCTATTTACTGCATCGTCAGATTATGCTGCCAATAAGAGTGAATTTCCGTTGCGCCTTCTCCATAACATAGTCTATGTGAGCATCCCTGTTTGAGTTTGTAACTGTTAATCTAGAAGAATATTGGGTAACAAATAGAAAATACCTGTTACTGTTCATAGATTTTTCAGTATTCATCCATATAGCCCCTTTAACACCTTGAAGGAGTTCCGAATCCAATAAATATCACTGAAATGGTTAACACATGTCAGAAAGAAGAGCGATAGTAAGAATTAGAGCACGCTACTCACGAACATTGGCCGATAAGAACTGGAATAAATCAGGGAGATGCATTGTCATGAGTGCTATTTAATCGTAGAGAACTTTGATTTCCCTTATTTTATTACGGTGATCATTTCTCCGTATGTAGGTTGGCCACCCCAACGCTCGTATCATGCCCCGTGAAATCTCTCACTTGTTTCATGATAATACAAACCGAACTGCCTTCCTTTCAACTTTTTTAATGTCATCCGTCAATTCTATCTGATAGGGACTCCATACCGCTCAGTACTACTTTACCAGAGGACGGAGAACCGTAATGTACGTGATATATTTAGTGCATCGTCAGATTATGCTGCCAATAAAACTGAATTTCCGTTGCGCCTTCTCCACAACATAGTCTATGTGAGCATTCCAGTTTAAGTTTTTAACTGTTAATCTAGAGGAATGTTGGGTAAGAGATAGTTAGTCGCGTTTCGTCGCGGAATCGTTTAGTCGACGATACACCGTTACAGAGACGGTCAACAAATTCCAGTAGCAGACGTTTCAAGAGAGGAGTAGTGCATCACGGAGAGGGTTACTATTGATATTTCGAGTGAGCAGTTTCCGGGAAGAACCGGACAACTTCTTCCTATATACATCTCTCGAAAGGAGCACGACCGGAAAATTCGAGAAATCAGAGTTAATACGGATGCTTACCGGCAATCGTTCTCCGCTCGTGCCATTCGCGTGTAGAATATGCAGGGGGGTTTAGTTAGTGGTGCCTGAAGTGCCCTCCGCCACATACCGCTAGGTGGTTTGCGGAATATAATGTAGACGTGAAGTAACTAAAAATGAGATGCCGAAGCTTCTGACATTTGAAAGAAAGGAGATGAAAGGAACCTTGAGTCCACAGAAAGGCGGACATACTCGGGGAGCAAGAAAGAATAAGGAAATTTATCAGAGCATGAACTAGACGGAAGTTTTAAATATCAAAATACCAGACGAATCCAATGTTCAGGTCACGGAGTCCATATGCCAGAGTCCCGACTTCCCAGGCAAGCTTGCATTGTCCACGTTACAAGGAAGAGACCTCTAGGTCGTGCGGGCTTTGAAATAAAAAAAAATGTGGCCTCAACTAGTTACCCTCAGACTCAGAGTAGAAATATTAAAAGTTTTGGCTGGTTTCGTTGCCTAGGGGCTGGGATACGTAGTTGCCGCATTACAAGCCAAATACTGCTGAGTCTACAATGTACAATATGAACATACACATGAATCGAATGGTCGAGGGTTCCTATCATTCGGCAATTGCGAATTTTGAATGTAACATAGAAGTTTATAAATAAAAGGTTGCAATTAAATGAAATCTGCCAGTACTATTTTAGCGACTTTAAATGATGAGTACGATAGCAGAAGTACCTTTAAGAATGCTGTTTATTACTGCAAAACACTTATTGGGGTCGATAGTCCAGCAACTAAATAAAATATGAGTTGAATAACAGGGAATCAATAGTTTCCTACTTCACGTAATTAGTTATGAGCAACAACATAGCTCGCGAGATATTCACTTCTAAATGCATACTAAGTCTTCACTGTAGAAGCCACAGATATCTCGCAAGTGCACCAGTCGGCGCTACGACATATTTCTATCTCCTGCGACCACGCGTAAACTGCTCAACACTCTTCCAGTATTTCCTGCGACCGTCTGTCGCGCCTTCCCATCCAGCCCTCCCCATGTCCTATGCCACCCGATGCTCCTCCCCCACTTCCATAAAGTCTCTCCATTGACTTCAGTAGTCGCCTACCGTAGTAGCGAGCGCTGTGAGTGGCTAAAGCGCTCCCGCCAAGTCTCCAAGCCAACGCACACTCACAAACGTATTGAAACACATACGGAATACTGGATTTACATTTAAATAACTTGAAATTAAATAAATATTCCTACTGCTGAGCCATCAATACGCTCTAACATACATTATTAAATACATGAACAAATTAAATAAAGATGTATCAAATGAATAGAAACAAAAGTAGGCCAGTAGCCTAATGTCTCTGTGCTTTCTAAAACACAGTAATTATTTGACCAATTTCTTCATGAATACTATATATCGGATATAAACAAAGACACAGACGAATAAATATATTTATAAGCATGCTGATACCGTTTTTTCATGTAACTGTGGAGTACTTATGGCATGACATCGTCAATTGCAATTGGCCAATTTGACCTCCAGTAACCCATGTATTATTTAAGTTACATGACTGTAATTCATACCAACTTAGGTTTACACTAATACCTTTCCGAAGACATGTCGATTGACGGAATCAGATGAACAGTTTTGGAAATTCGTTGCTGGGTGTTACTTGTATAATTTACAGTCAGACACATAACTTTAAACAATTAAAGACACTGAAAATCTGATTACACCATCAGAATCATCATGTAAATAATGGTAATGTACATGTTTATTTTTAAGGTATCATGATTCCTCTGGCTATTATTATTTCTACATGAACTGTGAGATGTCTGCCATTATGGTTTCACAAAGCCCGCCATCTTTGGCACTCCTGGCATAAAAATCTCCTTCACTGACACAAAGCACAGTCCTTGACACAGCGTCAACATGGAATTCCCAGCCATGCGGTTGGCGTGGACCACACGCTGGGGCTAACCCTCTTGCTCCGTCTAATGTTCAGCACCACGTGGTTGCTGACAACCCCGTGCATGGCAAGCGGCCCGTGTCGCAACACCAACTCCGAACTTACAATATATTCAGGGCGCCACAACCCGCCCGTTACCTCACAGTCGGTCATGCAACAAATGGGAAGACGAAGTAATGAAAAATGCGAAAGCTATCAATATAGTCAATTGGAAGGAAACAGAAACAGACAGATTGCTGTGGAGACTGATTGTTGATGGAGCACATGGTATGCAGTGCCAGTGCTTGCTGGATAGTTCCTGGGTTCGACTCTGGGCGGGGTCAGGAATTTTCTCTGCCTCGTGATGACTGGGTGTTGTGTGATGTCCTTATGTTAGTTAGGTTTAAGTAGTTCTAAGTTCTAGGGGACTGATGACCATAGATGTTAAGTACCGTAGTGCTCAGAGCCATGCTGGATAAATATGTAAATAATTATATATGAAGATAGTAACTATCCTCGAAAGAACAGATACCATTGATGACCGTGCAGCTTCTCTACAATAAATGATAGCTAATTGAAACCCTCAGCTGCTGACGGGTGTTGTGGACACCCCTTGATGGAGACAGCTGAAAATGCGTGCCCTGACCGGGACTCGAATCTGGGATCTCCTGCTTACATGGCAGATGCTCTATCCATCTGAGCCACCGTAGACAAAGGTGAATAGCGCGACTGCAGGGACTTATCCCTTGCTCGTTTCCCGTGAGACCCACATTCCCAACTGTCCACAAACTACATACGTAGTGTTCCTAGTATATTCTTTGCCCATCCACTCATTACTCGCGCCCACTAAGGTGACGATTCCCGTAAGAGTTCGAGCAACCTGTGCGCATTCGCACAGACGAAGGTCAGTGGCCAGGTAGCCATTTAACTATACATGAAGATAGTACCTGTTCTCGAAAGAACAGACACCATTGATGACTGTGCAGCTTCTTTAGAATAAATGATAATTAATTGAAACCCTCAACTGGTGTGGGTAGGTATTTACTTGAACTGACAGCGATTAGATTTCTGTGATTTATCGTATATCCGAAGTTTAATCGATCTTTTTAGTAGTCATATGAATGACCGAACTCTTTTCACTGTTCATTCGCTACCCAACAGGACTGGGGCAATAGTTGGTCATCAGATGCCTAGTGTCCGTTAAGCTGACGCCAGAGTCAGCAGCTATACTGAGACGCTACCTCTTCAAGATTCCAGTACATGCTACTGACGTTGGTCCTGCATCCTGGTGGCCAATGTGAACAGCAAGAGAAGCGCCATCTGTGTTGTCATAAGGTGGTCGCTCTGTACAAGGTGTGACCCATTTCCTCCTGGCAGGAGTCCAGTTGCTGCTGTGTCGTGGCACCAAGTCCAGTGGGCAGATTTAGTGCAAGAGGCTGGTACTCAGGTGGGTACTCAAACCAGTTACTTGGACTGATGGTTCCATATTACTCCTCGTCTGCTGATACAATAAGACTGTGAATGCATCTGCTACAACAACAATGGTCATTTGTACCAGAGCAATGAAGCTGTTCAGACAATGTGCCACTCCTGGTCAAGTACTCGCCAACACCACTGAAACCTCGATGATGTAGACATCGACTTTCTTGTGGTGGTCGTTAGTGCTATCCTGCAAAGTTACTCTGAGCAAAACTATATTTCATAATAATCTCATGTGCCCCATGTGCCTCTTAAGCTAAATGTTGATACATAGCGATCACCATCTACTGACAGCTAATGCAAAAAAAAAAAAAAAAATGGAAATGGGCATATGGTATTTTTGGCTGGGAGGCCCATTTGGGGAAGTTCGGCCATGACGTCACATTGGGTGACTTGCGCGCTAGTTATGAGGATGAAATGATGATGAGGACAACACAACACCCAGTCCCAGAACAGAAAAAAATCTCCAACCCGCCAGGAATCGAACCCTGGCCTGCTTGTATGAGAGGCGAACACAGCTAATGCAAAGGCCCTCCAAGCAGTTCCACGAATTTTACTCTTAACCTGATAGCATCACTACATAAGCTGTGGAAGTAAGGGTTCAAATTCTTGTAGGGCTACATTGATGTTGTTATCTGGGTAGGAGTGCATATGCTCTTGTTTTCTTAGCACTTGGTAGTTTCTGGATGTCACCTGTGTCATTCTTCCCACCCATGCAGTTTGAGCTTTCTTGTGACACTTTATGCAACCGTCATTATGACGATGTCCCTCCATCGCCATGACATCATTTTGCTTCATTGCTTGTTTGAGTTTTCTCCCCACCCAAGGTGTGGCAAATGGTTCCATGTTTACTTCTACTCCATCAGCTACCATTCTTCCTGGCTTCTGACTCATTCTGCTCTGCCCTTGTCGTTGCCCAAGGAGAGCAAAAAAAATTATTATGGTATGCAACAATACCTCTTCCTTTGCAAAATTTGCCTCGAATTTATCTGCTTTGAAAATCTTTGAAACAATCTTGTCATACATAACTGACACCAATAATAACACACTGCAGAGGTTAGTTAACTTTCTGTGCCCACACATCTGAACCACATTATTCTTGTTGTGACTCTTAATGCTACAACATTATATATTATATATTATAACACTATAACATTATATTCACTCCTGTCCACCTATCATCATGATCTTTACCAAAGTGATGACTTACACGCTAAAACAATTTTTTATAAATTTACAAGTTTATCTGTCAATTTACACATAAATTCTTATTGGTCCCTAGTTATGTTTACAAACCCATCAGTGGGTATCTGGTGTACAGGCAACTCTGAGCGAGGTACAAGCCTTCATTCAAAGCAACAATAGTTTACACAAATCTTGGCCAGAACCATTTCGGCGCTAGATGCTGTGACGTTGTTTATCACAAGGAGCATTTGCACTGTGCTGATTCGTAGCTTCTGTGTGTCTGCAAGTTCATTTAAAGAGCGTGGGATATGGGCATTCGGGGTATTTTTCTTTAGCCTTTAACTTACAGTTTATCCCCTGACACAATTTATCAGCGAAGAATGAGAAAGAAAACAATACCTCTGAAACATATGATCTAGACTCAAAAAATTAACGTGCAATACAATTTATCAAACTGGATGAAGACAACTGGAGTGCAAGATAACCATTAAAAGATTTTGGAACCAACGAAAGAAACACTCATGTAGTCAGTGTTAGGGCACGTTAGTATCAAAGCATTTGATATTTAGTGGTATACATCTACATCTACATCCATACTCCGCAAGCCACCTGACGGTGTCTGACGGAGGTACTTTGAGTACCACTATCAGTTCTCCCTTCTATTCCAATCTTGTATTGTTCGTGGAAAGAAAGATTGTCGGTATGCCTCTGTGTGGGCTCTAATCTCTCTGATTTTATCCTCATGGTGTCTTCATGAGATATACATAGGAGGGAGCAATATACAGCTTGACTCCTCGGTGAAGGTATGTTCTCGAAACTTCAACAAAAGCCCGTACCGAGCTACTGAGTGTCTCTCTTGCAGAGTCTTCCACTGGAGTTTATCTATCATCTCTATAACGGTTTTGCGATTACTAAATCATCCTGTAACTTAGTGTCTCTCTTGCAGAGTCTTCCACTGGAGTTTATCTATCATCTCTATAACGGTTTCGCGATTACAAAATCATCCTGTAACGAAGCGCGCTGCTCTCCGATGGATCTTCTCTATCTCTTCTATCGACCCTCTCTGGTACGGATCCCACACTGGAGAGCAATATTCAAGCAGTGGGCGAACAAGTGTACTGTAACCGACTTCCTTTGTTTTCGGACTGCATTTCCTTAGGACTCTTCCAACGAATCTCAGTCAGGTATCTGCTTTACTGACGATTATTTTTGTATGGTCATTCCATATTACATCACTCCTAATACCTACTCCCAGATAATTTGCGGAATTAACTGCTTCCAGTTGCTGACCTGCTATATTGTAGCTAAATAATAAAGGATCTTTCTTTCTTTGTATTCGCAGCTCTTTACCCTTGTCTACATTGAGTCTCAATAGCCATTCCCAGCACCATGTGTCAATTCGTTGCAGATCCTCCTGCATTTCAGTACAATTTTCCATTGTTACAACCTCTCACTACACGACAGCATCATTCAGAAAAGGCCTCAGTGAACTTCTGATGTTATCCACAAGGTCATTTATATATATTGTGAATAGCAGCGGTCCAACGACACTCCCCTGCGGCACACCTGAAATCACTCTTACTTTGGAAGACTTCTGTCCATTGAGAATGACATGCTGCGTTCTGTTATCTAGCAACTCTTCAATCCAGTCACATAATTGGTCCGATAGTCCATATGCTCTTACTTTGTTCATTAAACGACTGTGGGGAACTGTATCAATGCCTTTCGGAAGTCAAGAAACACGGCATCTACCTGCGAACCCATGTCTATGGCCCTCTGAGTCTCGTGGACAAATAGCCCGAGCTATGTTTCACACGATCGTCTTTTTCGAAACCCGTGTTGATTCCTTCAGAGTAGATTTCTATTCTCCAGAATAGTCATTATGCTCGAACATAATACGTGTTCCAGAATTACTGATCGACGTTAGAGATATAGGTCTATAGTTCTGCACATCTGTTCGATATCCATTCTTGGAAATGGAGATGACCTGTGCCCTTCTCCAATCTCTTGGAACACTACACTCTTCTAATGACCTACGGTACACCGCTGCAAGAAGGGGGGCAAGTTCCTTCGCGTACTCTGTCTAAAACCTAACTGATATCCCATCAGGTCCAGCGGCGTTTCCTCTTTTGAGCGATTTTAGTTGTTTTTCTATCCCTCTGTCATCTATTTCGATATCTACCATTTTGTCATCCGTGCGAAAATCTAGAGAAGGAACTACAGTGTACACATGTTTTACTGAGCAAAATCTCCACTCAACATTTACTGTAGCCTAATGCACGATGGTACTTTACCATGCGGCATCTGCAACGTCGTTGTCTCCATGCTGGATCTGAAACACTAATTCCCTATTCTGGCCTTGACTGAATTCACTCAGTCTACACTTTCCTGCATTCCGTAGAAAGTTAATCTTTCCCTAGTCGAAATAATGGCTGTTGCACACTCGTTAAAGGTTGGAGTGACATGCACAATTTCTTTACCCACAAAAATTCCTGCAGGAATAATTAACTACCTCTTTGCTATCTGGGGCCATGATACGTGAAGCATATCGTCCACACTTGGCAGAAATCAAAGCTCTCAATGCCTTCACTTTTTTCCGCACACTTGTGCAGTCCACCGCGAGGTGAGAGATACCAAGCCATTTTAGTTTTCAAAATTCTGTTATATAATGGGGATCTGACAACTGTGTCGCATCTACATCGCCCAGTATGGCTTCCTCCAAACGTCATGTCACTAGAGGTGCATTTTATTTTTCTTGCTGGGTCGCAGCCTAGCCTTGTTAATGCCATGCAGCCACTTGCCCACAGTCCTGGCCATAGTTATGTTTAAAGGAATAATGTATTGTTCTCGCCTTATCCCTTTCAGCGCTGAAGCTCGCTGTTCTCTTTTACGTGGGGTTTTCTGATGCCATTAACCACCTGCTTGGTTCGTCTCCAAAAAGCGTTTCACTTTAACTTTCTTATTCATGCCCCTGCCCATATATTGGTAGATATTCTTTTGTTAGATTACGGTACACGAGAGTACTGCAGCTGCCGTTTATTTTTTTTCTGAGGATCTTACACTCTATTGTACTGTCATTATGGATCAAGCTCATGTAAGGTCCATAAAATCCGGATGCCTTACAGTGGTAAGACATCCACATGACTCTCATATGGACTAAGACACATCACAATTGTAAAAGTTTAGGTGGCATTTGTATCTTAACGTTGACGGTAGATACGGTATCAGGTTAGGAATTTCTTCATTTTACTTTTAGATGTGTGTGGACTGATTACCAAAACCCATTTACCAAACCTGTATTGTGGCAACTTGCCCACACTTTGACTTATCCACTCCTGATGCTCTAAGGCTTTCATGTTTGTGCATTGCACTTTTTATCGAAAGTCACTCACACCTTTTGGCAAACATTTTTACTGATTCACTCTTTATTCCAAGCTTTGGGTTTATCATTTCGAAAGACAAAGGCGTTCTCCTGCTGTAAATCGCCTTACGTGGAGAAAGGCCAGTAGCTATGTGAACTTTGGAGCTATATGCGATTGTTATGTATTGAAAGAACTATCTCATTTGTTCTGATTACTAATCAAGTAGCAGCTTAACATATCAGAAACTGTGTGATGATCTCTTTCCGTTCTACCATTGGCTTGAGGTTGAAAAGGCTTGTTCTACGTTTGCGAATGTGAAGCAATCGTCACAACTTTCTCATCAGATCTGATATAAAATAGTGCCCTGATCTGTGATGAAAGTATCGGCAGGGCCAAATGTGAGCAACCATTATTCACCATTGCTTGTACTACCGTACTTGCTTGCTGGTCAGGAATTTCAGTCATCACTGTGGACTGTGGTTGTTGGTCTGTTTTCGTCCATGTGTGGCGTTCTATAAGATTATCGTACAATATCCAATCTTATAATTTGAATGGCTTCGATGCTCTCATTGTCTTCATAGTGGAACTGGTTGGCGATCAAGTTAAGTCTATTATACACAGCTCTTAACTGCTGCTCCACCAAAACTTTTCACCCACATCTTTCAGTTGCTCTACAACTACCATCATCTGACAATGTATGGTCATGTGCATATCTGAAAACTTAATCATAGAATGTTGTGGGTACCACAATGCGTGGTCCACACTTTGTCAATCTGCACAGCAAGCTGTTATGTACCATCATCTGTGACCCAAAAGCCTGACAGCCAACGTCAGACATCTGCGCTCCTTGCTACTTGGCGACGCTCTTGTCCCATGCTTTTTGAACTGAACATTTCTTGCCTAAATTAATGGCGTAAGTATGCTTTTCTGTTGGTTTCTGCACCACTTCGTAATCGAATTCACTTAACAGTAGCACTTACTTTGTTAACCCACTGGAAGGGTATCTTAATCCAAACAACCACTTTAACACCGCCATTGCCATAGGAAACCTTTTGACATACAAATAACAACATCAGTAAGATTTGCCATACAGAACTGCTATTTTATTCTCCATAGTGGAATACTTTCTTCATCGGTTCAGTTGTCTGCGTGCATATGGTACTGGATATTCCTTGTTATAGTAATGGCTGAGAACGCCTTCCACCGCCACATTGCTTGCTTCACAGAACAAAATTAATTCTTTTTCGAGGTTGGGAAATACGCAAACTGCATCGATTCTCAGTGCCTGTTTCAAGGTATCCAATGCTATTTGATGTTTGGTAAACTGATAAAACTGGGCGCCTTTCTTCAACGACCGATTCAAAGTCTTGGAAATTTCAGTAAGGTTTTTTATGAATTTTTTATAATAGTTCCAAAGTTATAAACATGATTGCTATTGTTCAGCTCTCTGTGGTGGAAACAGATTCTACACTGACGCTACAAACCGCAAATCAGTTTTTGCAGTTGCCCGAGATAATTTACTTCTGTAGCTGAAAAGTGACGTTTATCACTACTCAGCGTTAGCCATATTGTTTGCAGCCCTTTGAACACATCTCCCTGTAGCTATACATGTTCTTCCGAGTCCTTCAAAAACACTGTGATATGTTCTAACTAGATTATGTATCGTTTTGCCTTTAAGCCTCTCGGTACCTCTATCCAACAGTCTTTGAAAAGTAGATCGTGCATTCTGGAATCTGAACAGAATGCGTCGGTATTGAGTTATCGGAAGCGGATGGTAAAAGCGCTCTTCAGTTGGTCCTCCAGCGCTGCTTCTAGTTTTAGATACTCATTCTTCAGCTCCATTATAGACATCAGTACTGACGCACGTTGTTCAGGTATGTGGGTTACGCATCTGTGACAGTTGTTGCATTGAGGTACTAGTCATCACAGTATATCTGTACTTCTTGTCATGTTGTGATTTCCACTTGGGATCAGTGAGATGGGTGCATGATATCGACTGTCACTAAGTGCAATAGCCCCATCAGCCGCTTGGTGGTCAATAAATTTTTCACTCACTTGTTGCATACATCTTGGAACCCTATATGGTCTCCTGTAAAGGGTGTCCAATTTAGTTCGCTCACATAAAATAAATGTTCTCTGATGTGTTAATGGAAAAAGTGTTTCAACTAATGTTTTTTAACATCATTGTGGTGTTCTTGTTGAGGGTCCAAGTCTTATGTACCCCCACAGATGTAGGAGACGCGGCGAAGATGTTAAATTTTTTAAATATAACCATGTACATTTTATGCGAGATTACACTTACGCTCCCCAAGAGCTATTCAAAAATGTATCACACTATACCATTTTTGTAAATAAAATGTAGGTGTGCAAACGATAAAGAGTACACAGGTTGTGAAGAAACCGAGCTGTTTACTGTCTTGATTCTACACATTACATATCCAGTGTAGTGCTGTAGTGAAAGTGTGGGTTTTGTTTATGATTTCCGACTCATGTAAACACGGGTACCCCTCTTTTTTCCCCCGCCCCCTCCTTCCTGCGCACCTCATTTGTTGTTGCTTTAGCTTACAGTTACAGTACACTACATACCAATGTAGTTGTGCATCAGAGTAACTTAGCAACTGCGTAGGGGTAGTCCACATCGTGAATACAATTTTTGTTGTGTAGTGGTGTATGATACACGCGCATGTTGATAAAATAGAAATGCTGCTTATCTACGGAAACGAAGTGAAATGAGCGTATGGTATTGTTTGTCGGGTCGCCCCATCAGGGGAAGCTCAAGCGCCGAGTGCCAGTCTTACTTCCGTCGACGCCACATTGGGCGACTTGCGTGCCAGTGATGACGACAACACAACACCCCGTCCACGAGCGGAGAAAATCTCCAACCCGGACGGCAATGGAACCCAGGCCCGCTGCATGAGAGGCAAACATTTTACCACTCAGCTGAGCAGGATATACGGAGAAAGAACGTTAACAGAAAACAATTTAGTAATTTGCATTTTTGTGTTCAGTACTGTTAGAGAACAATATGATTATGGTATGATGTCAATCTTGTTCTATACTGTGCATACCTGTACTGTAATTTTCTACAGGTGGGCGAAATTCTGTTCAGGCGCAACTACTGCACAGCAAACGATTCTCTGACAAGCTATCGCCTTCTCGCTGGATGTTTGGTCGTCTAGTTTCTCGTCTATGTGAAACGAGCAGTTTACATGCAAGACATAGAAATCGTTGTAGAACACGAATAGACGAAACTGCTGAGGGGGCTGTGCTCGCTGCCTTAGTCGTGAATCGTCAGGTCAGCACACGATGAATTTAGTATGAAGTTGATGTCTCAAAAACAAGCGCACATCGTATTCTGCAACGTCACAAATTTATCTTCACAGTGTTTATTTACACCGAGAACCTCACGAAAATGAGTTCAACAATAGGGTTCAATTTTGTCAGTGGGCTCAGCAACTACTTCTGACTAATCCCAATTTCTTCACAGATATTCTTTCTACCGACGAGGTGTTATTGTCCAACAAAGGTATAGTCAATATGAGAAATACACATTATTGGTCCATCAACAATCCATGAAGGTTCCGACAGGTAGAGCATCAACGTCCATGTAACATTACTTGCCCGCGAAAGGCAAAGGTCCGAGTTCAAGTCTCGGTCGGGCACACAGTTTTAATCTGCCAGGAAGTTTCATATCAGCGCACACTCCGCTGCAGAGTGAAAATCTCATTCTGGAAACATCCCCCAGGCTGTGGCTAAGCCATGTCTCCGCTATATCCTTTCTTTCAGGAGTGCTAGTTCTGCAAGGTTCGCAGGAGAGCTTCTGTAAAGTTTGGAAGGTAGGAGACGAGATACTGTCAGAAGTAAAGCTGTGAGTACCGGGCGTGAATCGTGCTTCGGTGGCTCAGTTGGTAGAGCACTTGCCCGCGAAAGGCGAAGGTCCCGAGTTCGAGTCTCGGTCGGACACACAGTTTTAATCTGCCAGGAAGTTTCATATCAGCGCACACTCCGCTGCAGAGTGAAAATCTCATTCTGGAAACATCCCCCAGGCTGTGGCTAAGCCATGTCTCCGCTATATCCTTTCTTTCAGGAGTGCTAGTTCTGCAAGGTTCGCAGGAGAGCTTCTGTAAAGTTTGGAAGGTAGGAGACGAGATACTGGCAGAAGTAAAGCTGTGAGTACCGGGCGTGAGTCATGCTTCGGTGGCTCAGTTGGTAGTTGGCCTTTGGCTGTGCTGCGGTGAGGACGCGCTGTTTGTGTTCCTGCCGCGGAGCGAGCGCTCGTGTTGTTTACATAGTACTCGGCCGTTTCGCGCGTGCCGTACTCAGCATATAGATCACTATGGCGCACCAATACAGAAAATCGACGCTCAAATTTACGTTCCGCAACGAATTTGCACGGCCCAAAGCACTCGAAGTCGAACGATTTCAAGAGAAGAAGTTAAAATCCCAGCGAGCGACATTCTCGGCATTCACTTGTCCATTGTGAGTAGTATCGTATATGTGAAGATCATCAACGACGCAACATGTGAACGGATCCTTCGGGACACGAAACAGGGCCTCCGTTTCTGCCATGCTGATGGCAATGTGGGGACTGTGCACGTCGATTATTCTGGCATGGGACTTCGCACGATCAGAATTTTCGAACTTCCTTTCGAACTACCGGCGGAGGACGTCGTGACAGCGCTGCGCCCCTACGGCACGGTCCATGATCATATTGCGGAAAAATGGACGCAATTCCAGACATATCCTGTGCTGAACGGCGTCCGCCAGGTCCGAATCGAACTTAAACGACATGTCCCTTCATATCTGACTATCGGTGGCTGCCGTGCCATCGTCATCTACGATGGGCAACCGAAGACCTGCTCTGGTTGTGGGAAGGAGGGACACCTCAGATCAGAATGTATGCAACGTCGCATCACTCAACTGCCGCCGGCTGAATTGGACCCGCCATCGCAGCCGACGCTGCTTCCTGTGACTTATGCAGCAGCCCTCACGACAGCTACCACTTCACCACGACAGCCGACATCCACTGTTGGGTCGCGGCTCCATGCTCCAATACAGGGCGATGATGCCGCACCCGTTCCACAAGCTACGGATTCAACTCCGATGCCGCCGCCTCCGTCGACGGATAACAACATACAGGAAGATAGCATGGCCGTCGATTCGCTTATTGTGCCTACGGCTGCCTTTGTGCCGGAACGTCGTGAATCTTTGCCATCGTCTGACGCAGAAGAACACACCAGGAAGCAACGCTCTCCGAAGCGACGGAAGCGGAGGCGTAGAGCAACTTCCGAACGGGATGCGACACCGCCACCAGAGGATGACGATTCCACCTTCAATGACGACGCTACCACAGAGGCAGCCGCCATTTGCTGCAGTGTGGCACCATCGAACGATACTGAGGACCAACCACATATATCTACAGTGGCACAATCGGATGCCGAGATGCAGGACAGATGCTGCCCACCACCTTCTGGAGTGCAAGCACCAATGCCGTGTCCTAAGGACGCTAGGGAAGCCGATCTTGCTTTCAGTTCCCCGACGTGGGCGGATGACCACGACGACGAAGGAACCATGCAAGTTACGCCAACAGGGCCCACGGCGCTGGCGCCGGCTCTCTAGAACAGCCTGCAGGTGAGGTTTGGGGGGATGCGGAGGTGTCAATACAGTCAGAAGCGTCATAGGTAATTCCAGTCTTAATGAATAACTTAACACCTGCGGTTCGTCAACAAGCTTATCGTATCGCCACGCTTAACCTCAACACGATACGAACGGCAGTGAAGATCCAGTTGCTGCGTGAGATGCTTCGTTCTTCGGATGATGACATTGCCCTGTTACAAGAAGTATATATAGCGGCCCTCCCCGCTTTCTACGGTTATGTGACATATGTGTCACCGGCGGACCGGAATGGCAGCGGTACGGCAATACTAGTGCGCGACGGCATTGCCATCGAAGAAGTGACTTACCTTCCGTCAGGAAGGGGGCTGGCGATCACAGCACTGGGCACGCGCATCATTAACATTTACGCTCCATCAGGAACTGACCAACGCCGCGAACGATCGCTGTTCTACTCGGAGGATATCGCCCCCCTCTTCATCAGCCGCGTCGATCAATATATCTTCGGCGGCGACTTTAACTGTGTGTTCCACCCCAAAGACCAAGTCCCACATTTCTCGACTTGTCAAGAACTTCGGCTCCTGGTTCGAGACCTGCTTCTCACCGACACGTGGGAGACAGTGCACGGTGACCGTCCCGGGCCGACATACCTTACTAGTCACTCAGCCAGTCGCCTAGATCGCATTTATGTCTCACGAGCTCTAGCGCCGGGAGTATTGGACGCCGAACGTTGGCCGCTTGCCTTCTCCGATCATAGCGCTTTCATATGCACACTCACTCTACAACAGCAGCGGATATGGCGCAGCCGAGGACCCTGGAAGCTGAATGTGGCACATCTTCAAGCCCCGGAATGCCGTCAGATTATCGCCAACACTTGGCTGGATTGCGAACGTCGTCTTCCCCGATACCCATCGACTCTAGCATGGTGGGTGGACTGTGCAAAACCTGCTTTTCGACGTGTGCTAACACAATTCGGAAAAGATACCGCAGCTTGGCATCGTCACACATTGGACTTTTATTACACGATGCTTCGCGAACTCGACAGCCAACCACCATCTCCAAACCGACAAATGGAAAGCCGCCGAATTAAAGGTAAAATATTGTGTCTTACGAGGAAACGTTTGGAGGGGGTCGTAGTGCGATCGCGACGTCAAGACCGAGTGGAAGGAGAAAACCCGTCTATGCATCACATCGTGCTCGACAGCCGCCGACGCCGACAGCAGCTGATCACGGACCTCGTATTGCCAGGTGGTAGGGTCGTAACAACTCAGGCGGCGGTTACAGAAGCCTTCGCAGATCACTATCGCCGGTTTTACGACGAGGTGAATACAGAGGACGAGGAAGCGGACGATCACGACATACTGCAGCACGTGTCGCACACCCTCGACAATGCAGCAGCGGCGCCGCTGTTAGGTGGGATTACACGAGACGACATCGAGGACGCGCTTAACAAGGGAGCACTCAACAAATCTCCCGGGCCAGACGGACTGCCGCTCGAGTTTTATCGTACTTTCCGCGATCTCATGATGCCCCGATGGATCATCATGTACCAAGAACTGATGACCCCTGGTTCCCACGTGCCACCTGCATTCGTGGAAGGTCTCCTTATACCGATACACAAGCCTTCCAGAGGTCGGACGGTCGAGGACTACAGGCCCATTACAATGCTTAACTCGGACTATAAAATCTTCGCCCGATTACTCGCCAGCCGCATAAAGAAGGTTCTGCCCCTGCTCCTCTCAATGGAGCAAACGACACAGGGCGGAGTGACCAACATGCCAACGGCAACCAGTGAATGCAGGGATTTAATAGCCATCGCCACATCCTGGTGCCTTCGAGCTGCTCCGATCTCTATTGATTTCGACCACGCCTTCGACAGAGTTCACCACAAGTTCCTTCTGTCCGTTATGGCCCGCATGGGCTTCCCGCCTGACTTTATCGACATCTTTCAGCGCCTTTTCCGTGGAGCTGCATCCCGTGTACTGGTGAATGGACGGATTGCGGGTCCCTTTCCGATCCGACGGTCAGTTCGCCAAGGATGCCCACTCTCCATGATTCTTTACGCGATCGCACTCGAACCACTTGTCGGAGGGTTGAAAAACAGGCTCTCGGGCATTTCATTGAGGGATCATACCTTTCAGTGCAGAATATATGCTGATGACCTTCTATTACTTGTCCGATCTGATGACGAGGTACGCTCGGTGATACAATGGGTCAATCGCTATGGTTTGGCAGCGGGCAGCCTCATGAATGTGGCCAAGTCGGCAGCGATGCCGATTGGGAGAGGTCTACAGGAGGACGCTTTAGCCCCACTCCCACTAGTTAACAAGATCCGGTTCTTGGGCATAACATTTACACAGGATGTGCGCCGCACGGCTGCCATGAACTATGCACGATTACTACAGGCAATACGCACAGAAGTTCGCCGGAACTTACTTCGACGGATGGACCTCCTACAGCGTGTGGAATACCTCAACCTTCACGTGGCGACTAAGATGATCCACATGGCCCAGGTCCTACCGATATCGACAGCGATGGCACACAGACTGCAAGCAGCGTTTGGATATTACCTTACCGCCGGACACCTATTCAAAGTCCGCTACGAAACACTCACCCTCCCTCCGCTTGATGGCGGACTGGGACTTATAAATGTACGAGCGAGGGCTACAGCATTATACTTGTGCACAATGATGAAATTGTGGACCCACCAAGATGCTTCCCTTACGGGTCGTTTGTTAGAGGAATTGCTGCCGGCGTCTCTTATGCCACCTGTCACGGTTGCACACATTACACCCTCACTCTCGCACCTCTCGGCATTTATTCTTGAGTATAGTTACGTGCACCCAGACCTTCCCAACACTCGCACTCCCAAGGCGAGAGACTTTTACAGACTGCTGCTAAGGTCCACACCTCGCAATGTGATTGAGAGGAAGAGCCCTACGACCCTATGGCCTGCAGTGTGGAGAGCGGTCCAGAAGTCGTTCCTCCCCACGCGGGTACGAGCCGCGTGGTACCAGGTGGTGAACGGGAAGGTTGTAACACGACAAAGGCTGCACGCTATTGGGATGGCGGATTCCCCCCTTTGCCCACGTTGCCACCTCGTGGATACTGACGAACACCGTTTAACATGTGGATCGGCGTTAGAGGTATGGCTGCTAGTGCAGAAGATCCTCGCCTGCTACCTCCGTATTGCGCCTCGCACAATTGAGCCACGGCTCCTCCTTTGTCCAGAGGATACTTATTTCCCACCTGCGAAGACTCACGCTCTCACATGGTTTAAAGGCATGTCCATATACTACCTCTTTCGAGATGATGAGAAGATGGTGCTTGATTACTGGCAATTTCTCCAGGACAGTCATAGCACACTTGAGTGTACACCCCGATACCGACAACTATTTGCGAACTATTTGCGCAGTGTCTTTGATAACCCCCCTCACAGTTGGGGAGTACCGGGCAGAGGATGACCGCCTTCATGGGGCTCCACATGCTGCGAAATGTTGTACCAATTTGGAACATGGAATCTGTACGCAGATGGGCCATGCACATGGAATGGCGTGCGGGATTTGGTTACTTTTTTCTTTCTTTATTATCTATCATCACAGTCTTGGTTTCAAATTCTATTTCATAGTATAGAAGGAACTCCTGTTCTGTTGTTGCTACGGATGTACATTCTAATTTTGTTTGTCAAAAAAAAAAAAAAAAAAAAAAATACTCTCCAACATCTACATCGATGACCTGCTCAGGAAATAGATGAAGGACAGAATACCTCAAAGTTTACGAATTGGGGCAGATAAATTTGTAAATACGAGACTTTTAAAAAAAAAAAAAAAAAAAAAAAAAAGATGGATAGAGCGTCTGCCATGTAAGCTGGAGATCCCGGGTTCGAGTCCCGGTCGGGACACACATTTTCAGCTGTCCACAAAAAAAAAAAAAAAAAAAAAAAAAAAAAAAAAAAAAAAAAAAAAAAAAAAGTTGGTAGAGCACTTGCCCGCGAAAGGCAAAGGTCCCGAGTTCGAGTCTCGGTCGGGCACACAGTTTTAATCTGCCAGGAAGTTTCATGTAACATTAATGTTTGGTGCGCAATTATTGGCGATACCGTTACCGGGCTTTCCTTTGTAAATGGCAACCAAAATCGCAGATAATATGCCCGATTTTTAAGACACACTGTTCCTGTTCTCTTTGATGCCTAACTTCTGAATCAGAGGATGCTCAGGTTGTATCAGCATGATGGACATCCTGCACATAATGCGTTACGAGCACGACTAATTCAGGACCGTACATATCCTGGTAGGTGGATTGGACGTGGTGGGCCAGTTAGTTGGCCTGGCCCATCTCCGGACCTTACACCGATGGAATTCTTTCTGTGGGGAGCAGTCAGAGATGCTGTCAACCAGAAATGTTCCAATAACACCAGAGGACATGCAGCAACAGCAATCACAAAGGAAGTAGTAGCACGACGTGGGGCATCCTTCATTCACAGAGTGACCCAACGTATGTTTGCCAGTGGTCACAATTTTGGGCATATAAGTTGAACGCTCTGTTTTTCACGTTGTGGTAGTATCACAGTAAAAGTTACTACGAAGGGCCGTGTCTCTTCGGCATTGTCATAAGTACTGTAGTACGGTATTGTACAATAACAAGATCAAATTACAATGCAGTATTTCTGTATTCAGTGTTTATTGTTAATATGTAAAATGTTTAAACGTGCCTCGATGATGTTAAATGATTTAGTTAATGAAATGCATTGAAGCGAGGAATTCGAGAAGCTATGTATTGTTTCTTATTTCCATAGCTACTAGTTTCGTAAATAAAACGGTACACTGTGACATATTTTTGAATAACTCTTAGAGAGGGTGAGTGAATTCTCGAGTAAAATGTACATCGTTCCGTTTAAAAAAATTAACCTCTAACTGCATCACCAACATCTGTGGAGCTTAGATAAAACATATATCCTCGGGAAGCATTATCCAACGTTGTGAATAATAACCCTTGGCTAAACAGTTTTTCATTTAATGCATCAGAAAAAAAGTTCTTTTAGGTGAGCAAGATAAATGGAACAGCCTGTATGATGGACAACTGGTACCTTTCGGTATTTTGTGCTGCGTGACTGGCGTTGCTGGGAATGCACCACGTGGATTAAATAAATAAGTAAACTCTAGTAACAGGGCTTTGACAGCCTTCTTGATTCCTTGTAAGTGTGTACCATTTCACGTAATGCATATGCATCAAATATTAGCTTGCAGCAAAGGTTCTTACTTGACCTATGAATAGTATCGTCATCACCTAGGACTTTAACCCAATAAACTCTTTGATACGCTTATCTGATCCATACGAAGACTATCAGGACTAAGTGGAACCATAAAATCTCTGTTCGTTTCACTGAAACATCCTACGCTTCTGGGTACGAAGCAATATGACTTATCCAATTCTTCATTGCATTCTCAAAAATGGTTCAAATGGCTCTGAGCACTATGGGACTCAACAGCTGTGGTCATGTCCCCTAGAACTTAGAACTACTTAAACCTAACTAACCTAAGGACACCACACACATCCATGCCCGAGGCAGGATTCGAACCTGCGACCGTAGCAGTCGCGCGGTTCCGGACTGAGCGCCTATAACCGCTAGACCACCGCGGCCAGCCCATTGCATTCTCCTTCGCCCAACAACACTTCCCTCGGTATGTCCATATCTACACTATCACAGGCCCATTTCATTGTAGCTTGCGCTTTGCTGTCATGTGAAGCACCCTCAGTTATTCGGTGCCTACATTGAAATCGGTGAATCTTACATTTTAACACTTGCAGCTGTAGCCCTTAGTGGAAACAAAGTCCCACCTAGCTCACTTGCGTATTGCAGAAAGTCGGTGTTTGCACGACGTTTATCAATAAAGTGAAGTCCTATGAGCGTACAGAACCCCTAACCAACATGCGGGACACTTATATTTGGTCATGAAAACTCTTAGGCCCAGCGCTAAAACTGATCTGTTTTGTCTCCAATGACATCTTGTCATTGTTATCCACCACATATAACCTGTTTTGGATACTCCTCAGTCCCTTTCTGTCCAAGAGGTCCATACTGACGACCAATACATGAACACCAGTCTCCACCAAATATTTATCTTTCCTTCTGTTATCGCGTCCAGTAAGCAGCATGCGGTCTCTACATACTTTTTTCTATCGTTTGTTCTACTTGGAATGCTGTTCAATTAGTAAGGCACCCGCAATTCCATATAAATAACACTTTCATGGATGCTGTATACCCCGATTTTGGCTTCGAAATCACACGTCCACGTCGTAAACATCCTTACTTATACCATTGCGGCTTGTCTTGTTGTGTGGACCATATGTTCATATCTACAACCCTTTACCTCGGATGAGAAAACACCAGCCACCCTACCTCTGACTAGCAATGTCAACATTTCCCAGCCTCGCAATTCTAATGGCCGCAGGCAAATCATTTGGGTTCTCCACCCACAGTCTTCTTGATATTTCAGCAAAATTGCACCTGACAAATGTATCTAAAGTAGGATGAGTTTTTCAGTCTCTGATTTCTACGTCCCTTTGTAATTTAATCCTCCTAATCCTCTTCCAGAATGGCTTCAAGTTTTAGCAGTGTTTTTCAAACAATCCACTGAGTTTCTCCCTAAAAAACCAGTCACTGTTTTATTTACGATAGCACTGGACATGTCCGTCAAACCAACCAGTTTGCTCCTTGCTCAGGTTCTCATTGCACAAAATGCACAACTTTTTCTCACCGACTGCTAGTAAACTAGCCTCGTTTAAGGAAGTATCATCAGACCACTTTCTCAGTTTCCGCGAGTTTTCACATCACTAATAAAAACAAACGCATCCTGGCCATTTTCCCAAGAAAAAGAAGAGCTATCAATTATCTGCAACAGGATGAGTGGAACGAACAGGTTTATTTAACAGGGCTTTATTCTCTCATGAATCAGATTGTGGTTGCTCACTAATGGCTTCATAAGTTGCTACTTTCGTTAGTAATTCATTATTCAGCTTTTCTGTTCGGCTGTAATTCGCAACAACGTGACTACCTGCTGTTTCAAGGCTTCAGTCATAACGTGCAACGTTGTTGTACTTGGTAATGGCAATTGTATGACCTCCAACTGCCGCTATACAAGAAATAATATGCAAATTGTACCCTCAATGCACAAACAAAACCCATCCTACATTAAACCTTGCGTTGTAGCATGGCCCAACAGGGATCTCCACATTCCTGTGGACAAAATTTACACACGTAATAGACACAGCCAAATCGGCCTGAATACACAGCAACTCATGACCAGACAAATTATGATATGGGAGTAGCAGGGCAACAGAAGAGTCAGTGCATTTTGCTTGTGTGGGCTGCATATATTCAGGGGCAAACCTCATTGATTTATGAACACCTTCCCCTTCCGTGACCTATTGTTCTTTTAATTGATTTATAACACCCTCAGGGTTGATTTATGACTCCCTGGTGATAATCCATCCTTCTGGAACCACCCACCTCTCTCCCTTTCCCTCCTCCTCCCCAACATTGCTGGGAAATACGCTCACTGATACACCATTGATATCAAATTAATTAAGTAAATAATTGAATTATTAAATTATTTATCACCTCCCCCTCTGGTAAAACCCCAGTCCTCACCCAAACCCCACACTCCCTTTCCCCACACCCCCAATCTGAAAATTGGCAGGAAAAGTACTCAGTGTGTGCTGGGGAGGAACTACTCATGACTGGAAATTCAGATCAGTGGCAAATAATAGCAAAGGCTATAATGTTTATTTATGAACTTCAGTTCGCAAGGGATGAATCCTTCTATTATAAGGTGGGAA
Organism: Schistocerca serialis cubense; assembly: GCF_023864345.2. NCBI lineage: Eukaryota > Metazoa > Arthropoda > Insecta > Orthoptera > Acrididae > Schistocerca > Schistocerca serialis. Next base: position 27,227,619 of record NC_064646.1, read on the forward strand.
AAGTTCATCATTCTCTGCTGTTTGGAAGATGCAGGTATTGTAGAATACATCGACTGAAGTAATTAAATAGGTCGTTTATTGGGCTCACGCAAGTAATACTGTCAAGAAATCTATGTCAAATAGCACACTGCAGATAATTACTCTGTTAAAAAATCTTTCAATCGCGTCTTCGCACGCAATGCTAGGCAGACGTGCCAGCCCATTTGTGTTCCCGCATGCACAGGTAGGGAGAGAGGCCTGCATGCAGTGCCGACTCGTCCTCGCCGATCTTGCAAGGTATGGCACATGACGAGGGGATGGAGGAGTACAGCGTAGTTTCTGCTGTATAAACAGCTCCCTGACGACGTTATCGATACAGACACCTAACATCAAGCAACACTAAGAGAAAACCAACACACAACATACACCACTGCAACTGTCACCTGTGCTTTTGCGCAAGAGGAGGTTCCGCTAGCAATCTCAGAGCTCAAAAACAAGAAAGCACCTGGACCAGATGGTATCCACTCGGTAACACTGAAAAAACTAGCACCACAGATCACCCCGTTCCTAACAACGTTACTGAACTATGCCTTGCGGCTGGGCAGGGTACCTACAGTATGGAAAACCTCCAAAGCAGTCATTATTAAGAAATCAGCGGATAGGGATCCTTCAGATCCAAAGATGTTCAGGCCAATATGTCTAATAAACACCCTAGCAAAGATTCAGGAGAAGCTACTGTGTAAGCGCCTGCAAACACACGGAGATCCCAGGGGTATGAGCCAACACCAGTTCGGCTTTAGAACTGGCAGATCAATAGATGATGCCATCAACGAGGCTCTGCACATAGTTACCACCACAAAACAGAATTACGCCATGGCAAGAATGATTGACATTGCCAGAGCATTTGATAATCTCTGGTGGCCCGCACTGTTTCAGAGGCTAAGATATCTGGAGGTACCGCAGTCACTGTACAACAGTGTTCTAGACTACTGTAAAGACCGAGTAGTCGAATCGCAGATGGACTGCCGGTAAGTAACTAAAAGAATTACCAAAGGCTGTTCTCAAGGGTCGATCTGCGGCCCCATCTTCTGGGACATAACAATCGAACCCCTCCCACAACTTCTGGATGGGGATGATAGGTCAGACGGAATTGTCGCCCACGCAGATGACCTATTAGTTGTAGTCACTGCAAACAACAGAGCCCAGTTATAAATGAAAGCCAGTGGAATACTACAAACAATTACTCAGTGGTGTCACAACAACAATCTCAAGATAGCTGAAAACAAGACAACATACACGTTACTGGAAGGATCACTCCAAAGGAATCCTTCGGTTAAAATTGGGGACCCAAACATCAAACGAGCACACATTACGCGCTATCTTGGGGTACACACAGATGAAAAATTGAATATCCACGAACGCATAATGCGAACAACAGACAAATCAGAAAAAATACTGCACAAACTGGTGAGGGTAAATTGAAAGCAATACATACTGCCTCTACCAGTCATACGTACATTCTACTGTGCGCTCTTCGAATCAGCACTCAGCTTCGTAACTAGCACGTGGGCACATAGAGTGAACGTGGTCACCAACAAGCATCTGTCAGACGAGGGCAGAGAAGTGTCCTACTTAGGCTATCTGGAGCCTTCGGTACCATCTTGGCGGATGCACTGTGTGTGCTGCTCGGAATATGCCCCAAAGATATCACGTTCAAATACAGAGCTGCAAGGTACTGGTGAGGTGGGGAGACTAGATAAAGTACACACAATAACCGGTGTGCCGATAATGACGATACGTCACCTTAAGAGTTGGCGTTTCGATACATTGCAAGGTGAGTGGGATGTAAGTGATAAGGTACGCAGACTGCATCGCTTCCTCCCTGACATAAGGGAGTGGTTGAGAATGAGACATATCGATCCCATCCGCGGTATGGTACATTTCTCAACCGGTCGCGGACCTTATCCCATGCACTTAAACCGCGTGAGTCTGAGGCAGACACCAACATGTACATGCCGGAAAAAAGGTTCCCCAGAACACACTGTCTTTTTCTGCGGGCAATACGTGAACAATAGACATACACTACACTCAGACTACACAGATAAAGACATAGATATATACATAGCAATAAGAGACGAACAACAATGGGCACAATTAAATGCATTGATAAACAGTATTTCAAAAACAACACATGAAGAGTACATGCGGACAAGACATTAGAGACATACCTATGTGCAGCGTAACAACAATCTCCTAAGGGTGGACAGCGATACCCACAGTGACAGCGAAATTAGTGACAATGAGGAGGAACAGGAGGAGGAAGCTGGGATGTGTAAATAAGCATAAGGTGCTGGCGATCCAGCAAATAAATCACCAAATGCTGTACATGGATGGGCACCTAACGTAGTTAATACATAGAATTAGTAGTAAATAGGATAAGCAACATTATTTCTCAACCAATAATTTGTGTGTGTGTGTGTGTGTGTGTGTGTGTGTGTGTGTGTAACTGGCGGTCAACGGCTCGAAGAAACCATTCCAAGGTGAAACTTCCTGGCAGACTCGAACTCGGGACCTTTGCCTTTCGCGGGCAAGTGCTCTACCAACTGAGCTACCGAAGCACGACTCACGACCGGTCCTCACAGCTTTACTTCTGCCAGTATCTCGTCTCCTACCTTCCAAACTTTACAGAAGCTCTCCTGCGAACCTTGCAGAACTAGCACTCCTGAAAGAAAGGATACTGCGGAGACATGACTCAGCTACAGCCTGGGGGATGTTTCCAGAATGAGATTTTCACTCTGCAGCGGAGTGTGCGCTGATATGAAACTTCCTGGAAGATTAAAACTGTGTGCCCGACCGAGACTCGAACTCGGGACCTTTGCCTTTCGAGGACAAGTGCTCTACCAACTGAGTACTCGGTCGGGCACGCAGTTTTAATCTGCCAGGAAGTTTCATATCAGCGCACACTCCACTGCAGAGTGAAAATCTCATTCTGCAAACATCCCCCAGGCTGTGGCTGAGTCATGTCTCCGCAGTATCCTTTCTTTCAGGAGTGCTAGTTCTTCAAGTTTCGCATGAGAGCTTCTGTGAAGTTTGGAAGGTAGGAGACGAGATACTGGCAGAAGTAAAGCTGTGGGGACCGGTCGTGAGTCGTGCTTCGGTATTTATATTTCAACCTTAAATAATTGTCATTTTGAAAAGTATCATTCTTTGTAAATGTTGTAGATAAAACAAGAGAAAACAAAACTGTAAAAAGATGAAAAACGAAAATTGTAAGATGTACCACCTGTTTTAAACACTAAGTTACAGGTCTATAATTTGTTAATAAATAAATAAAATAAAAAAACATGCATCTCAATACTTTATCACAAGTGGCTTCGTCATCTAACTGCAGTAGCATTAGTAATAGCGACGATACCATTGCTAGCAGCAGTTCCCTCTCCCATTCTTTTAGTGACGGACATCATGTCAGTGACACCATACCACAGTTAGAATTGTCGGTGATTCCAGGAGCCTTTGAGGGGCGAATTTCGTTCACTAGAATCGAGATTCCATTAAAAGCAGTCCGATGGTGTGCATCGAACTGTTGCCCCCCCCCCCCTCCCCTGCCCCCCATCCCTCACAAGTTGCCATTGTCGCTGAAGAGACAAGTGTGGTAACGTGGAACACGTCAATCACTGAGTGGTTTCGTGAATCCATCTAGAGAGCTCTATACTGGCCCAGTTTTCCGAGATGGAACTTGGTGTATCAGTGCCAGCCGATTACTACATCTGGACATCCATACACATGTCCATGATCCAGTAAATGGAGGGTCTAGCTACATAGAACTACCCAAAGATGAAGCCGATAAGAGGGTATTCATTAATGCTAAAATCGAAATGGTTAATCCTGGCTTGTGAAAGAAATTACAGCCGGCCGGAGTGGCCGTACGGTTCTAGGCACTACAGTCTGGAACCGATCGACCGCTATGGTCGCAGGTTCGAATCCTGCCTCGGGCATGGATGTGTGTGATGTCCTTAGGTTAGTTAGGTTTAATTAGTTCGAAGTTCTAGGCGACTGATGACCTCAGAAGTTAAGTCGCGTAGTGCTCAGAGCCATTTAAACAATTTTGAAAGAAATTACACAAAAGATCCGCAGCACACAACTCATTGTAGTAGATAAAGTGATGTTGGCCTGAGGAAGGTCGTTGCAATTCGGCCGAAACGTCGGTTTAATTTATTATTGTTGTTAGTCTTTAGCAATGTCGCGGCATAATACGCAGAAGAATTTTAATCACTATGACACCGGTCTCGTAAGCCTACGTTCTTCAGAAAACAAGTGTACTGCACTGTTGATATATCGGTTACTGCTGCTACAATGGCAGGTTATCAAGATTTAAGTGAGTTTGAACGTGGTGTTATAGTTGGCGCACGAACGATGGGATACAGCATCTCCAAGGTAGTGATGAAGTGGAGATTTTCCCCTACGACCATCTCACGAGAGTACCGTGAATATCTGGAATACGGTAAAACATCAAACCTCCAACACCGCTGCGGCTGGAAAAAGATGCTGCAAGAACGGGGCCAACGACGACAGGGGTGACTCGTTCAACGTGACAGAAGAGCAACATCTCCAGAATTTGCTGCAGATTTCAGTGCTGGGTCATCAACAAGTGTAAGCGTGCGAACCATTCAACGAAACATCACTGTTATGGGCTTTTGGAGCAGAAGGCCAATTCGTGTACCCTGGATGACTGCACGATACAAAGCTTTACACCTCGCCTGGGCCCATCGACACCGACATTGGACTGTTGTTGACTGGAAACATGTTGCCTGATCTGATGAATCTCCTTCCAAATAGTATCAAGTAGATGGACAAGCACGGGTATGGAAACAATCTCATGAATCCATGAAACCTGCATGTCAGCAAAGGACTGTGCGAGCCGGTGGACGTTCTGTAAGAGTGTGGGGCGTGTGCAATTCGAGTGATATGAGACCCCTGATGTCTAGATACGACTCTGACCGCTGACACGCATGTAAGCATCCTGTCTAATCACTTGGACATTATTGAGTACATCTCGGATGCCACGCAACGTGCTGATCAGAAGAGATCTCCACCCTCTCGTACTCTTACGTATTTATGGACAGCCCTGCGGGATTCACGGTATCAGTTCTCTTCAGCACTGCTTCAGTCATTAGCCGAGTCCATGCCACATCATTTTGTGGCACTTGTGCATGCTTGCTGGGGCCCTACACGATATCAAGTAGGTGTATCAGTTTCTTTGTCTCTTCAGTGTAAGTTGAAGTGAAAAGCAGTAGAGCACTGGGAGGAATCTTCTTCTGCAATAGAGAGGCACATGATGATCTTGGCTGCTGTTGACACTTCATGGTTCGTCTTCTTCCAGAAGCTGACTGTGACAGGCCGGTGGGCTACTACGTCCACCTTATACCCCTTATTCCGATCACGTGACCAGAAATGAAATAGTCAATCAATTTATTGGCTTCAGTGTATTTATGGAATGATTACCACTCAGGCATTTGCCTTGAAAGGAATTCTCAAATGTGCCGGTATCCCACAGGAGAAGGCTTGGGTGTTTCCCAGGTAAATGCTGCTATGTTTGCAGTTCAGTCCAGCTGCGATCAACCGCGTTTGAGGGCCCTGCAGTGGCATACGATAGCAAGTGGCCGCTTGAGAGAGAGATAAGGGCGGGGTGGGGGAGGGGTAGGGGAAGGGGAGGGGGAGAGAGGGATCATGTGTTTCGACAGGAATCTTTCAGGTATCATTATCAAAGAGTTGCCACCAGCAGATTCTTTATCACATGAGACGGAATTGTATGTGTTGTAATACGCAATGGAGCTGCAGCGTGAATGCACAGTGTCCCAGCAAGCACGGCTCCTGCCATGTCTGCCCTATACTCAGTTCGAAGTCGGAGTCCAATGATTTTTAACAGTGTAATTACGTACAGGGGTTATGCTGACGTCGATTTAGTGACGCTATTAGCTGCGCAAGTGTAAGTGAAAGTGACTTATTTAATTATTTCTTTTCGCTGCATTTTACAAGACCTGCAACTTACGAAACAGCAGAGAATGGCGAGCTTCTCCCAGCATATAAGAGAGTGGTCGAACCCTGGATAATGGAATTTTATAAAAAAACAGTACACCATTTGCCTATGTAATTGCCTTTGATTTGAAATTACTGTCATGAGGTCGTTCCTCTCCACGATAGATTGAGTCCTTCTCCTGCCAATTTTCAGATGGGGATGGGGGAGTGGGGATAGGGGGGGGGGCTGTGGTATTTACCAGATTAGGAGGGGTTAGTTAATTTTATCGCTTTAATTAGTTACTCATTTAATTAGGTATCAAATGTGTGCTTATATTGGCGAGGGGCCGGCCTCTGTAGCCGAGCGGTTCTAGGCGCCACAGTCTGGAACCGCGCGACCGCTACGGTCGCAGGTTCGAGTCCTGCCTCGGGCATGGATGTGTGTGATGTCCTTAGGTTAGTTAGGTTTAATTAGTTCTAAGTTCTAGGGGACTGATGACCTCAGAAGTTAAGTCCTATAGCGCTCAGAGCCATTTTTGAGCCATTGGCGAGGGGATTACCATAGGGGTGTGAATGGAGGACTGATTAATCCCGTGGGTCATAAATCAATCCCCAGGATGTCATAAATCAATTAACAAAACAATAGGTGAATAAAGAAAAGTGTAAATTTATTCAAATAAGAACTAAAAGAAATCCGTTAAATATCCACTACACAATAAGTCACGCAAGGCTGTAAATTCAATAATTACTTAGGGATTACAATTACAGATAACCTAAATCGGAACGATCGCATAGATAATGTTGTGGGTAGAGCAAACCAAACACTGCGATTCATTGGCAGAACACTTAGAAGGTGCAACCGGTATACTAAAGAGACTGCTTACATCATGTTTGTCAGCCCTATTCTAGAGTATTGCTGTGTGGTGTGGGATCCGCGTCAGGTGGGACTGACGGATGACATCGAAAAAGCACAAAGAAGGAGAGCTCGTTTCATATTATTGTGAAGTAGGGAAGATAGTGCCACAGACATGTTACACGAATTAGAGTGGCAATCATTAAGACAAAGGCGTTTTTAATTGCAATGGGATCTTCTCATGAAATTCACATCACCAGTTTTCTCCTCCGTTTGCGAAAACATTCTGTTGGCACCCGCCTACATAGGGAGAAATGATCACTACCATAAAGTAATAGAAATGTAAGTGCTCGTTTTCCCCACGCACCATTCTAGAGTGGAACGGCAGAGAGACAGCTTGAAGGTAGTTCATTGAATCCTCTGCCAGGCACTTCATTGTGAATAGCAGAGTAATCACGTAGACGTAGATGCATGGGAAGGGAGGTGGTCATAAATCAATCCAGCGGGCCCCTGAATGTATGTAACCCGCACTAACAAAAGGCACTGACACCCATGCAGCCTTACTGCGTATGAGCACCTCACTGGCTGCTAGTTAAGTTCCCTAAGGTTTCCATCGAACTGTGACAAGCCCACGGGCTCCTACAGGTTAACACATGACACTCTCAAAGTCCTATGGATGTCCCTGCTACTCGACATGTCCACAAATAAACGAATATAAATGGAGGTCAACAAAAGCAGTCACTCACAGCACTGCACAGTCGCAAATTGCAAACTGTAGCAGGTGAGCTCGAAGAGGAGCTCGTTACGCTGTGTTGGCTGTTGGTGTTGTAGTCGTGCTGTTGTAGCACCCACTGTAGACGTGTCTCCCACTGGCGACCACTTGCTGACACCAAATATAGGGAGCTGGCACCGTGGCCTCTGAGGTTGTCAAGACAGCTTCGTGCAGAAGGCGGTGGTGAGGATCTGCCGAAAGCCCAAAAGTGCTATTGAGACACTATTACCTAAATACAGATTTACTGAACAGAGGTCAGTATGTGTTGACAGCAGTCGCAGCCACTGTGGTGAAGTGAGACACGCACGCACCGACTCTCAACTTTATAGCCACCTAGCTATAGCAAGAACGTTGTTGCCTGGGCGATCAGTAACATTGCCACCAGGTTACCAGGGTGGTATGGTTGATACTGCAGACTGCGGAAGGTAGCCTACAGTTCTGCGTGTGGTGGCGGCAGCCACCGAGATTATTTCACGTTTTATCTGTCAGAGAGCGACCCGCGACACAGAAGTCTGCTCATAGCTGCTAGTCGTGGCGCAGCGATTACTGCTCTCCTCGTTGGACAATTGTGACCACAACTGGGGCCTGCAGAGGACTAATGTTGAATGGCGCCATAGTATTCCCACCAGCGAAGGTGACGACGGAGAAGAAGCAGCTTTCGGCTGCTGGATCTAGCTGGCAGTGGCACTGGAGGTCGTAGTCACCCAAATAGGTCACATATGTGTGTCCCCGGTTCCGCCTCGGTACTAGTTGGCTGCAACACTGAACTACAGCTGAGAACTATGCCCCGAAAGCTAAGGTACATGTACTTCTCGGGCTATGCCGGTGACTTTATCCTTCTGCAGGGAAGACCAAATGCGCCGCAGTTTATAACACTACCGTCCGCTACTACTATACCATAACCTCGAAGTTGGAGGCAGATCGTAAAATGGAAGTATCTTGTTACAGCGATTATGGTATAAAGCAACATTGCAGTGTTACCCTCTGAAAGGAATTTTGTTGTGTTGACCGCGATGTACCTAACGGAGGTGGCTTATCGGAAGTAAAAGTCAGAATTACGTAAATATTTAAACAGTAGCAAACAATATTTTACCTATCCACACTGCTCAAAGGATAAAGAAAACGGTCGCCAGCCTAATGAGGCAAGAGAATGATTGACATTCTTGTTCAAGAAAATAGGTATGAGTAAATTTAAGGGACAAAAACAACCTATACTTTGACACACGGAGTGCAATGAAGTCTGGCGCCTGCATATGTTAACGTTAAGGTTGGAGCTGACAGTTTGACCAGAACAAACTATTTATATAAATATAACAGATAACGAAACACACTATTACCTTGAGGACATAGTCAGACTGAATGGTCTCAATAACGTTACTATTAATGTTCACTCTAGAATCTTAAATTGGACATAAATGGTTCCAATGGCTCTGACCACTATGGGACTCAACTTCTGAGGTCGTTACAAATTGGACATAAGCTCAATATTACTTTTAAAACATGTTCCTATCTGACATGAAATATGGATATAGTTCACAGAAAAATTAGTTGTTGTGCACAGATTAAGTCTTTCACTACTAAACACCTTTCTACTTAGAATGAGAATTAAATGGAGTTCACTGACCAATTACATCTCACTGTCTTTTGAATAAAGAAGTTGCTGTTTTCATAGATAGTGGTCTTTCTATTAATCGTTATCTAACATGAGCACAATAGACAACTATGGATCCTGTTACATCATTAATATGTACTTTTAATACACAAGAGGAATCCAATATTGTACAGAACTTGATAGGAATAGTAAGAGTAATTGAAACTTTCTACAATTAAATAACTTTGAGCATTTGGACTACTTTCAATGGGAGGGGGGGGGGGGGAGGGTGCTTAATCTTGACCACTGTAGTAAAGCAAAATAAACGCACTTTCATTACATTAGTGAAACAAGCTCTTAACAACCATGAACATATAACTGTCAACAGTTGTAGTTCTGCAGTGAAACACTTTTACTGCAGTGAAACACAAATTTGAGATATTTGTAAGCTCCTTCCAAAAAAAAAAAAAATTAATTTTAGCACACGCTCTTGTCATATTAATTTTGATATGCTTTCAATAAAGGACACTCGGTAAGCATGTTTGACATGGGAAGGACCCTAAGTGGTTGTGTGACGGCATAAAAAGTCAACGTAGGTATAAGAGTTCGAGTATAAGTTACCTTATATTTGAGTACACTATAACATCCAATGAGCGGATCCTTCACTGTACATTACCATAGTTCTTCTGTTCATTTTCAGTGATTGCGCAATGTGTTGGTGAGTGCATGTTGGTAGGTGGATTTTCAAGTAGAATTGCTGGACTCTGACATTTCTTGGTGACGATGATAGATATCAATTCCAACATAATTCCAGCTAGTTTCTGCATCCATCTGAGGCTTTGGCACAATGGAAAACGGTGCAAAAGGCCCATCTCGCCACTAGCACACTTAACAACCTTTTCTTGAGCTGTTGGTGGTTCAGTAGCTCATCCCCGATTGACTCTTGGTTCCGCCTTTTTATCCATGCCAACCACATTTAGCGCGGGCAACAAAGTTCCGTTACCGAGGGGAACCACAATACCTTTTACATACAAAATAACTAACAACCCTAAGTGAAGGTCAGCAGTTTACATAACAGCAACCAAACATATGAAATAAAACAGAAGCTTTGCACATATTGACATTTCTACAAAAAAAAAAAAATTTAAACAAAATTATTCAGTTTTAATGACAACCAAGGAGATTAAGTGAGAAAGACAAAACATATTATATGCTCATATTGTGCATATTACAGAGATAACACTTCATTACAGTATCGTATTAACCATACACTAATTACAGAAGTTCAACGAAGGATGTTGAACAAAAGAGAAAGCTAAATGAATAAACAAAAGGTATATAATGTCTAAGCTATGGTGTTACAAGTTTTATGAGGTCTTGGTCACTTCAGGATGTCACAACTTCAGCTTTCAGGCGCTGTTTTCAGCTAGGTCAGTAAGCGAGTAGTTAATATCGAGATCTGAGCTTTCTTCTAACCGTATGCACAGTCGCCATGCTGTCATGTTGTTACATTGCTTGTCTGAATGATAAGCCCACTCAGGGTATGGCAATATCGTCCAGTTTTACTGCCACTCGGTCAGCATTTGTCTCCCGCTGGCTTTCTGCTCGCCGGTCAGCCATCCCGCTCTGTTCCCGGCATTTCCAGAGAAGAACTTTAATGTTTCAGTGTTTCAACATCAATCGGAATATTACGGTTTGGTGCAACAATTCGTACACACAGATACTCTAGGAGAGGAATAAGAGGGAATTATTTCCTTATTCACTCACTGTAAAGTACAAGAGGTGATAAAACTGTTACCGTTTAAGGGCGTTGCGCGTACACAATCCAGCACATCTCTGATGCGAGTATATAAGCATCAACATGTATGCATGGTGTCAGTCTTTTAACTGAAACATTTTGGTCACCCCTTATAGTTTGAAGAGGGTTTATACTGAAGTAGATACAAATATCTGTAACCAGGCAAATAAGGTCAGACTGAAATCAAGGCTAAATAAAGGAGTGAAGGATAAATCCACTCTTTGGGTACAATAAATTTTTATTGTTCTCGTGATATCCAAAATATAAGTATTCAATTAAAGTGTCAGAGTAAAAGTAGAAGCAGTTGAAGCTTGCGACTGACGTGGAACACCCTCTCATGAATGGATACCTACGCCACGGATGTCTATAAGAGGAACAGCATATTTCATGAATACTGGCTTTCTGGCTTTCCGCAGAGCACCTTCACGGAGACCGAGTGCAAAGATGCGCTACATTGGTAACTAGGGATCCATTACTGAGAATGTGGAATTAGCATCTGCACAAAAATTGTAGTTAGAGACATTTTTTTGTAGTGTTTCTGTGAGAAATTCTGCAGCGTAGCGGAGGACAGGTGTAGTCCAACCATTGACTGAAGATTATTCGGAATATCCCATACGTCGTTTCATGCTAATGAAAGACATGAAAGGAAACAAATAGTATTACAGACCCGCTAATTACTTATACAGCATACCATAAACTATTTGTGCAGCAGCCCTTTCGCATAATAGCGCATTGTAGTTTCTACGAAGCTTAATATTTGCAGATGCTTTGACAAAAGTACCGATAATACGAAATGGAGGCATTCATTATTTGACGGAGAAAACGATCTGAACATAAAAATGGATAGAAATAGCCTACAAAGCTAAAAGCTATACCGGAATCAAAGTAGTAATAATGGAAATGGCTCTGCTCGTAATGGAAATGTAAGACTTCAATACAGTACCGTGAGATACCATAGAGGTGGTCTTCAAGCCTGATGAGAGCATTACCGCGTAGCACGCAAATACGAAACTATATCAAGACTGAAAGATCCGTAGCAAAGCAATGACTTTATAAAAATTGCAAATATGAGGGACATAAACCAGTGAACCCTTACACCTCTATACATAAAAGAACCAAATAAGTTTTTCGCTTTGCAAACTTCTCGTAGGTAAGGGTGTGTAAATTCCAAACACCATATGTTCTAACGTACACACGTTTCACCATAAGAGAAGGCAGTTCTGTTCTAATTTTTCTTACATTGTATAGAAATCAAAAGTAAGACCAACTTCTTGCCAAACGCTAATCAAATCACGTAGTACGTTACCACATAACAAGTCCCTCATTTAAACACACCTTGTTTTTAATGCCAAACTGTAATGCTAGATTATATACTAAATGCCATTTCCGTATTGTCATCATTCTACAAACCACACTGACCGATCCACGTCACATTCTGAAAGTGTGTCTGAGACTTTCTATTCTTCTTTCTGTAGTTTATCCTTATTTTGTTTTCCACACACAAAATTCACTTCCTATCCCAAAGTGCAAAGCAGGCTGACTTAGATCCGAAATGTCGTAGAGCCAAGTTCTTTTCAGCCACATGCTAGGTGAAATGGTAACCGGGAATAACCTGGAGGAGATTTCCCGTTCCGTCATTTGTCTGACATTCAATGGGTACCTCGCCAAACCCTTTTTCATAAACAGAAAATTGGTGCCATTGTTAGTTTACATCTGGGACAATATTTGCCGGATGATTTTTAAGGCTTACTGAGTGTTTAAGTACATGTTGAAAGGTGTAAGTGTGTATGGTGGACTACCAGTCGGAGTTGTACGACAGCGTGACCCATGACTATACGTAAATTCTCTGAAGATAAAATTTTGCTGCTCCTACCTCGCAGTCCCGTTCCAATAGAAAAGAAAAAAAAACCGCATGACATATCTGCTCACTCTGGAAAATGCTAAGCGACACCGAAAATCCTGAATTCGAACAGTATTTATGTCAACTAATTCCGTTCAGAATTGGTGCACTCCAGCCCTTCGCCAATATTTAATTGTTTATTCTGAAATAAATGTATGAGAATGCATCAAAGCCGCCGAAGTATTTTTTACAAAACATATTTTGCCAAATATCCCAAACAAATAACACGTGGGTGAGCAGACAACGGAATTAAATTTTCATTAGAAAGACTTTGGTAGCAGTTGAGTATTTTTATCTCCAGTAATAATTTGGAATGCTATTTATTTCACTGTTCCATATGTTGTGCTGATGTTCTTGTAATCTTCAATGAGTTCGATAGATTTTTCTTCGTACGTGTACTGTCTTCTAAAGTTCTCGAATCTAAATTCTATAGCGAATATCATCCTTTCGTGTTAACAGATCTCCGTCAGGGAAGTCGACACTGATGGAAAATATCCTGAAGAAAACTGTTTGTAGCAGTAGCGACAAAGGACGAGAATTAGATATATCTAAATGAAGGTTTTATATTTCGGTGTGTATTATTTCTCCTTCATCTTCGCAGACTGAAGCGAAAACTGTGCTATATTATCCTCAAAAAGCTGTTGGGGCTTAAACATCAAATAGGGACAGAGCACTAGTATTCCTATCTAAAAGCTGTACCCTTGGAAGAGTTTTCGCAGCATTTGTAATGACTTTTAGATCAGTATTCTGATAATTTGTCAGTTTATTTAATAGTAGGAAATGATTGAACGGTTCTTCAGAAGCCAGGTAAGTACATACAGTAGATTCAAGTCAGACGAATACATATTCACTATGGGGAAATTATCTCCCAATAAAATAACTAAAGCTGATTAGAAAGATGCATTGTAAGTAGGCTGTTCAGGTTTTTATGTTGGTAACGCCACGTAGCGCTCTGCATGAAAATCACTGACTGTGCTGTGTGCAGTCTGTGGCTGGTTGGCATTGTTGGAATATTCGCTATTGCAGTGTTGGGCAGTCGGATGTGAACAGCGCGTAGCGTTTTGGATTTGGAGGTGAGCTGCCAGCAGTGGTGGATGTGGTTTTGAGACAGGACGATATGGACGTGTGTCCGTCAGAAAGAGGAAATTTGTAAGACTGGATATCATGAACTGATATATATATATATATATATATATATATATATATATATATATATATATATGATGAGTTTTGAACATTATTAAGGCAAATACATTGTTTGTTCTCTATCAATATCTTTCATTTGCTAACTATGCCTATCAGTAGTTAGTACCTTCCGTAGTTAGAATCTTTTATTTAGCTGGCAGTATTGGCGCTCGCTGTATTGCAGTAGTTCGAGTAACGAAGATTCTTGTGAGGTAGACCTAAGTGATTCACGAAAGGTCAGGGCCATTCTTTTGTAGGGATTATTGAAAGTCAGGTTGCGTTGCGCTAAAAATATTGTGTTTCAGTTTATTGATGATCAGAATAAGTAAAGAGAGAAATGTCTGAGTACGTTCTGTTTTACTCAGCTGTCTCTGTATCAAATAACGTAGAAGTTTAGAAGCACAATAATTCATAATTTTCCAAAGGGGACGTTTCAGTGTATTTGGAATTGGAATACGGATAACCATGATGCACCAAGGTTTGCTTAAGGTTCGTGGCATATGAAATAATTATGTGTTTTCGGTAGGTCACCAGTTGGCCCCAAATGTTCAACGTCATTATCTCACTGTTGTTTCTGAGTGAAAAGATATGGTTCAAGATTTTCAGTAACAGGATGGACTTCATCGACCACGTCGTTCGTACCAGTCACATAAATTTTCGTATCGAGTTTCATCCATTTTTCTCTAAACCTTCTGAAGAGCAGCACGTATGGACCAGTGGTTTCACTATCACTGAGTTGAAACAATTCCAAAAAACTAGTTCAAAAATGAGATGATTGTAAGAAAAGTATAACATTGCACGAATAAATATTTTTTAGATTTGTAAGGGCATCATTTAGTAGACGTGCATTCACTGTAGTAGTGTCAAAACACAGTTCCAACATGATTTTTGGTTATATACCACGCGCCAAATGTTTGGTAAACATCCATGGCCTATTCTTCTTCCAAATATGCTGATGTTTGAAGGACTTCCCGAAATTACTCCTTTCGTAGATACTTTACTATTATTGTAGGTCGATGAATTTCTTAAGCGTCCGTGAGTGACGATTAATGCTGAACTTTGTCTGAGACCACTCATGCCGACACCATTTGCACAGTATCCGCCTCTTTCTACTGTTTACTTGTCTGCAGCTCTAATCATTTGTTTCTGTAATACTTACCACTATTCAAATAGACTATTAGAACGATATACGTGACTTGAAGTTTAACTTTCAGAAAGTGGAAAAATAACGGCAACCCTAACACGGCGTGACAGTTTTTACATGGAAAAAACTAAAATTAGTGACAAACCACGCCATGCACACTCTTTATTCAGTATGTAAACGTCACTACAGATATTCGGATTTAGATTCTGATATGTTCGATAAGCCTGCCACAGTTGACGATGGTGTGGCACAGACGAATAGCGAAATTCTGCATGACCCGCTGAACTGTTGGAAGATCGATGCTGTCGATGTCGTCTTGAATGGCTATTTTCAGCTCAGCAATGGTTTTGTTGTTATTACCGTAAACCTTGTCTTTAATACATTCCCACAAAAAGAAGTCGCATGTGTCCAGATCCCGAGAATACGGCGGCCAATCGAGGCCCATGCCAGTGTCCTCTCGGTACCCCGGAGCTAGAAAGCGGTCACCAAAGAGCTCCCCCAGGACTTGAAACACTCTCCTGCTTCGATGGGGTCGAGCCCCGTCTTGCATGAACCACATCTTGTCGAAATCAGGATCACTTTCGATAATGGGGATGAAATCATCTTCAAAAATCTTCACCTACGTTTCGGTAGACACCGTGCTATCAAGGAATATCGCAACGATAATCCCGTGACTGGATATTGCTCATCACATAGTCATTTGTTGTGGGTGAAAAGACGTTTAGATGGCGAAATGCGGATTCTCGTTTCACCAAATGGCCCAATTTTGCTTACTGACGAACCCATCCAAATGAAAGTGCGCCTAGTCGCTAAACCAAACCAACACGGTGAATACTAACTCCCAATGGCATGCAGTTTGAGCGTCCTAAATCAAACCGTGTGTTATTTAAGTGTCAGGAAGTCGTTTCTGAAAGTATTTGTATGGAGTGTGGCCATGTGTGGAAGTGAAACGTGGACGATAAATAGTTTGGACAAGAAGATAATAGAAGCTTTCGAAATGTGGTGCTACAGAAGAATGCTGAAGATTAGATGGGTAGATCACATAACTAATGAGGAGGTATTGAACAGAATTGGGGAGAAGAGGAGTTTGTGGCA
Organism: Schistocerca serialis cubense; assembly: GCF_023864345.2. NCBI lineage: Eukaryota > Metazoa > Arthropoda > Insecta > Orthoptera > Acrididae > Schistocerca > Schistocerca serialis. The sequence goes on from NC_064646.1 coordinate 27,243,951, forward strand.
CAACCTGACTAGAAGAAGGGATCGGTTGGTAGGAAATGTTCTGAGGCATCAAGGGATCACCAATTTAGTACTGGAGGGCAGCGTGGAGGGTAAAAGACGTAGAGGGAGACCAAGAGATGAATACATTAAGCAGATTGAGAACGATGTAGGTTGCTGTAGGTACTGGGAGATGACGAAGATTGCACAGGATAGAGTAGCATGGAGAGCTGCATCAAGCCAGTCTCAGGACTCAAGACCACAACAACAACAACAACAACAGTTCGGTAACTGTCGCCCTCTATGTAGCATGCGTACCTACAAAGTGCCTGGGCCTTGCTTCAGCTACATTTGTGAACATACTGCTGCGAGTTAGTTTGAATGAACTGTAATGTACGGGGCCGCCCTCCTTGAGTAACCGGCCGCATTATTTCTAGCATTATGGCAGATATTTTGCAGTTTCGTTTTTGCAGTGGCCAGTCCATGCGGAGTAAGCCCAAACGAACATCACAAAGCAAGCCATTTAGTCGATGTCCAGTGTGGATGGAAAGTGTCGTTTTGTTATACGTTAAAGACAAAAAGATTTATAATGTGGAATGTTACGTGCCGCTTCAATAAAGTGATTCCAAATTAGTCTATTGCGATATTCGTTTTATTGATATGTATTAACTGGGGCGATAAAATACGAATAAGAACCAGTATTTAAGCAGTGATAGCACTGCCTAGGCTGAATGCTACTGCCATAAACAGCGCTGCCCGGTCCCCGCTAGAGTTCTGGTCATTCTTCGTATTTTACTGCCCCTATTAACACCTGTCAATAAAACGAATATTGCATTAGAATAGTTTGGGAACACTTTGTCGAATGGGCACGCAAAATTCCGTTACAAAAATCATTTTGCTTGTAATTGGAAACAAACCGTTGCTTTCCATCGGAACTGGGATTTCATGAAAGACGTCTTGAGCAGCTTTTGTTCGTGCTGATTGCAGCTACATGTTGCAGACACGAAATTGTAGATATATAGCTTAACACGAGAGAAAATGCGCCTATAGACTTTTACGAAAGAACGCCCCCTCCCCCATATATATATATATATATATATATATATATATATATATATATATATATATATATATATATATATTTTACGATGTCCAATTTTTCTATCACTCTCTTTTTCGGTTTTATGGAAAGAAACACCATCTGTTTCAGGTCACTTCAATTTGTGTGCGCGTCAGCCTGACTGACTAACTTCAATGCTAACGAACTCGGAAACAGCGCAATGTATAAAAAATTTTCTTGGCCATTATTCCTCAGTACAAATTCCCCTGCAACACACTTACAAACGCCTTTCAAACTGTTCCTGACCTCCCTGTATATATATCCCAGCTCTTTACCTGTATCGTCCGACATATCTCATATATAGATGTATACAAACATCAAAGAAAGTTTTGTTCCACCTAGGTTCCGAGAGTTTCGGAGCCTGTACAGAAAACTGGAATAGAGAGAAACATAAACATTTCCACACTTTGCTCATGAAAACCACACATTGCATGTTGTACCACCATACAGCCAGACCTTCAGAGGTGGAAGGTCCAGATTGCTGTACACACCGCTACCTCTAATATCCAATAGCACGTCCTCTTGCATTGATGCATGCCTGTATTCGTCGTGGCATACTAACCATAAGTTCATCAAGGCACTGTTGGTCCAGATTGTCCGGTCCTGAAAGGCGATTCGGCGCAGATCCCTCAGAGTGATTGGTGGGTCAAATCGTCCATAAACAGCCCTTTTCAATCTATCCTAGGCATTTTTGTTAGGATTCCTGTCTGAAGAACATACTGGCCACCTTAATCGAGGGATGTCGTTATCCTGAAGGACGTCACTCACAAGATGTGCACGATGAGGGCGCGAATTGTCGTCAATGCTACCGATATGGTTGCACTATCGGTCGGAGGACGGCATTCATGTATCGTACAGTCGTTACGGCGCCTTCCACGACCACTAGCGGCGTACGTCGGCCCCACATAATGCCAACCCAAAACATCAGGAAACCTCCACCTTGCTGCACTCGGTGGACAGTGTGTGTAGGGCGTTCAGCCCCACCGGGTTGCCTCCAAACACGTTTCCAACGATTGTCTGATTGATGGCATATGCGGCACTCATCGGTGAAGAGAAGGTGATGCCAGTCCTGAGCGGTCAATTCGTGATGTTGTTGGACCCATCTGTACCGCACTGAATGGTGTCGTGGTTGCAAAGATGGACCTCGCCATGGACGTTGGTAGTGAAGATGCGCATCATGCAGCCTATTGCGCACAGTTTGGGTCGTAACACGACGTCCTTTGGCTGTACGAAAAGCATTATTCAACATGGTGGTGTCGCTGTCAGGATTGCTCCGAGCCATAATCCGTAGGTAGCGGTCATCCACTGCAGTAGTAGCCCTTGGACGGCCTGAGCGAGGCATGTCATCGACAGTTCGTGTCTGTCTGTATCTGTTCCATTGAAACGTCCCCTTTGAACAATTTATACACGACTGTGCTTATACTGACACACAATATTTTGTTAGCGCAACGCAATCTGACTTTCAAAACTCCCTACTAAAGAATGGCCCTGACAAACATTAAACTATACCTTTCACAAATCACTTACCTCACAAAAATCTTCGCTGCTCAAGCTACTGCAATACAGCGAGCGCCACTACTGCCAGCTAAATAAAAGATTCAAACTACTGAAGGCACTAACTACTGATAGGGATAGTTAGCAAATGAAAGATATTAATAGAGAGCAAACAATGTATTTATCTTGATATCATCATATATAAATATATATATATCAGTTCATGACAAACTGCAAACCTCCGCCATCTCTCTCCCCACATCCACCACTGCTGGCGGCTCACCTCCAACTGCGCAACGCTACGCGCTGTTCACATCCAGCTGCCGCTGCCCAACACTACAATGGCAGACAACAATGCAAACTAGCCACAGACTGCACACAGCACAGCCAGTGATTTTCATATTGAGCGCTACGTAACGTTGCCAATAAGAAAACATAAACAGCCTACTTACACCATGTCGGAAAAACATCGCTTTGGTTCACTCCGAGACGACTAGACACTTCACTTGTTGAGAGCCCTTCCTGGCACAAAGTAACGTTGCAGACGCGATCGAACCGCGGTATTGACCGTCTAGGCCTGGTTGAACAACACGAGCCATGTACCTCGTTCCTGGTGGAATGACTGGAACTGATCGGCTGTCGGATTCCTCCGTCTAATACGCGCTCTCATGCATGGTTGTTTACATCTTGGGAGGGTTTAGTGACATCTATGAACAGTCAGAGGGACTGTGTCTGTGATACGGTACCCACATTCAACAGGTTAGGTTAGGTTAGGTCGTCTTCAGGAGTTCTGGGAATCAGGGTGATGCAAGACTTTTTTTGATGTGTGTGTATCTGCTTCTCTGCTGTGTGACACCATATGACTGCAGAGACGACCTTAAATATATCTTCGGTATTAGCTGTGTGGTATGATCTAATATACTCGCTCACTGTACTGCTCTTTCTCACAAATTGCGTGAAATACTGAATAGAACTACTAAGACCCAAACTGCCTTCTGTAATTTTAAATTATTTCAATCCAGCTGAAAATAAGAACATAATGCCAACGTATTGTTTTAAATCATTTTTTTAATTTAGCACCTTCTTATCCCCATAGCCATTCCTAGACGTAATAGCGATATCTTACTCCAGGATCACCTTTATACAAGAAATTAGTCGAGTATGAAACAAATTTTGCTGAAAGAGCTCCGGCCATTCATGAGCTGTGCTTCAGTGTCACCCTTTTAACCCCCAGGTTCAGCCTTAGGCCTGCTATGGGAGTTTTACTGCATAAGTTATTTTTTCTCCGGGTTGCAAGTGATGCATGTGCCAAGTTTGGTGGAAATTCATCAGGCATTATAGAAATGGGCTGATATGTCGCTTAAGTTTGTACCATGACTTTCTAATGCACAGCACATCTTTCTTCCAGGCTCATCAAGAAAGCCATCACGCCACTGCTCTCACATACCTGCATGACTGTATGGCGAGGTCAGTGGGGTTGGTGCGGCAGCGAGTACTGCTCTGAGCTGACCTGCAGCAGCGCTACACTGGAGGAGGTCAGTCATCAATGTGGACGCACTTCACGGACGTGAGTGCCCTGAGCGGGGAGCAGTTAATAAATCGGCAGTGTCGCGGGTGTTCAGCGCTGGATGTGACCAAACTGTGGGTGGCCGCTGAAATGTCCTACGCTTGGAGGGGCGGACAGTGACGCAGGATGATGCCATGACAATAACGAGAGCCTCTGCTGATAGCCATTGTACCAGCCTTGATGACCCATGGCATGGCACCAGATCAGTGTTGAGACTTTGGCCATTCTTTCAGTCAGTGTAGCAGACCAAGGATGTCACTGCAGGCGCAGTGGCAGCTGTGTGGTCATGAAGAAAGTAAATCAGTCTGTGGGCTGCCAGCACAGTAAAACCTTGTCCAAATCTAGGAGGCCCAGAAGCCAAGTTTGATAATTGACTGATGGTCAGATCGGCCGTGGCCGCTGTTTGAGCACAAGCAACCCGCTGGGACAATTGGTGACTCTTCTTAGGTGAAAGGATGGCGATTCCATAAGAGTCACAGACAGCTGGTTTCATATTTAAAGAGGTGCCCTAGAAAGGTGCAAGAGTGATCGACAGTGCTTTTGTTTGGTTTAACGATGCAACATAGTGTACAGTGAACAGTGCAGGCCTTGCAGGCAGTGTGATGATTCATAAGTAAAATTCCACTTAGATGGTCTGTGTGTACAGTGTGAATGTTGAGATAATGTTATGGACAAGCTCTGTGACAGGCTGGGACTGGAACCTGGAACTTTGCCTTTTGTTGGAAAGTGGTCTGTGGACCGAGCTTCCCGAGCACAACTTATTAAGTGTCCCCACAAGTCTACTTGGGATAGTGTCTCACCTCCTACGTTCCAAAAGTCGCACAATTTTTCCTGCGTACCACGTGGGACTAGCACTTCCGATAGAAAGGACGGAGTGCAAACATAGCTTAGCCATAGCCTAGGTGACTGTTTCTGGAATTAATTAGTTAATATTCGTCCCATTAACGTCAAGCTGTTAGCATGATTTATCATGTATGTGCCACACAGAAAGTAATTTTTTTATTATTATTCTGTGAAAATTATTTACTTTGTGTGTACCATACAGAAATTTATTTTGTTATTATTAAGCTGTGAGATTTATTGATTTTTAAGTGCTGTTGTACAGAATATGTTAACTCTGAAAATTGCCTGGGCAGTGTCGTAGTGGGCTGATAGCAGCGTTGCTTTAGTGGGTAACTGGTATTGGGAGACCTCGTAGATCGAGATTTAGTGAGTCCGTGAAATGTCTTCTGATCTTTTGCTTCTTCTGATGATTGCATGTAGACCCTTCTTTCTTATGATGTTTTGTAGGAGGTGGGTTACTGTCCTAAGTAGAACTTGGAGTACTCAGTAAGCTGTGCTTTTGGACAGCTTCATAGACCAAGGGCCATTAGTTGTGACAATGTAAGGATTGTAGTAGGCAAGGCAGATGGTTGACTTTGGTTTATTGGGAGACTGCATATAGGACACTAGTACAACTCGTTCCTGAGTACTGCTCGATTGTTTAGGACCCACAAAAGGTTGGATTAAAGGAGGACATCGACGAAGTTCAGAAGCAGAGTCCCAGATTTGCTACCAGTGGGTTCAAACAACATGCAAATATTATGGAGATGCTTGGGGAACTCAGATGGGAATCCCTGGAGCGAATGTCTAAGAACCACAAAGTGAAGACAAGATAAATTGGGTTTGTATGAAGACATGTGGACAATCGATTTTCTGGTTCGCTCTATTTGCGAGTGGATCAGAAGTGAAAATGACCAGCAGTGGTAGAGGGTACTTTCCGCCATGCCCCATATGGCGACCTGTGGAGTTTGTATGTAGATGTAGAACAGCTGGTGTTAGCAAAATTTACTTTACTCCAGTAAAGTTTAATCTAAATTTTGTTACGTTTTGATCAAGGAATACTGTGTTGTTACCCTATTATTCAAGCACTGCCTTCATTAACTATAAACAAATGGGAGATTAAGTTCAGTGGTATTATTATCTAGCGAACCTGGCAGTGCCTCGCAATTGATAAATATGTATGTAAGTTAGCTATATGTTCTAATCTTCTTCTCCCCCTTGACATTGTTCATCTCCTTCTCCTCTATGTCTCTCTCCATCTCTTCCTACTCCACTCTTTCTTTGTCTTCTGCTTCTCTTCCTCTCTTTCTCCATCTGCTCCTTGCCCCTCCTTCTTTCCATCTACTCCTCCCCCCTATGTCTTCTACCTCATCCTACCCCCACACTCTGAACATCTCTTCCTTCCCCCTCTCCACGTCCATTTCCTTTCCTCCCCGCATCTCTCCATCTCCTGTTCGCTCCTTCTCTCTCATCTTCAGTCTTGTCTATTGCTATTGCCAACGAAATCTTGATTGGGAACTGAAGTTGCTTAAGATGAATGGGTAAATCGGTTGTAATCATTGGCATACACAGCTGCTGTTGGATCTGTGCAGATACCACATACAATGACAGTAATTCGCATTGTTTTAGTCTGAAAATTTGTATGATCACGAAGTTTTGGACGATTCTGATTCTGTACCAGTATTTTAATCATTAGCCAATGAACAAAAAATACTACGTCCCTATTTTTTCTCTAGAATCCGACAGTGAAGAAGAAACCAATATGGCACTTAGTTCCTTATACAATTTTTCTTAAAATTATATGTAATAAAAAGATTACATGTGGGCGAAAAAATTTGTCTAATGTACTGCTGTCGTAGTTAAAACGACGAATTTCACAACACAGCAGAGCACAGCACTATCTTGCTCACTGTTGGCTTGATAGTTAAAGAAATATATGACCTAAATAAGTCATCCCCTCCTCATCCCCTTTCTGTGCACTTCCTGCTCTCCACTCTCTATGTACTTCTCTTCCATCCCCCATCTCTCTATCCTCCTCTTCCTCACCCCACTTTCTCACTGAGTGAAGTGGCTCAGTGGTGAGCACACTGGACACACATTCTGGATGACGACAGTTCCAAGACACCTCTGGCTGTCCAGATTTAGGTTGACTGTTATTTCCATAAATCAACCCAGGCAAACACTGGGATGAGATATGAAACACCAATCGTCCTTCTTTCTTCCTTCCTCAACTCCTCTCTCTACCCTTTTCCTCATTACTTCTCATGCTGAGCCTCACCTCGTCCCTTCTCTTCTGTCCATTTCTTCTTCACCCCTCCATTTGTTCATTTTCTAACCCTTTCTCACCACCTACTCCTCTTCCCAGTCTCTCAGTCCATTACCTCCTCCCACTCTCTGTCTGCCCCCACCTCTCCCTCTTTCTTCCCATCTCCTATGTGACTCCAGTTCCAGTAGTAGCCGGATGGTTTCTTCCCCACACGATTTCTTTCCAGACAATAAGTGTTACGTGTTTCAATTTTGGTTGAAACTGTTGTTTTTGTCTAGCAGATGATGTGAAATTTCTTAACGAGTTAATGAGTGACCATATTATCAGGACCTGGGAAACATAAGTCAAAATATTATTCCTGTTACAGACGTCACTAGAGTGCAATATAGGTTCAGGAATGAGCCGAAGAAGAGCGGAGGTACGAGGCCAGTATGCGCTTACAGATTATCAGCGCCAGGATGGAGAGTAACTGAAAAGAAGGAAGACCGAAATTACGGACAGCGAAATGGACAAACACAGCGCAATCCATACATACAATAAACTTTACTACATATTTTTGTATTTGCACGATTTATTTCCTAAACAAGCTAATTTTCACCTCTGTAATAGCATTAATGTTGACATTAGTGTAGGTAACATTGAAAGACTGACTGTCATTAATATACAGAGCTTACGATTACCTGGGTGGGTATTATCTGTGCGAAGTTTGCCGATTTTTTAAAAGCTCTAAAACGAAGCATTAATTGTTCTGTTATAATAAGAGCGATTACTTTCGAATAGAAAAGAAATAGCTGGTACTGAAGATGTAAGTAACAAATACACTCCTGGAAATGGAAAAAAGAACACATTGACACCGGTGTGTCAGACCCACCATACTTGCTCCGGACACTGCGAGAGGGCTGTACAAGCAATGATCACACGCACGGCACAGCGGACACACCAGGAACCGCGGTGTTGGCCGCCGAATGCGGCTAGCTGCGCAGCATTTGTGCACCGCCGCCGTCAGTGTCAGCCAGTTTGCCGTGGCATACGGAGCTCCATCGCAGTCTTTAACACTGGTAGCATGCCGCGACAGCGTGGACGTGAACCGTATGTGCAGTTGACGGACTTTGAGCGAGGGCATATAGTGGGCATGCGGGAGGCCGGGTGGACGTACCGTCGAATTGCTCAACACGCGGGGCGTGAGGTCTCCACAGTACATCGATGTTGTCACCAGTGGTCGGCGGAAGGTGCACGTGCCCGTCGACCTGGGACCGGACCGCAGCGACGCACGGATGCACGCCAAGACCGTAGGATCCTACGCAGTGCCGTAGGGGACGCACCGCCACTTCCCAGCAAATTAGGGACACTGTTGCTCCTGGGGTATCGGCGAGGACCATTCGCAACCGTCTCCATGAAGCTGGGCTACGGTCACGCACACCGTTAGGCTGTCTTCCGCTCACGCCCCAACATCGTGCAGCCCGCCTCCAGTGGTGTCGCGACAGGCGTGAATGGAGGGACGAATGGAGACATGTCGTCTTCAGCGATGAGAGTCGCTTCTGCCTTGGTGCCAATGATAGTCGTATGCGTGTTTGGCGCCGTGCAGGTGAGCGTCACAATCAGGACTGCATACGACCGAGGCACACAGGGCCAACACCCGGCATCATGGTGTGGGGAGCGATCTCCTACACTGGCCGTACACCACTGGTGATCGTCGAGGGGACACTGAATAGTGCACGGTACATCCAAACCGTCATCGAACCTATCGTTCTACCATTCCTAGACCGGCAAGGGAACTTGCTGTTCCAACAGGACAATGCCCGTCCGCATGTATCCCGTGCCACCCAACGTGCTCTAGAAGGTGTAAGTCAACTACCCTGGCCAGCAAGATCTCCGGATCTGTCCCCCATTGAGCATGTTTGGGAATGGATGAAGCGTCGTCTCACGCGGTCTGCACGTCCAGCACGAACACTGGTCCAACTGAGGCGCCAGGTGGAAATGGCATGGCAAGCCGTTCCACAGGACTACATCCAGCATCTCTACGATCGTCTCCATGGGAGAATAGCAGCCTGCATTGCTGCGAAAGGTGGATATACACTGTACTAGTGCCGACATTGTGCATGCTCTGTTGCCTGTCTCTATGTGCCTGTGGTTCTGTCAGTGTGATCATGTGATGTATCTGACCTCAGGAATGTGTCAATAAAGTTTCCCCTTCCTGGGACAATGAACTCACGGTGTTCTTATTTCAATTTCCAGGAGTGTATATCTAAGACTACTTCAATAGTGATTATGAACTATGATTAGAGGATGTAAGTGCCCCATATATAGCGTATTTGGTGGAGTTATCAGTTATAAGACTATGCCAGACGGAATTCATTTGACTTTAACAGTGTTTTAGACTCTGCAGAAAATGCGAACCATCGTCAGGAAAAAAAAAGTGAATAAAATTAGAAAAGAGCTTGGGACGATTATTTCTCGAAAGTGAACTGAAAGCAAGTAATGGTATATACAGTGAATTTCAAGATCAATTTCCTGAATAAGCGGCTAGTTCCCAGGAAGGAAGAAAAATTAAGGTTTAACATCCCGTTAACTACGACGTCATTAGCGACGGAGCAAAAGCTCGGATTGTTCCTGTGGTGTCGTGCAAAGAGCGAGGTGAGGAGGCAATGTTGGTACCTCGGAACGCAATGACGAGTGAACATAGTCATTAATAACCGCAATCTCGAATGAGCGAGACCGGCGTAGAAACGCCCAGAAGACTTTCGTTACCCTGCCGCTTCTGCTCTCTCACTTAACGGCCGAGCACAGCATCGCTCACTGTGAGCCCAGTCGACAGTCATCGACAGAAACGATGATACTGCTCAGCGAACACTGGATCACTCAGAACTCTACATACAAGGTACTGTCAGTTACACTACAGATGAAGAATCTAGTATCTTGTCAGTATCAAGTTATATGTTAACGTTCAGTGATAGTTATAAACACTCGTGACATTCCTATGCAAAGAGGTAACACCAAACTCAGGCAATGCATCTTATCTATGTTATAATGACGTGAACTAATATCTTATAGGTTATAGTATCCGATACATTTCCTCAAGGAGTGGACGAATAGGACCCGCCACTGTACCGACGAGAGTGTTTTCATCCGTCACAACAAATGGTGCCGAGACGTACCGTTTCTATAAAATGATTTTTGCCTGCTCGCAAAGTGTTGGTGTGTGCACGTAGCTCTCAAGCGATTAACACCAGGGTGTGTATTTTACCTTGTGTCTTTAATTCACTGTATGTAGCATACCAATTGTTTAACCATTTTTTGGCTCCACAGTTTGAGCTAACATCCGTAAGATGTTGGGGCTCACATGCGGTTCCTCTTCGTCGAAATGTCTTGGCTCAAGCTCGTCTAGGGATTGAACCGCACGTGTCGCATTACACGCCCTTAATTAGACGCTTGTGACCCTTTGGTTAAATTCTCTGGCTGATGGCAAGTAGACAGTTAACCGTAATAAGAATATCGGGAATTAAATTAACGACCCATAAATGATGTAGGCCACACTGCTGCGATTAGGTTAGAATAATGTTTATTCAGAAAAAAATAATAGCGAAAGTGGTGCTATATACAATTTCTATTACACTCGATCGCATATCCATTTCGCACAGTTCGATCGTTCACAATCTCATCGCGAAACGCAAGTCCAATACTCCACCTCGATATTTACACAAAAATTAGAGTTCACACAAGGCGCGAGGCTGCTCACCGTTCAGAGACTAAGTACCGTGATACCACACAACGCGAAATTTTCTGAGTCGTTTCACTTCCTAGTTGCCTAAAGGACCGACTGTCTGCTTCCGCGTTTCACTCCCAACTGCACCCTTTGGTGTCTAGACCAGAACTGACCACTTTGGTGTCTCCAGCGGAACTGTCCGCTCTCGCGTCAGCACCCGCAGTGTGTCTCTGCCCTTCCCCGGCCGCGTTTCCCGCGCGCCGAACATCCTCGCTCAACTGACTAGGGCAGTTCCCTTTCCTCAAGCCGTCCATCTGATTGTCTACAGCATATTCTACATTATTTTTCATTGTAACATACTTAAATAATCATAGCTTGACCAATTTAACGTTCTAAATAAAGTAACAATAATATCAATTACATAATAAACGTTAAATTCCTTTACAAAAAACCAATACAATTTCCTTCTTAACTTTGAATGTCACGGCCGTTAGCCTTGCACCAATGTCCTATCTGATAAATAAGAAAAGAACAAAGTAACTATTATGCACTAAACTTTACAACAAATATTCTATTACCTGATGATTTAATAGGGTGTCATGCGATCATCGTTCAATGTGTTTCGTGTGGAGGAAATCATGATCTGCTGCTTAACTGTAAATACTGATAATTTAAATTTACTATATCTTTCAAACAAATAAAGTTACAGAGTTGATATTTACAACGTTTGGCGTTTTAAGCATGCTCTTCTATATGAAATGTCGATCGTTAAGATCGACCAAAGCGTTCAGATTTTAGCATTCAGATCTCTGTTACAAAACTTGTTAATTTCACTTTGACAGTAAATCCTAAACTATTATAGATATGACCACTACTCAGATTTTATTGGGATCATCGTGAAATTTTATGAAGGATGATAGACTAAAATTACTGTGGCTTCATTCCCTGCATTACTACAGAATTAAATAGCTTTAATAAATGTTTCCCTTTATGGCCGATCTTAGGTCCGCCATATTTATCACTGCTACGTCTCTCTGGCCACAAACGGTTTCTACGGAGATTCCCTGTGATGTAGGTTCTCGTCTGTCTTAGTCACACACTACAGCAAAATAGACGCCTGTAAATTTCCCTATCTGGACGACGGGGTTCGTACCACAATTCCTGAAGGTTGACTCTTTCGGCTATATACTTAAATGAGAGCGAGATGTTCGTTAACTCGCAACAGGAAATGTCTCTAAACGGAATTCCTCAGTTTGACGCGCAGGTAATTGATCGACTGCTCAGTGTAAATCACATGAGAACATTAGTATCACAGCAAACGCCTATACAACCAGCTGGTGTACTCAAGTTTCGCCTCTTAAGTACGACAGAACAGAAATGGTCATAATAACGGACCCAGTTTGATACCCACTTCACGGCATACAATGTTACAGGCACGGGGACAAAACATTTTTCCGTCCACGATTGAAGCTGACGTGTACTATGTTTAAATGTACGCAGCAAATGTATCCCAAAACGGTTAGCTACGGTCAACTGGTTCGGCTGCTTAACACACATTACGACAGTCGGGTTCATGCCACGGCAGCTATGTTTAAATTTTTTCCACTCAAGCAATACTCAGCACAGATTAAGAAACAGAGAATTGTTGTAGTAAGAGGACTAACGGTAAACTGTCGTTTCAAGTGTTGTGAACTCAGTTACAGCAGTCAAGTGACGTTATGCAACCAAGCACCGTCTGTGAGGTACATCCACTTGCGCTACTTCTCTAGAATTGCCAGATCCCAATCTTAAAACAGTTGCGTCTACTGTGCAGTTTGAAACTACTGTGAACACAGCTGAAGGTAATTTTGACTCTCCGTGTATTTATGTTGTTAACAATGCACAAGGCATTGAGTCTAAAATCCATGATACTGTTAAAGTGATTAATAACAGGGCTCAGGTAGGCAGTAAACGTAGAGGTATAAACTTCCAGTCTTGTGGTGTACGACGTATGCCTCAGAATACAGTGAGGAAGTCTTGTCCTCAGTTCTTTTGCCGTAACTGCCGGAAAAAGTAGTTCTTGTCCTGACAGAAAGTGTTTAAGGTGTGGATAGCTGGGTCATATTCAGATACTGTGTTTTCAACATGGTCCAGGCTCTTTCAACGACCGACGTCGGAAGGGGGCACGGACTCAGGGTGGCTATGAAAAAGGCGTACCTTAAAGCTTTCACGGCAAGACCATTACAGTCGAAGCAAGCAACGCCTTGCACTTCCAAATTGTGGAAAACTTTTGCTGCTGTACGCAGACTTGTGAACAAACTTCTTGTCCACTTACGAGTGGCTCAAATGAGGTATTAAACTGCAGCTGTGCACTGGTGCATTTGTTTTCCATATTAATAAAGACACATATGAAAGGATCGTCAGCCCATAGCTACAGCGGCCTACTTCGATTTTACCTGCTTACGACGGACTCGAAATTCCAGTACTCGCTGTGTGCATTTTGCCAACAACTCTTTTGTGTAGTTATGAAACGCGTATTGTTACATCTACTCAGTTCTACAAACACAGCGAACATTTATCGTTTGGACTTTTCAAATTTGTTACACATGCGCATGCAAGATTATGTTAGAAATCAGTGTGTCAGGGTCTCACTTTCTTACTTGTGTAAAAGTACAAGGAACTGCCTAAACTAGGTTTAGAAGGGACTGAAGATATTGAGGTACATGTTACTGCTGAAAATAATAGACAAACAAGATTCTTTCGTGCAAGACCAGGCCGACACCTTATTTGTGAGCACGTTGCTCAGGGGCTGCAAAGATAGGAAAAGAGCAGTATTACCCAACCTGTTTCTGCAAGTCAATAGGCATCACTCTCATTTATTCTCAAAAATCCCTCAGCAAGCTTACAGTTTCCTTAAAGCAACAGTAAGTTCATAAATTCTTACTTATTTCCCCACTCATGACTAGAAGAATTACTGGACAGACTGGGACTAATAATTTTCTTAGTTTGAGTTACGTGAGGCATACTTGTAATTACAGCTCGCGAGCAATCCAAGCGATATTTTGTTTAGCTCCAGTTTACAAAACTACTATTGGGAATTGCCTCAGCTCCTACTAGTTCTCAAAGGCTCCTGCAGCATTTGACTTCAATAACCCCTTCTTATACAAACTATTTGGACAACATTCTAATCACAGGTCGTATGCATGCTGAAAAGTGGGCAAATTTGGATTGTTTGTTTCAGGTTCTTTCTGTAGTTCGCTCAAAGTGCAACAAGGAAAAGTGCCCCTTCTTCGAAGAAGAACTTGACTTCTTCTGACATATCATAAATGGGCTGGATATTCACCCTGATACTTTGCACTTGTGTGCTATTAGAGATGTACTGGCGTCACATACCATTAAGGAGCTCCACGGTGTCACAGGGAAACTTACCTATTACATTAAATTCATCGCAAATGCTGTGTAAATTACCTCTCCGCTGACCCGGCTGTGCTAGATAAATTTTCCTTTCGTGTAACCCCAAAAATGTCAGGACGCATTTCAGCTAATAAAGTACGCATTATTAACTCACCATTGTTAGATTCACTTTGCTCCAGGTAAACCTATGGTGTTTGCTGTGGATGCATCTTCTTACAGCTTTGGAGCTGTGCTCCTCCATACAATTGATTCTTCTGATAGGCCTATTGCTTTTGCCTTGAACACTATTAATAAGCACAGTATGGTACAGTCTGCTTGAAAAAGAGGCACTTGTCACCATCTATGATGTTATCGAATTCCATCAACACTTCTAATGTCCGATGACCTGTTTAATTACAGGTCATCGTCCTTTAATGGCTTTGCCCAATCCATCGAAGCCTGTCCCCCCACGGACAGAGCGAAAATTGCACAATGTTGGGCTCTGATATTGTCTAATTATCAGTAGGAGTTGCTGTAAGTGCCCGCTACCCAAAATTCAAAAGTTGACATGTTCACTCGGTTACCAGTCGATAATGCCACAGCCGTTTGATTAATCTGAAGAATCATCAATTCGATAAGAGGGACTTGGAAAGTTCTCGAAATTTTCCTCTACATTCCCGGCGTGCCGCTGCAGCGGCTCAGCTATTCAGGTTGAAGTGCAATGTCTGCGTGTGCGCCATGAGTGATCATTGTATCTCCCACCGAGTGGTGCATCATTGTTTTCCACATCATCGCGCGATATCAGCGTGGTAAGGTGTACTGCAGTAGGGGGGGGGGGGTTGTTTTTATTGCAGTAAGGTCATTGAGGAACACTTCAAACAAAACAACGTGGGTGACATCATTGTACTTGGTAGATCATAGGGCACAGACGACCAGATTAAGGAAAAGACTTCACTGCAATATTTGTGTGTAACATTAAGCAGTTCCCCTGCAACGCTGTTTTGGGTGGCCACGTCATCCCAGATTTTGGCAATGCATCCATAATGATTTGCAGGTTCATTCTAAGACATGTGATGGTTGTTTGTGGTTGACACATACAGCAAATTTTCTTGCATACTGGAGGCATGCTGCCGTGAGACAGTAGATCCGCAGCTATTCGGTACTGCGGAAACTGGATAATTTATAGCAATAAATTATCCAGTTTCCTCAGTATGTCAAGAAAGAGGGAAAATCGAATCATTGGGAACATTAGGTATAATTTGCACCATATTATCAATTGGACTATCAGGATTTATTGTGTGAGTGGACGTAACATCCAGTATTAACAAGCCTCGCATCAACAAGTTTGTTCCTCGTGAAGCAGCAAAGGTAACAGACAGCTACTGAAAGAGGAGACTCTGCCTAGTAAAAGTTGATACTAAAATAGTTTCCACCGTAAATGTTTGGTGTACAACGTGGTTCCAAAATATGCAGAAGTGTGTATACTTTGGTGTGCTTTTTGGGAATAATTACGGTTAATAGCAAGGTGTGAGGTTTGACAATTGTTGTGTCAGCCCTGAACCGGTAACCACTATAGCTGAATTTTATATTAATGAGACTGAGGAGGTGGAATTAAAAAAATACTCCGCTTCCACAGTAAATTCTTCCTTTGTTGTCCCCGTAATATCCCCCACTACTCAAAGTACGGTAGAAGCTTCATCTTTTTTCTTGTCTTGAAGGTCTTCCTGAAGTAATTGTTCTGGAAAATGGGCCACAGTTCACGTCAGCTGATTTTCAATAGTTTTATTTTCCAACAGCATCCATCGAGTGACTACTTCACCTATTCACCCTCAGTTTAACGGCAAAGCTCAGCTTTTCATTGGAATGTTAAAAGTGACACACAGAAACTCCCACACATGGGAGAAAACGTTAAAGATCTTTCTTTGCTTATACCGCAACTTGACACATGATGGAAAGTCACCGGTAAATTTATCATAATGGCATCATCACCATACCCCTTTGCATCTTCGGCCGCCACCAAGGAAACAATTCGTTCCGCCAGCTCAGGCAAAAGTTCAGCTGTAGAATGAAGTCTTTTGTAAAGTTTTTGGCAACAAACAGCGTTGGGAGCATTGTGTAGTAACAAAAGCCACGAGACGTCCATCTCACTTCGTGCTAGTTTCCACTGGACTGCACTGGCACCATCACAGCCAGCTGCAGCACGCTTCCGGGTATGTCAGTGTTTCTGCTGCGGAATAATTGCCCACAGTCCCAGCATGCCGCTGGGGTTTACACCAGTAGTCACCTCTACCCCTCCGCCAGTCACGGCTGCAAGCGTCCAGAGTGGTACCCACGGAGGTCGACACCCCTACCCACAAGCTTTGCTGATGTCCCCGACGCCGGCTCCCACCCCTGGCAGCCTCAGCCAATAACCGTGGATAGGCTTCCCCAGAATGGCCCTCACGCCGCATCAGAATATCCCTTTGCTGTTCGCCTGACCACAGCTTTGGGTCTATGGACGCTGGCGTGTACAATGTGATTTTTCGGCCGATTTTCCCGCTCACTTGCAACGTGGATACTGGTGTGCGGGCGAGGGGGTCCCTTCAGCTGCCGTTGTATTACCTATCTCCTGGTATTCTTCCGCATTCAGCCCTTCTGCCATCTTCACATGCCACCACCACTACCCTAGACGACAGCGGTGCAGAGGTTTTGGGAGGAGGAGTGACAGTAGAACACTGCTGGATACCACTAAATTACCATTTCACCGATAATGTTATCCCCGTGGAAGAATTTTAATTTGACCACGATCGTGGATCATGGAAAGATATCGGACTGTTGCCGTTTCTCGAAAGATTTCTATTGAAAGGATGTCATAGCATAACAAACAGAATCTGAACCAAGGTTCTATCAGTGATAAAGAAAGCTACTATTGGTATTTCGTTTACTCGATACAGAAATTCTATTTTTGCTTGTAGGACATGACAGACGAACCTACGTAGCAGTGGTCTGACATGACTTACACAGAAGTATTATAACATTTTGATAACAACTGGCTCTCAGTAACACTTACTATGTGCATATTAAAGCAGAAAGCCAATGGTTATTCCAGGTACACTTTTATAAGTGGTGGAACATTATTAACTTGGATATGACGTTTTATTATCAGCTCAATTATTAGAGAGATTCTGTCACGGAAATGGTTTTCTGATAATAATGTTCTCTATTCCAATTACTATTGGTTTTCTGAAGTGCCATTCACTTATTTATACGGGATGGAGAACAAATGAAGCAAATGGTCCCTATATCTAGCATGTCTATATAAAACTTCCTGGCAGATTAAAACTGTGTGCCGGAGTCTATATAGTTGGAACTAGTTAGATATTGTAGCAAAAAAAAGTTATAAAATGATAATTTACTCTTATTACAGATTAGAGTACAAAATTGCTTCAGCAACTAGCAAGGGGGCCGAAAAAGTTATCTGTCCCTAAATTCAGATCAAAGTTGACCAGGTCTGCTAAGACACAATGAAAAGTCACTGTTAACAACAATATGAAATGTAAGTACTATTGTAAAATAATTTACAGAAACTATTCCTTCAGCTAGCCCTTCCAGTTTACATGCCAGTACAAACATTTCTGAATGACCCCCGTTTTATGCTAACAATTTCAACGTTGTATTGACATTTTAATAAGAGTGACATTTAACCAAAACACTTTACATCATTTCCTTGCAACTGTACTTTTGTGAAACTTATGCTATCCTTTTACGAAAACTACATACAGTACTTCAGAAACGAGGCTAACTCAATCATGATCAAATTTACAACTTCATCAAGTTTATTAAATGTTGTTAAGGGAACCAACTACCGTTCAGTAGAATACAATGGAATACCCTGAAACACTGAAGCACTTGGCAAAAGATCATGCTACCTAAATAACTTGGGATTAAATATGAGTCTCCGATAGAAAGATTAAACAAAGTGTCATTATTATTGGGATATGAAACCAAATGACTAGTCATGCAACTACAGAGTACTCAGATACTTATTTGAGACAAAGATGTTGGTCGTAGCGATTTCTTGTGGCAACTCAAAAAAGCATCCATTGCTCTTCCTGTATGACGATCCTTGAAAATTCTCTTCTTAGAGTATGATTTTCGTTGTACACACATAAAAAATACATGCTGTTAATGATTAACCAAATTTATTCCACATCAGAGGCTATATTGATTAATGTAGCAGCTCTTGTTGCCTCGTTCAGCACGTAAGATGCAAACATTTTGCTTGCTAGCCACTGACTGTCTTGCCACAAAGAGACTTTCAGTTCGAGTCTCAAATCTAGCTTATCTATTCCCAATATGAGGGTTTTTACAGACGGACTTCTCTCCATGATTTACGTGATTACAATCCCAGTCTGTGATCATGAATAAAGACGACAGCATCGTCTAGGCCAGCAGTGCAAGTATTGAATTCTTCAGTACCCTACATGAAAGTTATTGCAGTGTTGGCAGAAGAGTCAACACCGTGTTACGAAAGGAGGCCGAAATTCACGCGTTCTGGCTCACGCAGGCTGGCGTGAGGAAGGAAGGACTATACTGACGTGAGGTCTGGAACATGACAGGGAATTAGAAATAAGAAAGCGGATGGAATTCGTTTGATACTTAACTTTAATCCATTAATGATGAACGTCGCTCTTGACGGTACATGAGTCACAATATCTATATCAATAGTAACTGAATATGGCGCCTTGCTAGGTCGCAGCAAATGACGTAACTGAAGGCTATGCTAAACTGTCGTCTCTGCAAATGAGAGCGTCTATAGTCAGTGAACCATCGCTAGCAAAGTCGGCTGTTCAACTGAGGCGAGTGCTAGGGAGTCTCTCTAGACTAGACCTGTCGTGTGGCGGCGCTCGGTCTGCAATCACTGATAGAAGCGAAACGCGGCCGATTTAAAGGCTACCACCTAGCAAGTGTGGTGTCTGGCGGTGACAACACAGTTATTTTCAGTTAAACTTCGAGTGAAGAGAGCTGTATATTGCCAATAGCAAGTGCTATACTAATATAGAGAGACAGTTATAAATACCCATGCCATTCCTGAGAAAATGGATTATGTCAAAGTTAAGTCCTTCATATGGTCTGTGTTGTAATGAAGTCAACTAATATTTTATGAGTTTTAGAAAACACTCAACCTCTTCCCAGAGTAAATAACCCATCAATGTACTCACGAGTAATTTTCGTCTGGTACAACAGTTTCTACGTTTGGGAAGGATATCGGCCTCGAACTTTCAAAGGAGGCATCCTGGCAGTTGCCTGGAGCAATTCAGGTAAATCACGGAAATCATAAATCTGGATGGCTTGATACAAAATGTTATCCTCCCGAATAAGACTCCAGTGTGCTAACCAATCTACTATTTCGCGCCGTAGATTCCAGCGAGTACGGCTTATATGTTGCAACATGTTTTGTAAATACGGTAAATATTCTATTCCAGTTAAAAACAACTTGACAAACCTTTCTTTGAATTTATAGTTTGTGAAACTTCACAATTAATAGCTCCATGTTAGCCGAGACTCTAAGAGTCTCTGAGGCCACAAATAATACCGAATCATAACATCATAGCACCAACTCCACGCCACCTCAGTAGGCACTTCAACAGATGTTGTCTGATGATAATGCGCAGAACTGGCGACTACTGATCCATCAGATTGGAGTCAGTATTGAACTATCAAACTGGTTCACCCATATTTTTCTCTACGTTATGCATCTTCAGATCCACACTAACCTCGATAAATGGGAACTTCCTCTACGTATAAATTAACCGAAGGCCAACAATAAAAAAAACTAATTGCTGATTATATGAGTTTCTATTATTATCCAAATCTAACATACAGATAATTGTGACTTAGGTACTGGTGATTTTAGTAATCGGTGGGACAAGACCTAAAAATTGGGACATGAAAAAGAATCACAGTACAAAAACCGGACAACAAACGGTTAACATCCACAATAAAGAACTGTGCATTTCACATTTCGTGAAAATACTAAAAAAATTGAAAACTTTGAAGTTTTGTTAGCATAATTACTTTGTACCTATACCTAACTAGCGTATAGGTTCATTCATATTTGTGCTATTTAATGTGTTTGAAAACTTATGTGCATTCTATAAATTACTTATCAGACGCATATCAACCGACAGAATGGATTCAGAACATTTTAGTGGGTTAAAACCACATCGAAAACTGTTGTGTGTTACCTTCCACACTATACATGTAAGCACAAAACCAACATGTGGGAGCACAGATGAAATGTGTGTCCAAGGAGCGTCCATCAGCTTGGAATATAAATAAACGGCTAACTGGTGCACCAAGAGAAGTTACAACCAGCTAATGCGCAACAGGTGTGTGTGTTTGTGTGCATATGGTGGGCAATGGAGGGGGAGTTAAGAATTCTTCCACATAATGATAATAACACAACAATGGAAGCCAAGCATGTGTGAAGTTTTCTAAACGTGTAGGTGTGACCTGCACTGAGACACCCATGTATGCCTCTGGCTGAATGCTACCTGCTGGCGAACTTTGTTGTAACTTTCTTGGTTACCACCATGAACTTGACAGAAAACCATTTAAGAACATAGTACCCAATCATTTTCCGAGGGGAGGAGAAGGTGGATGAGATGGACACAGTGAGAGGGGAGGAGAAGATGGGCATAGACAGGGAGGAGAAGATAGAAAGAAAGAGGGAGAGTAGGAGGAGATGGGAAAAGGAGAGGAGAGGAAGTGGAGATGGGCAGAGATAAGAAGAGAAGGAAAAGGCCAGGAAGGAAGGGTAGAGGTCATGGGCAGAAAGGGACTGAGGAGGAGATTGGCATGGAGAGGGGTTGGATGAGATGATCAGATAGAGTTGACGAGAACTGGAAGAGACACAGAGTGGGAAGAAGGAGATGGACAACTGGAGGTAGGAGTATGAGGTGGAGGTTGAGAATGAGATGAGCAGAGTAAGTGGGAAGAGATTATGTAGAAAGAGGGAAGTAGGTGTGTTGTGCAGGTAGTATCATAATGCTTTACAAGGCCTACATATATGGATGGCTCAGCTAAGCAGGAGTGAGGCAGGCGATGGATAGTGAGAGATGGGGGAGGATGAACTTGACAGAGAATGGCTTGGGATGATGGGCATAGAGGGATGAGAGACTGAGACAGGGGGAGGGGAGCAAGAGATCAAGTGTGGGAATAGGAGGTGGTTAGATGTGGAGAAACAGACTGACGAAAGGGTAAGAGGAAATCAACAGAGGGAGCAGGATCAAGACATTGTCAGAGAGAGAGGATAGAAGGATGAAGAAAGACAAATGGAGGAGAAGGTGGAGAGACAGTGATAGTGAGGAGGAACAAATAGATGGATAGAGATAGGAGGATGATGAGAAGAGAGAGACAAGTGGAGGAAGAGGTTGATGTAGGAGGTGGTAGGAGGAGATGTGTGCAGTATATGTTTCACACACCGTAGTTGGGTTAAGGTTTGTGTATAAGTATAGCAGCAAGTTTTTACATACATTTAGTATCTCCTCAAGAACCAATCCGTTGATTACCACCAAATTTAGCACACAAACTGCACACTTCATGAGAGTTGTCACGGTGTGGGCTAGAATCTCTTGGATCCCATATGAATGGAGACATATTTGTTTTCAACCCCTGCCATGTAGGTTGCCCTGCATGACAGGCATGTTATGCAGAGGTAGTACTGGCCTTCTTAATCGACAAACTCTGCACAATAGCCTCCATGTCACATGGAACAAATTGTTTTCCTACCTGCAAAGTGTAGGTTGCCTGTGTGACACTTGGGTCAAAGATGTCTCAGCTCAACTTATAGACTCGATTTGTAGGGCAGCCAGTGCTTCAAGGTCAAAAAATGATATTCAAGCCATCGATATGTAGGTTGACCTTCACAAAAGGTTTGTCATAGAAGAAGTATCAGCTGGCTTTACCAATCAGTTTTGCATGGGCTTCACATGTGGATGGACATGGGAGAAAGGTATCAGAATATTGATTGGTGGGGGGGGGGGGGGGGGGGGAGGAGGATGTGTACTGAGAAACAGCGAAAGTGGATATATCTACATCTACATCCATACTCCGCAAGCCACCTGACGGTATGTGGCGGAGGGTACCTTGAGTACCTCTTTCAGTTCTCCCTTCTCTTCCAATCTCGTATTGTTTGTGGAAAGAAAGATTGTCGGTATGCCTCTGTGTGGGCTCTAATCTCGCTGATTTTATCCTCCTGGTCTCTTCACGAGATACACCTAGGAGGGAGCAATATGTTGCTTGACTCCTCAGTGAAGGTATGTTCTCGAAACTTCAACAAAAGCGCGTACCGAGCTACTGAGTGTCTCTCCCGCAGAGTCTTCCACTGGGGTTTACCTATCATCTCCGTAACGCTTTCGCGATTACTAAATGATCCTGTAACGAAGCGCGCTGCTGTCCATTGGATCTTCTCTATCTCTTCTATCAACCCTATCTGGTACGGATCCCACACTGGTGAGCAGTACTCAAGCAGTGGGCGAACAAGCGTACTGTAACCTACTTCCTTATTGTCGGATTGCATTTACTTAGGATTCTTCCAATGAATCTCAGTCTGGCATCTGCTTTACCGATGATCAACTTTATCTGATCATTCCATTTTAAATCACTCCTAACGTGTACTCCCAGATAATTTATAGAATTAACTACTTCCAGTTGCTGACTTGCTACATTGTAGCTAAATGATATGGGATCTTTCTTTCTACGTATTCGCAGCACATTACACTTGTCTACATTGAAATTCAGTTGCCATTCCCTCCACCATGCCTCAATTCGCTGCAGATCCTCCTGCATTTCAGTACAATTTTCCATTGTTAAACCCTCTCGATATACCACAGCATCATCCGTAAAAAGCCTCAGTGAACTTCCGATATCATCCACAAGGTCATTTATGGATATTGTGAATAGCAACGATCCTACAACATTCCCCTGCGGCACACCTGAAATGACTCTTACCTCAGAAGACTTCTCTCCATTGAGAATGACATGCTGCGTTCTGTTATCTTGGAACTCTTCAATCCAATCCCACAGTTGGTCTGATAGTCCATATGCTCTTACTTTGTTCATTAAACGACTGTGGGGACCTGTATCGAATGCCTTGCGGAAGTCAAGAAACACGGCATCTACCTGGGAACCCGTGTCTATGGCCGTCTGAGTCTCGTGGACGAATAGCTCGAGTTGGGTTTCACACGATCGTCTTTTTCGAAACACATGCTGATTCCTACAGAGTAGATTTCTAGTTTCCAGGAAAGTCATTACACTCGAACATAATATGTGGTCCAAAATTCTACAACTGATCGATATTGGAGATATAGGTCTTTAGTTCTGCTCATCTGTTCGACGTCCCTTCTTGAAAACTGGGATGACCTGTGCCCTTTTCCAATCCTTTGGAACGCTACGCTCTTCTTGAGACCTATGGTACTTCACTGTGTTTGAATACAGTCAGAGAGAGTTCCTTTAGTCAGCCATAGTGCCAGTAGTGCTAGTGTTTGTTTTGAATACAGTCCGGAGACAGGTAGTGCTGTTTTCCGTGTTTACTTAACTATCAGCCGCCTTTAGTGAACTAGCAATCTAGTTAAAAGTTGATTAACTCTCTACAGTAAATTGATTTCTTAGGATGGATAGGATGTGTGACTGCTGTGTACGGACTCAGGAGGAGTCGCGAACAGCTGAACGTGTTGATGGCCGCGGTCAGCCGTCTTCAGCTTGCTGCCTCGGAGTGTAGAGGCAGTGGGGAGTCTGGTGCGTCACATGGTACACTCCAGGTGTTACATGCTTCACCTACTGTCCCTGCTGTCGAGACATCTTCGCGGGCACTGGGCGCGGTTGGGCCACCCTCTCCCCAAGGGGAGAGGCGGGTACAGCGACGTCCGCGGCGTACGAGGTGGAAGGTCAATGTGTAGGCTGGCCGTGTGGCATCGCCCGCTCTGCCTGTGAGTGGACATGTGGCCGCTCCTTCAGCAAGGTTGGGGCAGGCACACTGGGGGAGGGGTTTATTAGTTATTGGGAGCTCCAACGTTAGGCGGGTGATGGAGCCCCTTAGGGAAATAGTGGAAAGGATGGGGAAGAAGGCCAGTGTTCACTCTGTCTGCTTGCCGGGGGGGGGGGGGGTCTCATCCGAGATGTGGAGGAGGTCCTGCCGGCGGCGATAGAGAGCACTGGGTGCACCTTACTGCAAATTGTTGCTCATGTCAGTACCAATGACTCCAGCCGTCTGGGTTCAGAGGTCATCCTCAGTTCGTACAGGCGGTTGGCGGAGTTGGTGAAGGCGGAAAGCCTCGCTCGCCGGGTGGAATAGGAGCTAACCATTTGTAGTATCGTTTCCAGAATCGCGGTCGTCTGGTTTGGATCCGAGTAGTATGCTTAAACCAGAGGTTCAGACGATTCTGCGGAGATCTGAGGTGCAAATTTCTCGACCTCCGCTGTCGGGTGGAGAAATTTAGAGTCCCTCTGAATAGTTCAGGCGTGCACTACACACAGGAAGCGGCTACAAGAGTAGCGGAGTACTTGTGGAGTGCCCATGTGGGTTTTTTAGGTTAGAGAATTCCCTCCCTAGGCCCGACAAGATGCCTCCTGAGACGCGGCAAAGTGGGAGTAGGCAAAATGCAACAGGGAATAACAACATTAATGTGCTAATAGTAAACTGCAGGAGCATCTATAGAAAGGTCCCAGAACTGCTCTCATTAATAAACGGTCACAATGCCCACATAGAACTAGGGACAGAAAGTTGGCTGAAACTAGATGTAAACAGTAATGAAATTCTAAACTCACATTGGAATGTATACCGCAGAGACAGGCTGGACAGTGAAAGGGGAGGCATCTTTATAGCGATAAGAAGTGCAATAGTATCGAAGGAAATTGACGGAGGCCCGAAATGTGAAATAATTTGGGTGAATGTCACGGTTAAAGCAGGCTCATACATGGTAATTGGATGTCTCTATAGGCCCCTGGGCTCAGCAGCTGTTGTGGCTGAGCACCTGAAGGATAATTTGGAAAATATTTCGAGTAGATTTCCCCACCATGTTATAGTGCTGGGTGGAGATTTTAATTTGCTGGATATAGACTGGGAGACTCAAACGTTCACAACGGGTGGCAGGGGCAAAGAAACCAGTGTAATTTTTTCAAGTGCTTTATCTGAAAACTACCTTGAGCAGTTAAACAGAGATCCCACTGGTGGCATTACATATTAGACCTTCTGGTGACAAACAGACCCGAACTATTTGAAACAGTTAACGCAGAACAGGGAATCAGCGATCATAAAGCGGTTACTGCATCGATGATTTCAGCCATAAATAGAAATATTAAAAAAGGTAGGAAGATTTTTCTGTTTAGTATACACAGAAAGAGGGAAGGAGGAGACTGACAGAGAGAATGTGAAGGAGTGGAGAAGGGTGAGGTAGACAGAGAGAGTGGGGAGGATGAGATGGACCGAGGGTTTAGTGAGAAAGCAATGGGAGAAAGTGAGACAAAGAAATGTGCAGAGAGAGAAGGGAGGCGGAGATGGTCAGAGAGAGGAGGCGTGTTGTGAGTGAGGTACCAGCAGGCCTTGCATAGGCTCCACAATGTTGGTAGAGATGGCTGAGCAGAGAGGGAGAGCTGGGAGACGACAGTGGTGAGTATGAGTTCAACAGAGAGATTGCACGATGGACAGAGTGAGGAGCAAGAAGGTGACACATGGATGGGGAGGATACGGGCAGAGAGAGAGAGAGAGCAAGGGGAGGGAAGATTAAAGAAAGAGGGGCAAGGAGGGGGTGGACACACAAAGGGAGAGAAGGAGCTGTGAAGAGGGAGGGGGTTGGAAGAGATTGTCAGCAGGTGAAAGGCATTGAGGAATAGGGCAAAAGTGGTAAAAGAAGAGTGGGTAGAGAAGATGGACATATAGAGGGCGATAAGGATGTGAACAGATGGGGGATAAGGAGTGTAGCGAGAGGTGGAGAGGGTGGGGGTGTTGGACAAAGACAGGCAGAGGAGGAGATGGAGATGGAGAGACAAAGTTGTGAGTAAGAAATGCAGGGGTGGGTGGATGAGGTCCACAGAGATATGGGGGTAGGAATAATTGAGTATTGAAAGCGTGCAGCAGGAATTGTGTCCAATACATGTGCAACATACATTCATGAGAGATGCTGTGGGAAAAGATTAATTATTTAAACAGTAATGATTTTTCAATTTATTAGGTTTTTAAAACAGACTAAGAGTAAATAATGTCTCCCAATCCCATATATACAGTCATCGAATTTTTTGATTGTGAATTATTAAGAGAGGCGAAAATTTTGAACAAAAACTGTGAGGCAGTTGCAGTAGATGAGACAAACAGCAAGGCAGTGAACTATTTGTGCATCAATTACTATGTAGCATAACAGTAAGGAGATGAACCATTGTTGCTTCAAATTTATAATACATGCACCCCATATGTATCGTTTCTGATGTTGCAGCTATTTTAATAGTGCAGCGGCACCGATGTTTAAGGTAGGAAAGTTAGATTCGGTGCAACATTTCTGAGCATATAAGTTACAGCCAGGTGCAGGCTTGTTGACAGTTAGTTATGCTAACCAGCTGTTGCGAAGTAGAATGGAGGCCACAAGCTGTCGAACCTCCGAAAAGCATAAACGCAGTGGTTCACATGGCCCAAGTTACAGGCAGAAGGGGCCCACTGGCGCAACCTAGGCAAAACAGGGGTCCACAGCCGAGTGTAAATTGGTGCTGTTTTCTAACGAGAGTCATTCAAGTGTGGCAGCTCTCCTGGACGATGGGGCATGTCACACCTACAGCTACACACAGCAGTAGATGGGGCACCAGCGCTCCAGTCGACGGTGGGTTGCTGGTTCGACCCTCTGAAGCTGACGCAGTGTCCGTAGCCAGCCAACCAGTAGTGGGCCACTCCATTGCCCGCTACTGCTGGCAGTCGTTCTGGCTTCCAACACACGCCAGAGGCATCCCGAGGCAAGGGCCGCCGATTCGAATGTTGGATAGCGGGAAATTTTGGTCGCTGCTGTCTCAGCTACGGTAGCATGAAAGGAAGCAGCTGCTGCTCGGCAGCTCCCAGCGGAGCAGCACTGAGTCAACAGGGAAAAAGACCGCTGAGCTGGCTGCCTGAACAGCCCTGAAGATGCAGACCTACAAGGGCGACACACAGCAGCGTGTTGCACTGGGTCACTGGGGTGGTAGCCTCAGCATTGTGGGACCCTATGACACAGACCGAGGGGAATGGGGCACTGTTGTGGAAACAAATAAATCATTTGGTAAGCTCCGATGAGTCTTAATATGATGCCTTCTACCTCTTCCCACTACATTTGTTCATCCTGACACACTTGGTGGCAGAAGTCACCAACACAATAGCAATAAGAAATTCACATTCACAGATTTTCAAGAGTATATCTATTTCATTAGAAATGTGTATGGGTCTGAGAGATATTATTTTATACTTTTTAGTCTGTTCTGAAAACGAGTCATCTTGAAACGTCAATAATTAAATTATTGATTTCTGGTGTTTATTCGTGTGTGGAAAATTTTTCACTTGACTTTAAATGTTTTAATAAGATTATATTACAGGTATGTGATAAATACAGGTTTAATTCTGTTGTTCTTCATCTTTTACTCGCCAAATATATCTTTCTACATATATCTAGCGAAAAGACTGAGGTGGTAAAAGAGGCAAGCACAGCCAAGCAATTTAATGTATACAACGTGACGCTGTATAATATTTCCAGCTCAGCTAAATTACATGTGAATTTAACTCCATTCCTTAAGTGGTGCAGAATCTAACTTGTCTGCAACATATAAAGACAATCTTGTTTAAAAAAGTTCCCAAAATAGAAAAACCGAAACGCATGAGTCATGCACACAGGAGGGCACTCACAGTTAATAACATTAACATTTCCAAAATATATAAAAAATCAAATTTTACAAATTTCTGCCAGTTAACTTACGGCAAACTCACACGCTCGCCAGGTAGGACTTGCGAACTTTTACAACATTCTCCTTTCAAGGCATCAGTTTCTACCCGAATGAAATGGCAAACTTTTGCATGGCAAGAAAACACACTAATAACCAAGTACCTGCATAAAACACATAAGCACGTTGAGTAAAAGCCTTAAAAGGATTGAATTGGAAAAACACATAAAATTTTTTGCTGACTAGAAACAATATAAAAAAAATCCACTGCGGCGTACATTAACAACCTTGCTTGATTATAGCAAAATATACATAAACACAAATTTACGTAAGTTACAGCTTCCGGATAAGCAGGAATTCGTTATGCAATTGACTAGTTTTTACCACGAGGCAAAAGGACTTTTTCTTCTTTCTTAGAGTACCTTTTACACGTGAATCTAGCAATACTAGTTACGGTAGGCGAGAGAATGGATCAGGTCTTATCGCCTTGCATTTTAAACAGTGCAGACATTGGTGCCTTAGACTTCCACAGACCTGGCAGAGGCTAATAGTCGGATAAACCCGTAGGTAAGCTAGGTGGGGAAAGAATCAATCCGAACCACAGATTTACTCTGACTCACCCCCCCCCCCCCCCTCCTTTCTTCCTCAAAAGGGGACAAACGGACCGCCCTTTCTAGTATTACCACCTTCCCGCGGGTGGGCAAACGAGAATGAACGGCGGGAAACCGCCAGAAAAAATACGGCTGGTATAATTAACAAGAATAAGTGAACTGAATTCAGTTAAACTTCATAAAATCTGTTACCAATCAATACGCAACTTCTGGTGCGTTACGACTCCCAGGACTGAAACAACGCAGCACATCCAAATGCTCTGCCGAGCCGCCCGCTGCCAGCCGTTTCAACGGACGCAGGAAGGCGCGCCGATTTTCAGAACCTCCTCGCCGGTTGACAGCATACGGCCGAACTGCAGAATAGGCCCCTTGCGGACCCACGCTCAGGAAGATTCCTTTCGCGACGAGCAGTTAACGCCCCATACCACGGAGCCGCTGCTGGTATGGCTTACGCTGATGCTGCGGTATGCGTGCTGTCCCTCTAGCACCGGCAGGGAAGTCGCTTCTTGATTTCCCGACTGCCAACTCTCACGAGGGCCCATACAGCCACTTCTTTAACCCGTGCGAACAGCCCATTTTTTCCCTTTCCCGCTAGAGGGAGAAATCGAAGCATTCAATTGCGTCAAAGGCGCCACCGCCAGAAAACGGAGGGCGACTGCTACACGCTGTAAGAGGTCCGAGCAGATGGAATTTCGATGTATTGCTCATGCGCTGCCTGCGATATGCAAGGTCTCTGACGAGAGAGCAGTGTTGACTGCAGTAGGAACTGTGTAGCTGTAGCAGTGAGTTGTTGCTAGTCTGGAGTCTGCTCTGGTCTGGTCTGGTGTATCGTGTTGGCTGGCCCGGTCGCGGTGCAGCGATGCCGGAGCCTGAGTATTATTGTATAAGGTAAAAAGCAGCCTCGCGCATATGTAGTAATGTCATCTCAAGTCGCATGTAAATGTTTTAAAAATCTCCTAATAATAAACTTCCTCATAAAAAGTAACTTTTAAAAACCACTCATTTCAATTTAAAAGAATTTACTAATTTCTCCCATCCATGATCATCGCGATTATTGCAATAGAAAAGTCAGTTGGTTCCTTTCATAAATGACAGATAGGTCGGCCAGCATTGCACAGAGCTGTGCCGGAAAAATTTATTGTAAGAGCAGATATATCCGGCGACGTCATTGAGGTAAGAATGTTTCCTTTTTTTATTCAGAATGATCTTTCAGGGCTATGACGCAGCACTGCTGTCGTCCAAAATTTACCAGGTTAAATTCACAGTGAATTATTGAAAAGTCATAAGTGAGCGACAATTTGAGAGGTTAGTTACATTGTTTTATTACCAGTTTACTGATTTTTTTTATTGGGACGTTACACTGAATGTGAACG
Source organism: Schistocerca serialis cubense (assembly GCF_023864345.2). NCBI lineage: Eukaryota > Metazoa > Arthropoda > Insecta > Orthoptera > Acrididae > Schistocerca > Schistocerca serialis. The sequence continues at coordinate 27,274,184 of NC_064646.1, forward strand.
ACATAATTGTAATTTTTACTGTTGAGAGGTTTAGGAATTTTCTGTTTTGAGTTTACGCTAAATGGGAACGAATTTTGTGGGGGGATTAAATGCTAATGAATTTTGTGGGGAGGTTACACTGTGAAAGAATTTTGTTTTGAGGTTACACTAAATTAGAATCATATTCATATTATTTATTATTATTTTGTGGGGAGGTTACACTGGATGAGGGTATTTATTTATATTATTTATTATAATTTATTGTGGGGATGTTACAACGCTACGCACACCGGCGAGCTTTTCAAAGCTAACTTTACTACAGTTCAATTCCAACGAACACACTTACACACACGTAGACAGTCTCTTCCTCCCCACCCCCACCCCACCCCCTTTTCTCCGTACTGGATCTTCCGAATTCCATCGCAGTACTTCATACACAACACACCGGTCCTGCTGGTGTCCGCCGCCTTGATCCCCCTCACCCCCTGGTGTCTCTCTTCCTCTCCACCTCCAACCAGTTGTCGCCCCTTTACCGTTGTGTCCCACCCTCTCTCCATCTTCACACCCTCCATCTTGTTTCCCAACGCAGCTTCCACCGTCTACCCCTCCCGGATGATGAGCTTCGCCCTGACATCTACCCTTCCTACCAACTCTAACCCCCTCTTCCTGCCTCCTCCTCAGGGCTCCCTCTCCTCCCCCTCTTTCCTCCTGAGCGGCTTCCCCCTCCTACTCCCCCTCCACCTCTTGTGCCTCCTTTCAGTGTCTCTGCACTCCCTCCTGCCCTGTCTTCCCTCTTCATCTCCCACCCCATATGTCTCCTGCCTCTTCGTGTACCCACTGATGCCCCTCCTCTCTTCATCCCGCCGCTTCCCCGGCTGCTCCATGCTCTCCCGTCCTTTTCCATCTTCTCTGTCCTTTCCCTCGGCAGGTCCCGCCTGGCAGTTTTAGTCTTCGTCGTGTGTGCTCCAAGTGGGTTTTAAGTGTGTTGTTCCGGAGTGTTTTTACTACTGTGGCCAACTTTTAACCTGTGCATGTCCATTCAGTGTCTTCTCTGAGTTTTGAAGAATCGCCAAGTGTGTTTTTTAACTTTCTGGTGACTTTTTTAACTGTCCTCCATGAACGTCTCCGTGTTAGTCTATTTTTTACCTCCATTTTCTCCCATTTTCTGTTTTAAGTTCCCCTTTATCGCCTTATGTATGTAACATTTTATTCTTGTTTTAGTTGTCGTGTCACTCGGCTGAAGAGCGGCGGATTGTGCCGCTGACAGCCCTCCCCTGCCCATATGGGACAGGGGAGTGAAATCACAATAAAGAAAAAAAAATCCTGCAGGTCAGCTGTCAGGTGCAGCCAATACTTTTCACCTCCACCCCCATGCCTATGTTTCACAAACATAAGACATTGAGTTAGTATTGCACTGTCATCCAGTTCTGAGCTGCATTCAAAATTTTAAGTCTGTAGTTGATAGAGATGCTTGTTTACAGTCGATGCAAAATACATACCAAAAGGACCGACATCTAGTGATCTAATATACCATTGTAGCTTCCTGCGAAAATCGGGTCACCTGGCAACGCTAGTTTCGGTTGATTATGCATCTGGTGGTGTGTCCCCCGGCGAGTATCAGGACCCGGGGAATCGCGTGAAGGTTTCGCCGCGACCCATCACGGGTGTTCGGCGCCCAGCAGGGCCCCAGGCGCCAGGAGCGGCGGAATAAGCGAGTAGCGCTGTCAGGTGGCTGCGGGCTTAGTGGGGCCAGCCAGAGCGCAGAGCGTGGCTAGCGCCACGGGCAGTGCGGTGGCGGCGGCGTGAAATGAGCGGCCATCAATCACGGCCGCGGCGGGCTGCACGCCGGGGGTCGCGTGGCCCTCTGGCCGCGCCGCGCACGCCACCGCCGAAATTGGTTCTCTCCGGCGTCCGGGCCCATGCAGCACGAAAAAGAAAAAAAAAATTGTAAACTGTTTTGCCAGTAGCCGTGACGGCCTTTCTGTTTGTTGAGCCGTCACTGTGGTTCCATCGCTGCACGCATGGCATTCACACAACACACCAATACGTTATTCGCGACCGTCACCCTAGCTTCACATACGGTACCAACACTCCGTACAACAATCAAATCCACTTTGCAACAAACAAAATTATGGGTTTACAATTGAAAATTTGCCTGTAATAAGACGAATTTTTGTCTCTACCCCCCCCCCCCCCCCCAAAAAAAAAATAACATCCAGGTCCTTCAGCAGAAATAATCTCATTCTTGCACGTGTTTCTTCATTCTGACGTTCATCCATTTTTTTTCATATTGTTCAACTGAGGCCACTCGACAACTTCAATTCTCATCCGTTCTTTGCTGTTTCCTATATGTCCTGAGCTCTGTATTCTTCCGATGTTGCCCTTCCCTCTTTATTTTCTGTTCAAGGTTTCTTAATTTTCATAAGAAGTTTGTTTCATTTATTTATCAGTAACAGATATTGTTTCGTTTTAGGTAATTTATTTTTATGTAGTCCGTATCACTGTTGATATCTGTACGTGGAAATGTGGGAACTTCATTTCGCTAGCCCGTGCAAATTTCATTTTCTATAGGTCTCCAAAAAGCGTTTGCCTTCACCTTCCAATTACTTTTGATGTTTGCTGTATATTACAGTGGATGTACTTAATACCTCTTACCTTCTAGTCGTCTGTAGTATGATCTTAACAGCTACCCCCCCCCCCCCCCCTCCACACACACACATCAGGGGTACCCCAAAATACTATGAGTTTTTGACCGAGCTCTCCTGAGCCATTGTCGTGTGGACATTTACCACTTGACAATGACTGAGAAGAGCTCGGTCGAAAGCTGAATTATTTTTCTAGTAATCCCCTTTTCAAGTATCTCTGTTCCATCCTTCTCGTAATTCGTTGATAAGAATTCACAAGCATCTAAACAGTGACATGAATAATATACTGCAAGAATGACGTGACTTGGTATCCAGCAATCTATAACACGGAATTCAACATTTACTGCTAAAAATATCATCTGGATTGCAGCTTACGAAGTGCTATCCCTAAATCCAACAGACATGCTTGAACAATTACTCCGCTTGAGCGATTACTCTGTGTACGTTACACGCACTGAGCCTTTGTCATGTTCATTGGCCGGCCGGGGTGGCCGAGAGGTTCTAGACGCTACAGTCTGGAACAGCGCGACCGCTACGGTCGCAGGTTCGAATCCTGCCTCGGGCATGGGTGTGTGTGATGTCCTTAGGTTAGTTAGGTTTAAGTAGTTCTAAGTTCTAGGGGACTGATGACCTCAGAAGTTAAGTCCCATATTGCTCAGAGCTATTTGAACCATGTTCATTGGACGAGCAATAATCAAATAGTCAGCGATGGTAAAATAGTTCTCTACTTCGGGCGACATCGTCAACGTGTGAATGACTTTCGACTAAGTCAAAAAGCACCTAAGATTCTGATGTGACGAAAGATAGTCAATAATCGAATCGTAACTTAACATTTAGATTCTATTTAAATCAAAACCACTATTTTGCAGGTCTGTTCACCAACGGAATACTCAAACAATGAAGAGAATGAGGCTATATTACGAACATCATTGTGACGTTTTCGTGAAATATCCAGTCATGGCATCACACTTCATGTGGCTTTCAGTCAGGCGTTGGCCCTTTGGCGACAACAAATGTTCAAATGTGTGTGAACTCCTAAGGAAGCAAACTGCTGACGTCATCAGTCCCTAGATTTACACACTAGTTAAACCAATTTAAACTAACGTATGCTAAGATCACCCATGCCCGAGAGAGGACTCGAAACTCCGGCGGGAGGAGCCGCGCAATTCGTTACATGGCGCCTCCAGCCGCGCGGCCACAACGAACGGCTTGGCGACAACAGAATACCCAAATGACAAGATAAACTTTCGGTGTGTTTACTGACCCTCTACAGGCATCAGTTTCTTTCATGATAAGATAATTCATAAGAAGATCTCACGTTTGCACCACGGAAAGGCTCTAAACGAAATTGATTGCATTTGTATAAATAGCCGATGACAGTCATCCTTGTGAGAGACACGAATATGGTGATACAGATATTGGACAGGACCATTTCTTGACTCGAGAACACCAGAAAGGTCAAATCGCAGCAACGTCGACAACATATGCAATCGTTTCATGTGACAAAGCTAAAACATAATCGCATGTTTGGACGATTGAGAGGAACGCAGAGAAACTGAAATTAGCATGTGATAGAAGGAAGAAAAAGGTAAAACAACAACTTGGAAGGAAGGAGTTCAAGTAGCTAGACGAAAATATTCAAAAGTAATACCGCCGAGTCAAAAGCAGGTGTGAGCCAACAAAGAAAAAGAGTGATTTGAGAGGAAAAGTAGAGAGGGGCAAAATGCTGCCTTTCAAATGGACATCAAGACAGCGTAACATATCGTTAGAGAATTTACTGGAGTCCATAGTTTTTCAGATGAACCCCAAAAGCAGGCATGGACAATCTTTGATGAAAAACGGGCCTGATTCCCATACATAGTTAAGATCGCGGGCCGCCTCTTCAAGTGACATAATAGCAGCGCTCCTACCGCATGAATTCAAAACTATAGTTTCTGTGACGTTAAAGGCGATGGGGAAATGCACCGATGTGAATATCACCCGATCCCCGACACGCCATGACAACAAATTATGCCTCAAAACACTTGTGTTTGAGAGTACATTCACTTTATGTTCACTCCATCTTCAGAAGTTTACATTTATTTACGTGACGTGAACATTGTTTCTTCACATACAATGTTTTACAACATCTGCATCCCCTTAGGAGGCTCCCGCCTTGAGAATACACGGGTTAGCCATTGTGGAACCCAGAAATGAGTTTGACACTACTTCCACTAAGTGGTTTCAAACTCCTTCTGTTTCCTTTCCTCTCTGCCTCTCTTGGTCAATTCTTGTTTCTTCGGTCTCTACGGTATTACCTTTCGAGGCACGATGGAGTATTTCTTTTTCTGTTCTCAACTCACACACTAAAGACAGGGGAATAAAACGCTGAAGAAAGGATCGGTGCATCCTGCTGCCTTGCAGGACAACCAAAGGCTGGGCGATGCCACAACTCCAAAATAAAGACTTGACTCCTAAGAAGTGGTGAAAGCAGCCAGCCTAAGGAGAGGAAAATCTTGAAAACAAACCCACCGACACACTGTGAGGTATCAACCAAATATTTATAGCTAAGGTAAAAGTATATTTTATAGCATATTTAAACGTTTTTCTGAATGCTTACATATCGTCCACTTTTCCCTACCTAATGGGATATAAAGGCCAGCTTTCTGCCACCATTCCCAAATAGACTGATTATTTTTTTAAAAAATGGGTAACCTTATAGATTTTATTTCACCATTGACTATAATTAGCAGAACAATAACACAAAGGAGAAAGTAACCCTTTTGCAATGCATTGTTGGCAAAAAAAGGTCAACATTGGAGAAGTATTAATTATTCCTAACTAAGCTAATTGGGAAATCAACGACTAACTAACGTACGAAATTTGCACGTGAAGTTGTCACCGTCCTCATCGTATCCAGTGCACAGTTCATGAGCACGGCGTTATACAGCTCAGAGGTTTTATCAATACTTCATTTTCTGTACATCTATAAAAGGCTTCCTTGCAGTAAAAGCAGTCTGTGGTACTGTCCTCATCAGTGGAAATTCCTCCTCCCATTTATTCTTGAAGAAGTTTCGTTTTGGCAGAAGCTCTCTTAGCGTTTGGTCCCACTTTTCACTTCTTACCTTATTTTGTGTTGCTTTACACTATAGAATATTTTCTGTTTGTATTTCTTCCAACTTCCTTTTTTTCATTAAAAGCTCGTCTTCTTTCTTTCGGTTAGCTTCAGCCGACAGCTTTTTGCAAGGGTTTAAAGTGATTACGGCAGTCTCTTTTACTCCGAGTTTCTCTTCGATTCGCACGTTGTTCCTAGGCAAAGGTTTTGCATCTTATAGCCTTAAGTGGAACCTACCTGTTGGTTACTCAAATATACGATTAGTATGATTAATTCATCCAAACAGAATAAATCTTAATGATATCGGTAAAGAGATTTCGAATGTTAATGCTATTCTTCCGTGGTCGGGCGCTGAGGAGTGTCTTTTCTTCGAGAAGACTTATCACCAATCATATGAAGGCAGTCTGCACTTGAAAACAGCACCAGAGTTGGTTCTTAAAATGAACCATTAGGACTATTTGAGGAAAACACGGCAGCTTGGCGCCCAGAGGTACCAGCGCTTGCAGAAGACTAAGCAGTTCTGCAGTGAGAAGAAACAGTATTTGAGCAAGGGATATCAGTAACATCAGTTGTAGTGTAGTCTTCATCGGTAAACATGTTACGATGTAGAGGAAAAATTCCACATTTTCTGAAGCCATTGATTGCTGTCATTCGAACGAACGCGCGAAGAAACGCTTCACCCCAGAGCCCAATTATTTGACACTTTTAATAATTGTTCATGGACTATTACGAAGAATTCTTCCACAAGCTTGTGTGTAGAAGGTTTTAACAGGAGACATGAATGCCACATCCAAAGGTTGGAGTTTGTGACTACAGTGCAAGGACAAGAACGAAACAGCTGTATGATTTTCTTTGGCCTTATCAATGAAACCGACGTTCTTAGTATCGGTACAGTGACCATCTAAGATTAATAGGTAGAACTGGATCTTGAGCAGCTGTTTTTGCTTGTTTTAAAAGTTGTTTAAACAAATCCAAAAGGTTTCACTCTGTATCCACCAATTAGGGTGGCACGGAAATTCGGTTCCTGGCGGAGACCCACTTTTTAGGTCAGCCTTCAGTCTTCGCCTAGGGAAGATTACAAAAGGGGAAATGAAATTTCTTCCTGCAGATATGCACACTACAAAAGTCGACAGCAAACCTCTATCAGCTGAAATAACAAACACTTTTCTGTTATTGGGCTGAACTGTCAGAAGACCTGTTTCATTTATATTAGCCGCGAGGGGTGGCTATGCGGTCTAGGCGCCTTGTGAGTGTTCGCGCGGCTCTCCCCGTAGGAGGTTCGAGTCCTCCCTCGGGCACAGGTTGTTGTTGTGGTCTTCAGTCCTGAGACTGGTTTGATGCAGCTCTCCATGCTACTCTATTCTGTGCAAGCTCCTTCATCTCCCAGTACCTACTGCAGCCTACATCCTTCTGAATCTGTTTAGTGTATTCATCTCTTGATCTCCCTCTACGATTTTTGTCCTCCACACTGCCCTCCAATAATTAATTGATGATCCCTTAATGCCTCAGAACATGTCCTACCAACCGATCCCTTCTTCTGGTCAAGTTGTGACACAAACTTCTCTTCTCCCCAACCCTATTCAATACTTCCTCATTAGTTATGTGATCTACCCATCCAATCTTCAGCATTCTTCTGTAGCACCACATTTCTAAAGCTTCTATTCTCTTCTTGTCCAAACTAGTTATCGTCCATGTTTCACTTCCATACATGGCTACGCTCCGTACAAATTATTTCAGAAACGACTTCCTGACACCTAAATCAATACTCGATGTTAACAAATTTCTCTTCTTCAGAAACGCTTTCCTTGCCATTGCCAGTCTACATTTGATATCCTCTCTACTTCGACCACTATCAGTTATTTTGCTCCCCAAATAGCAAAACTCCTTTACTACTTTAAGTGTCTCATTTCCTAATCTAATTCCCTCAGCATCACCTGACTTAATTCGACTACATTCCATTATTCTCGTTTTGCTTTTGTTGAAGGTCATCTGATACCCTCCTTTCATGACACTGTCCATTCCGTTCAACTGCTTTTCCAAGTCCTTTGCTGTCTGTGACAGAATTACAATGTCATGGGCAAACCTTAAAGTTTGTATCTTTTCTCCATGGATTTTAATACCTACTCCGAATTTTTCTTTTGTTTCCTTCACTACTTGCTCAATATACAGATTGAATAACATCGGGGATAGACTACAACCCTGTCTGACTCCTTTCCCAACCACTGCCTCCCTTTCATTTCCATCGACTCTTATAACTGCCATCTGGTTTCTGTACAATTTGTAAATAGCCTTTCGCTCCCTGTATTTTACCCCTGCCACCTTCAGAATTTGAAAGACAGTATTCCAGTCAACATTATCAAAAGCATTCTCTAAGTCTACAAATGCTACAAACGTAGATTTGCCTTTCCTTAATCTAGCTTCTAAGATAAGTCGTAGGGTCGGTATTGCCTCACGTGTTCCAACATTTCTACGGAATACAAACTGATCTTCCCCGAGGTCGGCTTCGACCAGTTTTTCCATTCGTCTGTAAAGAATTCGTGTTAGTATTTTGTAGCTGTGACTTATTAAACTGATTGTTCGGTTATTTTCACATCTGTCAGCACCTGCTTTCTTTGGGATCGGAAATATTATATTATTCTTCAAGTCTGAGAGTATTTCGCCTGTCTCATACATCTTGCTCACCAGATGGTAGAATTTTGTCAGGACTGGCTCTCCCAATGCCGTCAGTAGTTCCAATGGAATGTTGTCTACTCCGGGGGCCTTGTTTCCACTCAGGTCTTTCAGTGCTCTGTCAAACTCTTCACGCAGTATCGTATCTCCCATTCCATCTTCATCTACACCCTCTTCCATTTCCATAATATTGTCCTCAAGTACATTGCTCTTGTATAGGATCTCTATATACTCCCTCCACCTTTCTGCTTTCCCTTCTTTGCTTAGAACTGGGTTTCCATCTGAGCTCTTAATATTCATACAAGTGGTTCTCTGTTCTCCAAAGGTCTCTTGAATTTTCCTGTAGGCAGTATCTATCTTACCCCTAGTGAGATAACCCTCTACATCCTTAGGTTAGATTAAGTAGTGTGTAAGCCTAGGGACCGATGAGCTCAGCAGTTTGGTTCCATAGTCCTTACCACAAATTTCCAATTTCATTTACATTATAAATACGATTACCTGCATGAAATAATTTATCCTGCAATGTTTTAAGGATATCATATATCTTGTCTATGTTCGCCTTGTCAAACGCTTGTGGTCTAGCCATGGGGGTGGATAATGGCTTCCTAAGACTAATATTAGGATGCTGTTCTCTAAAGCACGCCAGCCCATCTTTGCCTGCCATTTCTTTGGTGAAACAGTGTGTTATTTCGTTACCTGGATTGCTAATTGCAGCAGGTCATTCACTGAAATTCCATAACATCGCTTTTCCATAATTAAAGATTTTTTTCCTCTTGTTATTCACTGAACGTTGCCCTTAAGTTGCTCATAATCTTTTTACTACTAACTGCATCTCTATTTTTCTTCGTTTTATCGTATTAGGAGGAATATTGAATTGTTTAGCTGCTTCTGTAAAAAGAATGCTATGATTCTTTACTGCTGCTATTGTCTTTTGCATTGCAACAGGATCCCATTTTAGTTGCTTTTTTTCTGAGGGTGTTTTCTTGGTATCTTGAAGCACTTGCAGACCCTTACAGAAGAGCAGAATAACGGATATTAGTTTTAAGCATAAAACGATTTGTAATATCTCAGTTTCAATTGTTATACTAAGCATAAAATATGGAATTAGCTGTATCTCACTGGGATAACCAGGTTGAAAATGAACTGTCGGGAATAGTCGCCATCCGACTGCAAAACTGTCCACTTTGGCCATCTTGGTCACTTTTCCCGACGTGTTGCGTTACCAGTTTTCTCGATCGGACGGTATGTCTGTATCTGGTTCACACTTGAAACAATACAAGGAAAAGGCAGTGACTTATACGTGCAAGCCAAAAGGCATTGCTTGAATCATGATATCGCTGAAACCTATTGTTCCACATAAAAGTGAAGCTATTAAAGTATATGTGTGACTTAACATACATCAAACTGTTGAAAAACCTAAACGTTTTCACAGAATGATAACGGAGCAAGCTTCCTTTGTCAAAGTCATTGACAAGTCTGGTGGTGTCGATTGCACCTACTTTGGCCACTTGTTGGTAGCAAGCATTACTGTTGAAGACATCAGAGAAGCTGTGGCCACTTTCCCCAATGTAGGGCCAAGCATTGTAATTTTCTTTAAATGGGCTGTGTCACCCCTTAACGGTCGTATGGGCATGTATAGGAAATATGTGTCTCTTATTTTGCTCTACACAACAACATATTCAAAGCCTATCAGAATCGAAGTGTATCCCTTGGGTAGGTGGCCAAAGTCGTGGGATACGTCCTAATGTCATGTCGGATCTCCTTTTGTGCAGCATAATGCAGCAACTCGACGTAGCATAGACTCAACAAGTCGTCGAAAGTACCCTGCAGAAATTTTGAGGCACGCTGCTTATTTAGTTGCCGGTGCTGGATTTTGTGCACGAACTGACCTTTCGGTTATGCCCCATAAATGTTCGAACAGATTCATGTTGGTCAGTTTATGTGGCCCTTCATCCACTCAAATTGTCCAAAACGTTCCTCAAACAAATCGCGAAAAAATGTGGCCCGATGCGTTGTCATCCATAAAAATTCAATCGTTGTTTGCGACCATGAATGGCTGAAAATGGTCTCAGCTGTTTTAATTAGACCAGATCACGTAGTCAATTCCATCTAAACAGAGACCGCATCATTATGGAGCCACAACACGCTTGCACGATGCCTTGTAGACAATTTGGGTCCGTGACTTCGTGGTGCCTGCTCCACATTCAAACTCTATCATCTGCTCTTACCTATTGAAATCGGGACTCATGAGACCAGGTCACAGTTCTCACAACGTCTACGGTCCAACCAATATCGCACGAGCCCTGCAAAGGCGCTTCAGGCCATGTCGTACAGTTAGCAAAGGCTCTCGCGTCGGTCCTCTGCTGCCATAGCCCATTTGCGCCAAATTTCGCCGCACTGTAATAATGGATACGTCCAATATTGAGTCGGCGGTTATTTCGCACAGTGTTGCAAGTGTGTTAGTACTGGCAACTCAAACGCCGCTGCTCCTGGTCATTAAGAGAAAGCCGTCGACCACTGCATTTTCCGTGGTGCGAGGTAATTCATGAATTTTGGTATTCTCGGCACACTCTCCATGCTGTGCGTCTCGAAATATTGACTTCTCTAACAGTTTCCGAAATGGAATATCCCATGAGTCTAGCTACAAGTACCTTTCCACATTCAAAAATACTACCGTCACCTCTACACTTGCGTCGCTATCCGATGACATTTCTCACCTCATTGTATAGGTTGTGTACCACTTCATTCCGTGATGACGCCATCGCAATTGGTAGAACAAGAACGCTAAGATGAAACCATACCGTCTTCCCAGACGTTTGTGGCAATGATCGTTCAACAAAGTGCAGAACAGTCAATCTCTCCCCGGCGTATTAACTAAAATTCAGTACTGTGTGTCGGCCTCTGTAGAGAACCAGCCACAATGTATTGACAGCTATATAAAATTCACGGACATGTTTTATCTGAAAATTTAATCGACCGACATTTACAGGTATATCAAGACTGACCCACTACATACAGTAAAACAATCGAGATGTGAATGTGTGGACTGCGTGAGAGATGATCAACACAGCTCGCCGATTAAGAAACACAGATGTTTTTCTGTGACTATTATGAAGTCCAAAACACGCGACGGGATGCTCATGTGCAGCCACCTCGTCTTGCATTCGAACAGTTTGATTCATCCATAGAAAAGGAGTAAGCAAGTGTGCCAGGTTCCTCCTCCGAGGAAGGTAATATGCTTTGCACAAGACATAGGTATCCAGGATCCCAGTTTTCTGAAGCAGGTTAAAGGAACGCGATGTTGCAGGACTGCACTTTGTATCTTCCCCGTATCCGACTTCCAATTACGTGTAGTCATTTTAATTACAGGAGGATTAATTATAACTCCCAAACAAATATATCGATCCTCAACCGTTTTCCACGAAGTGATAGAATTTTCAAAACCCCATAGATTCGTCGATACATATGCCTTGGTTGATGTGGGCACCAGATACAAGTCAAAATCCATCCACAGGACCTTGCAGCAACGGAATTTCAGAAGGAGATCCGTGTAGCGCCATCACACGTTCGGTGTATGCGCGCACCGAGATCGTCTCACTCAAGATTTGTCATCATTGTAAACGAGCGGTGATCCTTATACGGCGGGCATCAAGTGATAGAACAAATAAAGACACTGAAAAGTAAACCCTTGGATATGTTAATCAGGGGTGTTAGTTTGCCACTGACAGCCGCCAAACGTAGAATACACGAAAAAATTCAAAGAAGGCCCTTCCGTGGGAAAAAAAAGCTTAAAGTACCTGCAACAAGAAGCAATGACTGTCACTGTCAAACGCCCTGACAAAATCCAAAAAAGCTGGAGCACAAAAAAATGCAAAACAGCGGTCGCTGATGCGGCAATACGACATGCAACTACCAGGATCAGAATAGTAGGACTACGAATACAACTTGATGGTCGCCAAAAACTTGCTACAGACAACACAGCACTCTCCACAGTCTCATAATTCGAATTTAATAAGGTAATAGGGAGAAATTTACGTTGCTTCCTGACCAGAAATTTCAGAACTCAACGCAATTTTGCCATTCTTAAAAGAATATGGCACCAACATCCCTTCGAACACTTCGTTCGTATATAACGTAAAAGTGGTGCCCAACAGAGGGAAAAAATAAACATCAAATTCTTCTGGCAGGCACTCCAGCCCCTGCGCTTTACGAGAAGGGGATGTGGCAATAAAATCATGAATATCGCCATATTGAAAATCATCTAAAAGTGCAATATTAGGTGCACGCATAAGTATACGTTCCAGGGTCGGAATAAGCGAATTGGCGGACATGTCAGCAGAAACTGGTACCTCTTATAGCCCGACGTATAATTGGTGGTAGTTGTGCCATATGTGCTGTGCCGTCACAACATTTCCGTCATCCGCCGTGAGAGACGTACTACACGCACGTCTACGGCGAGTCTGACGTCTAATCAGTTGATTTTTTTTTCATTAATTACGGCCTCATTGGACCACTTCAGTCAATCATTTCTGGTCCTCTTCTTTGGTATTTTCCCCTTCCGAGTGGCCCAGTATCTCTTCATTCGTTCCGATGCTTTTCGTCGTTCCTTATCTGTAAATACCCTTTTCATTGTATGTCGTTTGTCAATTTTTGGTTTAAATCTTATTTCTGTGTCCCTCAACTTCTTTAAATTTGGCGTTTTGTTCTGCAAATCATCCAGAGTTATTTCCAGTTCTTCCATATCCTCTCTTATTTCCTTAAGCCATCCTCCTTGTTGTTTCAAATTCCAGAGTTTCTCAATAATTTTCCTTGATAATCTGGTTTCTGGTGTCCTCAGAATGTGACCACAAAAAGAGATCCTTTTCTTTCGTATAGTATCAGTGATGGGCTCCAGTTCTCTGTATACCACTTCATTTGGAACTATCCGCCATTGCCCAGCTTTTTTATATTTCTTATTTATGCATGTTCTAGCAATTCTTCTCTCTACTTTTAAAATTTTGTCGATTCTGTTTTTCTGGGTGACTTTAAAAAGAGTTTCACTTCCGTATGTAACCTCTGGTTGAACCACCGTCTTGTAATGTTTTAATTTTGTTTTAATTGATAGACATTTTTTATTATACGTAGACCATGTTAGTTTTTGAGCTTTTATCATTTTATTAGTTCTTGCTCGCCATGCAGGTTTCTCGTAAAATTTATGTGTTATAATTTCACCCAGGTATTTAAATTGTTTCACTATTTTAATTTCCCTATTGTTCACTGTGATGTGATCTCTTACAAGTGGATCCGTTACCATTATTTCAGTCTTTTCAAATGATATCTGGAGTCCTAATTTTTGTGCTATATTTTGTAAGCTTGTTATTTGTTTCGTGGCTTCCTGAATATTATTAGCTAGTAAGGCTAGGTCATCAGCAGATCCCAAGCAATTTAGGTTTATTTTATCTTTCTTAGTTCCAATTTTAATATTCATAGGATTTTCCTTGTACCATTCTCTTATTACATATTCAAGAGCACAATTGAATAGCAATGGTGATAAACAATCTCCCTGTCTCAACCCTGTTTTAATCGTAAATGGTTGAGATATTTCTCTAAATTTTACTTTGGATTTGGTGTTTGTTAAGGTTAACTGTATCATTTTTATTAATTTAGGATGAAGTCCAAAATTCCTTAATATTTTCATCATTGAAGATCTATGGATGCAATCATACGCCTTTTTGAAATCTACAAAGGTTATGACTAGTTGTTTTTGCCTTCTTTTGTTGACATCCATAACTAACTTCAAGGTGATTATCTGTTCTGGGCAGCTTCTCCAGGATCTAAATCCTCCTTGATATTCTCCCAGTTCCAGTTCTAATTGATCTTTACAGCGGTTGTATAGTATTCTTGACATGATCTTATACGTGCAGTCCAAAAGGGAAATTCCTCTATAGTTGTCTGGATTTGATTTTTCTCCTTTCTTATGTAATGGATGTATTATAGCAGTAGTCCAGTTTTCTGGTAATTTCTCTTCATTCCAGATTTTTGCTATGCATTGGTGTAATGCTATCTTTACTGGTTCTGCTGCATATTTCCAAAGTTCAGCAAACGTTTGATCTTCTCCACTTGCTTTGCAGTTTTTGAGTTCTTTCAAAGCTCTGTAGACCTTATTAATTGTAGGTGGATTTATATTTTCTGCTGGTGTTTCAATTGGGGTTTCTGTGTTTATCTGAAGAAGTTCTGGGGGATCTTCACAATTTAGTAACTTGTTAAATGTTTCTGCTAGAATTTCTGTATTTTTACTATTGCTATGGGCTAGGTTATTATCTTTTATCTTCTAACATTAATGTAGGAGGATCATATCTTTGTAATTGTCTGCCAAATATTTTGTAATAGTCTCTTGAGTTTGTTTTTTCACTATTTGTTTCTATCATTAGAAGTATATCTTTTTGGTACTGACGTTTAACTCTCCTTATTATTTTTTGTGTTGTCTTCCTTTCTTTTGTGATTTTTCTGTTTTTTCATTTTGATGCCCTAACCAGGCTTGGTGTCGATCCAACACTGCTTTATCACATTCATCGTTCCACCACTGGTGTTTTTTCCAACCTAATCAGTTGATATAAAGAAATTATTTCATTTGCTTCGAAGGATCGTTAACCCGTCCATTGGATGCTGCTTCAGCTGTAACAGTTACATCTTTACATACCTGAATGAGAGCTGTCATGAAGGTCACGTATGTAGTAAGATTCCTGAGACCTCAGAAATTCCCGCTCTCTGTCAGCACAGAACAGTATCAACGATTGTCGGTGCCCGTCTTCGCCAGTTGAATCAACCATACGGAAATGGAAGCTTATCGCGCGGTTGTACGGAGCCTACAGTCCACACTTTCCGGGTCACCTTATCCAGTGAGGGGTTCTCCAAGTGTGCCACATTCAGCATCCAAGGCGATCGAAACAATTTAACCACTTGATTCAAGGTGACAGTCATCGCACGGTGGTCCGCGAAGGTGGTGGAAATGACATCAACAGCCAAAATCTTATCACGCATCCAGTCCAATAAATAAAATCGGCCAGTTCCACTCGACGAGGAATCGATACAGCACACGGTTCAACTGCGCAAGAGATAGCTGTCCCACTAAGTGTGCTCTGGTTATTGCTGAACGGTGTATCATTAAGAAGCATATTGGCATAATGCGTGTGCTAGTGCAAATATATCTGAAGAGTAACGAAGAGAGTGACATAAATGTCATCAGTGAGGACTTGTTACAGTAAGGCGATATCGAAGTGGTTACCGTATCAGCTAAGGAAAGAATCACGGTAATTTCAAGAATGATTGCCCATCGAAGTCGCGGGGTCCAAACGATACATATCGAACGTGCGATCGTAAATCGATCATGCGGCTCTGGTGGCGAGCATTATGATCAATTATTTGTGATCGTCATTGTTATCTATTTTCCGTCGTTCCTTTAGTTGCCGTACATCTCCGAGAATTACTTGTGAGTTCCTAGGGAAACCCAGACGATTTATGTCGGCAGTGAGTGGGATGCCTGGTTTTCTTGACGTATCTTTGGCGGATTCTCTTACATGGCAACATCTAATTCCATGCTTATGCAGCATAGAAAACTGTTCGACTTTTTGTCGCAAGTATGGGGTACTACCAGACGAGGGAAGGAGGGACTATGCAGACTGTGGTGGTACGAAGTGTGTAAAACTTCGTCAGAACAGTTTCGATGCTGAAATACTGTTACAGTTTCATTGCGGATAGTGTGGAAAACGAACGAGTATCAGGAATAATACATGGTTCGACTCTTCCAAATTATCCATCAAGATCAGCGTAATGGACTTTCACATGACGACAGCACCGACGACGAGTAAGGTGTCTCCTTTGTAATTACAAGTATTTTTGTAAAGCTCTTATTTTGTCGTCGCTGCAGTGACAACCGTAAACATAACTCACAACGCCCACCACCAGAGTCGCATGATCGATTTCCGATCGCGTGTCCGACATGTATCGTTTGGACCCCGCGAGTTCGATAGGCAACCATTCTTGGCAATTACCAGAATCATCAGACAGTTATGATACGATTAATACTCAAAGTTATTACGATGTAAGTTCGTTGAAGTGTCATATATCATACATTTGAGTGTGATAGACCACGACCGAGAAGCTACCTGATTTCTTTCCCTCCCTGTTTTCATCACGACCCTTGTTTGTCAGTGTGCTGTGACTGCAAGCTCTTCTGCCACTACAGTTGCTGAGCCAGGGAGCTAGGCTGCGTGTGCCTAGTTGTCGAGTGGGGCTGCTGTCGGCGAGTGCCTACAAAAGCGCTGGAGCAACTTCTCGCTATGCGGCCAACGCGTCCTGTTCTTTCGCAGTTTGCAGCTATGTTTTCAGGGGTTCTGCATCCTCCCGTATGCCGGCTGCATTCTTTAACTTTTCGCTTGTTTCACATTCGCCTCCATTTTCGAAATGACTGTGTTAGGCTAAGCAGTAGGTATCTCTTGCTTTCCACTGTTACATTTGTTTCTCTGTATGCGTGTTTTCTTCTTTTCTGACGGTATCTTGTGCAGCAGTACGTTTTCTGGCAGGGGTGGTGGAGCTAAAGTGACGTACATCTCTCCCGAAATCTCAATTAGACCAGGTTAAGAGGGGCTCTTTCTTCCTTGTTTCCTAAAGCTACGTGATCCGGTGGGGGGTGTTGAAGTTGAACAAACCTCCTTTTGCTCCTGAACTTCACTGACACTTGTATGCAAACGAGCAATTCCACATTGTAGACGTGATGCATCATCAGGGGTTGTGACACGTTTCCAGGCCCTATTTCGCTCAATAACCGTACAAAGTTCCCGCCGCTGGTTACAGAACTCTCGTGCGGAAGTTGCACTGGACGTTTACGCGTGTAGTGAATTTAAAAGTTTTCCCGGTGAACTGAATGTTCCAACATACACTATTGGCCATTAAAATTGCTACACCACGAAAATGACGTGCTCCAGACGCGAAATTTAACCGACAGGAAGAATATGCTGTGATATGCAAATGATTAGCTTTTCAGAGCATTCACACAAGGTTGGTGCCAGTGGCGACACCTACAGCGTGCTGACATCAGGAAAGTTTCCAACCGATTTCTCATTCACCAACTGCAGTTGACCAGCGTTGCCTGGTGAAACGTTGTTGTGACGCCTCGTGTAAGGAGGAGAAACGCGTACCATCACATTTCCGACGTTGATAAAGGTCGGATTGTACCCTATTCCGGTTTATCGTATCGCGACATTGCTGCTCGCGTTGGTCGAGATCCAATGACTGTTAGCAGAATATGGAATCGGTCAGTTCAGGAGGGTAATACGAAACGCCGTGCTGGATCGCAACAGGCTCGTATCACTAGCAGTCGAGATGACAGGCATCTTATCCGTATGACTGTAACGGATCGTGTAGCCCCGTCTCGATCCCTGAGTCAACAAACGAGGACGTTTGCAAGACAACAATCATCTAACAATCTGCACGAACAGTTCGACGACGTTTGCAGCAGCATGGACTATCAGCTCGGAGACCGTGGCTGCGGTTACCCTTGACACTACATCACAGACAGGAGCGCCTGCTATAGTGTACTCAACGACGAACCTGGGTGCACGAATGGCAAAACGTCATTTTTTCGTATGAATCCAGGTTCTGTTTACAGCATCATGATGGTCGCATCCGTGTTTGGCGTCATCACTGTGAACGCACATTAGAAGCGTGTATTCCTCATCGCCATACTGGCGTATCACCCGGCGTGATGGTATGGGGTGCAATTGGTTACACGTCACGGTCACCTCTTGTTCGCATTGACGGCACTTCGAACAGTGGACGTTACATTTCAGATGTGTTATGACCCTTGTCTCTACGCTTCATTCGATCCCTGCGAAACCCTACATTTCAGCAGGATAATGCACGATCGCATGTTGCAGGTCCTGTACGGGCCTTTCTGGATACAGAAAATGTTCGACTGCTGCCCTGGCCAGCACGTTTTCCAGATCTGTCACCAACTGAAAACGTCTGGTCAATGGTGACCGAGCAACCGGCTCGTCACAATACGCCAGTCAGTACTCTTGATGAACTGTGGTATCGTGTGGAAGCTGCATGGGCAGCTGTACCTGTACACGTTATCCAAGCTCTGTTTGACTCAATGCCCATGCGTATCAAGGGCGTTATTACGGCCAGAGGTGGTTGTTCTGGGTACTGATTTCTCAGGATCTATGCACCCAAAATGCGTGAAAATGACATGTCAATTCTAGTATAATACATTTGTCCAATGAATACCCGTTTATCATCTGCATTTCGTCTTGGTGTAGCAATTTTAATGGCCAGTAGTGTATTTTGATCTCGCAGCCGGTCGTCGTTTAATGCAACCCTCGGTATTTCAATTGGGCGCCTTTCAGTCATCTTCTGGTGAGCCATCGGAAACTGACAGGTGCCCACTTGAAATCTCTTGGGATGCCTTATACAAGGACAGGGTTCAATTCCAAAAT
This sequence comes from Schistocerca serialis cubense, assembly GCF_023864345.2. Lineage (NCBI taxonomy): Eukaryota > Metazoa > Arthropoda > Insecta > Orthoptera > Acrididae > Schistocerca > Schistocerca serialis. The sequence goes on from NC_064646.1 coordinate 27,293,047, forward strand.
TCGTTTGAAAGTTTACGGGTACAGGTTATCAGTAAATGTTCGGTGGAGTGTCAAATGGCAGATGTTTTTCGTAGTCCAATGTAAAAACCGTGAGCACGGCACCCGCCGTTGATAACTTCGGATGGAATATTTTTCTTTAAATCAGCGGCGGGCCGGAGTGGCCGAGCGGTTCTAGGTGCTACTGTCTGGAACCGCGCGACCGCTACGGTCGCAGGTTCGAATCCTGCCTCGGTCAAGAATGTGTGGGATGTCCATAGGTTGGTTAGTTTTAAGTAGTTCTAAGTTCTAGGGGACATAACTTCAGAAATTAAGTCCCATAGTGCTCAGAGCCATTTGAACCATTTACATTAATGTGAAAACTTCTCGTTGGTCACAGACAAAAGAACCCCCTCTATGTGGCAGGCTACCAGCAGTTAGGTCACTGGGGCATTCAGGTGGTACGTTAAACACCCTAACACTCCCAACACTGTACCATGAATGCACAATCTTAACGTGACTCATACTTCCATCACTGTGTTTAAACTTTCGCGGACTGCCATTTTCCTTCTCAACCATTTCACACAAGCCTCTGTTGGTGAGTTTCAAAAACAATGAATACTGAACAAGATCTAACTGAAAAGTGTCGGCAATCTCATCTAACAATTTTAACTCTTCACATATCCACTGAAGAATTACGAATGCCTTGGGGTGTAAAGAATTGCGGTCAAAAACACATCGATAGTGTTTGCGCGGTTAATTGCTGATTACAGCTCAGAACATAAATCTCGTCCACACATGCTGGTCGTCTCCGCAAGCACCGATCGTCGGCGTAAACACTGGCCATAGCACAGCAGAGCGCTGCCACCACACGCCAGTAACGTGCTCAGCATAGGCGGTATCGACAACTTTGGTTGTGCTACCACACCTCCAGGACCGATCCTAGCTTCCTTATGTAACGGAATTCACATCCCTTACGCTCCCATTACATGTCCACATTTACTTATGGAAGGCACAGACGTCGGGCGATGACGCGTGTTTGCAAGATTTCATCTACATCTACATCTACATGACTACTCTGCAATTCACATTTAAGTGCTTGGCAGAGGGTTCGTCGAACCACAATCATACTATCTCTCTACCATTCCACTCCCGAACAGCGCGCGGGAAAAACGAACACCGAAACCTTTCTGTTCGAGCTCTGATTTCTCTTATTTTATTATGATGATCATTCCTACCTATGTAGGTTGGGCTCAACAAAATATTTTCGCATTCGGAAGAGAAAGTTGGCGACTGAAATTTCGTAATTAGATCTCGCCACGACGAAAAAGTCTTTGCTTTAATGACTTCCATCCCAACTCGCGTATCATATCTGCCACACTCTCTCCCCTATTGCGTGATAATACAAAACGAGCTGCCCTTTTTTGCACCCTTTCCATGTCCTCCGTCAATGCCACCTGGTAAGGATCCCACACCGCGCAGCAATATTCTAACAGAGGACGAACGAGTGTAGTGTAAGCTGTCTCTTTAGTGGACTTGTTGCATCTTCTAAGTGTCCTCCCAATGAAACGCAACCTTTGGCTCGCCTTCCCCACAATATTATCTATGTGGTCTTTCCAACTGAAGTTGTTCGTAATTTTAATACCCAGGTACTTAGTTGAATTGACAGCCTTGAGAATTGTACTATTTATCGAGTAATCGAATTCCAACGCATTTCTTTTGGAACTCATGTGGATCACCTCACACTTTTCGTTATTTAGCGTCAACTGCCACCTGCCACACCATATAGCAATCTTTTCTAAATCGCTTTGCAACTGATACTGCTCTTCGGATGACCTTACTAGACAGTAAATTACAGCATCATCTGCGAACAACCTAAGAGAACTGTTCAGATTGTCACCCAGGTCATTTATATAGATCAGGAACAGCAGAGGTCCCAGGACGCTTCCCTGGGGAACACCTGATATCACTTCAGTTTTACTCGATGATTTACCGTCTATTACTAAGAACTGCGACCTTCCTGACAGGAAATCACGAATCCATTCGCACAACTGAGACGATACCCCATAGGCTCGTAGCTTGATTAGAAGTCGCTTCTGAGGAACGGTGTCAGAAGCTTTCCGGAAATCTAGAAATACGGAATCAGCTTGAGATCCCCTGTCGATAGCGGCCATTACTTCGTGCGAATAAAGAGCTAGCTGCGTTGCACAAGAACGATGTTTTCTGAAACCATGCGATTACGTATCAATAGATCGTTCCCTTCGAGGTGATACATAATGTTTGAATACAGTATATGCTCCAAAACCCTGCTGCAAACCGACGTCAATGATATAGGTCTGTAGTTCGATGAATTACTACTACTACCCTTCTTAAACACTGGTGCGACCTGCGCAATTTTCCAATCTGCAGGTACAGATCTATCGGTGAGCGAGCGGTTGTATATGAGTGCTAAGTAGGGAGCTATCGTGTCAGCGTAACCTGAAAGGAACCTAATCGGTGTACAATCTGGACCTGAAGACCTGCCCGTATCAAGCGATTTGAGTTGCTTCGCAGCCCCTAAGATATCTACTTCTAAGAAACTCATGCTAGCAGCTGTTCGTGTTTCAAATTCTGGAATATTCCATTCATCTTCGCTGGTGAAGGAATTTCGGAAAACTGCGTTCAATAACTCCGCTTTAGCGGCACAGTCGTCGGTAACAGTACCATCGGCACTGCGCAGCGGAGGTATTGACTGCGTCTTGCCGCTTGTCTACTTTACATACGACCAGAATTTCTTCGGATTTTCTACCAAATTTCGAGACAATGTTTCTTTGTGGAACCTATTAAAGGCACCTCGCATTTGGTGCTTAAGTACTCGCATCTATTCAACCTTACTTAATCTATGAAAACTGATGTGTATTGTGATACACTTCCAAAGAATTACATAACTTTGGGCCATGAAACACACTTTTTCCTTGGAATATAATCTTTTTACACATTTCTCTATGTACGTTCTCTCTGTATTATTTTAATTTAATTATTATATACTTTTTTCCTTGTTGTGTGTAAAAAAAGTATTTTGTATTAATTTCATATTTCTCGGCTAGCTATCGAGGTTATATATCAGGTTACGATTTACTTCCAATGATGCCCGTGGACTCTGCGCTATGACATAATTTCCAATGAAATGTTGTCTTTCAATTCTATAATTACTTCATAACTCATTGCCCCCGCTCCCTCTCTCTTTTTAGTTTTATTTATATACATTATTATCTACTCATTTCATCTGCCCGCAAACTTGCATGTAGTTTCCAAATCATTTGCGCTGTTAAGATATAAAGTTTATTCCTTTATCACTTCTTTTGCATATTTTTCATTTACTGTATTTCTCTATTTATATTACTTGTTCTTTTAATTATGTCTGTTTGAGTGCTACCTATCGGGACTTCACGTTCCTACTAGCATGAGCAGAAACTGCCTGTTAATCTGCCTAGGAATGAATCTGCTTAGGAATGAATCTGCCTAAGAATGAATATTGGATTTCAGCTGAAGTGGTGTGAACACACAAAGGTACTTGCACACAGAATGTCATCAGCATGTTATGCCCTTACAATCCTATCATCAGTGTGTAACATGCAGTGTCCTTTAGTTGCATACTATTCACATGTATACTCAATTCTTAGCTATGGCATTCTTTTTTATGGAACAAATACACAAAATATGAACACAATTTTCAAACTCCAGAAAAGAGCCATAAGAATTGTGGCGGTTATTGTGTATCATCAAAATGGGCAAATGCAATGAATATGGATGTTACAATGCTCTATGGTATCCTGCGCTTTGAATTCACTCTGTTTTTTTTAGCAGTTACATTGATTTGGTTTTGTAAATGATACTGACAATATTATACACCTGTATAATGCATTATTCATACTACAACTTCTCCCGTATAATTATTTTGTTCAAATTGCACAAGAATTCCACCTGACGTAATGTAATAAAATTGACTCTAAGTTGTGTTCATATCACTAAAATTACAGATCGCACATCAGAGCATTTATAATATTTGTCGTCGATGGATTTGATTATTCTAAGCCAATTCATCATGAAAAGGAACCACAGAATACCACCCGCACACAACACAGACATATGCTACCAGAAATATTTTTCTCCGTGATTCGTCCGTAGTTTAACTTTGGCCTCGTACATCAGCAATGAAATCTTGTTCAACAATAAATACCATCAGCACTGTTCTTAGAAAATGCAGTCTGAATCGATTAATTTTTTTTTTTATATAAGTAGAGTTCAGTACCACCAGTGCACATTTATTTCTTACACATCGGAATATTGTTTGCAGTTTCAAGTAATTTAAATTTGCCGCTGTGATAAAAGATGGCGGCCAACAAAATATAGAGGATTTCTTTTTTAATTAAGATTTTCCTTTGCTCAATTAACAATTAATCATTTAAATTGATGCCGCCAATAAAACAATTGTTAAATTGTTTTCCAAATTAGTTTAACACAAACCCATGCTGATTTCAACTAGAAGTACAGACGAAGTTGCTATATAATCGTAACCAACAATGGCTGCACTTCTTACAGCTATGATAAAACAATTATTACAAATTTATAATAAAAAGAGGAAGTGAATTTTCAATAATTAATCATAAATAGTTTTAACGTATTTGGCTCTATTTGTTTTCACCAGCAAATGAACATAAAAGTACAATAATTTTACATTAAATGTTTTTCATTCAACAGACCTCAAATCGATTCGCGTCTTGCATCAGCGACGTACATCAGAAGAAGACGACAAAAGGGTACAAAACAAAAGAAAAGAATGACATAGATTAACGAAGAATGTGAGAAGAATATTGTCTCTCTTTTACATAATTATCATCTTTTTAAGAAATAATTACTACTACTACTGCTAAGTGATCAGGCCTAGTGGACCGCACGCATCTACAAGTTTCCTCCTCCACAGTATTCTGTCCATTGCTGCTATCCGCCATTCGTCCACATCTATTGACATTTGTTTTAAATCTTCATGGAGTCCATCCCTCCAACGCTTCTTGGGTCTCCCTGGCGGTCTCTTTCCTATAGGTGTGAAATCCAGGAGCTTCTGAGACCATCTGTGATCCTCCATCCAGGCCACATGGCCGGCCCACTGCATTCGTTTGTCTTTGACAGTTCCTGCTATGTTGGGCTGCTGGTATAGTTCCTCAAGCTCTTGGTTGTATCTGATCCTCCATTCCCCTGTATCTGCATCCAGAACCGGACTGAAGATCTTCCGAAGCACTTTTCTCTCAAAAACAAGGAGCTTATGGAAGTCCTGTTTCCGGATACTCCATGTCTCACAGCCATATAGAACAACAGGCTGGATCAGGGTTTTGTACAATCGAATCTTAAACTGTCTGGAGAGAGATTTGGACCGAAGCAATTGTGCTAGGCTGTGGTAAGATCGGTTTTCTGCTTGTATTCTGGCATTGATCTCTGCTTCACATGACGAGTTCTCAGTGAAAAGTGCCCCTAGGTATTTGAATTCATGCACTCTCTTGTAGGAATGGTCCCCAACCTGAAGTGATTGTAGATGATCAGCAGTCTGACAATGACCACGCGTCATAACGAGGTACTCTGTCTTAGCTTCGTTAATGTTTAGCCCAAATTTGCTGGCAGCCTCCTTTAGTGCTTTGGTCATTTGCTCCAACTCCTCTTCCGACCTAGAGAGTAAACAGATGTCGTCTGCATAGGCTAAGTATGCCAGTCTCTTTTCTTCGATTACAATCCCTTCGTTCTCTTGGAAGGTCTCGCCTACGATCTTCTCGAGGGCAAAGTTGAACAGGATAGGGGACAACCCATCTCATTGCCTAAGTCCTGTCACAATTTCAAATTCCTCAGTTACGCAATTTTCCATCTTCACCTTTGCATGTGTTTCGTTCAGACAGATCTTTATCAGATTGATGAGTTTCTCTGCTATGCCAAACTCCCTTAAACAGTTGAGCAGGCTGTTGCGATGTATGCAATCATAGGGCTTCTTAAAATCAACGAATAAAATATGCAAATCTTTACCATATTCACCCAGTTTCTCAGTGAGCTGCCGGAGACTGAAGATGTTATCTACTGTTGACCATCCTGGCCGGAAACCTCCCTGGTACTCCCCAATCACCGATTCTGCCACTGGCTGCTATTTTAGCTGCTCCCTGTAAATACATTTACTTGTCTGTTGTACACATCAAAAATAACATTGGTAATTACTGCACAAAAAGTTCTGCCCATTACCATCGAACAAGAGCTAGACTCAACTTACATTTGCCAAGAAAAAATAAACATAAAACTCAAAACAGCATTTTCTACCAAGGAATAAAACTGTACAATAAATTACCAAAACAAGTAAAAGAAATTTCAAAAGTACACTTATTTACAAAGGCAGCACGAAAGTAGCTGTCATGCAATACACTTTATACATGAAGGATTACTTAGATAAAACAGAGCAGGGGTTTGGTAAAAAATGTTATACGAGTAAATAATTATAATGATTACAAAACATCCAACATTCCACATAACACCTCCACACTATGTTTTTTTTTCCTTTTCTAGAAAAACTTACCCCCAAACTATGCATTGCAGAATACTAACATCTCTTCCTCTTTCTAAGCTCAACGTCTCACTCATTGTAGAGCGATGCTGACTCAGTTTTTCAGGATAGCAAATGGGAAGTTGTGGTACAGACAATGGCCCAGAGATCGCCAGTGTGTGTGTGTGTGTGTGTGTGTGTGTGTGTGTGTGTGTGTGTGTGTGTGTGTGTTTCTGTATGTAGTCAGTGAAATGTTATGCAACAGTATAGCGTGTGCAGTGACTGATAGTGAGATATGCGTGAACTGTGTGACATTACATTAATTAGTAAGTTATTTGTAAAAAAAATATTGTAAACCAGGAGTAAATATAATGATTGTCTCTAACTAGAAATGTGTAAATGTATATGTGTACGAATTAGCTCATTTTAAATTGATCTTAACTTGTAAATACTTTGACATGTCCTGTACCCTTGTAAATAGAGATCTACGGATGAATAAAGCTACTACTGCTACTACAACTCTGAATTGGCGACGTAGTACATCTTACTGACAAGTTACTGGTGTTAACAGCACTGACGTGTTTTTATAAGAAAAGTTTGTTCCTCACGTACTTACTCTGGAGTTATTGCATTTTGTGTCGCTTTGACTGTTTATTTCTTTATTTTTCCGTTACATAATGTTTTATTGTAATGGTACTTGCTACTATCGCAATGTGGTAAACCTTATATATCAGCTGTTGCTATAATGACGACAACGTGTTTTTATCTAGTCTTACGACAGACACTGTACTCGAATCGATAATTGGTGTGAACGGGTCCAGTTTATATTTGTTGTTACTTTCATTAACCTTTCATAGTTCTTCCCCTTTTAGTGCAATTTTCTGTTCCCATTTCAGATCTGAAGACGGCTGAATGTTCAACCGAGACTAGATTAATGTAAATTGATAGTGGAGTTCCTATCAAAAATTGTCATTAATTTCCATCAGCCTATATATATATATATATATATATATATATATATATATATATATATATATATATGTGTGTGTGTGTGTGTGTGTGTGTGTGTGTGTGTGTGTGTGTGTGTGTGTGTGTGTGTGGGTGGTCTCATTATACTTAGCTACAAACTGGTTTGTCAACCTAAGAGGCAGAGACATTATTTGCCATTATGGCACTGCTATTGCTAATCATACGTCCTACTGAAATTTGTGTTTTAAATAATTCATTAGTTTTTGAAAAATATAAATTAATGTAGTCAGCGGAAAGCCAGGTCTGCATGTTTAAATTTACCGTAGTGATGCGCCAAGGGCCAAATAAAATAATAATTCGACATGAAGCTCAAACTGCAAAGTTATTCATTACGCAGCATGTGTTTTGCATACAGTACGAAACACCAGCGCACGGCATTATAGACGATGGCCAACTCCACAGTGAGACTAGAACGTATCGATGTTAATGGCCACAAGCTACACTATCGTGTAACTACAGTTATCTTCGGACAGTAGCAACAATGATTTTGAAACAGTTTCGATGAAACTGTGGAAATATAGCAACAACTGCTCAGCGCCAGTAACTATCTTGAAAAGTGTTCAAGTGCTTTGCTCCGTGTACTAATATAATTTTACTTCTATTACTGGCATTATAGATGTTAAAAACTGAATGCAGTTTACGTTCGTACAAGTACAGGTCACACCAATGAGCCCACAATAACAAAATTTTATACCTATATTCTCCTGTATTGAATATTAATGGCGTGCTTTTCAACAATTCTCCGTCTATTGTTTAATCAGTTTTTATGAGTCGCTGTGGCGATCTCTTTCATCAAACACAATGCGAAACATATGGTTGCGAGACCTCGGATGTTAAGCACAGAATTTCAAATAAAACACCTTTCAGCCGTCTAAATTTCAAAACTATTCTTTTATTGGGCTACTAATTTCGGCGATGTATTACGCCATCTTCAAGCCCCCCTTATCGACGTGTAGGAAGAATCCACCTTTGTCCTTGTGAAAACAATGGCTTGCATTCAAAGACTGGTATTCGTAGATTTCTACTCGAGACAGCTATCAACTGGGAATCTTCCTGCACGTCGGTCAGGGGGCTTGGAGATTGAGTAACGTATAGCCGAAACTGCTATCCCAATAAAATAAGAACTAGGAAATTTAGACTCGCAATACAAACAGTTATACGGATCAGATAGTAGAGTTGTCGACCGTTGGTCTGGGAGTGGTTTCCACGGCATTCTCAGCAAAATTGTAAGGAGTGTGGTATCAGACTGTCATTTATGAAAAAAATAAACAGGTGGAAGCCGCATTTTAGATAATACATAAAACAGAAAGCCCGTACTATCACCTCAAAATATTATTCGTAAATAATTTAGCTCTGACCACTAACTGCAGATATCGTAATAAAACTCGTTAGCCTATTCGTTTGGTATTTCGGCACTCGGAGGCCTGCGTCGGTCTTTGAAGCGCCAGGTTGTCCACGTGAAGAATCACTTCGACTCTGGAACACGTTTCCCTTGCTGCTAGTGTCAGACATGGCGACATAAGTTGCATATGTTTGGCAACTCTATGTGCGTTGACTTACTGAGTGCCTAACAATTAACCTGCTACATTCAATAGATATCTTTATTTCATAAAATCGAGTTAGTAGGTTTATACGTCTCACGGTAACTCCACAAAGGAATTATAACTAATTTTTCTTTTTACGTTGTGAATTATTTGTCTTATCCTTGGCTGTGTCAACGGAAGAGTAAGCTGCAGTAATTCGGTAGATAAGTCGTAAAGTGTTCGTGTTTTAAAGTCTAGGTAGCCTCAACATTCGCTTTCAGTCTCACAGGACCCTGGCCGTTTACAACCTCTTTTTAAAAAAAAGCTTTAAGCAACCACATAAAAAATCAGTAAGACAATTTAATGAAAACTTCTCCATCAAAAGTCTGCTCGCTGCCTTGAAAAAGTAGCCTGTAGATATGCAGAAAAATTTATGATATTTCAAATCTGCACACATATTAATGCCTCCATTTCCCTTCTTCCGCTGACAAAATTTATTGTTTTTTGTGAATTCACAGTTATATTACTGGATTTAAGGGCAGCATAATTTCTTAATAAGGTTTCGTTATGCGTCTACTCCTACTGCCACACTTCCCGCCCATGTGGCACTCTTGTAATGACACTTTTCTATGATAGGGGACTGCATGGGCACAGACTGTTCATAGTTAAAATTGTGTAATATCTTACTAATTTTCGTGATGATTTAGCCAAGCTTGGTTAAGGTTACCTTGTTTTATTGAAATTACTTTCATCTTAAAGTTCTTCTGTAATCGTCCTTTTTCGTACAGTGCCTACTGTGTTATGTATTTTGGTTAGTTCATTGAACATAAAAGACGCACATATCATCATCAACAATACAACCTCTAACATTACCAAAAACCGATGTACGATGCTCAGCTTATCATTGAACCCCATACCTGCTGAAACAATTAATTAATTTTTTATGAGGTACACGTAAACGCAACATGCATAATCCAGTACCGATTGGATATGTTGCACTAAATTAACATGCGGTATCCTTAAGCACGGAATTTTGTTCTGGATTACGGTGATTAACGTCCCCGTCTGGCCATCCTCTTCAGGTTTATCGTCATTTGATTAAATGTCCCCAGGCTAATCCTGGGTGTTATGGCAGATTGGCTCTAACCGCACTATGACGAATGTTTCGTGCTCTGTTCCGGCCTGAAAGAAACACAGACAGACATCCCGCATTTCTGTCACTGAAAAATGAGTAGCGCTGAGCTCCATTGATTTTTGGAGTTATCGTTAATATTAATCTTCCCCTGTCCCTCCTCCCCCTTACCGTCTGGGGTGAGGCTAGCTTGGATTTGAATACGACGGAAGAAGATGACATGTCGAATGATAGCCCCGTACGTTGCTGACGTATAAAACTTGGTATCTGTGCTATTATTTAAAAATAAGAAATAAAAAGTCTTATGTTTTTGGAAACGATGGAACCAAGAAATTCGTTTGGTTTACTGTTAATAAGTTTCTTGTCTACTCATCCATCTGAGGTATAATGACTTTTCTGGAGACTAGAAATCTACTCTGTAGGAATGAGCATGGGTTTCGAAAAAGACGGTCGTGTGAAACCCAGCTTGCGCTATTCGTCCACGAGACTCAGAGGGCCATAGACACTTGTTCACAGGTAGATGCCGTGTTTCTTGACTTCCGCAAGGCGTTCGATACAGTTCCCCACAGTCGTTTAATGAACAAAGTAAGAGCATATGGACCATCAGACCAATTCTGTGATTGGGTTGAAGAGTTCCTAGATAACAGAACGCAGCATGTCATTCTCAATGGAGGGAAGTCTACCGAAGTAAGAGTGATTTCAGGTGTGCCGCAGGGGAGTGTCATAGGACCGTTGCTATTCACAATATACATAAATGATCTTGTGTGATGACATCGGAAGTTCACTGATGCTTTTTGCAGATGATGCTGTGGTGTATCGAGAGGTTGTAACAACGGAAAATTGTACTGAAATGCAGGAGGATCTTCAGCGAATTGACGCATTGTGCACGGAATGTCAATTCAATCTCAATGTAGACAAGTGTAATGTGCTGCGAATACATAGAAAGATAGATCCCTTATCATTTAGCTACAAAATAGCAGGTCAGCAACTGGAAGCAGTTAATTCCATAAATTATCTGGGAGTACGCATTAGGAGTGACTTAAAATGGAATGACCATATAAAGATGATCGTCGGTAAAGCAGATGCCAGACTGAGATTCATTAGAAGAATCCTAAGGAAATGTAATCCGAAAACAAAGGAAGTAAGTTACAGTACGCTTGTTCGCCCACTGCTTGAATACTGCTCAGCAGTTTCGAGAACATACCTTCACCGAAGAGTCAAGCAGTATATTGCTCCCTCCTACGTATATCTCGCGAAGAGACCACGAGGATAAAATCAGAGAGATTAGAGCCCACACAGAGGCATACCGACAATCCTTCTTTCCACGAACAATACGAGAATGGAATAGAAGGGAGAACCGATAGAGGTACTCAAGGTAACCTCCGCCACACACTGTCAGGTGGCTTGCGGAGTATGGATGTAGATGTAGAAGGTTGCGGAGCAAGACTTTCGATGAGCACACTAATCTCGTTATAAAGTATGCCATTCTGCAGTGTTACTCAAATTACATACACGTTTTGTTTGTAACGACACGAATATAGCGTGAAGTGTAGCGAAACGCAAGAAAACGTGGAAATAGGAGAGCATGACCTACCGATATTTCTGTTTGCTCACTAACGTTATGTAAGCTCTTCTGACTTTTTAAGTAAACTTGACCTTTTAAGAAACCTCGTTCTCTGAAATATTATTTCAAATTATTATAGGAGGGTCCCTCAGAAAATAATGCACCACATTTGTTTCTCAGCCAGTGAGAAAGGTACGAATCCAGAACTTTAGGTACGCGTTATTTGACGTTTCAGGAGTGCCCACTTTAATCTTCCCTTACCTGTGATACACAGCGTAGCTACAGCAGTGTTTCGAAATGGAGCCTGTAGGTGATTTACGGTACAAGCAGCGTGTCGTCATTGAATTTCTCACCACCTGGAGAAAGAAACTGTTGGTAACATTTACACACGTTAGTGTGCAGGTCGTGGAGCATCTGCTGGCAACTGAAATACTGTTAGACACAGGGCTTGAAGGGTAAGGCCATTAAGAGAAGTTGGTTCGGCTGAGGTCCCTAATTTGCAGCTATCGGGGAGCCCATCTACGGCTGTCAAACATGACGTGATGTAACTTGCGGATGTGTTCATTCGTGATGCCGTGATGCCGTATGCACTTTCAGCGAGTTCGGCACCGTAACAACCCAGGTGACTGTTTGATACAGCATCATAACGCTCGGCCAGGCGCAAGTCTGAGGTCCTCAGAATACATCACTACAGGGTTTAACAGATACAGGAGTAGCTCCGTCAGATTTACACTTACTTGGCCCATTTAACGATGGTGTTCTTGGAAGATATGTTAAGGATGCAGGAGGAGCTGACTCGAACAGTGAAGAAACGGCTTCGTGTTAGAACAAGGAGTCATACCGACAGGGCATACACGCCAATATGTCTCGCTCTAGGAAGGCCGTAGAACGGGAAGGAAAATGGAAATGAGAGTATGGCATCGGTTGCCGGGAGACCCCATTCGGTGAAGTTTGGCCGCCAAGTGCAAGTTTTACACTCCTGGAAATGGAAAAAAGAACACATTGACACCGGTGTGTCAGACCCACCATACTTGCTCCGGACACTGCGAGAGGGCTGTACAAGCAATGATCACACGCACGCCACAGCGGACACACCAGCAACCGCGACGTTGGCCGTCGAATGGCGCTAGCTGCGCAGCATTTGTGCACCACCGCCGTCAGTGTCAGCCAGTTTGCCGTGGCATACGGAGCTCCATCGCAGTCTTTAACACTGGTAGCATGCCGCGACAGCGTGGACGTGAACCGTATGTGCAGTTGACGGACTTTGAGCGAGGGCGTATAGTGGGCATGCGGGAGGCCGGGTGGACGTACCGCCGAATTGCTCAACACGTGGGGCGTGAGGTCTCCACAGTACATCGATGTTGTCGCCAGTGGTCGGCGGAAGGTGCACGTGCCCGTCGACCTGGGACCGGACCGCAGCGACGCACGGATGCACGCCAAGACCGTAGGATCCTACGCAGTGCCGTAGGGGACCGCACCGCCACTTCCCAGCAATTTAGGGACACTGTTGCTCCTGGGGTATCGGCGAGGACCATTCGCAACCGTCTCCATGAAGCTGGGCTACGGTCCCGCACACCGTTAGGCCGTCTTCCGCTCACGCCCCAACATCGTGCAGCCCGCCTCCAGTGGTGTCGCGACAGGCGTGAATGGAGGGACGAATGGAGACGTGTCGTCTTCAGCGATGAGAGTCGCTTCTGCCTTGGTGCCAATGATGGTCGTATGCGTGTTTGGCGCCGTGCAGGTGAGCGCCACAATCAGGACTGCATACGACCGAGGCACACAGGGCCAACACCCGGCATCATGGTGTGGGGAGCGATCTCCTACACTGGCCGTACACCACTGGTGATCGTCGAGGGGACACTGAATAGTGCACGGTACATCCAAAACGTCATCGAACCCATCGTTCTACCATTCCTAGACCGGCAAGGGAACTTGCTGTTCCAACAGGACAATGCACGTCCGCATGTATCCCGTGCCACCCAACGTGCTCTAGAAGGTGTAAGTCAACTACCCTGACCAGCAAGATCTCCGGATCTGTCCCCCATTGAGCATGTTTGGGACTGGATGAAGCGTCGTCTCACGCGGTCTGCACGTCCAGCACGAACGCTGGTCCAACTGAGGCGCCAGGTGGAAATGGCATGGCAAGCCGTTCCACAGGACTACATCCAGCATCTCTACAATCGTCTCCATGGGAGAATAGCAGCCTGCATTGCTGCGAAAGGTGGATATACACTGTACTAGCGCCGACATTGTGCATGCTCTGTTGCCTCTGTCTATGTGCCTGTGGTTCTGTCAGTGTGATCATGTGATGTATCTGACCCCAGGAATGTGTCAATAAAGTTTCCCCTTCCTGGGACAATGAATTCACGGTGTTCTTATTTCAATTTCCAGGAGTGTATTTCAGTCGACGCCACATTGGGCGACTTGCGCGCCGGTGGTGAAGGTGAAATGATGACGCGGACAACGCAAAACCCAGTCCACAAAAGGACATGGAAAAATTGCAGAAGAAACATGTTCAGTTAAAAACTGTTGAAGAAAAATTATGGTGCATTACACGTATGTTTTAGTATTTGGCTGCGATGTTGCCTTACGATTCCCATAAAATTTCTGATAAAATAACTTTTTTTTGGATCAGTTAGTTGCGGCTGTGGAGGTTTACAATAGATTGTCAACTTTTGTGGTTGTTGATACTTTTGTATGGAAATCATAAATGAAACATGAATTCACCTTTGCCGCTCTTATTTCAGAAGTTACGGCACTCGTTCCTTTATTTCGTGGCAAGCAAGACGCGCAGTTAATGAAACTGATAATCAGCATGAAACGTACGAAAACTGGCTACTTTGAAGGGTTGCGCTGCATTGTATTAACAATTGCAGCTAAATGTTATAAATATTAGAGTTTACGCTTTGGAATGTACCTTGAGTAACGTGAAATCTTCGTGGTTGTTAGACTGTAAAGTTCGTATTTTTGTTCTGTGATGTTCTTTAAGTTAATTTTCGGTAGAAGCAGCTCAGTTGCAATACATCTACTTCGACTGTATTTATAATAATCGAAAATGTAAAGATAAACGAATTAAGCTTTTTTTGGTTGAAAAAATTATCTAGAGACTGGAAATAATTTTACTTTGATAAAACACAATCGCATCTAAAAGTTCTACATCTGTAGCTCTGAAGATTTCTGAATAGGCTGGTATCCTGCCAACCTATTGCAATTGCAGACCTAGGAGGTAAGAATTTTTTTTTTTTTTTTTTTTTTTTTTTTTTTTTTGTCCGTGTGGCAAGGATCGAGTTGTTGTGCAAACACTATTAGGCGTTCAAAAATGGCTCTGAGCACTATGGGACTTAACATCTGTGGTCATCAGTCCCCTAGAACTTAGAACTACTTAAACCTAACTAACCTAAGGAAACCACACACATCCACGCCCGAGGCAGGATTCGAACCTGCGACCGTAGCGGTCGCGCGGTTCCGGACTGAAGTGCCTAGAACCGCACGGCCACCGCGGCCGGCTATTAGGCGTAAAGACCACCTTGTTCCACGTGCACTACGGAACTGAAAGGTCTGTTTTTGTCTTAGTATTTTTATATTTATTGTTTCGACATAGATACTCGACGTACAGTATTTTATTAGATATTAATAATGTATCTATAAATGAAATTGTATTCACAGCTAGCTTTCAATTATGTTAATACTAGCCAGTGCCCGGCGTCGTCCGGGTATCTACGTATCTAATCAATTCCTCTATTGCTTCACCACTTCCTTCCCCCTCTCTCTGGCCATCTCATCCTCCCCTCTCTATCTGTCCCTCCTCTCTCAACTCTCTCCATCTCCTTCCCTTTCTCTGCTCTTTTCCTCCTCTTCCTCTTTTCTCTCTCTTCCTCTCCTCCTGCCCATTCCTTCTCCCTATCTTCCTTCCCCTTTCTTTGTCCATCTCCTCACTTCTACTGTCTATCCATTTGCCCCTCCCCCTCTCCTTTCCCACCTCTCTTCCCCCTTGTCTGCTTGTATCTCTACCTTCGTCTTCGCTGTTTATTTCCTCCTCCCTTCTTTCGTCGCCACGCTATCACCCCAGTCCGAATACGACGCTGGTGTTTCTTATTCCCACGGTATTGTTTAGCGGATCATAATTGACATGTATTCCAATTTCTAGGCACGTTACGCGGCATACGTGGATACTGTCTGTGAAATGTGCTGGGAACAGATTACTAGAAAAAAAGTTTTAAATTGAAACGTCATGCATGATTCAGCAGCTTTTCACGAATGTGATTTTACGACGTCATATATCCTGAAATATATGTCGTGTAATAATATTGTAGCGACGTTACCTAATGAGATAGTTTTAGCGTGAATTTTCAACATTGTATTTGACCTGTGCCCGTTATCGGGCACTAGTTTCTTGGTAATAACTTTTTACAATATGAAGTAGCGAAGTATGTTTGGTCGACATATGCACAAGAGTTGCCGAAACGGCGTGCTGAGCGGGACTGCGAATAACACTCACCGCAAACTGGCGTCGAAACCAGCGCACTGGCACTAACCTAATATGTGTCAGTACGTGACTTTTAGAAGCGCAATCGCGAAACATATGCGCACTGTCAAGTATAAATAGGAAGCAGTCTAGTAATACCGCTGTCTTTAGTGTCACAGCTCTCTTGGACGACGGTGCAGTGCTACACTGGCGTCTCACATGACGATTCCGACGGAAGACAACCATTCCAGTCTGTGGCAGGGCCACGGTTCGACCCCTTAATTCACATGGGAGTCGGAGAGAGCCAACAGCACGATCGACTCGTTCCCGGAGGCGAGAGGGTCGCATCCCGGCTGTTGTAGAAGGCATCAACCCTCCAGCATCCACTTCCTCGGTCTCGGCAACGGGTCTGCGTTGGCGCGAGTGTCACCCGAGACCGGAGCGCGGGCGACGTCGAAGACTTTGCTGCTGGGGTAGCGTGTCTCGCCGTTGCTGATGCGACTGGGCCGCGGGCAACGTGGCTGAGTCCTCAGCGAAGCAGAGCGACCAAACCGCCGAGTGGAAAGAATTCGGCGTGAGCGGGACGACGGACACCTGCATCGCCTGAGGCAAAGGAAAATAAAATGTTTACAGATTTCCGCAGCGCCTCTCTGCAGCCATGAACTGTCCGGTGCCTACTGCCCAGCCTGTATTCTAGCATCCCTTGGTGCTTCACAACATGTACTCCCAACCGATCACTTCTTCTAGTCAAGTTGTGCCACAAACTCTTCTTCTCCCAATTTTGTTCAATACTTCCTCATTAGTTATGTGATCTAATCTTCAGCACTCTTCTGTAGCACCACATTTCGAAAGCTTCTATTCTCTTCTTTTCCAAACTATTTATCGTCCATGCTTCACTTCCATACTTGGCTACACTCCATACAAATACTTTCAGAAACGACTCCTTGACATTTAAATCTATAATCGATGTTAACAAATTCCTCTTTTTCAGAAACGCTTTCCTTGCCATTGCCAGTCTACATTTTATATCCTCTCCACTTCCACCATCATCAGTTATTTTGCTCCCCAAATAGCAAAACTCCTTTACTACTTTAAGTGTCTCATTTCCTAAACTAATTCCCTCAGCATCACCCGACTTAATTCGACTACATTCCATTATCCTCGATTTCCTTTTGTTGATGTTCATCTTATATTCTCCTTTCAAGACACTATCCGTCCATTCAACTGCTCTTCCAAGTTCTTTGCTGTCTCTGACAGAACTACAATGTCATCGGCGAACCTTAAAGTTTTTATATCTTCTCCATGAATTTTAATCCCTACTCCTAATTTTTCTTGTGTTTCCTTTACTGCTTGCTCAATATACAGATTGAATAACATTGGAGAGAGGCTACAACCTTGTCTCACTCCCTTCCATACCACTGCTTCCCTTTCATGTCCCTCGACTCTTATAACTGCCATCTGGTTACTGTGCAAATTGTAAATAGCCTTTCGCTCCCTGTATTTTACCCCTGCCACCTTCAGAGTTTGAAAGAGAGCATTCCAGTCAACATTGTCAAAAGACAGTTAGTAGTAAACAAGTATTAATCAAAGTGTGATGCTCTATACGGCAGTTTAACTGCATGAACAGCGACAATGAAGTAAGCGAAAAACTTGTTTCCTTTCATCATTTTGTGAGGGTTGTCAGTGACAAATAGTTTTGTAAAGCTTTGAAATTATATGTGAAATTTGTTCCAAGTCACTAAGTGCACTCATTCTCAAACACTGGTGGACTATGGTATTGTTATATGCGTTTATGCATCGCTGGCTCCACGTTTTTTTTTTTTCATCCCCCACCCCCCCCACCCCCCCACCCCCGTTTTGATAGGTAGCAGATGCCAGACTGAGATTCATTGGAAGAATCCTAAGGAAATGCAATCCGAAAACAAAGGAAGTACGTTACAGTACGCTTGTTCGCCCACTGCTTGAATACTGCTCTGCAGTGTGGGATCCATAGCAGATAGGGTTAATAGAAGAAATAGAGAAGATCCAACGGAGAGCAGCGCGCTTCGTTACAGGATCATTTAGTAATCGCGAAAGCCTTCCGGAGATGATAAATAAACTCCAGTGGAAGACTCTGCAGGAGAGACGGTCAGTAGCTCGGTACGGGCTTTTGTTGAAGTTTCGGGAACATGCCTTCACCGAGGAGTCAAGCAGTATATTGCACCCTCTTACGTATATCTCGCGAAGAGACCACGAGTATAAAATCAGAGAGATTAGAGTCCACACAGAGGCATACCGGCAATCCTTCTTTCCACGAACAATACAAGACTGGAATAGAAGGGAGAACCGATAGAGGTACTCAAGGTACCCTCCGACACACACCGTCAGGTGACTTGCGGAGTGTGGATGTAGATGTAGATGTAGATGTAGATGTAGAAAGTAGTGGGTACGAAAAACAGGTTCATTCCGAGGCCCATCGTGTACGAAAATCGGGATGAAATGTTCAGTTCCAAGACACATCGTGCCAAGCGGTTGTCATCCTAGCGTCTGAGGCTGCAATTGAGCGAAAACTGCCACACGGCAGGTCAGTGGGTTGCTGTGCTCTGTTGTGACTTTTAACGAAGTGTGTACAGCAGGCTTCATCTTTTTTCTGTACAGCCAAAGAAGAAGAGCTATTAGTATGATATAGGTATAGGTATCGGTGGTAAGTTCCTATGGGACCAAACTGCCGAGGTCGTCGGTCCCTAGGCTTACACACTACTTAATCTAACTTAAAATAAGATATACTACGGATAACACACACCCATACCCGAAGGAGCACTCGAACATATGACGGGCGCAACCTCGCGTACCGTGAAAAGGCGCCTCAGACGGGGCGGCTACACTCGTGGATATTAGTATGGCTCCAGTGAGTGTACCTGTGTAGCGCGTATCAGTTAACTGGCTTATTTTTTTAGCAAATACGATTAGATTTAGAAATTTTAATTGGAGGACGCCATATACTATGACATGATCTACTACTGTGAACCCGCGCCGGCGCGGCTGCTCGATTTAACACGCCGGTCCGTCGGACTGGATAGGCCACAAACTCACCTCGGTTAGAACGCGGGACGTTGGATTCGATTAAGGCAGCCAACCTGAATGTGGGCTCAATAGTGTCCTCATCATGCAGGAAAAATTTGGGCTGGTTAGTGGCTTTTGTCTTTCGGAGAGTTCGTCCACACATGCAGCACCTCCTTCGGCATAAGCATGCCAGACCACAGACGAGCGCAGCAATATCTGCAATAGTAACGATCTGGGTCCACCGTCATCACCCATGCAGTTTCGAACAGACTTTCATCTGTTTCCAAAATTAAAGAAGACCCTCGATGACTTCAGTTTGACAGTGATCAAACGTTGTCAGCAGAGGTGAGATTGTGTCTTCGGCAACAAAGTAAAACCTTTTACAGTGACGGTATCAGCTAACTGGTCTCTGTTTTATTTAAAAAGCTTTGAAGACTTTTCACATCGTTACTTTTCAGCACGTCCTCGTATGTTCGAATTACAGCACCTCAAGCCTCATTTCTGTATCATTCACCAAAACTAAAATCACAGTGATATAGAAAATAATGTATTGGTTGTGAAGAGCTCAGAACGTTGTGAGATGAGTAAAACTTCTAAACGTTTCGAAAAATAGGTTCTCAACGCGTAATACAAACAAGCTTGCATCACGAAGAATGTTATAATTACTAAGTATTTTGCTTGTACATGGCTAATTTCGTTCCTCTTGTTACGGAAGAAGAAAATTTCCTTTTTGACAAACATGATTTGCCTAATGCTGATTTTGTGTTATTGTTTAACTTTGACCTCGTTTGTATTTCATTTTTATCCTCGTGAGTTATACTTAGAACACATGCCAAGTGGTTCTGTCTTGGTAGCACTGCATCACCTTACCATTAATTCTGTGTACCTGACAGCGAAATTTTGCATGTCCTCATAAGGCGAGGAACTCGTGATTTCAAAACAGACAAGAAATTAATATAATAACTGTACTTTTTCAAGATGATGATTAAAACAGTATGACTAATGCTGTTAATATCCAGTTTCAGAAATTAATGTATCGGCACTATATACGTAACAGCTCATGAAGCAGATGTCCATGCTTGTCATATGCATCAACTTTTAATTTACGAGCCTTCGCAGCACATATTCCTAACTCTGTTTATATATGGTGTTCTGCTAAGCCAAACAATATTTCAATGAGTGTTGCGTTTAAACCTTTCTTGATTATATAAGAGGAGTTCGACGTAAATTTGGTAAGCCCAGCAATAGCGATACGTCTTTTAGCCTACTTGAAAACAGAATATATTAACAAGGTGATAAAGTAAGCCAGGCATTTTCTCCGCATTCCTTTGATCCGCGGTACTGCAGCGAGATCGATAAATATGGAAGGGAAAAAAACTGAAATCGAAGGAAACAAGTTCTCCATATAGGATTGCCAAGTATTAGGTTTCTATGGCTTGTTTGTAACAGAGAAAATGGTGCTTTGATGCCAATGAATTGCATGATTCATTCGAGGGAAATACATTCAAAATCTGTCAACTCAGTAACAAGCTCGGCCACATCCCGAACTTAGGCAAACAGCTGTTCGACTTGTCATTCATTGGTAGAGTTGTTGAATGTCCTCCTTCGGTATATCGTGCAAAATTCTGTCCAGTTAGCACGTTACATCGTCAAAATCGTGAGCCCTATACGTACTGTTCCTACGTTACGTCCCAAACGGTCTCAACTGGCAGGGATGCGGTGGTCTTGCTGGGCAGGATAGGTTTTACACTACTGGCCATTGAAATTGCTACACCACGAAGATGACGTGCTACAGACGCGAAATTTAACCGACAGGAAGAAGATGCTGTGATAAGCAAAAGATTAGCATTTCGGATCATTCACACTTGGTTGGCGCCGGTGACGACACCTACAACGAGCTGACATGGAGGAGAAATGCGTACCATCATGTTTCCGACTTTGATATAGGTCGGATTGTAGCCTACCGCGATTGCGGTTTATCGTATCGCGACATTGCTGCTCGCGTTGGTCGAGATCCACTGACTATTAGCAGAATGTGGGATCGGTGGGTTTAGGAGGCTAATACGGGACGCCGTGCTGGATCCCAACGGCCTCACATCACAAGCAGTCGAGATGACAGGCATCTTATCCGCATGGCTGTAACGGATCGTGCAGCCACGTCTCGATCCCTGAGTCAACAGATGGGGACGTTTGCCAGCCGACAACCACCTGCACAAACAGTTCGACGACGTTTGCAGCAGCATGGACTATCAGCTCGGAGACCATGGCTGCGGTTACCCTTGACGCTGCATCACAGACAGGAGCGCCTGCGATGGTGTACTCAACGATGAACCTGGGTGCACGAATGGCAAAATGTCATTTTTCGGGTGAATGCATGTTCTGTTTACAGCATCCGTGTTTGGCGACATCGCGGTGAACGCACATTGGAGGCGTGTATTCGTCATCGCCATACTGGTGTATCACCCAGCGTGATGGTATCGGGGGCCATTGATTACACGTCTCAGTCACCTATAGTTCGCATTGACGGCACTTTGAACAAAAAAATGGCTCTGAGCACTATGGGACTCAACTTCTGAGGTCATCAGTCCCCTAGAACTTAGAACTACTTAAACCTAACTAACCTAAGGACATCACACACATCCATGCCCGAGGCAGGATTCGAACCTGCGACCGTAGCGGTCACGCGGTTCCAAACTGAAGCGCTTAGAACCGCACAGCCACACCGGCCGGCGCACTTTGAACAGCGGACGATACGTTCCAGATGTGTTACGACACGTGGCTCTGTCCTTCATTCGATCCCTGTGAAAACCTACATTTCAGCAGGATAATCCTCGACCGCATGTTGCAGGTCCTGTACGGGCCTTTCTGGATACAGAAAATGTTTGACTGCTGCCCTGGCTAGCACATTCTCCGTATCTCTCACCAACTTAAAACGTCTGGTCAATGGTGGCCGAGCAACTGGCTCGTCATAATACGCCAGTCACTACTCTTGATGAACTGTGGTATCATGTTGAAGCTGCATGGGCAGCTCCAAGCTCTGTTTGATTCAATGCCCAGGCGTATCAAGGCCGTTATTACGGCCAGAGGTGGTTGTTCTGGTTACTGATTTCTCACGGCCTATGCAACCAAATTGCGTGAAAATGTAATCACATGTCAGTTCTAGTATGATATATTTGTCCAATGAATATTTGTTTAGCATCTCCATTTGTTCTTGGTGTAGCAATTTCAATGGGAGTAGTGTAGTAAACACGATGACAAGAAGTATAAATTCTCGCCGTGTGCGGGCGAACATTATCTCGCCGAAATGTAAGCCTGGAATGGCTTCCCATGAAGATCAACATAACGGGGCGTAGGGAATCATTGGTGTACTGCTGTTTTATAACCGTGCCGCGGACAAATACCACAGGGGTTCTGCAATGAAAGGAAATGACACATCTGACCATCAGTAGTGGCCGTCGGGCCGTATGGCGGGCGAAAGTCACGCTGTAAGGGACGTTTCTAGATTCGTCCTCGGTGGTAATCGTGGCTCCATTTGAAGCGAAACTTATCGCTGAAGACAATTCTAATCCAATTAATGACATTCCAGTCAGGGTACGCCACACACGGCGGTTGAATACCAACCTGACTGTGGGCCGCACACGTCCCGACAACCAGGAGTGTTGCACGGTGATCTTTTCTTCATAGGAAGACATCTTTTGTTGATATTGGAAGCAACCTTACAGCACAGAGGTGCGTCCGCGATATTCCACGCTCCGTTTCGTTGCCCTTCATGGCACCCCATACTGGGATTAGGGTATCTTCACACTGAACACCAACTGCAACAAACAAAAACACACAACTGTTGTAAGTTTGGCAAATCTGTAACAGTTGTGAGTGTGGCAAACTTACAACTGCTGACAACTGTTCAAAAATGTTGACAACAGTTCCAAAGTCTTGTAAACACACTTTCGGCGTTTTTATTTTTACAATGAAATGAATACCCTTAGCTGCATACAGGCGTTGATGTAAGTCAATGGGGACAGTGGAAAATGTGTGCCCCGACGGGGACGCAAACCCGGGATCTCCTGCTTAAATGGCACACGCTCTATCCATGTTTTTTTTTCACCTCATTTTGTTCTATATTGTTCGTTGAATTTGTTCGTGGCGGACGTCTGATGACACGTGTTGTGATTGTTCGTTGATCCCTTCACTTAATTTTTTTTATTACTGATAGTAGCTAAACCCTCTGACCGAACACGCTGAGCTACCGTGCCGTCATCTGAGCCACCGAGGACACAGAGCATAGCGCGGCTGCAGGGACTTATCTCTGGCACGCCTCCCGTGAGACCCACATTCGCAGCTTATTGTCCCGCCCTGTATTCATAGTGCCCCTGTTCATTACGCGCGGCTTTACTGCCGATTCTCGTAAGAGTTCGGGTACTGTTTGTGCATTCGCACAGAAGAAGAAGAAGATGGTCCCATTACCGGTGACCCTTATATATATATATATATATATATATATATATATATATATATATATATATATATATATATATATATATATAAAAAGATGGGAAGATGGTATCTGTTCTTTAGGACATGTCCGAAAGAATGGATTTCGACTGTGAAGATTTGCCATTTGTTATGGTGGGAGATGATGTTTTTCCTATTTCAGAGTACATAATGAAACCATACGCAGGATGGCAAGAAAAAGATAACGAGGAAAGAAGGTTTAATTACCGAACGTCTCGCACTAGAAGTTTTTGGAGAATTTTTTTGGAATATGGTACGCAGTTTTTCGGTGTCTTAGAACAACTATGCACGTGAGTCCTGAAAAAAGCAACATTAATGCTTCTGCAACTGTGTCTTTACACAGTTTTCTTAGAAGCAGTAAAGAAAGTGCCACGGTTTACCGCGCTTTACTCACCACCTGGCAGTTTTGATGTGGAGGATCCAGAAACAGGCAGTTTCTGATGGCGGTTGGAGGATGTCTCCGCAAAATAAATGTCTTCAGAGAAATGGAGGCAACGCAGGAAGAACCGCAAAAAATATAAGGAATGAATTTGGAATCTACTTTGCATCGAATGTTGCTAAAGCGAAATGACAAGAGAAATATCAATAAACAAACACCGAGTGAAAAGACAAATGTAATTAGAAACTTCCGAGCAAAGCCCTTATAGCTTTAGTTATTAGGAATGTAAGCCAGTAATTTCCAAACTGCTTTGTATCAGATATTGACAAAACGATATGAGAAGAGAAATAAATAAATATCCTGTGAAAATACAGTTGTCATTACAAAAATTTCCAACAGCTTCAGTTACATAGTGAATGACATTTTACTTACGATTATAGATATTTTTCTTCCTGGCGTGTTCACGCCGTCCACATACTTCATATTCTCGTTAAATATCCATTTCGGAAGGTACTTCTCAGTTGTCCCAGAGCCACTTTTCATTTTGACTGTTTTGCAATGCTCAAGATTGTACTGTGGTTTCATATTTGTCCATTTCTTTTCACACTCCACAAACGGTACTCCAGTTTTATTCGAAACTTCTTTCAACAAATCTTTCCTTTTATATCTATCTTTATATACAGATTCAGAAGGATCCTACAAAGGTTTCCTCATTTCCGTTTCTAACAAAAGGCTGAATTGTTGGATCCGATGACGAGTCGTGAGTTGCCATTGACGAAAAAAACTCAGCAGACGAAGGAAGAAACAGAGCAGACGACACAGCAAATGCGCACGCGCAAGTCACACAACTCTACCGTGTTCTTGCTCACTAACAGTAAACTACAAATTAAAGACAAAACTTCTCTCAACTAGTTGTTCAGACTCGCGACTTCAGACAACGCCTGACAACAGTTGAAAACTAAGTTAAACTTCGAATTGTAAACAGCTGTCATCCAGGTTTGTTGGAGTTGGCTTTCAGCGTGAAGGTACCTAAACACTACAATAAGCTAACGCCCGCCCGCAGAGGACGAGAGCTTCTGCTGCTTGTCTTTGTGATTACCAAAACTCTACCCTGGCAAGCAAGGGTTCAGATTATCTTTAAAACTGAGAACGTTTCGAGCATCACTGGTAAGTACCTACTAACAGCCCGGGATTTTGACGATCTAACAAGCCAATTGGACAGAACGTCTTACGATATCCATCACCAGGACATTCAACAGTTCTATCAGTCAATGCAAAACCGAAGAACTCCTTGCAGAAGGGCCAGAGATGGACCTATGTGTTGTTGAATTGCTCAGTTTGTGAAGCTCTTTCTGTTGAATATTGCATCCAATGTGATCCGTGGCGCGCGTTACTGGCGCTCCAGTCTCTTGGATGTCCATTATCGATCCTTCGATGTTTCTTATCCGGATTCGCGGGGCGAGTGGCAGTTCACGTTTACTCGGGCGACCTGCTGAGACGCCGCGAGGTACGAGGTGGAAAGCAACCACGTATATGTGGAGTTGGTGGTACGCGGTCTGCCGGTTCAGGATGGAGGCTATGTGTTAGCTGCCTGCCTGTCTGCTCTCCCGATTTTGCTCGCCGTGCCTTGCGACCACCTAGCTTGGGTTGCTGCCTGATGTATCCTACACGAGCCATAGCGGACGTCCACCAGAAGTTAAGCAGCCTTGTGTTTCTTCTAAAGAAAAGGAGCAAATGTATAAGACTTTTGTAACCAATTTTAGTGGCCTATTAAGTGTGACCTTAGCGTTTACACTGCCTTTGGAGAGAGCTAATTCTTTTAAATTTAAATAGTTGGGGTTCCTTGTCCTTTATAATCTTTTGGGGGTTTTATTTGAATTTTCTCTTTGGGGTTCCTTCCCTGTGCTTGGTTAAATGTTTACTTGTATAGCGGGAAGTGACTCCTGGTTAAAACTCGGAGAAGGTGTTTGATGTTACTGCAGCCTCCGGCATTCGTCTTTTCAATGAAGTGTTGTCATCCCTTCGAGCGACCTGGTGTCACTCCTCGTTAATTAATGCTGGTTTATGTGTACTTACTTTTGACTTGGGCATTTGAATTAATATTTTGGAGCGCAGCATAGTACTAAGGTAACCTCATTGTATACCACCTTGTGACCCGGTCTAGTACCTTAATTTTCAGTGGCACGAGTTAGCTCCACTACCGGTTTTACTGATGTGCTCGCTTCAAAATCTTGTCTTGTATAAGTATGCCCCATGTGTGTCTGGGAACACAGAGATGAGCTTTATTGTGACCTCAGTGCTAGTCAGGTAACAGAATCTTCATTTTGGCTTGGCTTCCACTGAAGAGTTTGAGTGGAGCGTAGTGTGTATGATTTGTTATTCATTTAATTATTATAAGTTTGTTTATTTAATGGGGAGCAAGAGATTTAAAGACTGTTGGTATTAACTCCCCTAGTTGCTGGGTGCTGCTAATTCGTTCCAGATGACCTACTACTTATTCCACGGCAAGGCTGTTGATTAGTTGGTTACTGTGAGTACAAATTCATGCTATTTATATGTTGCCGAAAATGTTAAAGTGTCTGTGCCGTGATTCAGTCACTAGCTACCTGTTTGAGCTAAATTGATATAAACCTTACATTGCCTCCTTAAAATTTGTTGCCAGCAGAAACCCTTAAGAGAACTAAGTTTTGTCACTGCTAATGTTAACCTTTACTGGGAGCAATACTTCATGTAGTTAAATTTTGTCTTAAAATGTGTATTTTTCTGATGCAATAAACGAGTAATAAAAGAAAAAAAGCAAAGGGGCCTGGTCCTTCCTATTGTGTCCGGCTTGTTACACGTATCACAATGTTTCTGAAATTTGTTTGTCTCTAAACGTACATAAAATCTAGCGCCTTCCGTCCTATTCGGATGACTACTTTGTTGTGTGTCGTTTTTTGTCTTTTATTTTAGAATTATTTAGGTATATCTTTTACTCTTTTCACATTCATTTATCGTGTTATGAATAGTATGCTTCTCTAAATGTCGGTTCAGATAAATAATACATTCTGAGAAATATGCACCCTAGGTAGTGCAGCATTGACTGTAAATTAAGGTACAGTGTGGAAATCTTCCCACTGACAAGCCGGTGGAAAGAAAATATTAACGAGCATGTAACGTCAAGAGTCGCGTGTTACCGCTGTGCCCTGTCTTGTTAATAAATGCTAATTCCCCCTGACGTCTCCTGCTCGGCTGACCGTCGCCTATCGTGGCTTAATTTATGGTCTTTGCCGGCAGAGCCGTAAATAGATGCAGATCCCCTTTTCGGGCGCTGACAATTGCGCCGTAATAAATGGCGCCGATCCGGCGGGCGGCGACAGGCGACTGTTTTTCTCGGCGCTGACGTGTGCGCGCCGCGTTGAGCCGGCGCAGCCCCGACAATGGAACGGCGGGGTGTCCAGACCAGCGAAGAGAGGGGGCGTCGCTGCCGGCGATGCTAGGGGGAAGATAGCGAATTAGGGCTTAGGAGGCCATCAAGATGACAAGGTGGCACGAGGAAGGTAGAGATTACTGCACATCAATATAAGGCACCAGAGCCACCATGGTGAGTACGGCGACTCGTTGCCTTTTCGTTTTCAGGAAGATGAACCAAATGGACGTAAGCGCCACAAGGAAAGAAGAACGGATTGACATTGTCCCTTTGGCTGAAAGTGGTACCACCCACCATTCAATTCTGGTAACGCATGACACTGTGCCAAAAATTATCGATCAGTTCAAAAGGATAGGTTCCGTTTACCGTGCAAGAGCAAAGACAACATCAGACGTAGGTACATCAACTCTGGTGCTAACAGCGATGACCATGGGTCCGGCAAAAGGAATACGAAGTGTCTGCAAAAATACAAATCGGACAAAGCAGTGTCTTGCGCATTTCTTCAGACTAATATAGGACACCAATACAGGCTATAGTTGTTGAAACATCTGACAGAAAACAACTCTGACTGCAGGGCAAACATCTGTTAGTGGGCACTGACCATGGAAAAGGATTCTCCTGGTTTTGTCAATGTCATCCATTTTCCAGATGCAAATGGTTCAAATGGCTCTGAGCACTATGGGACATAAGTTCTGAGATCATCAGTCCCCTAGAACTTAGAACTACTTAAACCTAACTAACCTAAGGACATCACACACATCCATGCCCAAATCAGGATTCGAACCTACGACCGTAACAGCCGCGCGGTTCCAGACTGTAGCGCCTAGAACCACTTGGCCACCCCGGCCGGCATTCCAGACGCAAATTGTTATGTTAGGCGTGCATTAGGCGTGCAGATACTGACTGGGTATTACTCTACATTGGATGTCAGACTGTGAAAGGCAAAGTACAGAGAAACTCGTAATGTGATGCGGGATGTGTAGGACGTTATTTGACAGAAATGAATGCAACATGCTGAAATGTTGCCAAATGTCAATTTCACATCAATCCTGCACACAAGTGTGGACTTCCCTGCTCTATTACAACTAGAGAGAGCACCAGGATCTTACGACACTGGTGGTTGCCAGTGGTTAGCCCAGCAGTTTCTGGGAGATGTGGTCTGGTAGTGGCGTCCATCAGCTCAGCAGAAATCACTCTAAATCGACTGAGTACCAGCAGTAAGAAATCCGTAAATACGACCATCTTAAATGAAGAATCAAATTACCTCGCTAGTAAATAACATGGAAAACAATGTCATGTGTTCTTCAAAATTGCTGAAAGTCACTGTCACTATCTGTGGCCGATGAAGTAAGAGAATTGTTGTGGGGTCGGTGTGTCGAACCCGAGACTCCAAACGGCAGAGCTGAAGCTGGGACCAACCACACCGTATTTTGTAATGAGGGTGAACAAGTTGAAGAGTGTCGAGGGGAAGTGCAGAGTTATACAGCGGTATTCGGTAACATTTGTCTATTCAGATAATTTACAGTAGTCGATGGGTGGAGTGGAGTGTCAGCGTGGGACCCACGCGCTGTCCCGCGAGTCCAGCCAGCTCAGCAGATTCCTGGTATGCTGACGCCGCTGCTACAGTCACCAGGGCTGCCCCACTGGAAGTCTGCTGCACTCTCCTGGTCGCCACACACCAAAGCGTTGCGACTCGCACTCTAACGCTGCCCACGATTCTGGAGACTGCTACAGTCCCTGGTCCTCGCAACCCTCTGCCCCGTTTGACCTGCTCTGTCTGACCATGGGATGAAGGTGGGTGTACTGGTAACCTGTGGCCCTCAGGCCGCCGCTGCTCCCATGACAGGACCAGGCTCGAACCCGCACCATCCTGGATGCTGTGCTGCAAATTGCCGCTGGTGGTGCTTGCCAGAAGGCAACACCCGCAGCCATCTCTGGCGGTGTTGCAGCGCTGCTGCACCTCCTGCAATGTACACCTCGCCCAGACCCCGTAACGCCAGGTGGGAAGCGAACGTGGCCCGTAGACTGGAGTGGAACTGAGCCCCTCCTCGACCCACTGTAGACCGCTGTCACTGCCCTCTTTCAGGCAGACCATGTGATCTCCAAGATCCAGGCTGCTGTTCCATCTCGCCCTGGTGTTATGTCCCCAGAAGCAGAATATAGCCTGTTTAAGTATACAGAAACTAAGTACAAGTTTATGCTGAATACTTATAACATCGCTGCCAGACTGGCCCCTATAAACGAAGACCAGCACAGGTCCGTCCCGACACTCGACTGACCTGTCACACTCTGTCCCAAGCTATTTTTTTTTCTTTATTGTGAGTTTTATCACCTTACACAAGGCGGGCTGTCAGCAGTTGAGTACGCCGCTCTTCAGCCATTGAGGTTTACAATAAGTAATACATAGAGGGGGCACAGAGAATACAATCAAAACGGCGGGCAAAACAATGTAGACACTAAGAAACAAAAAACCTGGAGCCGTTCACGCTGGACGAGAAAACATCACTGACACTAGTTGACACGGCGCACAAATCATGGATGATGGCGACGGTACACGTGAACAGTGGCGGTGTGACGGCGAACAAACACTAAACACAAACGAAGGCACACACGAGACACTAATGGCGATGACCTCCGGCGCGCGAATTTTCACTGTGCGTGTGCGAGTCTGGGGACCTGCCAAGAGAGGAGCAGGAGGAAGGGGAGTGGGAGAGCGAGAGGGGAGAGCAGAGATGCCACGTGCAGGAGAGATAGGGGGAGGGAGGAAGGGGGGAAGCCCGGATGAAGAGGGGGCAGGGAGGGGACGGGGGAAAAGGAAAGAGAAGGGAAGCAAAGAGAAGGGAGGGAGGGTGCCTAAAGGAAAGGACACTGGAAGTGGGGGGTGGGGCAGGGTCAAAGTTGATAGGAGGGGTAGATGGAGGGGAGGAGGACATCATCAGGGAGGGGGAGCTGGTGGAAGCCACCTTGGGAGAGGGTAAGGAGGGTTGAGAGATGGAGACTGGGTGGGACGTGGGAAT
This sequence comes from Schistocerca serialis cubense, assembly GCF_023864345.2. Lineage (NCBI taxonomy): Eukaryota > Metazoa > Arthropoda > Insecta > Orthoptera > Acrididae > Schistocerca > Schistocerca serialis. The sequence continues at coordinate 27,323,648 of NC_064646.1, forward strand.
ACAGGCACGGCAGTGGGCGGGGGTGGGAGAGGATCGGGGAGACTAGCGGGTGAGGAGGATCGAGCTTGCAGGAGGTGTACAGGATCCATATCCTTTCAAGGAAAAGGAGGAGGTGGGGGAAGGGGATAAGATCATACAGGATCCACGTGGGGGAGGGGAGACGGATGCGATAGGCGAGGCGGAGAGCATGGCGTTCAAGGATTTGGAGGGATTTATAAAAGGTAGGGGGGGCAGAGATCCAAGCCGGATGGGCGTAACAAAGGATAGGGTGGATGAGGGATTTATAGGTGTGGTGGATGGTGGAGGGGTCCAGACCCCACATACGGCCAGAGAGGAGCTTGAGGAGACTGAGTCGGGAACGTGCCTTGGCTTGGATTGTCCGGAGGTGCGGAGTCCCAAGCTAAAATTGTCTGTCTATTTATATCAGTTTTTCCCTCAATTTTGATGTAACCTTAGAGAGAGACAGGAACTATGGCAGGGATAAATTCCCACACGTCACCTACTTACAAATTGCCACTCTTGCCTCTGGCCTAGAGCTCCACCTCATACATCGCAATAACTTAAAGCAACACTGCAGTTTCCTGCCTCATTCTTGCTCCACTGAAAACAAATTGTGCGGGCAATAGTGCCGTCGCAGCTCCACGCCCGCAAGTGCCATGTTTACCTTGCCTGGGCCGCTGGCTGTTGACTGTTACCACACTGTGCCAGTTGCTCTGGCCGGAATGGCTGAGCGGTAATAGGCGCTACAGTCTGGAGCTGCGCGACCGCTACGGTCGCAGGTTCGAATCCTGCCTCAGACATGGATGTGTGTGATGTTCTTAGGTTAGTTAGGTTTAAGTAGTTCTAGGGGACTGATGACCACAGAAGTTAAGTGCCATAGTGCTCCGAGCTATTTCAACCATTTTTGAACCAGTTGCCCCAGATTTCATCACCCAACCAGGCCTTTATAAAATACTGACAAAATTTCCCTTTCCTTTGACTAGGACTAATACTAGCGCAGCATAATTGTGTAGATGTGAACAGTTCATTACAGTGGTGAAAAGCAGAAACTTCCTAGAAGGTCTAAAGAAAATTTCAGAAAAATATGTCACTGAGGTTAACGTTATTCAAAAGCTAAGTAGTAAGTTGCAAGGTGAAAAAGTTCTTGTTATTGGCGTGGACAAGGGGAATACAAAATGGTTCAAATGGCTCTGAGCACTATGGGACTTAACTTCTGAGGTCATCAGTCCCCTAGAACGTAGAACTACTTAAACCTTACTAACCTAAGAACATCACACACATCCATGCCCGAGGCAGGATTCGAACCTGCGACCGTTGTGGTCACGCGGTTCCAGACTGTAGCGCCTAGAACCTCACGGGCACACCAGCCGGCCAAGAGGAATGCAGCCGTACTGATTAATGACAATGACTACATTCAAAAGCCTGTAAACTTCCGTATGAAGAGTAACATACGTGACGTTAAAAAGGACTCTACAAAACCATTCCATTAAAAACCGATGAGAACAAAGATAATTTAAATTTTCTGCTTCCAGATAAAGATAAAAGGTACGTAAAGGTTTTGAAGGCACAAACATCTCTCCTGAGATCACAAATTAAAGTCCATAAATAACAGAAATCAATCAAACCAGTAATTAATAATATAGATTGCCCTACATACAAAATTAATGAGGAACTCAACAAAACATTAACAGCGAATTTTATTGATGAGGAATCGTATAACATTAAAATATTGGTTGGAAACAGAGTGTCGTTTTGTCCAAAAACTGTGTGGTCAAGATTGCATCAGTGTCATCATTTCTGACATTCATAGCTTTCATAATTGTTATGGTGACTTCTCACTTAACCTGTACTATATTACAGGTCGGATTTTCAGGAAACAATCTCCATCATATGAAAATCAGTAATGAAACTCCCATTTGCTCGGAATACTTAATTTACATGGGTACAAATGTTACGCCTCAGTGCTAGAGATCGTCAGTAAATAACTCGGGCAGCCTTGCTATTCGCTTAGTGCAACAGCCATGTGTCGCATTAAATACCAGAGCTTGAAAACTCAGAGATATTATCGACCCACCACAGTAAGGCAAGGAGCTTTGGCGAGGTCAGTAAATGAGAGCAAATTCGGTCATGCCCCCAGAGCCGTCGCGTCGTAGACACGGGCTTCGCACCATAAACAGTGGGGCTTTCGGAGCTGAAAGAGCGATCCATTCACGCAAACTTTCAGTCTGTATCGGCAGAGCACACTTGCTGACAACATGGCGAGACGCCAACAACCTGATGCAAATCACAGCTGTGGTCCGATTTTTCTGCCTACTGCGACATCGTAGATGAGGGGAAGAATGGTGAGGTGCCAGCCATCCTCATACTGAGAATCATTTGCAGATGAGCTGCAGGCATGCATCTCCACACTGTCCAACCATGGAACGTTCACGCAGCGTATTTATGAACCAGCCGGGTTCATGAATATCTGTAGCAGTTCCTCGTCACCCCATTGTGGGTGACCGAGTCCTAACCTTCACGACATACACTACTGGTCAATAAACTTGCTACACCACGAAGATGACGTGCTACAGACGCGAAATTTAACCGAAAAGAAGAAGTCGCTGTGATATGCAAATGATTAGCCTTCCACAGCAGTCACACAAGGTTGGCGCCGATGGCGACAGCTACAACGTGCTCACATGAGGAAAGTTTCCAACCGATTTCTCATACACAAACAGCAGTTGACCGGCGTTGCCTGGCGAAAGGTTGTTGTGATGCCTCGTGTAAGGAAGAGAAATTGCGAACCATCACGTTTCCGACTTTGATAAAAGTGGTCAAGATTGCATCAGTGTCATCATTTCTGACATTCATAGATCCGTGCTGGATCCCAACGGCCTCGTATCGCTAGTAGTCGAGATGAAATCCACGTCTCGATCCGTGAGTCAACAGATAGGGACGGTTGCAAGACAACAACCATCTGCACGAAAAGTTGGAAGACGTTTGCAGCAACATGGACTATCAGCTCGGAGACCATGGCTGCGGTTACCCTTGACGATGAATCACAGACAGGAGCGCCTCCAACGGTGTACTCAACGACGAACCTGAGTGCACGAAAGGCTGAACAATTTTTTCGGATGAATCCAGTTTCTGTTTACAGCATCATGATGGTCGCATCCGTGTTTGACGACATCGCGGTGAACACACATTGGAAGCGTGTATTCGTCTTCGCCATACTGGCGTATCACCCGGCGTGATGGTATGGGGTGCCATTGGTTACATGTCTCGGTCACCTCTTGTTCGCATTGACGGCACTTTGAACCGTGGACGTTACATTTCAGATGTGTTACGAACCGTGGCTCAACCCTTCTTTCGATCGCTGCGAAACCCTACATTTCAGCAGGATAATGCACGACCGCGTGTTGCCTGTACGGGCCTTTCTGGATACAAAAAACGTTCGACTGCTGCCCTGGCCAGCACATTCTCCAGATCTCTCACCAACTGAAAACGTCTGCCAATGGTGTCCGAGCAACTGGTTCGTCACAATATGCCAGTTATTACTCTTGATGAACTGTGGTATCGTGTTGAAGCTGCATGGGCAGCTCTACCTGTACACGCCATCCAGTCTCTGTTTGACTCAATGCCCAGGTGTATCAAGGGCGTTATTACGGCCAGAGGTGGTTGTTCTGGATACTGATTTCTCAGGATCTATGTACCCAAATTGCGTGAAAATGTAATCACCTGTCAGTTCTAGTATAATATATTTGTCCAATGAATACCCGTTTATCATCTGCATTTCTTGTTGTTGTAGCAATTTTAATGGTCAGCAGTGTTCATACTGGACCACAAAGCTGTTTATCCTCACCCAGTCGCACGATGGGCTGCCTATCAGAGTGCTGAGGTGTTGGGTCGCACTGTATTGCAGAATCTCTCGGATTGGGGATCACCTGTCCATCGCCTTGCTGCCACCTACGTAACTACTGATCAGCTTTAGCACAATGACCTGCGACACTGCCGGCCGCGGTGGTCTCGCGGTTCTAGGCGCTCAGTCCGGAACTGCGCGACTGCTACGGTCGCAGGTTCGAATCCTGCCTCGGGCATGGATGTGTGTGATGTCCTTAGGTTAGTTAGGTTTAATTAATTCTAAGTTCTAGGGGACTGATGACCTAAGATGTTAAGTCCCATAGTGCTCAGAACCATTTGAACCATTTTTGAACCTGCGACACTAACAATACAACTCGCTGACGAAATGTGCCACCACTTCTCAGCGGCACGTGCTGAAATCTGGGTGCTCTGGGGTCTCTTTATTAAGCAATAGTTCGCCCCTGTAACTGAGTGGTCAGCGCAAGGGGATGACATACCTAATGGCCCGGGTTCGATTCCCGGCTGGGTCGGAGATTTTCTCCGCTCAGGGACTTGGTGTTGTGTTGTCCTTATCGTTGTCATTTCATCCTCATCGACAAGCAAGTCGTCGAAGTTGCGTCAACTCGAAATACTTGCACCAGGCGAACGGTCTACCCGACGGGAGGCCCTATCCACACGGCATTTACATCTTTATTAAGCAATAGACTCATCCTGGTGAATAAATGTTATTATACATACCGCTGTTTCCCTAATGCCTCTGGGCTTTTCTCTGGACCACCCTCCCACAGTCCACGCTCTGCCTCCTGTGCTCAAAGCGACCACAGCTACTGGGGCCACAATATCTCTCTCCATAGTAGACCACAAAGGCTCAAAAACATAATGATCCTTATTTTTATATATGTATTTCATGACCTTCAAGCTTAACCATTTAGCAAGAGAAGTGAGTATTTACATATTTAGTATCCAGTAACATATATACAGCATATGAATTGGAAATTACAGTACTACCACTTAAATTTCGTTGTACGCTTTGTACATTCAAACGTTCAAGGCAGTCTCTAGGACTTTGTTACAACTTTTCAGGCTCGATACTTCATGTCCGACTTTTAACTGGATATTCAGTTCTTGCAGAAATGGGCCAATATTAACATAGTCCGTTGTGGAGATCCACCGAAAGAAGTCCTTCACAGATGAAAGCTGGGGAATTCCTCCTTTGATCAAGGCCCCGAATAACTTGTAACGTTGTCTGTCATAACACGAACTCCCTAGTATCACATGGTTGAGATTTGAAATATTAGATGGGTGGACTTCGCAGTGCATAGGGTACACGGCTGGATTTTGATCCTGTAAAGATGTTGATGACAATAGCTGTTACCCAGCCAGATGCACGTCATAAAAGCCAAAGAAACTGGTATAGGCTTACATACTCAAATACAGAGATACGTAAATAGGCAGAGTACGGCTCTGCGATCGACAACGCCTAGACAAGACAACAAGTGTCTGACGCAGTTGACAGATCGGTTACTGCTGCTACAATGGCCGGTTGTCAAGATTTACGGAAATTTGAACTTGGTGTTATAGTCGAAGCACCAGCGATGGGACGCAGCATCTCCGAGGTAGCGATGAAATGGGTATTTTCGCGTACGACCATTTCATGAGTGTACCAAGAATATCAGGAATTCGGTAAAACATCAAATCTGCGGGATCGCTGCTGCCGTAAAAAGATCCTGCAGGAACGACGACTGAAGAGAATCGTTCAACGTGAGAGGCATGCAACGCTTCCGAAAATTGCTGAAGATTTCAGTGCTGGGCCATCAACAAGCAACAGCACGCTAACCATTCAACGAAATATCATCGACATGGGCTCTCGGAGCCGAAGGCCCACTCGTGTACCCTTGATGACTGCACGACACAGAGCTTAACGCTTCACCTGGGACCGTCAACACTGACATTGGACTGTTCATGGCGGTAAATATGTTGCCTAGTCAGTCGAGTCTTGTTTCAAATTTATCTATGGGATAGATGTGTACGGGTATGGAGACAACCCCACGAAACCAAGGACCCTGCATGTCATCAGGGGACTGTTCAAGCTGGTGGAGGCTCTGTAATGGTGTGGGACGTGTGCAGTTGGAATGATATAGAACTCCTGATACGTTTAGATACGACTCTGGCAGGCGACACGTACGTAAGCATCCTTTCTGATCACCTGCATCCATTTATGTCCAGTGTGCATTCCGACGGACTTGGGAAAGTCCAGCAGGACAATGCGTCACCCCAAACGTCCAGAATAGCTACGGAGTGGCTCCAGGAACACTCTTCTGAGTTTAAATACTTCCGATGGCCACCAAATTCCCGACACGAACATTGTTGAGCGTATCTGGGATTCCTTGCAACGTGCTGTTCAGAAGAGATCTCCACCGTCTCGTACTCTTATGGATTTACGGACAGGCTTGCAGGATTTTTAGTGTCACTTCCCTCCAGCACTACTTTGTACATTAGTTGAGCCCATGGCAGGTAGCGTTGTGACACTTCTGCGTGCTCGCGGAGGCCGTAAATGATATTAGGCAGTTGTATCAGTTTGCTTGGCTCTTCATTGTATTAGTTGTATGATGCTGAGATAGCTTGATTTGGGAGAACCAGGCCTTTTGGGAACGCTCGACTGTGTTGCGATACAATGTTTTCCTGTGAACTGTTGCGAGATCTGCTACGTCTATGACCAATCATACGCCAGCACCAAAACCTATATGTGGAAGGCAACTGTAGTTAGCCTGGCCAGCAATCACATTTCGTTTTGCCAGGCGGTCCGCCAGCTCGTTGTATGAAATACCAGAGTCTTCCTTGATCCATAACAACGGGACACGTTTGTTGGCTTTCACATTGGTAGATTAAGTTGCATCGAACACGTGGCTGTCAGTGTTGGACATCCACTGCTACTTTTCTATGATTTCCAGTGCACCCCTCTAATCCAAAACAATAAGGATGGGTCGAACTGACTTGTCCCATATCGAAGACCTCCTTGATTGCAAGAACTTCGGCACTGAAGGTGCTGGATTCCGTCAGAAGCTTACACATTATTCAAGACGGTGGATCCGCACAGAAGTAACCAAAGCCAGGTATTACTATTATTTTGGAGCCATCAGTGAATATTTCGAACGATGATAGCCACGTTGATGCAATGAGATGGGAAACGCCAGAAGGAGAGTGAATGATGGATCCTTTTCTCCGGAATGATAGAAAATTTTGGGCTGGTAGTTAAGTACTTCGTATTCTAATCTAAATGCAGTAGGCAGAGAGTCTTTTAAGACGAGGAGTGTGTCATACCTTTGCTGCCCGAAACTTTGAACCAGTAGTGGTCCCTTTATCCTTCGAATCTTATCGGGATAACCATTTACCTCAATGAAACAATTAATATTACCGAGAGGATGAACTGTCTGAACTGTTCCACTAAGTATGAATTTCTTAGCTAGGGAAGTCCTCTCTAACGGAAGGGGCAGCTCCCTTGCCACCAACAAAAGCACATTCATACTTGCAGAATTTTTTGCAAAATGACAGTTTCGTATGGATCGATGCTGCAGGGTGTCTCACTTAGTAGAGATGTCGAGTCATTTGAATTTATTTGAATTTAACGTGTACCCATAATCCAACAAAAAACGAATGATGCCTCGGTAAAGAGTGAATAGGACTATAACATCAGCTCCCCACCATACATGGGATACCGCTAGTGTGATAGTGAGTGATCGCTCAATCGTAGAACTCAAATATTCCACATGGCATGCCCTCGTCAGTATGCTGTCGGTATTCAGTCTAAGCCATTTCAATGAAATCCTGACTTAATGTTGAACGACCCTAATCGTATCTCGGGCTTGTTATCGGCCGTCTCTGTCACGTTAAGACAACCGCCACAGACATGTTATTTGCCAGTTCATGTCTCGTTCTACACCTCCACCGCTGTATCGTTACTGCGTCATCCTAAAGCTGAGAGAGATTAGATTATTAGATTAGATTTACTTTCATTCCAATTGATCCGTAGTGAGCAGGTCCTCCAGGATGTGGAACATGTCAGGAAAACAACAATACATGACAAATATTTACAATTCAAACAAATAAGCTAATGTACCATTCCACAGGTCCCAAGTGGAATGATCGTCATTTTTTAATGAACACTATATGAAAGTCATTTTACAAATACTAATGCACTGAATTTAAAATAAAAAAGGTTTTTATTTATTTATAAGGTAATAAACATGTAATACAACTACTATAATACTTATTTACAATGAACACATTACAGCACTGAAATGGTGCAGGAGTTAGATTGTACTTTCACACACACACACACACACACACACATTTACAATGAACACATTACTGCACTGAAATTGTGCAGAAGTTATATATATATATATATATATATATATATATATATATATATATATATATATATATATATATATAAATCAGTTGGTTTTACTGAGAAATTCATTAATGGAGTAGAAGGAGTTGGCCACCAATAAATCCTTTAGGCTTCTCTTAAACTGAATTTCATTGGTTGTTAAGCTTTTTATGGCTGCTGGCAAGTTATTGAAAATGTGTGTTCCTGAATAATGCATACCTTTTTGTACAAGACTAAGTGACTTTAAATCCTTGTGAAGATTATTCTTATTTCTAGTGTTGATTCCATGAATTGAGCTGTTGGTTTGAAAATGTGATATATTTTTAATAACAAATTTCGTTAAGGAATAAATATATCGGGAAGCAGTAGTTTGTATCCCTAGTTCCCTAAACATGCTTCTGCAGGATGTTCTTGAGTTCACACCACATATAACTCTTACTGCACGTTTTTGTGCCTGGAAAACTTTAGCTTGGCTTGATGAATTACCCCAAAAAAAATCCCATATGGCATTATGTACATGCAGATATTATTACCGTACACTAGGATTTTAACTGAAGGACCAAAGATTGTGCCAAGTTCTGACGAGTACACCGCATACATAATAAGAGTTGAGATGGAGCTTTGCCGCAGTCTTCTGTAGACCAGAAGTGGTCAACCAATGCATTGTCTTGTTGTCATAAGACAGTGTACATGAGATACGGCACACTCATCAACTGGAGCTTGCGTATCAGAACGTTCACCTCCACACTGTCATACACACCGAAAACAATGGAAAACAGTACCGTCAAGTAAGAATTAAAGGCATAAGTAAGCTCTATGTCCAACTGCCTATTTTCTTATTTAACACCTCTAGTTTCCTAGGACCAAACTGAGAAGCAAATCTCCAAGGTCATGGGACGTGCTAGCACATGACATTACTACATGAAAGTAGTAACAGATAAAATAAAATGTTTATGCAAGCAAAAAAGGAGAGCTATGAGTTTATGTAAACGGAGTCAACAATATAACGCAGGAATCAGCTTAATTTTTCAAGGAACTCTTCAACAGAATAGAAGGTGAGACCCATGAGAAGACTCTTCCGTTTTGATTAAAAAATGCGTGGTATACAGCAAAGATTTTTGAATTACTGTGGTAGCGTATTGAAAATGGGCGCTGCAGTATACTGCACTCCTTTCAGCACAAGAGTCAAGGAAGTGCTATAGAAATGCAGACACGATTTCTGCCTATTATTAACTGAGTGAAAGCTGCTAATTCTCCGGAGTGTTGTTAACAAAACATTACAGTAAAACATGTTTTTATTGAGAAGGCAGTATCAGAATACTGAGATTAATGAATAGGGGTCAACAAGAGGTTCCCAAACTTACACCACTTATTTTCCGAACCGATCGTTTCTCATCCAAAAATATCTTCTGAGAAGGGGGAGTATTACCGCAAAGTAGAACACCATACGTCATAAGCGAAAGAAAATAAGTAACGTAGACTACTTTTCGTGTCGAGCTATCGCTTATTTCAAATACCGTTCGAATAGTAAAAATGACAGCATTAAGTCTTAGAACAAGATCCTGAACGTGGGCTTTCCACTCATCCCTGAGACACCCACCCGTCCCAATTAACCGTGCCCCAATGAGACCTCACATCACAGCCATCATCAACACCGTGGGGGATCACCTTCTGCTGTCTGGTGTTAAGGTCAGAGGTGAACCAATTGTGGGCTACTCCCTGTATTCCATAATGGTCCAACTTTTAGAGCTATATTTTATGATCGACACAATCAAAGAAGATGCCTTGCGTTCGAAACCCATTTGTTTCACGTGTCCAGTACCTTACAGAGGAAAGAGAATGTAACATTTCCAGTTGTTAAACCATTTCTAAAACTGAACTGTTCTTTTGATAGCAAATAATGTGCAATAAAATGATCTATTATCCTTACATACGCAGTCTTTTCGATAACTTTAGCAAACACTGATGCCATAGAAACAGAGAAACAGATCTAAAATTGTCTACATTATCGCTTTCTGCCCTTTTATAAAACGGTTTTACTACTGAGTGCCTCAATGGTTCAGGAAACTGACGATTCTTAAAGGCAAAATTAAAAATATGGCCAAGTACAGGGCTGACATGTGCAGCACAGTCCTTTAATATTCCTGCTAGGTACTCCACCATATCCACGAGACTCTCTAATTTTCAATGTTTTGTTTATCGACTCTTATTGACTCAGTCTCCCTCTTGTCAGCATCACAGAGGAGTATTTAGACATCAATCTCGGAAAGGCATTTTCCAAGAGAGTTATATGACTCCTTGTAGAAACTAAGCTTTTATTTAATTCACCAGTAATGCTCAGAGAGTGATTGTTAAATACGGTGCATATATCAGACTTATCATTGGCAGAAACATTTTTACTGCGAACTGACTGTATACCGCCGACCTTGTGCATCTGACCAGACACTCCCCTCACGATTGACCTTACAGTTTTAATATTATCCTGTGAATTAGCTGTTCTATTTGCACCATATTCTCTGTGCTTCCTGATAACATTTTTGAGCACCTTACAATACTGTTTCTAATGGACTACTGTAGGTCGATTGTAATCACTTTTAACATTCTGAAGGAATACCTACTTTGTTCTACATGATACCCTTATACCACCCACATTGCCGTTTACTGCTAGGACCCTCTTCAGAACGTTCTAATCGGAAGCAACTTTCAAAGAGCATGCGAAATATGATAAGAAAACCATTGTATTTGCCATCTATGTTATCAGCACTATAAACATCCTGCCATGCTAGTTCCTTAACGAGGTTTGAAAAACTCTCTACGGCCGCTGAATTAGCTTTTCTACGTAGTTTGTAATTATATTTAACATTTGTTTGAGTACAAACTTTTTTGTGTTACAATTTGTGCATCGTGGTTTGAAAGACCAATCACCCTTTTAGTAACAGGATGCCCATTTAGTAATGTAGAAGGAATAAAAATATTGTCTATAGATGTGCTACTGTTACACAGCACCCTCGTTGGAGAAAACACAGCCTGTTTCAGATCGTATGAATTTAGGAGATCTTCCAATATCCTTCTTCTTGCACAGTCACATGCAAAATTAGTATTGGTGTCACCACATACAACTAAATTTTGGTACTTCTCATAAAGCGAACCAAGAACCCTCTCTAGCTTGAGCAGAAATGCTCTGAAGTCAGAGTTAGGGGACCTACAAATAACAAGAAGCAGAAGTTTAGTTTCACTAAACGCAACTGCTCCTCCACAGCATTCAAATACCTGTTTGGTGCAGTGCTGTGATACATCTAAGAACTCATATCGAATACTATTTTTTACGTACATGGCTACTTCTCCACTTCCCCACATCCCCACTCTTCATGAAAGACAGCCAGCTAATCTGTACCCTAGTAAATGAAGCCTCTGAAGTCTCAAATTATTTAATTGATACTCCAATATACCTTCAATGAAATATGCTAATTCCTTCACTTCTTGGTGCCTGCCCTCCTTTGCTTTGAAGGTGATTACTTTGTTAGAGGGCCTTCCTTTAAGAATGGATCCCTATCAGTTGATTTCAATCTAAAAGAGTTGCAGCTCTAACACCAACTACGGCAGGAATATTTCCATGAGTGATCCCACTACAGCCCAATGCGCTGTCGTCTTTACGCTTTACCAGCCTCCACTTCCTATACCTATTGAGATGCTGGTCATGCCTGGTGAAACCCAGTCTATTGATAGACTCAACTGGCACTACTACAGTGTGAAGCATGCCTCAGTCATCAGTGCCTTCTCCAGCCCCACGTTAACACGCCTAAGAGCAGCATGAAGATGAGGCCGACCATGACAGTGAAACAGTTGCAAAAAGTGCACATTAATGCCACCAGTTTGAGTTGGTATCTTTTTCAGGTCACTACGTACATCATATTTCCCGTCTCTATCAAGACTATTCCCAGATTCGTCCACAATCACTATCTGATCCTCTTTCAAAAATATTCTACATAATTCGCCCACGTTAACAGCCACCTGAGACAACCCTGCTCTAGGCTTCACAATGCTGGTGACCTGGTATTCACTCCACAGCACTTCATGCAACTGCTGACCCACACCCCTGTCATGCGAGCTATCTAGCAACAAAACCTTATTCTGTCAGAACTTGCAATGACTTAGGCTCCCTAACTGCAGAGGACTGCTGCACCTACAGCTACAAGAGGCACCAAATCTATTGGTCGTACGCGAAGTACAACTGTCTGAAAATCTCCTCCTCCTAGCTGCCTTCCTACGAACTACCAATTCACATTCCCCAGCGCCCTTCGCTTTCCTCCTTCTATTTAAATTCTCCTTCGCGTTTTGTAACTGCATCTGAAGGGCTCAGATCTTACGCTCCTGCTCCTCTACGAACTTTTTTATGTTACAAATTCTGCATTTCCAGGAGACAATCTCGCTATATTGCCCATTGGCTTCCCCACTACATTCTCCTAAACGATAATACGTTGAACAACTCTCACACCGTAACCTACTGCTCACAAACCTACGACAAAGCCCACACTTCACACTCATGGTAAAACACTAAAATCTACGTTACTACAGCAGGACTGTTTAAAGAACTGACAATACTAATCTAGAATTTCACTCTCATCTAAGAAAGTAACTGTTTTTATTTAAACTACCAAATCACAATTAATACTGATACCAAAAAATGCTTCACACAATTTCTTATATAAAACCAAAAAATCAGTCACCCACTAGAACTTTGAACGAGATTTAACACAGCGAACGACAATTTTATTGGAATATTTCACTAGAAACCACAAGAAACGTCAGTTGAAAATTATCATACTAAATGTAATAAATGCCTTAAACGCACAAATAGCTCTATAAAACACAGTGGGCGAAAGTTTCCGAAAGTTTATTAAACTGTATTTTCGAAATTGAAAAAGTTACTTAGTCTAATACAGACATATAAATTCAGAGGTTTTAATGGAGAAGGAGTAAAGGGCAAATTTTCTGAACAAGAACTACAAAATACTATGTATCCAGATCTATATCATGTTGAAGAAGAGAGATGATACAGTTTTTGTTTAATAACTTCATTTTCTTAATTCTCATTATAGTTGGATACCCAAAATAACATCATAATATGAAATAAATAATTACTAGAACTTTTTATTTTTTTGTTTCACTGTTAAATTTTTCCATAATTAGTGGAAGTTTTTGAATCTAACATTTTAAAATATTGTAAGATTGAGTAATAAACTGAAAATTTTACTTTACAGAAATCTGGTAAAAAACGTAGAATACAAGTAAAATTCTTTGAGTACATGGAAAATATATTTTACAAAGAACATTTAACACTAATTCTGAGTGATGAACATGAGAAAATATAACTGTCGTTTAAAAACGATGAAAACAAAAGAAATTTTCAAGAAATTAGAAAATGTCTAAGCTGTCAAGAAATTAAAGACTTAAATGGGTTAATAAAAATCCAATACCAAAAGACAGCTAGTCATATAAATGTAAAAAAATGTGTTGTATAATACAATAAAAATAAATAATAATAATTCTGTGTCGATGGATATTTTTAATGCTTTTTAAGACTTAGAAAATTTTAACTTGAATACCGCAAGTGTTATTTTACAAATCTTCTAAAATCTTATTTGTCACAGACACGTTACATACTGAGAACTACAATAAAAAAATTCCAAATTTGATTAATCTTATGCTTTTAAAAGAAGATTACGATGTTAGGTGATATAGATTTTGAATCAAAGAATGTGTCATTGATTTATGTTTTAATGGAAAACAAGTGTATTGAATGTGAACTTTTTAAGACCGGTAAAGCTTATTAGATTTTTGAAAAAGAAAAATCTATTGGATTCTTAAAAATAAAAGAATATTTTTAAAAATATTTTTAAAAAGTAAAAGCTTTGTTAGACTTTTAAACAAATGAAATTTAGTAGATATGAAGAGACAAAAAAAATTTAAAAATTTAAAAAATTATAACTTCCTTATGTGTGAGATTTTGTAATTGTTTTATATTCATTTAAAATTAATCATTTTAATTTATGTATTTATAGATGTAATTCGATTAAATTGTAATTAGTAAATTGAACTGAAGTCCCAAAAGTTGAGGCATCATGGGTACAGTAGAAGTAGATGGAGCCTGCCAACTGGCACCTAAATTGGAGCTGCATGAGGGATTTCCAACCACTCATATAGTATTCTCCATATTTCAGTTTGGTACATGAGCCTAGCCAGATGCAGTAGGCCTGCATTTTCAGAGGCAATCGCACAGTGAGGCCACTGCTAAAAGCAGGTACAGGACACCAACCCAGCTTTTGTTAGGGCTGGTGCACATCAATTGCCTTCCTGCAGTTTTCACATAATGCTATGCACTCTCTGTGTTGTAGGAGTCATGTCCACAGAAATATTTAGTGTGGTGTGACCGATACCTGCACTCAGGAGAGCATCGGCCTTTGCACTTATGGGCACCTGACCAAAATTAATCTTGAAAAAAATGTGCTTTGCAAGCACTAATTATTTTCTCTTTTTACACTTTTTACAAAGAAAGTGGTGCAATTTGCAGTCACTGCTTCACACCAGGTTAGTAACACAGGCTTAAAATGTTGTAAGAGAGCTACTGATTGGATTGCCTGAAAAACAGCAGAGTAATGGAAGTTGGGTCACCACATTCCATGAAGTGATTATGTGGAGATGGTCACATTGGCTCCAAAATCTAGTACTGTGAAGATTGGAAGAGTAACTGAGAATAATTTAAGATCTACAAGTTCATGTGTGTAACGATTGGTTAATATTCTAAAATATTTTTAATAAGCGAAAATTGTCGTCTCGCTACCAAAAAGAACAGTGGCCAGCAATTTATAGAGACATTTTTATTGGTGTACGATGGTTACGTGGTCTTTCACAGTTGAGAATGAAGATAGTATTGGTAGATGCCATGTGGATAATTTTTTGAGACTGTTGAGAAAACACTTCATCTTGGGACACAGTGTAGGAGACTTTGGTTCAGGATGTAAAATATAGCGGTTGACTTAGAGACTTCGTATGGAGATCATGTGTAGAGCTGTCACAATGTTGTAATATGCAGCAGGTCGGGCTGTCTACCACACTCCACATATCTCAGTACTCAACGTGGTGCGTTATAGCAATCGTCACTTGTTTAATGTGTGTTTGCGTGTGTGTGTGTGTGTGTGTGTGTGTGTGTGTGTGCTTCGACGGGTACAAATGCTAGTCGAAATATATTAACTCACTGCCCTGCAGTTGTTCATTTCAAAGAACTGCCACTCGACGTCTGTCGTAATTTCCATGTGTCACTTCTTTCGTGTCTGATTATGGAATAAGGGGTAACAAATTAGCCATCGCCGTATAACTTCACTTTTCTTCGCCTTATTTTCATTCTAATTATTGGGACGAGGCGTGCTTATTTGTCGACTTGCCAATTTTTGAAGTAACAGATTATAAGAAAAATAAATTTTCCTATTCTGCAATCTTGAAGGAGAAAAATTCTAACTTATAAGTAACGTGCATACGCGTTATATGAAAAGCACTTACCTATTATATCTCAAGTTGCAAGAAATTCGGACGCACCAATTCTTCCGTTCTTATGAAACGCAATGAAAGTGCTTCTGACCAATCTTGACACCCTCGGCCAACTACCGAAACGAATTCTGTGGTATTCGTTGTAGAGAACGCAATAATACCTATTGCCTGGAAAGGCGAAGTGGTGACGCGGTAATGCCAGAACTAGGTCATTTGACGAGGTACAGCGACGCTACGGTTAAACTAGCGCCCAAGAAGAAGAAGAAGCAAGAAGCTCATGATAATTATGTGACCGATGATATGGATAAATGCATTATCAGGCAGCGATTTCCGTAGCATTACGGACAATAGAAACAAATACGAACATTACGAAAATTGCACAATTTTTCTCAAATAGAAATGAGTTTCAAACCTAGCAAGGAAACCCTTAGAAGCAACGTTATTTCTATGGATTTTCGTTTTAGAAGGTATCAAAATTAATGTTTTATTTTGTGCGGACGAGAGGGCATTGTTGCTACAAGACCAAAGTTTCTCAGGTTTTCATCAAAATCAAAGCGACCAGTAGTTTACTAAGATGAAACATGGATTCACACGCATTATACGGTAAATAAATGTTGGCAAAGTGATAGTTTGCGAGTAGTGTTGTCAAACAAAAGGGCCAGTCAGAGTTTAATTGTTTTTCATGCAGACGGAGACAGGTGTTTCATGACTCAAAAACCAAAACGTCCGACTATCACTCAGAAACAGACAGCAAAATTTTCAAAAATACGTCGAAACCCAACTTATGCCAGGTTTATTAGCAATGTCTTTATCCCTTGTAACTACTCGCAGCGTATTTACCCATTCGGAATATTTCTAGCCATGTAGGTGTTGGACATGTTTGAATGTAGTAATGTTCATCTATTTTTTTTCCATAATGTGGGAAGAGTAAAACACTCGGAAACTGCCTTTGAAGGGTTTAGATAAAATTGCTTCAGGCTTAACATGTAACCGCAGTATCGAACATTGCATTCGAATTTCCAAATTAGATTTCGTCTTCTGCAAAATTAGTTGTGAGTAAACGCACGGCGCGTAACAGGCTGGCAGCACTCCACTCATAAGAATACTGGCGTGTACGCCAGACTGCTTCCCCCTCTCTGTTCCTCCGGCGTAAACACGACGGTGCTGCCACAGTGGCGAGGAAGAAATTGATCCTCCTCCCTCCCCTTGTTCAACAGGGGCGGCCGACAGGTAGTCCAGGCGCCATGCCACAGTTTCCGAAGCCGCTCCCTCCGAGGTTTGGTTTCGAATCCCCTCTTGGGCATGAATGATGAGTTCGTACAAAAAAAAAATGAGGGGTGGGGGGGGGGCGGCTGGCAGATTTTCCGCCCCTCGGAAAAGTGCGCTCCGTGCGGCCGCACGTTTCGCACGTGCCTTGCGCCGGCCCTGGCTGTAATCCTGAAACATACAATGAATAAACGTATGGGACGAGAAGTCTATGCCACTGAAAGTCCCTGACAACAGTGATTGGGCGTTCAGCGTAGTTAGTCAACGGGTATGTCTTGGGATATCGCTGGAAAACTATAGGTCCCATAGCGGTGGCTTTCGACCAGTCTCTGACAGATGGGTCACAAAGGGTCAGCACGTGAATTAGCCCAAATCTTCGGTGGAGCAAAGTGACAACGTTCCAGCTTTCACTGCCCTAAATAGTCGGAGTGTGAAGGAACTCGTGCCGACTCAGTTCTGCATATGAGACACAGCCGAAGAAATAGGTCACTGGCACGGAGGATCTCTGATGGGGTTCGTCCTACCATCTGTCTTACTTGATGTGATCGATACAGTCTGGGGAGGCAAAGCATTATGCAATCCTGTGATGCTACAATATCTGAAGGATTGCCAGTCCCTCTGTACATGGAATCTACATTCTGCTCTAATGCAATTTTCACTTGTTAAAATTGTATTGATTTATTTCAACAACTGATTGTGTTCTTCTGATCGCTCATATTCTGTAATAGTTTGTTGTTCATTTATGCTAGTAGGAAATTTTGTGATAAAAGCGTTCTCTATGTTTTTAGCTTCAAGCAGTAACTGTTCCTTTCAGTTGTTTGAGATTATTATTTTTATTAAGCTTTTAGGTTCACTGGTGCAATGGGGACAGAGTGAATGTATCAGGTACGTTATATACGAATCTTGGAATTTCTTAGTAACCTGTTATGAATTAACGTGTGACAGACATTGTGTGACAGTGTAGTGAATGTGTCGAGTTGAATATTGTAAAATGGTCAGTTTAAGTAGTCTAGAAACAAAAGTGTTAGCCTCTGTCGTTAAGACATGTAAAGATGGAGATATTCTGAGTTGATATGCTGTTTGGAATGTATACGGTTTGGCAATGGTTAAAGCAACTTCGGATAGAGGATACGTCAAGGAGGGATTATACTGTCCTGTCCACAAAAAGCTATGAAGTTGACCAGCATTATGTGCTAGCCAGACAGAGAGGGGAACGAATGTGCCTTCTGGAAGCAGAATAGTTTAACATGTGCTAGCCTCAATGAGTATTAACTTTACTACCGTGAGAATGCATTCTCCGTTGCACTAGTGGTTTTGAGAAAATGATTTAATTTGATTATTGTGAAAATCTGAGCCATTCAGAAACAGTTGAGATTTGACGAAAATAACGTTTCTAGAACTTTTGAAATTTTTGCGAACATTGTAACTTTTTGACGATACAATAGATAATTCCACATGGTATACTATGCACATGTATGTCAAAGCCAGACTTCTGAGCAATAGTGAACTGTATACAATTGAGCGAGTGTAATAAATAAATTGGTAATGGCCATGTGTACTTTACAACTGTTAATTGATTGATTATTGATTGGTTACAACTATGGTGTCTTCAGCACCATGCCAGGGAATTTTGCACTTAAATTGGCTACTAGTGACAGAATGGGCTATTTGAGAAAAGGGGATGGCACAGGCTACCTGTATTACTAAACGGATAAGCCACTCTGTGGTTCATGGATAACAGTCGCAGCTGAAGGCCGCGTATTTAACAGTTTCCAGTAGTAACAAAAATTTGATTTTCCGTATTTCATACAGTTATTGACTGAACTCAAAAATTTAAAACATATCACAATAAACTCATTAAGAGGCAGAATCGAACGTTTAGAGTTTAACACAGTAAGACAAGTCTAAAGTTAGAAACCCTTTATATGTCATGGAGCAGCGAAATTCACAGCTGGCGAATTACCCAGAATTTATTGATCCAGCATCTGAATCTACCTGTTAAATGACATCATTGTAAGACATGTTGTCGACACGATATGACGTCATAAACATGAAGATGCATGAAAAACAAGCTTTTGCTTTAAACAGAGTGCAATTTACCCGTATTATAGTTAGCCAATGGTAATTACAGCACTTAATGACTTACAACAAATGTTAAACATGATTTGAAACTTTTTCACAATTACATGCTTCATATAAAATATTTTTAACATATTAACTCAACTTGAAGTAATCGCACATTTGAAGTTGTTTTGTACAATGGAGTTCGGTTATTTAAGAGTCTGAGGCAATTAGCTTACAGACGGGAAGCTATATTGTGTTAGTCAGGAACTGTGTATTCGGCGGACTTTGCAGCATCATATGTATTGCTGCAGTGAGATTACAGCATAGGCATTTTAGTTAAGATATTGTTATAGTTTATAGCTTGTGTCAAACCTGAGAGAATGAACCCGCTTTTTAGTAATAGAACGTTAATGCATCATGCTGACATGTATAATGCAGCCATTATTTCAAACATCTTTTCCCGATCGTATTACTTAATACTTAGTTTCAAGGCAGGCCATGGTATCATTGAGCTCACAAAGTGAGAGTTCCAGGAAATGAAAGACACCACACCCCAGCTGACACACTTGGAAAATATGCAACACCATCACTTTCTTGACCACCATTGAAATGAAATTCCACGCTTCAGCTGTGTGCATAGGAACGGATTATATTAACCGCATGGGAGATGTTCCCGACACTCAGACATAAGGAATTAGACATACCTGAGCAATATTTTAAAGAAATTATGAAACACGGCTAAAAAAAAATTGAAGAAAATTGTCACACGTTTTTTGAATTGATTTGTCTAAAAGAGATTAGAGAAACATTTGACCCGCCTTTTAATGACGTTCTAAATCATGCATAGCAAATTAGGAGCCGATTTAGAATGCACTTTCTTTTTCCTGACATTTGAAGGGTTCTCTGCTGAAAATTTCTTTATACTCAAAATTTTTTCGATGATTTTTACACATTCCGCCATAGTTGGTAGAAGCGTATTAAGACCACACAACAGCTGACCCAATGGTCTACATAATCCGCCAGATGAATTTAATCTAGTACTCTTTAAAATTATAAGATTCTCAGTTTAACATTGAACTATAATTTCTTTAGTAGCACGTCATTTTCTATAAATGGTTTCGAGCATCATTCAAGGGCTTCTCGATTCTCTTTAATTTCTTACTTTTAGACAGATCGTTTACAAACAGTTTGACCATCATTATTTCACATTATTTACACGTCTTTATTAGAAAGCATGACTGTATTGACACGTCATTTGCTTTCATAACGTTTTCTGTTCTCGAAATAACCTTGTTTCGGAGGAAGTAATTTTGACTTTTAACTATCATAACAATGCAAGTTTTTATTCACGAAATACTTAGGCTTTGAAAAGATGAGCTTCATAACACATTATTTGCCTTCCTAGTGTCTTACTTTCTCGATACGTCCTAAATTTAGTACTTAATTAGTAACATGCCTTTTTGAGAAGTATCACACCGTTGGTAGTTCGTAAGTGCGAAGTAGCTAGACCTTGAGAAATGAACATCTTGATACTTCATTTACATAGCTTCCAGCGGCTGCTAGCCAGGTGTTTTAATTTTTCTTGAAATCACTAAAAACGTTTATCTCATTATTACTCAGGTTAGTTTGAAGCAGTTAAACCTAGGTCTCACAATGGTCAGTTCGATAACCCCGATTTTCATTCTCTACTCTTCGATGTTCTATGAAAATTAAAATTTAAAAACCATATTGCAATTTTATCTCAAGTTGCTACTTATTTTTTTTATGTTTCTTAACGTGACTGATTAATTTCAAGGAATTAAATTTTTTTTACAAAACTGGATATCACACTGGTCATTTTGCTAACTCAGCTGCCCATTTCTCACTCTTCATTAGATGATGAACATTTCTATAATTTTTCCCTTAAATCACTAAGAGTTTCTTAACTACACTGATTAACTTCAAGTAAATAAACCCTTATTTGCAAAACTAGATCTCCAACTGGTCGATTTTATATCCAATTGGTCCATTTACCATCTTCTTAGGACCAAAACACGTTGTGTAATATATAGGGAGTCCTGTTCCCACTCCGTTCAAACATTTAACCATGAAATAAGTGTAACAAAAATGATGAAGGAAATATTTAATGTTTTGTAGAAGGCAGAATTAAAGAGAATAACAATATCTTCAACATACAAAATTACAGAAAAGCTTTTCAATTTCGATAACTTGTGGTTCAACTACTCGTTATGGAATATCTAGACGTAGACGGAAGCAGTTTTGACCGCTGTTTTTTTTTACTTTTATTTATTTATTTTGTGATGAACTTCATCTTCAAATATTAAGCGAGAAGACACCTGCAGCTGATACTGCAGTACGATTGCTACGACGTGGTAATCGGGCAGCCAGACAGCGTGGGAAGGGAGTGTAAGATTTAAATTCAGCGTGACGGGAGGATTGACTATTTCTCGCCCGGCTAAATCACCCGCCGCACGTTCGGGTATCGCATAAAAATAGGCGATAAAGAATTTTACTGCCTGTCAGACCTTTACTGTTTTGACAGAGCCATTGTTCGTGACCCGATTCTGAGCCGAATATCGATTCCCGGTGCGACGTGTGTCATTTCCCCCACGTGCAAGGCGTAGCGTATTCGCGGGATCACGATTTCACGTCCAGTCGTTCTTCAGAAACTATCACACGTTCTATTTGAACGGAAAATGCAGAAGATTGTACATTACATCCTTGAAACGTCTCCCTCCGCACAATATTTGAATTTTTACGACTGGTTTCATTCTCCTTTCCCTACTATTAGTGTCATAGTACTCACACCGAAATTTTCAGTCTCATATTCATTATTTATTGTACGTTTCAAGACCACCGTTCAATCGGTACTAACCAGTTTAAAATACAGTGACAACTCACTAATTCGGACTGAATTGGGCGAGTCACAGTCGGAATTATTCGTGCCATAGAAATGTTTTCTGAAATAGTTGTTTGTACTTCTAATTAAGAATACGACACATATCGTATGTAGCGGCTAAATAAAACCTTGATGAACTGTAATATTATGTGGAATATTAAACAGTATAATTTAATTTAAAAGGAAGCAATGCAACGATATCACAATAAAGATTAACAGGATCAAATTCAATCAATATGTATTTTAAAGGTATATTAAACAAGGTTCGTACACGCACTACTGCACGCATTACCTACTGCATGTATTCAAAAATGGAACTCTGCATGACACTGGAAAGTTGTATGCTACATTAACGGTAACTCTTTTTTTTTTACGGCTTACTGATTACTGTCATCTGGATTTACAACATTATGCCCTACAGAAGTTAAAGAGGTTCTGTCATGGTGAATGGTGGTCAGTTTCCTCCTTTCCGTTTTCCAGATAGTACGTCCTGCCTTAGCACAACGTTAAGCATTTTGTCCCGATGAGTATAAACGTCATAAAAAACGACCTAAGAGCGCTAAGTCTGGCGTAACACTCTGGGTGGATGCAACGGCTTGTCGCTTACGATGTCAGTTCTGTTGTTAGGTTGTTTTTCACCCCACAATAAGTAGCCAGTCTGAACTGTCGTGAATTAAAATTTAGTGAAGTCCGACTCGGTGAGGGTTTACTGTTCAGTTTTCGGCCTTGTAATCATGAATCATTTTTCTTAACGAAGCAGTAAGTATCTAATCGATAACTTGTCAGACAGTTAATAAGAAACACATATGTGTGTGTGTGTATATGAGTATGTAAGCATTGCACATGATCTACATTTTCTTAACCTTAGATTTGTTAATGAAGCGATTCCAAACACCTTTCCTCCGTATCCTACAAGTAGGATACTGAGGCTGCAGTGAAAATTAATCTTAGGTGCTGACGGCCTCTTAATATTTATCCCGCCTTCAAACTGAGGAAATCTCTTTTCATTTACATCTCTTGTTACGCGAACACACTGCCAGACAGTTTCGATGTGGTGACACATACAGAGAAGTAATTTTTGTGCTACTTATTCAGTGATGTTTTTCTCTCCTTTGAATAATGAAATCGAATCAGTTACCTATCTCCTGCAATATCTGATTTTCTCTTCAATAGCAGAATCTTTGTAAAAGACCTTGTTTCTCGCATTTTTTATAAAACTATCTGCCAGCGTTCCTACTAATCTGTTACCCATTAGCAATCCTTTCTGTGAGTAAAGTTTTCCATTGATTGTGAGATAATTGAAAGACAGTGCGAGCTCCAACATGTCCATTACGTCACTAACTACTCGTCTTGCTATTGTAATGTCTGTGTCGAGATAGTTATGATTTCTATCTTTTTTGTCTAGTGGAAATTTGTACGTAAATGTGTAAGTTCAATGACGTTAGTGACAAAGCCTCATCTATTACTGTAATTTTTCCTCAACAGATTCATAGCTGTCTGTAACAGTATAAGATCGATGATATACATACATAGTTCAGTTTATTATTCAATCACGGTTTTATTTCATAATTTCAGGAACAAGTATTTGATGACTTCACTTTATTATTCAATTCCTTACTTATTCTACAATGGCTGGCCGCGTTGTTCGTGCGGTTCTAGGCGCTGCAGTCCGGAACCGCGGGACTGTTACGGTCGCAGGTTCGAATCCTGCCTCGGGCATGGATGTGTGTGATATCGTTAGGTTAGTTTGGTTTAAGTAGTTCTAAGTTCTAGGGGACTGATGACCTAAGATGTTAAGTCCCATAGTGCTCAGAGCCATTTGAACCATTTTTATTCTACAATCTGGGCAAAAGACGGTACTTGGAATTTAACATATAGATTTCTCCTTTCTGTAAAGCTTTACTCGGAAGCGTAATTCACGAATGGATTCGTCAAATCATTAGTTTGTGGTTAAACGTTTCTTCCTCTTTGAAGAGAAACATGCAGTTATCTACTGTTTTCACATAGACTACCTAAAACAGCCTGGTTGTATCTTTCTTGGCCTCTGTTGTTGTAACCACGGTAAAAAAATTCTATTATACTTACATTGTCTAAGGCCGATGTGGCGCTATAATCTGCCCTCAGTACGATAGCCTTCTGTGAGTCTACCTTCTTATTTTCACCATTAAGTATCAGCAAGTACTCTCCGTTTTGCAGCTGAGTGCAATTCACTTCCCTTCACTTACTTTATTACCGTATTGGTTTAATCGTGTTAACTCAGTTTTGCCATGTCACACGCAATTTTCGCTTCTGCGACAGTCCTTTCAGTTTCATTCGAGTACACTATGGGGCTGAAGTCTGACTGCGGTCCTATATGTTAAAGAATCTGCTCATCCTTTGTCAGTTACCAGTTAAATTTGCAACTCTATTATGAGACATGTCACAAAAACGTAGCATTATTTAGTTTTCAACATTAAAATCTGCATCTAAGGCAAAAAGTTTTTCGTGATGCCTACATATAACTACATCTTCCTCCCTACTTATTCTCCTTCCGATCTCTCTCCATAGTTACCTAAACAGTAATGGGCACGAAAAGTTTCCTAGCGCCATATGAAGAATAAAAGTCTCCCGACTCATCTTTTAGGTCGCAAGCATCTGTAATCTAAGCGTTTACCGAAACTATGTGAATTTCTCGTTTTACCGTTTATAAAATGTTTCACATATTCCTAATTCTCATCTTTGCATAGTCAGCAGTGAATCCTATTTCTAAATATGTTTGCTGATAAGCTGGACCTTTTACTCTTGTAAGCGATACCGTCAGGTATGTTATGGAATATCTTATGTCTGTGGCCGTACTATAACAACAACGTTCCATTTCGTAGAACACACAATTTGTAAATTAGTTACTTTTATCTAAAGATGTGAGGGGGTTCTTAAAATGGAGCACATTAGAAATTGAGAGTTATAAATCCGGTTCATGGGAAATGGCAGCGAAGAGTGTAACAGTTTCCGAAAGTCGCAACTACTTCTCAGCGCGCTTAGAGCAAGTACGTAACCATTGAATGTGCCTTGTCCCTTTAACCTGATACAAAATAACATATCGGTCTGTGTGGTTTACAGGAATGTTGGAAAAGTTTTCAGGGATTAAAACTGTTTCATGCAAGGAGAGGTAAAAGATTACCTGTTTACGTATTTCCCCAGAAGAAAACTTAAGAGGAAAGAAGATCATAGGATAATAGTATCCATGGTAATGGAAAACTAACAAAATATTTGAGATTATATGTAGAAGAGCAATGACCTTTTCATTGAAAGGTATATGCTTCTTTTTCTGCATTCTGTTATGGCAGTATTGTACTGTTAGTTAGCTAACACAAATAATGTTATTGTAGGCATAGTTATACTGTCCGATTATTATTCATCTTTTGGATCTGCAGCTCCTGTCCTTTCTTTTCGTATTTGCATTTAAATTATGGATATGGGGTCTGCCTGTTTGCAAAAACATTGTTTTTCTTTTCACCTAAATATGTTTCAACACCTCTGTGCCATCATCAGTGATTCTTGTTCATTGAAAACTCTAAAAAGTGTAGCCTAAAGAAAGTTTTTCTTCGTTTTGCTTCTTACCATGATATAATGTAAAATTACGGTTTCATGTCATGTTTGTTATATGAAAACATGTTTTTACGTAAGATTCTGTTTGTGTCATTCAAATTTATCGTGATAATTCGTAGGAGTTAGCCAATATTTTGTATAAATTATAGTAATTTTTTTTTGTTTACAACAAAGTAGTTTGAAACTGAGTTTCAAAGACAAAGTTAAAAGTCGTGAAAATTCAACAAAAAGTGGTATTGGTGGCTTTATCTATCAGTAATCCAGAACGGAGATGGTCAAAGTGCGGTAGTTACAAGCTGCACGGACGTTCTGTTTATTGCGCTAAGACGGGCACACAGTGCTGCCGAAGGAGTCATCATCAGTTGTTGGAGATATTTCCGACTGGCAGTTGTATTGTTGAAGTAAGGCAAAAATATATATTTTTACATGGATACATTCGTATTTAAAAAAGAACATTCTGCTATACTTTCACATTTGCGATTAAAACAGTACTCACAGTAGTCATGTGACCTTGTTAAGCCGCCAAGAATCAGTAAGATGTAAGTCACTCGATATTGGTCTTAATACCTCATACACGTTTCTCGTAGTATATCATTACTGAGTATCTGAAAACGGTTTTCCTTAGATTGAAAATTTCAGGAATCCTCGTTTAATAACTGGAAGCTAATGAAAAACAAAATTGTTAGAAAAACGGTTACTGGTTTAGATGAAATGTCGTATGGAAGACATCAGCTTTTCGCGAAATGGAGCTCACTTCAAACTGCCGAAATTCAGTTAACCAGTTTTTCAAAAGTTATACCCTCTAAATCAGAACTGGGAATTTCTGGTGAGGAATTGCGGGTTTCGAGAGATAAGTGCTACCTTAATTCACATCAGCCATCCAGTTAGAAATCCAGTAGAATAAACCAGCAAAAATAGTGAAGTCTACTCATGTATGATTCATAGAAGACATTTTTTATTCTTCAAATTTTGCAGTGTGGATTCCTAGTCTGCAGCCGATAGGCTGCCCTGTGTTACACGAACCTCAGACGAACATCAACTCTCAAGGTGTGTGACATGTAATACGGCCAACTAGCATCAGTTAGATAATTCTGACATCTCGCCATGGCGCATAATAGTATCTAATAGGCACCAATATAGCTACAGATCATAAATCACATGTGAGCGGTGTAATAACGGCAGTTAACTGAATTTCATCATACTAAAGACGTGCCATAGAACTATTAGCGTAGCGTTATTGCTATATTTACATTTTTCAGAAGCAAAACCAAGACGTTTCCGTCATTTTGTCTTCACAAAATGAATGTACTGACTAATTTAATACAAACGAAACTGATTTGTGACTTGATATCGACTAACAAACCCATTAATGGTCGCAGTAGATTCTCCTCACTCAGACTATGAAGTAAATGCTTTTCATGACTTTTTCTGGAGAAACCAATGAATCAATGAACTTCAAACGTTCTTCACATTATTTGTTGACTCTTGGACAACATTTTCTGATTTGTTCAGCAATTCGGTCATTATTAAGTCAGATATCCAAGGAATTAAAGTTGCTCTGTCTAAATTGAGCTGCGTCCATGACAAATTCTAGCAATCAGCAAATATTATTCGAAATCAAAAAGAAACAGTTTTCTTAATCTACAGGATATTGTGTACGGAGTAACAGCACAGTTTTTAAAGCTGAACAAAACAATAAAATAGCAGGCGTTTTAAAAAAATATACACTTTTGTCCAAAATATTCAAATGTGTGTGCATTCCTAAGGGGCGAAACTACTGAGGTCATCGGTCCCTAACATAAACTAACTTATGCTAAGAACAACACTCCCACCCATGGCTCAGGGTGGACTCGAAACTCCGGCGGGAGGGCCCGAGCACACCGTGACATGACTCCTCTAACCGAGCGGCCACTCCGCGTCGTGTGTTTTGGTAACGTTCCTTGCAAAAACGAATGAATAAATTAGAAAATAAAAATTGCCTGTCACTCCTTCCAGACGTGCCCAAGGAGTATATCGTCCCAGTTTCGGGGAGATATCTTCGTTAGTAGTCCACAGTCCATTCAGTCAGCTTGAAATATGGTGTATATCAGCAAAATTTCAGAAAGATATCTCTATCAGTGTTCCTGCAGTACGGAGTATTCCAAGCTGGGAACGGATTACGGAAACACTAATAAAGATGTCTTGCTTGAATCTGGCTGAATTACTCCTCGGGCTTGTCCGCGAGGAGCAATAGGCCACATTTTTATTTTAATTTATTCATTAATTATTCCGAAAATCGTGACCAAAAACACGCGACAGAACTACGTATTTGTTTCAGACGTCGGGCATTTTATTGTTTTGTCAAATTTAAAAAAAAAGTTATGCTGTTTTACTCCGTAAATAATATCTTGTAGATTAGGAAAACTTTTCTTTTTTCGGTCTCAGATAAGATTTGCAGATTACAGGGTTTCCATCTTGGATATCTCACTTTGGAAGGGGTAACATTAACTGCTTCTATGGGGGCTTAGTCACGGGAGAACTCTTTTTTTACTTTCTATTGGTAACTCAAAAAGGTATTGCCCAGAAATCAATATATAAGGTGACAAGAAATTTTTGGTCACCGCTTCATTAGTTCCCCCCCCCCCCCCCCTCCCCCCGCAAAAGAAGAATCGCTTAACGCCTTATTTACAAATGGGAAATAATCCTGCTGACACTATAAGACCAGCCACGTCTGTGTCGGCAGCGACCATTGCCACGCAAATATTACGGCTGGAAACTTCGTTTGGCGTGTTACCCACCCGACTGCGCCGGACGCCTGGCAGGAGTTTCTGGGACAAACAATTTCGGTCGCAGCTTGTCCTGTGGGATTGTCGGCAGTCCGGTTCTGGGCACGCCTCGAGGGGCCATGTAGATGTTTTTGAAATTTCATTCGCTTTTACGTCGGAGACGAGAGCAGAGCACAGAGGGTAGGGAAACGGGGGGGAGAAAGCGCGCGGGGAGTGGATGTCTGGAAGAGATGTGCCCGCTCGTTCCGGTTTTTACGACGACCCCCGTCGTCGGGTGCGCGCAGCAGAGGGCATGCGAATGTCGACCAAGCAGCAAAGTGTAGCACCATGCGCCCTCTGTTGGAAACGTGAGGCACGGCCGTAGATTCAGCTGGAGCATTATTCACGACGGCAATTCTGAGAGTGAGGCCAATTCTGCTTCCTCCGAGACACACGCACGCGCCACATTTAACGGCGTTCGAGTGCTTGTACAACGTGTCTGCTGACTTCGCATAACGTACATGTTTCTCGAGAACAAAGACTACTTTCGTTTCCTTTCTTCTAACCAACTTCACCAATAAACAGATGCAACATGGCGTATTAAACTGGATCCAAAATGGTTCAAATGGCTCTGAGCAGTATGGGACTTAAGTTCTGAGGTCATCAGTCCCCTAGAACTTAGAACCACTTAAACCTAACTAACCTAGGGACATCACACACATCCAAGCCCGAGGCAGGATTCGAACCTGCGACCGTAGCGGTCGCGCGGTTCCAGACTGTAGCTCCTAGAACCGCTCGGCCACTCCGGCCGGCTATTAATTTGATCAGGGGCAATTAGCTACACTGGAGGCCATAAAGTCAGCATCAAGAGAAAAAAGGGAATGTAAGAAGAAACGTTTCCAAATTACTTTAACTCAACAACAAAAATTCCTCAGAAGGACTGAAACATCTATAACACAGGAGTGTTGTTGTTGGCGTTATTGTGGTCCTCACTCTGAAGTCTGATGTGATATAACTCTCCATACCATTCAGTACTGTGGAAGCCTCTTCATCTCCGTATAGCTACTGCAACGTACATTCCTTCACCTCTTGATCTCCATCTACAGTTCATACTCCCCGCCGCGCTTCTTTCTTCCAGTACTAAACTGGTGATCCTTTGCTGTCTCAGAAAGTCTCTTGTAAACCTATCCCTTCTTTTAGTCAAGTTATGTCATAAATTAATTTTCTCCCCAATTTTGTTCAGTACCTCCTCACTGCTGACAAGATTTACTCATCCAGCACTCTTCCGCAGTCACGTTTCAAAAGCTTTCGTTCTCTTACTCTCTGCACTGTTTATCATCCACTTGTCACTTCCATACAGGGCATATCTCAAGGAACGACTTGATAACACTGAAATCTACACTGAAGCGCCAAAGAAACTAATATAGGCATGGGTGTTCAAATAAAGAGATATATAAACAGACAGAATAATGCGCTCCAGTGGGCAACGCCTGAATAAGACAACGTGTGTCTGGTGCACATCGGCTACTGCTGCTACAATTGCAGGTTATCAAGATTTAAGTGAGTTGGAACGTGGTTTTATAATCGGCCCACGAGGGATGGGACACAGCATATCCGAGCATTTTGGGAAGTAAAATATATGATGACGGCTGAAATGGAAATGATACAGAATGTAGACCAACAACGGCAAAAAGCGGTTTCAGAAGAAGAAAAATTTCTTAACATCGGATATACACTGAAGTGCGAAAGAAACTGGTACAGATGCCTAATATCGTGTAGCCGCCCCCCCCCCCCCCCCCCCCCACTAGAGCACACGGGACTGACGCAACACTACGTGGCACGGACTCTGAAGTAGTGATGATAGCAATTGACACCATGAATCCTCCACAACAGTCCATAAATCCGTAAGAGTACAACGGGGTGGGGGGTCTCTTCTGAGCAGCACATTTCAGAGCTTCCCACATCTGTTCATGTCTGGGGATTTTGGTGGCCAGCGAAGTGTTTAAACTGAGAAGAGTGTTCCTGGAGCCACTCTGCAGTAATTCTGGACGTACGGGGTATTGCATTGCCTTGCTGGAATTTCCTAAGTTTGTCAGAATGCGCAAAGGACATGAATGGATGCAGGTGATCAGACAGGATGATTACGTACGTGTCACCTGTCAGAGTCGCATCTAGACGTATCAGGGTTTCCATATCACTCCAACTGCACACGCCCCACACCATTACAGAGCCTCCACCAGCTTGAACAGTCTCCTGCTGACATGCGGGGTCCATGGAATCATCAGGTTGTCTCCATACCCGTACACTCCATACGCTCGATACAATTTGAAATAAGGCTCGTCCTACCAAGCAACATGTTTCCTGTCATCAACAGTCCAATGTCGGTGCTGACGAGCCTACATAACGCATAAAACTCCGTGTCGTGCAGTCATCAACTGTACACGTGTCGGCCTTTGGCCATATCAGTGATGTTTCGTTGAATGCTTCGCTGACACTTGTTGATGCCCCAGCATTGAAATCTGCAGCAATTTGCTGAAGCGTTGCACTTCTGTCACGTTCAACAATTCTCTTCAGTCGTTGTTCGTCCTGTTCTTGCAGGATCTTTTTCCGGCCGTAACGATGTCGGAGATTTGATGTTTTACCATATATTCACATTACACTGGTAAATTGGTCGTATGGCAAAACCCCCCAGACATGATTTAGCATATCTGGGTTGCTTTGTAACGTTGTGTTCAGAAGAAAATGGTACAAATGGCTCTGAGCACTATGGGACTTAACATCTGAGGTCATCAGTCCCCTAGAACTTAGAACTACTTAAACCTAACTAACCTAAGGACATCACACACATCCATGCCAGAGGCAGGATTCGAACCTGCGACCGTAGCAGTCGCGCGATTCCGCACTGAAGCGCTTAGAACCGCTCGGCCACCGCGGCCGGCTGTTCAGAAGAGATCTCCACCCCGTTGTACTCTTACGGATTTATGGGCAGCCGTGCAGGATTCATGGCGTCAGTTCCCATTATGTCCATCATCATTACTTTAAACAATAGTAGAGGCCGTGCGAAATAGTGTTGCTGCACTTCTGCATGCTCTTGGGGGGGGGGGGGGGGGAGGGGGGGGGGAGCCCTACACGATACCACGATATTAGGCAGCTGTACCACTTTCTTTGGCTCTTCCGCGTATATAAAATGTTAAGAAATTTTTCTTTCTGAAACGGTTATTTGCCGTTGCTGGTCTACATTCTGTGTCCTTTCTACTTCAGCTGTTAGCAGTTATTTTACTGCCTAAAATGGTGTTCGAAGTCCTTGCTCTCTTTGACAGAATTAGACAGACATCAGTGAACCACAATGTTTTTATTTCTTTTCTCTAAACTTTAATACCTCCTCTACTTCCTTCGATTACTGCTTATTCAGTGCACAGATTAAATAACATCGTGGTTTGCTACAACTCTGTCTCATTCACTTCTCGAGCAGTGCTTCCTACCGGCCGCTGTGCCCGAGCATTTCCAGGCGCTTCAGTCATGATCCGCGCTGCTGCTATGGTCGCATGTTCGAATCCTGCCTCGGGCATGGATGTGTGTGATGTCCTTATGTTAGTTAGGTTTAAGTAGTTCTAAGTCTATGGGAGAGATGACCTCGAATGTTAAGTCCCACAGTGTCTAGAGCCATTTCAACCAGTTTTGCAGTGCTTCCCTTTCATACCGCTTGGCTTTTACAACTGCCACATTGTTTCTGTATAAATTTTAAATAACCATTCGCCCCGTGTGTGTTATCTCCAGAATTTCAAAGAGTGTACTGCAGTTAACTATATAACAAACTTTCTCCATGTCTACAGCTCCCGAAAATGTTGGTTCTAAGAGAAGTCTTAGGATAAGTATTACCTCCCATGTTTCTATATTTAAAATGCTTGTAAAATTGACATCACGTAATTCAAACATATTATAGCTGGCTCTTGATTCCAGAAGATGAAAAGATGCAAGTATTATCAAATCGCCAAAATATTGAGTGTGAAAAACAAAGAACGCGTATTTCTGCTTGAAGAGTGAAAATAATTTTGTAAAATTCGATTTACGTGTATCGTTCATACACTGGGCAGCAAGTCTGAAATATTCAGGAACTAATACTTTGTGTCACGCAGAATCAAATGAAACATACAAATGCACTAACAAAGCAAATTTCATCATAATGATAGGTCTTGTGCCGCGTGTCGAATCCTTCCGCAATGTTTTGGTATTTGTCGACTTTGTGCCTCTCTGGTGGAATCGCTGGTTGTGTACAGTCTCTTTGCCAGAGAGGCTTGTGGTGCGAGTTTCGTCCACAGGGTGGCTTGTGACGGTCAGAGATAGGAGTGATAGCGCGGCCTGGTTGTAACTGAGAGCCGTTATTTTGAAAGCATAATTTGGAAAGAAGCTCCCTTTTTGCATGCAAGAGCGGCTCGGTTGCGCAGTATTGGTGTTTCCCGAAGGGGATCGGTGGTTAAAGCAACGGCTGGAGGTCTGTACAGGTGTCATATACTGTAGCCAGTTGCATTTACACACGAGTACTTGGCATCTCCACGTGAATCTGAGTAACTTTATTATTCAGTGCTTGCCCATCTGTGTGTTTTAGTTGTTGGGCTTGCAAAATTGTAACTGAGTCAGCCCTTATGAAGCGCCGTTAGTGCCACTATCTAGTAACTGCTCATTTTTTTCATGTTAAAAGGTTGTCATTGAGTTTCCTCCTGGTGGGAGACATTAATCTGTACCCTTGAGTGGGACCAGTCGTAACTGGTTTATATTTGAAGTCTTCTCACGCCAATGTAAAAATGCGTGTAATGTATTGCCAGAAACGTTGCCCATGACTGAAGTCCGAAACAAAATAACATTGCAAGATTCCGGCTCTGTAAATCCACTGAGATAGCAGCTGGTGAATTGTAATGCTGCACATTTGTTCTTGAGTTAAATAATTACCGATGTCAAATTCAGCAGTTCGCGTCTGTTAATATGGTGTTAATCTGAAGGAGTTTGGCACCTAATTTGTTTCGAAATTGTTCAGTTCTCCTGTACATTAAAAGAGAAAATGTTATCTTTGGAACGAGAAAAGGTGATGCATACAAAATTTGTGATAAGGGGATCCCGCTATGATTTGTTGTTGTGTATTTCAAGTGCTTATGTTAAATTTGATTTATCTGAATATTGTTTTTAGGTTTTATTTTCTGTCAGTTTGTTACTATTATTTGTTTAAGGGATAGTCCATGAATTTTTAAGATAGCATTGGGGATTGTGAATTTTGTATCACAGGTAGTTATCGATCTTGAGTTGGAATTTTTAATTGATGTTATAGTTGTTGTGGACTCATATTTGACACCACTGTATCACCGGTATTTTTACCCTTGATATTCAGTGGGTGTAAATATTAACAATTAGTGGAAGCCTTGTAATTGCTACCCTTTAAAAGAAGAACATATGTAAGGGATATGACAATATGTTTTTAATAACTGTTGAGTTCGAATGGTTTGTTAATAAATATGTTTTAAGGGATGTCTGAATGTTATTCCAGAATCTTACGACTGCTTCATAGCTCCTACAATACAAGGTCTTTCAGGAGTGTTAAACAGACAATGCTTTATTTCGGAATATTTTTCCTACATGCTGTGGTATGACTTTTAGGAGGATCTCACACATATTGGCACCGTCTCAATATTACAGGAAAAGGCTGTCAGAATAATAACTAAAATTAGTAGTCTAGCTCCCTGCAACGATTGTTTTAAATTTCTAAATATCAGTGAGTACATATACCAATCAAAAAAAAATAGCAATAATATCAGAAACAGCAGCATTTGTGTTCACGGGACGAGAGCCAGACTAAACTTACATTTGCCGAGAGTAAGTGTACAAAACGCACCAAACACCACTTTTGATAAAGGAATAAAATTTAAATCAAAATATTTAGAAAGTCTGTTGAGTAATACTTAAATAATTCTTACTACAAAATGAAGGGTGGTTGAGATAATACAGAGTTGGCATTAGTCAAAAATTAACATTCTACTTAAAGTTGCATAGTTCAGCGATCCTTACTATAAGATCCTAGGTTCAGGTTCTGAAATGAATATTTCTATTTCGTCTTTTCGTGAATTCAACTTCTCATTCATTGTTGTGAGGTGCTCATTCAGGTATTTCAGATGTGGCTTGGGGATAACATGAGGAATTTAGTAGGAAGGGACAATGTTATGTAAAGTTCCTGAAGCCAGGTAAAACTGCGTGTGTGATGTGTGTGTAAGCAGAATACTGTTAAGTGTGTAGTATTGGCAGTAACTAGTAATGTGACGCAAAAGAATAGTGTAAATGATAACGGGAAGGATACATGAAACATTACTGTATTATAAAATTATATATTTACGACCGGTTTCCACAACTGACCATCCTCGTGGAACCATGCAACAAAACAGAAGAATTAACGAACTCAAAAACATAACACAAGACCTAATCACATTACACAGAGTAACTTAAGACACTCACGAAAAAAATTTGACAATGGCAACATCACATGGGGTAAATGTCTTCACGTATTAAGGATAACGTGGTCATAAATTGTGGAACCATTCAACGTAAGTTTTTTGTACTAAACCAATGGCTTGAGTAACAACAAGGAAAATGCTGCCAGTCCAGTACAGAAGTACGATCCAAGATGTTACAAAGCTAAGAGGAAATGATACAGATAAAGGCAAACCTTGTGCATAGTAACACAGAACTATTTCTGCCTGATACTATGTCGTAAATTAGTATCAATGTACAACACTAAAAGCGGCTATGATGAAAATAAACAGTGTGTTTTAAACGTACGTACAAGCCGAACGAGTTACCTACGGATATATGGCATATAAACATAGCAGAAAAGCTATGCACAAACCCAAACATCTGGTACAAGCTTTTCGGAGTGAAATATATTTGCAACGTGCCCGTATTCAGCACATTTTTTGTTATAAAATCATAATAGAAAAAAAACTGTGCACACACTAAAACATCAGGTATCAAACACTAGGTGCAGCCAGTAACCTAGCAACATCACCTACTCGGAAAATTCCATTTGAAGTCATTAAAATAACTTAATATTACATGAAGTTAATGAAATTAAATACATAAGCGAGCATTAGTTCTTGCAATAAAGTGCAAGAAGTGAAAACCAGGCGAAAATATGGAGTTCATCACGCAGTAAATCCTCCTAAACCAGGATACATCCCGAATCCTACGTAAGAACTCATTTAATTGCAAGACAGAAAAACAGAAATAGATGAAGATCTTCATAATGTAATCAAATAGCAATCATACTACTAATCTCCTTAACACAAGGGTGCAGGGTGTTGATGCTTACCGCTGTACACCGGCAACGATTGTTAAAAAGCACAAACGTAATAATAGATCATTGTGTACGTACACATAAAGTACAGACTACAATCAAAAGTATTAATAGGAAAATATGCTCAAAATACCCTGTCAACTAAAACATAATATCTAGTATCACAGACGCACAAGGTGTCGTATAACATTAGATCACAATTGTGTAAGACGTACAAACAAAGTTTGAACATTGTAAAATAAAATCCAACGACTTGTGACGTCTTGGCTCGTACCCGTATGCTAGCTGCTACTATTTTGCTTACTGTTGATAGAGTCATTGGTTTGGCACGGTTTATCTATGTTACATGTTTTCACGTTTGGACTATGAGCATGTTATCCTTCATACTTAAAGACAAGTATGTCACGTGATGTTACCACTGTAAAATTATTTCGTAAGTTTCTCAAGTTTTACTCTGTGATTTCATTGGATTTGTATTCTATTCTCACGTTCATTACTTTTTCTTCTGTTTTGTCGCTTGTACAGTAACGAAAACGGTCGTAAATAAATAATTATGTAAGATAGCATTGTCATACATTTCTCCAAGCTTATACAAGTTGTCAATGGCCGCCTGAAAACAGAAAGAGATAATATTACTGTAGATATTAATCAGCTGATTTTTAAAATGTTGTCTCATTTAAGATGATAAGCCCAATGTCAGTTTGTCAACTACTTATGGAAAAATAAACAACTGAGTTAGCGAAACACTCGCGTTGCAAAAGTGGCGTGAATCGCACTGTAGATGTAGTCACCTGCTTGCTTTATGAGGACAATTTTTGACCCAGTATCTATTACTGGCAACGCGACGTAGCGACTTTATGGGTGTCGTAAATCGACTCACTAAAGTCGAAGGCCAGCAAGATACTGTGACAACTTGCAGCGTCACAATTCATGGTTTACACGGAAAGACTTCAATCACAGCGTAGCTCCTGCTACGAGCTTCAAATGGACTGAAGCCAAGAGATCCTAGCCGGTGGATGTCCGCTCTAAATAAAGCGTCGAGTCGACAACAGGGCAGCTACACGTTATTCCGTACACTAAGAGCATGTCGGTACCAAAACGCCACTTCAGTATTCACCAGAAGGTACAAGTATCATGCTGTTCTCATAATAGGCAGCGCCGCTACTTGGTAACCCCAGGACCATTGGTGCGAGTGCTGTGCCTCGCAAAGTTGTCAACATTCAACGAGAAGATTGCTTGTGTGTACTTTGTTACCGCAAGAGTCAGCAGTATTTACTGTGGCTGTAAACCAGACAAGAGAAGATGATTTAAAAAGAGGACAGTAAATCACTGAAATTTCATAATAAAATACACGTCCACGGTTGATTTTTCTCATTTAGTTATCTTAGTATATTACGTTAAGTCAGTGCAAGCAGACATTATCAAACCCATACAGGTTGCTAATATAATTTCGTAGGCTTCCGCGGCCAGAGTCAGTCGATAATAGACAAACTGCAGCCAACAGAGCGCTTACCTTACGTGAAAAACGTTACTGACCGAATGGGCAAACGCCTTCGCCGCGTTGGGGTGCAGCCTGTCTTCTATGGTGGTCGTAGGATCCAGGACGTACTAGGCTCCACTAAGGACAAGGTGGATGCATTACACAGTGCAGGCGTTTACAAGGTGGAATGCGCATGTGGAGAGGCATACATCGGCGAGACTGGTAGGCCAATAGCAACGCGCATTCGGCAACACGAGCGCTATATTCGTCTAGGTCAACACAACAAATCCGCAGTGGCAGAACATCGGCAAGACTGCGGAAAAGAAATAAAATCCGGCGAAGCCTGTGTGTTGTCAAGCAGCCAATTATGACGAAACGCAAAATCAGAGAGGCCATCGAAATACTTAAACACCCTAAAAACATGAACAGGGAGGATGGACTCAGGCTTGCCCCACCTTGGCTGCCAGCAATCAGAGCGCAACAGACCGCACTGTCAACACGAGGCCAGAGCACTACCGGCGAGTAACTGACGCCGCGCGGCCGACGTCCAGCAGTTGGTAAACAGCAACAAACTTCTCATTCGACGGTGACCAATCATGGTACACAACACAAGAGCCAACAGACAACAGAGGTCACGTCCTCCCTCCACCGCAATAATGTATTAAAATAAAGTTCCCTAGCTTCCTCTCCTTCTTCCTTAAGTGACCAATGAAACTAACTACCTTTTTAAAATTCTGACGTAATGGCATGCGCAGTGAATAGTTACAACAAAATATAAAAGACACTGCGTAGCTAGAATGCACCATTAGTCCCAGAAGAAGGCCGCTGCAACCGTGGCCGAAACGTTGGTTTTTTCTCCAGCAGCAGTAGTTTTTTTTTGTGCATTATGACGCGGTACCATACCCAGAAAACTTTTATGTCGATTATCAAACCCGTTAGTGTTTAACTGGACTGATACTCTGCTATTAATTCCTGTCGTCTGGCCATAATTACGTTTGAAATGTTTTGACATGAGTGGGCTGAGTACAAATGACAGCTCCTTCAAAGTACTGCCATTTTAAGCCTTGTGTACGCCGATACTGCTAACTTGTGTGCCAACGGGACTCTAACAATCAGGTAATACAAAATTTTGCTAACTGAATGAGAGAATGTTCATCCTACATTAAGAAAAAACATTACCCGTATATTGCTATTGAAATTTACTGTGGCGTGGCAAAAGTCATGGAGTAAATCCTATCAAGGTGTCGATTATCTCTTTAGTGCAGCAACTCGACGTGGGATGGACTCGAAAAGTCGTTGAACGTCGCTTGCAGAAATAGTGAGCCATGCTGCCTCTGTAGCCATCCCTAATTGCGAAAGTGTTGCCGGTGCTGGATTTTGTGCACGAACAGACCTCTCCATTATGTCCAATAAATGATCGATGGAACCAGTGTACCATATGGAACTTTAGCTAAGAGTCCTGTAGTCTCTGCTATACTCCATGTCTTCCATGTCAGAATATTTGCATCTGGGACGGCTTCAATCTGCATGGTTGCCCCATACAACAGCAAGCGTTAGCCATGTACTACCTCCAAAAACTGCTTGCACATCACATGTAAAGTTCAGACGGAGTCCTCGAAAAACATTTGGACCTCCAATGAGCTGTTGTTTGTTGGACTGTCCAGCCAAATCAATATCAATAGCCTTCAAGCTGCGATACACAGGAACGCTGCGCCGCCAGCGACGACGCCATGCACGTCGCCGAGGCATTGCTGTGGCACGTTAACACAAGTGAACGTAGCAAGCCAACGCCCAGCGAGACACCCAAAGCTATGCGTCCGCACTCCTCGACGTTCGCAGAGCGAATGACGCTCCGTGCTGCGGCGCAGCTGCGCGCCGGCGGCCCTTATCGTGACGTCAACGTCCGGTCTCAGACGGCACGCCTTATCAGAGTCTTGCGCAAGCTACAGGAAGTTAATTCTTCTGCAACACGCGCCTAGTAAAACTAGGGCCCGTGTAGCCCGGATTTGAAAGCCCGCCACGATTCGAAGTGCGCGGCACAGGCTACACAGCCAATTACAAGCCGCGCGGGGTCACCAAATCATTTGCTCCGATTGTCCACAACGTTCTCCAAACCAATTGAGAAGAATTGAGGCACGATGACTGGGCACACCGTTGTCTGGGAACACGAAGTCCTTGAATAACTGCCGGCCGGAGTGGCCGAGTGGTTCTCGGCGCTTCAATCTGGAACCGCGCTACGGCTACGGTCGCAGGTTCGAATCCTGCCTCGGGTATGGATGTGTGTGATGTTCTTAGGTTAGTTAGGTTCAAGTACATCTAAGTTCTAGGGGACTGATGACCTCAGATGTTAAGTCCCATAGTGCTCAGAGCAATTTGAACCATTTTGAACCATGAATAACTGCGTATGGTATCCAAGCGTCAAACATAATAATTTTCAGTTAATGATGGGTCAGTTTGACCAGAGGACCCAGTCCATTCGATGTAAACACAGCCCATACCAAGCTACCACCAGCTTACACTGTGCCATGCTAGCAACTTGGGTCCATGGCTTCTTGGGACCTGCGCCAAGATCGAAGGCAACCGTCAGCTCTTACTAACTGAACTGGAGAACTCATCTGACCACGCCACTGTTTTCCAGCCGTCTAGGGTCAAACCGATACGTTTACGACCCCATGAGACGCTCTGTTGGCAATGTGCTGTCACAAAAGGCACTCACGTCGGTCGCCTGCTGTCATAGCACATCAACGGCAGATTTCACCGCATTGTCGTGTCGGATACGTTCGTCATACGTCCCGATTTCTGCGGATATTTCAAGTAGTGTTGTTTGTCGGTTAGCACTGACAACTTTACCCAAACACCGCTACCCTCGGTCCTTAAGTGAAGTCTATCGACCACTGTGCTGTTCGGGGTGAGAAGTAATACCTGAAATTTAGTATTCTCGGCACACTCTTGATAATGCGGATCTCGGAATATTAGTTTCGCTAGAGATTTCCGAAATGGAAATTCTCGTGTTTCTAGCTCCTACTGTCATTCCTCGTTAAAAGCCTGTTAATTCTCATCGTCTGGGCATTATAGCGTTGGAAACATTTTGATATGAGTGGCCTGAGTACAAATGGCAGCTCCACAAAAGTGCTGCCCTAGCTGTGTGTACGCCGATACTAGTTCCATCGGTATAATGTGTACATATCGCTACCCAATGACTTTCGTCACGTCAGTGAATATTTGTTGTTAACCAGACTTGTTCCACACAACAACTTTAGATATCTTCAGTACTGACCGAGTATGTGATTATTACAAAATATTATATTATTACTACTACTACTACTACTACGTGATCAGGCCCAGTGGACCGCACGCATCTACAAGTTTTATCCTCCACTGTATTCTGTCCATTACTGCTATCCGCCATTCGTCCACATCTATTGACAGTCGGTTTAAATATTCATGGAGTCCATCCCTCCAACGCTTCTTGGGTCTCCCTGGTGGTCTCTGTAGGTGCGAAATCCAGGAGCTTCCGAGGCCATCTGTGATCCTCCATCTGGGCCACATGGCCGGCCCACTGCATTCGTTTGTCTTTGACAGTTCCTGCTATGTTGGGCTGTTGGTATAGTTCCTCAAGCTCTTGGTTGTATCTGATCCTCCATTCCCCTGCATCTGCATCCAGAACCGGACCTAAGATCTTCCGAAGCATTTTTCTCTCAAAAACAAGGAGTTTATGGGTGTCCTGTTTGCGGATACTTCATGTCTCACAGCCACATAGAACATCAGGCTGGACCAGGGTTTTGTACAGTCGAATCTTGTACTGTCTGGAGAGAGATTTGGACCGAAACAGTTGTGCTAGGCTGTGGTAAGATCGGCTTCCTGCTTGTAGTCTGGCATTGATCTCCGTTTCACATGACGAGTTCTCAGTGAAAAGTGTCCCTACGTATTTGAATTCTTGCACTCTCTTGTAGAAATGGTCCCCAACCTGCAGTGATTGTAGATGATCAGCAGTCTGACAGTGACCACGCGTCATAACGAGGTACTCTGTCTTGGCTTCGTTTATGTTTAGCCCAAATTTGCTGGCAGCCTGCTTTAGTGCTTTGGTCATTTGCTCCAACTCCTTTTCCGACCTAGAGAGTAAACAGATGTCGTCTGCATAGGCTAAGTATGCCAGTATCTTTCCTTCGATTTCAATCCGTTCGTTCTCTTTGAAGGGCTCGCGTACGATCTTCTCGAGGGCAAAGTTTCCTGAGTCCTGTCACAATTTCAAACTCCTCAGTTACGCGATTTCCCATCTTCACCTTTGCACGTGTTTCGTTCAGACAGATCTTTATCAGATTGATGAGTTTCTCTGCTACGCCAAACTCCCTTAAACAGTTGAGCAGGCTCTTTCGATGTATGCAATCGCAGCCCTTCTTAAAATCAACGAATATAATATGCAAATCTTTACCATATTCACCCAGTTTCTCAGTGAGCTGCCGGAGACTGAAGATGTGATCTGCTGTTGACCGTCCTGGCCGGAAACCTCCCTGGTACTCCCCAATCACCGATTCTGCCACTGGCTGAATTCTATGTATGAGGCAATTGGACAGGATCTCATAGCAGACATTAAGCAGGGCGATTCCTCGATAGTTGTCACATTTCAGTTTGTCACCCTTCTTATGTATTGGACAAATCAGAGCTGTTTTCCATTCACCTGGTAGTTCTTCTCTGGTCCATATTGCCTGTATCAGTCGGTGTATTTTTTCTGCAAGTTTCTCTCCTCCTGCCAGGATCATTTCAGCCTGTATTCCATCTTCACTTGGACTCTTATTCTGTTTAAGGTGTCTGATTCTGGTTTTTATCTCATCCAGGGTAGGTGGGGGATAGTCTGCATCGGCTGTAATTGGGTACTCTAAATCAAATTGCAGTTCGGGTTCATCACAATTTAGCAGCTGTCGAATGTACTGTTTCCATCTCTCAGCTATGTCCTATCATTCGTCAGGATCTTATCACGGCAATCTTTGACAAATTTCTGCTTGGCCTGGTGACCTTCGCAGACGTACTTCACCCTCAGAAACATTTCGCTAGTCTTGTGTCCTCTGAAATCTGTTTCTGCTTCAGTGATGATGTTCCTTATGTATTTCCTCTTTGCTCTTCTCAGAATTGCTTGTGTAGTCTTTCGGACCTCCTCAAATTGTACTTTGGCCTGTGCCAGTCTTTTTCCCCTTCAGCCATTTGTTCCTGGCTTCCTTTCTCCTTTCCAGGGCAATGGCACATTCATTTTCAAACCAGATCTTCTTGCTCAATGGGTTTCCCATGAGTGTTTCCTTTGCTGTGTCTCTGAATGTTTCCCCACATTAGTTCGAGGTCCTGATTCGCGTCCATTTCACTGAGTACTTCAAAGCGGTTACTAAGTTGCAACTGGTATGTGGTCTTCGTTGGCTCATCTTTCAGTTTCTCCACATGGTACCTTTCCACTCTTTTTAACTTAGGCCCCGTTCTTCCTTTACACCGTATGTTTAAACGGCCTCTGAGCAGGAAATGATCACTCCCACCTTCGGCACCCCGCACTGTCTTAACGTCTAACACCCATCTCTTGGCTCTGAGATCAATGGCAACATGGTCTATTTGATTTACAGTTCTCCCATCTGGTGACACCCAGGTTCCTTTATGTATGTTTTTCCGCTGGAAATTTGTGCTGGACATGAACAACCCTAATGATGTAGCGAAGCTGATGAACCTAACTCCATCGTCATTGCTTAGGTTGTGTAGACTGTGCCTACCTGTTGTGTCTTGGAATATTTGTTCTTTCCTAACCTTGGCATTCATATCAGCAAGGAGGATCCTCAGCTGTCCATTTCGTATAGCGTCCATCACTGCCTCTAGCTGTGCATAGAACTCGTCTTTCACTTCACATTCGCTGTCCTCCGTGGAAGCATGACAGTTCACAAAAGTCGCCTTAATATGCTTTACTTCCAGTGTTAGAACAGATATTCTTGGGTTCAGTGAAACGAATTCTGAAACATTAGTGGCCAACGTCTTACTGGCGCAGAAACCAGTGCCTAACAGATGACCTCGTTCACAGGCTCCATACAGAATTGTACAGTTTTCAACATCAATGCTCCCAGCATCGTCCCACCGCAGTGCAACTAGGTCTAGTTCGTACCTCTGAATTTCCTTGACCACACTGATGGCAGCACCTGTCTTGTACAGACTCCTTACATTCCACGTTCCAAATCGTATACCGTTTCTTTGCCATTGACGTCGTCTATTTTTGTCAGTAATGTTCCGAGGCGTACTTGTAGTCTGGAAAGCATGTTTAATTTATTACGGAGAGAGGGCGCTGGCCTCCTGTCCAACCTGCGGTGTCACCCTCACAGCTCACAGGACTGCTGGCTTTTCTAAAGGGGTGGGCTCCCCTCAGGAGTTGGGTTCTAAATAGTAATAAGAAAATTGGAAAGACACCCTCGGGCCTCGAAACCTAATACCATTGGGGTCGAAAAATCAAGAGTTGGCCAAGGGAGGCCGACAGGGAAGGAGAAAGAAGGTGTCTGACACAAGTAAGTAGAAGCAATATCCGACTCAGCTCGGGTCCCCGTGGTCGCCACCCGCGTACTTCCAGCTGAAGTCCCCTGGGGACTATTATTAATTATAAATAATTTGTTTAAAATTTATACTTGTGTACGTATTGTTTCATAACAGCACTTAAACAGGGTGGCGCAAGAAATGTGTTACCAATTGTTTCTTTCACAATTTATGACGTACATCAGATATCCCGCTGGGATCTCTACAGCAGTACCAGGAGAGCTTCGAAAAACAAATGAGTTACGAAATGACATGTAATTCACGATACTGCCTCTAGGAGACTAGTAAGCA
Source organism: Schistocerca serialis cubense (assembly GCF_023864345.2). Lineage (NCBI taxonomy): Eukaryota > Metazoa > Arthropoda > Insecta > Orthoptera > Acrididae > Schistocerca > Schistocerca serialis. Next base: position 27,367,643 of record NC_064646.1, read on the forward strand.
GAAATGGCTGACAATGGAAGACTGACGACACAGCAATTGTGTTACTTTTTCACGAAACGAAACGCCTTGTAACTCAGAGGCGTTTTCCGTAACAGTTTAACACACGATGAGTCCCTTGCAAGAAGACTATCCACCGGTTGTACGATAATTTTGTACAGGAAGGAGCAGTACTGGAAGCGAAGCGACCTCGGCCTAAGCCTGTTTGTTCGCCGGAGAATATTGAAGCGGTACGAGTTGCTGTACAGAGACGTCCTGGGAAATCGTGTAGAAAGGCAGCAGTGCAACTGGGAATATCCAGACGCTCCGTTCAACACAGTCTTAAAAGTCACCTCCATACGTACCCATACAAGATGACCCGTGCACAGAAGTTCACTGAAGAACACAAGCAGCAGAGACTACTGTTTGCTCAGTGGGCGGAGGATAGGGAACAAACTCTCAACAACGTTTGGTTTTCAGACGAGGTGCATTTTCATTTAGGCGGTGTGGTTAACAAACAAAATGTACGCTTTTGGGCCACTGAAAACCCACAAGTGCTTCATGAACGACAACATTATCTCCGAGGAATACAGCGTGGGCAGCAATTTCCAGTCACAGACTTAATGGACCCTTTTTCTTTGAAGAAAACAGCGAGCGTTATTTGAGCACGCTTCGCAATAGCTTCATTCCACAGCTTCTTGCTACTGCCTTGCCTTTCAACGCGCAGTGGTTCATGCAAGATGGAGCAAGGCCACTTGCTGCAAACACTGTGTTGGAGTTTTTACACAATCATTTCGACATGCAGATCATTTCTCTCAGGTTTCCAGGTCGCTACAATGACGGACAAAATTGGGCCCCCAATAGTCCACACCTCAATCCATGTGACTTTTTTCTTTGGGGTATCTAAAGGAAAAATTTTTCCCGAAACGTCCGCGTGATTTAATGGAGCTCAGAAGACTTATTATTCAAGCTTGCAGTGAAATTACGGAAGACATGTGCCGTAGGGTAATCACTAACTTCAGTGTTCGTTTGAAGGAAGTTAGGAAACGAAATGGTGGAGATATTGAGCATGTGATGAGTTAAATCTCCATGGACGGCTCTTTATTGTAGTATATGTTCCTTTCAGAATGTATTGACAATAAAGTTTATATTCAAAAACAAAATGGTAACATTTCGTGCGCCACCCTGTAGATTATCTAAAGATTACAGGGTGCTAGAAAAGTCCCTAACTGTCTCTGGAACTATGCTAATTTTGGTCTCCTTTTTGCCAGTATTCTGAATGAGGTTGACAACAGGACAACCAATAAATATCGTAGTTTGAAGACCCTGTCAACTGCCTTTCCTGAGATTCAAGAACGGTTTCGGCGACTTTACTGTACAGGATCCCCAACATGACAGCCATTAGAGATTCATTCAGTAAGTTCCAGCGTACTGGGAATATTTGTGACCGGAAACATTGTGAACGGTAGACGACGTCGGAGGAAACTGTGGACACAATTGCACAATCCAAAAGCGTTGACACGTTGACTCGGCCTTGGAACACGGCATCTCAAAGTCCACTGTGTGGGAGACCTTGTGCTTTATACTGAAGAAAAAGGCGTATCCCAAACAGGTGGTCCATCTTGAATCTGTGGAATATGCCACGCACTTGGCCATGTGGGATTATTTAACTGAGTCAGTAAACAATGAACATTCGTTGGTATTTGGCGTGTTCAGTGATGAGGCTGTTCAGTGATGAGGCTATCTTTCATATATGTTGTTTCATCTACCGCTACAACAGAAGGATATGGGCTGATGAACAACCACACATCACCATGAAATTGGAACGTAATACTACAAAGGGAATTGTGCGGCTGAGCCTCATCCAATGGCGTATTTTCCATTCATTCTCTTTAGCCGTGGCAAGAATCACTTCATCATCGTACTTGGACATTTGAAAGTGTTGTTAATAAAAATTCTCTATTTAAACTAGACTGAACTGCATGTGAATGCATTAGTCTTTAATAAAACTTGCATCTGACTGCATATTTAACTGAACTGAACTTTATCTGACTGCAAGAAAATATTGTTGGAAAATTAATACTCAAAATACACATCTGACTGCATGTAAGTTTAGTGGTAAAAATAAATGAAAGTCACCAACCTGCATCTGACTGCGTCTGTGGACTTAGCTCGTGCACTCCTTCCCGTTTAGCCGATAATAAAACATATATTCAACTCAGCCGTAGTGCAATGCCATAAAATTGTCATTCTAGATAACTTTACTCATTTTGGCCCTGTTTGTTACTTAATAAAATTTATGTCCTGATCTGAGTAATTTGCCAACTGTGCAATGGCATATAGATTATTTTACTCTGATAAATAAAATTATTAGCCTTGCTCATGGGAACTTTACTTTAATGTACCTTTTGGTTCAATGCAAGCACAGGATGCGGAGAACGACATAAGGTGTGCTATGAAACTCTAATTTTATCTAAAAAATATTTATTGTTAAAACTTTTAAGGCACATGTGAAAAACTAAAAAATACTTCTTTAGCATGGATTTACGAGAAAGTTTCACAAAACGCTTATAGCATCAAGAATAGGATTTCTATCTAGCTTTTAGACATTATTTAACCAAAGAAAACCTATTTTATTAATTATTCTTTCTAGTTTCCCCAGGTATGTGCCGAGTTTCGTTCAATATATAGCTTATTATGTGCGTAGCGCCAATTCTTACTTTGATGCTGTCACGACCTGGCTGCCTCCTGCAGGCATCTAGCTCCGACTCGAAACACGTCTGCTGTCTCTGCACATCTCCTCACCACTACTCAAACTTTTTACCACGTGCACCTAGTTCTGTTAGCTGTCAAGGATCTTACTACTCGAAGGTGTACTACTGGTCCAACCTTGCGGTTGGGAACTATCGACATTTTTCACTGGCTCTATCATGATCGAATCTTAGCACATACCTTTCACAACCCTCTGGTTCGATGGACCAGAATTTTGTGGGGGTATCTGTGCAGTTAGCACAGATTTCCCCACGAAATTCGTAAAAAAAAAAAAATTAGAATGGAAGATACAATATAAAATATACATAGGAATCTCATGAAAAGAGTATTACAGAGCAATGAAATTGGTCAATAAACCTAGGATGTTAAGTAAAATGTATAATACCATGAGATTTGCTATTCACAGTGAAACAAAGAACATCAAAATCTACAAAATCAAAACATCTCTATGTTGTTGTTGTTGTGGTCTTCAGTCCTGAGACTGGTTTGATGCAGCTCTCCATGCTACTCTATCCTGTGCAAGCTTCTTCATCTCCCAGTTCCTACTGCAACCTACATCCTTCTGAATCTGCTTAGTGTATTCATCTCTTGGTCTCCTTCTACGATTTTTACCCTCCACGCTGCCCTCCAATGCTAAATTTGTGATCCCTTGATGCATCAAAACATGTCCTACCAACCGATCCCTTCTTCTAGTCAAGTTGTGCCACAAACTTTTCTTCTCCCCAATTCTATTCAATACCCCCTCATTAGTTACGTGATCTACCCACCTTATCTTCAGCATTCTTCTGTAGCACCACATTTCGAAAGCTTCTATTCTCTTCTTGTCCAAACTGGTTATCGTCCATGTTTCACTTCCGTACATGGCTACGCTCCATACAAATACTTTCAGAAACGACTTCCTGACACTTAAATCTATAATCGATGTTAACAAATTTCTCTTCTTCAGAAACCATTTCCTTGCCATTGCCAGTCTACATTTTATATCCTCTCTACTTCGACCATCATCAGTTATTTTACTCCCTAAATAGCAAAACTCCTTTACTACTTTAAGTGTCTCATTTCCTAATCTAATACCCTCAGCATCACCCGATTTAATTTGACTACATTCCATTATCCTCGTTTTGCTTTTGTTGATGTTCATCTCATATCCTCCTTTCAAGACACTGTCCATTCCGTTCAACTGCTCTTCCAAATCCTTTGCTGTCTCTGACAGAATTACAATGTCTTCGGCGAACCTCAAAGTTTTTATTTCTTCTCCATAATTTTAATACCTACTCCGAATTTTTCTTTTGTTTCCTTTATTGCTTGCTCAATATACAGATTGAATAACATCGGGGAGAGGCTACAACCCTGTCTCACTCCTTTCCCAACCACTGCTTCTCTTTCATGCCCCTCGACTCTTATAAGTGCCATCTGGTTTCTGTACAAATTGTAAATAGCCTTTCGCTCCCTGTATTTTACCCCTGCCACCTTCAGAATTTGAAAGAGAGTATTCCCGTTAACGTTGTCAAAAGCTTTCTCTAAGTCAACAAATGCTAGAAACGTAGGTTTGCCTTTTCTTAATCTTTCTTCTAAGATAAGTCGTAAGGTTAGTATTGCCTCACGTGTTTCAACATTTCTACGGAATCCAAACTGATCTTCCCCGAGGTCCGCTTCTACCAGTTTTTCCATTCGTCTGTAAAGAATTCGCGTTAGTATTTTGCAGCTGTGACTTATTAAACTGATAGTTCGGTAATTTTCACATCTGTCAACACCTGCTTTCTTTGGGATTGGAATTATTATACTCTTCTTGAATGTGGGTATTTCGCCTGTCTCATACATCTTGCTCACCAGATGGTAGAGTTTTGTCATGACTGGCTCTCCCAAGGCCATCAGTAGTTCTAATGGAATGTTGTCTACTCCCGGGGCCTTGTTTTGACTCAGGTCTTTCAGTGCTCTGTCAAACTCTTCACGCAGTATCTTATCTCCCATTTCATCTTCATCTACATCCTCTTCCATTTCCATAAAATTGTCCCCAAGTACATCGCCCTTGTTTAAACCCTCTATATACTCGTTCCACCTTTCTGCCTTCCCTTCTCTATATAGGACAAAAACATCAGACATATAATTAAGTGAGGTGTATCAAATCAAACTTTTCCAACAGTCCAGGTTTGCAAGTCACAGTGACTCAAAGAACATCGAAATGTACAAAACCGAAATACCTGTTACATAATACCAAATGGTACCAAATACAAGCAGAAAAATATGAGGGAACATACCTCACATAACATGAAACTCTACCTAACAGTTATGTAGAATGTGAGAAAAAATACGTAAAATGGCGAAATACAAGTGAATCATCAATGTCACACAATACTAAGTGTTACAAAATGGAAACATAGAAATATAAGGAAAAATACCTCGAAAAATATCAAAGTTTACCTAATAGTTACATCATATAAACTTGAATGCTACCACATAGAAGTATAGAAATATGAGGGAAAATACGTGAAATCATATCCAAATTTACCTGATAGTTATATAGAATATGAGAAAAAAATACATAAAATATGCAATAAGATACTTTAATTAGTAGTAGGCTTAACTATTACTTCTTTGTCACATTATGTGACAGCATAAACTGACTTTCAGTTACCATCATTATCTTGGAGTAAACCTCAGATACATGTCGACTGTCTTTGATAATAGTGAATAAACGGCCTCGGGAGATCAGACACCCTGAGCGCTAAATTAGGTCAATTGTACAGGACAGGTCACATCAGGTGGGAGATTACACTGACTTATTATTGAGCTGTAGTGCAAGAAAATAGAAATATGTCGCGTCAGGCGATGGGACACAGTGAGCAACCGATTGGGTCCATGTACACAGCATGTCACGTCAGGTGATGTAACACACTGACCCCAATAGTGAGCTGTAGTACAAGAAATGAGAAGAGTTCAGGTGATGGGACACACTGAGCCACTACTAATTTACATTGTACTATCTTGTCACATCAGGTGACAGAACACACTGACCCCAATAGTGATCTGTAGTACAAGACATGTGAAGAATAGTGGGCTTCAGGCGATGGGACACACTGAGCTGCCGATGATGTCCATGTACACAGCATGTCACGTCACGTGATGGAACACACTGACCCCAATAGTGAGCTGTAGTACAAGAAATGTGAAGAATATTGGGCATCAGGTGATGGGACACACTGAGCAACCGATTGCCTGTTAAATCAGGGGATAACTCACCCTGTAACAGAGGTCTCAGGTGATTACAAACCCAGAGCCATGGTAGTATCGAATGTGAAATATATGTCAAGTCAGATGACAACACCAACTGACATTCAGTTACAATTATCAGTCATAGAAGGCATGTTATGTCAGGTGGCAGTCCACATTGACGTACTCTTAACATCGTTAACTTCAATTACTTATAGTAGACATTTGACATGAACAGGTAGCCCACACAGGCTTTTCTCACATTCTCTTAAACTTACATCTAGTAGTCTTTCAGGCGACAATTCAGTCTCTATTATAATATTAAAAGCAATATACAATAGGCAGTGGACATTTACTGCAAAATGTTTTATCTACATTTAAGTTAACAAGAAATTAATATTTAAAGTAATATACAAGAACTATATGCAGTGGACATTTGCTCCATAAAGAATGTGTTATATATCTTTAAGGTAACAAGAAATTAATATTTAAATAATTTACAATAATTGTCTGCAGTGCATTTACTGCATAAAAATGTTTTACATATCTATAAGATAACACAAATCTTACTAACTCTCTAGCAAGAATAATCTTGAGTTGAATTAAAGCTATGTACAAAAAAATTCCTTTAAAAGGTAGTAAAACATGCTTGCATACTATTTTTTGACAAAGTGCACTAAAGTGATCCTGCACAAATATAGTTGTAATAAATTGTACCTAATCTTCTTACATACAATGTCAATTGAAGTGCAAGGAAGTCATGCTGCTCAATTGCAGCAATGATTAACAAATTTCATACAATCTCCTTACATACTAGTTATGCCAAATTTAGAGAAGTCATGCTGCTCAATTGCAGCAGTAATCAACGTTCATGAAGAAATTCCTTACAAGATTCAATAGTAGAAGTTTAGGTAATGTCCTACTCAGTAATTTTACTTCATAGTCACATCAGATAAATTAAACCTTCCATTTACATCATACAATACAAGCCTCTCATTATGAAAGAGTAAGATCAATTCTATCCCAAGAATTTGTATTCAAAGGCTTCCTTTCTTTTTACCATAAATGTACATTATTAAACCGTCTCCACATAGGTATTTCAATAAAATATTCACAGTGCAAACACTTCTAAACGTCTCACATTAGGAAACATCAATTCGATCCTACAAATTAGTATTAAAAAGCTTCCTTTCCTTTTTAACATAAACGTAATTCTCGAAGCCTTGCATATTAAATCCTTAGTACCATGAAATGGGACATTACAAACAGTCCCCCCCCCCCTTTTTCTTGTTCATATAGTTGGTCCTCTAAATCGTGCATTTTAAATCCTAAGTACAATGAAATGGGGCATTACAAATAGAGATTTTACTTAACAGAGAACTGGTACACAGATATCTGACGAAAACAACAGAAAAAAATATTTAGAACAGAAAGAAGAGTAGACTGAGAACTCAGAATGGAAGAAGGAATTCTACGGAGCTCAAGGATACAGGGTACCAACGCCACATGGTGTGTCAGTTAAAGAACAACAGACCCTCTACCCCATTTAGTCCTATTGTGTAGAACAAATGGGTAATGTGTTATCACGTGTTAATGTTAAAATCATGCCAATCATGGAAATCATGTGTGAGAAAAAAAGCAACATTGGTTATATAAATAACACAGAGACAATAAAGAGCTTACTAATTACTGCAGCTGAAAATAATGGTAGTTATGGTGCACCAAAAGACATGAGTATCATGGAAATAAAAACACAGAAATATTATATTGATATAGCATGAAAATAACACACTTAGGGAATAGGCATTAGGAACGGACAACACACTGAGCTCAGTCAAGTAGAGGTACTGTCATGTGTCAGCAAGTAGCAGTGTGACAAACCAGAAGTGTGCACAAATAAAAGCATATATGCATAGTATGTAGCCACCTAATCAACATCACAAAGTACAAAGGCAAAAGCATTGATTAAAAGATCCATAAGCAGTGTAGCACAAATACGAATAATAAATATGTAGACAAAGTATGAAAGTAGCTGTAATGAAATGCAAGAAGTTAACGTCAGGTAATAAAGCAAATTAGCATGCCAACACAGGACAAAATTTCACCAGAAAGCATATTGCAGATAATAAAGCAAAAATATCAGGCCAACACAGAACAAAATTTCAGCAGAAAGCATATTGCAGATAATTAAGCAAAATCATCAGGTCAACACAGAACAAAATTGCAGCAGAAAGCATAAAGCAAAATTAGCAGACCAACACATAACAAAATTTCAGTAGAAAGCATAGACATAACATTACTCTAATCCTGAAATAGGTAATCTTACAAAAAAATAAAAGTGCAGAAACACAGAAAGTCACACGTAACACACATGATAAACAATGAGATAGAAACAGCTGTTTATATCTTGGCGTGAGAAACACATGAAAAGAGAAGAAGCAACATATAAGGTAGTACAGAGACATCGTAAAGGGCAATAAGTGTAATACTTTTGGTGCTTTAGGTATGAAAAAAAAGGATTAATAAATGAAAATTCTGTAACATGGCATGACTTAAGTCCTCAGTAGATCCTCAATGAGTCCAAAAACAGTTCCACTTGGCCTCTAGTAATCCCAAGTTATCCCATTATTGCATTAATGGCATCTGAAAAATAGTTGAGCATTAATAAGCAGTTTAAAATTGGAGATACAAAGTGTTAAGTTTTCAGAGACGCGAATGGTTTTATTCTCAAAGACAAGGGTTACAATAGAGGTCACTGCTGTAAAGAGAAACTGGATAATAGCATAACCCATGTGTGAACATATTACTCGTATTGTACTCATCATGAAAATACCTGAATATTCGATTGCCCATGGCAACGAGAACATTAATATACCATCTGTACTGGCAACGTAAAATGAAAATATAGTGACAGAGGTAAATTCTGGTAAACGTGGTACATCATAAAATCGTTGATACTTGTTCATAAAAGCTGTGAAAAGAAATTAACTGTTAAATAGTATGAAAGTGAAACCTGAAACTCGTCATATAACCATTTTTGACATTCCTAGTAAATGCAAACCCACATCGCTCGCACTTCATATTTCTGTCGTCGTACCTTCAGCACATAGTATTTGCTTATCATCACTTGTAGCGTCCAAGATCCCAAAGTCTAAAAAAAAATGCAACTTAAATCTAACAATACCTCATTCTCCACATAAACTTCCAATATCATCCTAAAAACTCTTATAAACCCTCATTTTCTTCAAATACATAAAATTCATCGAGAACATTAGGTTCATCTTCATATCCTCATAGTCAATACTCATATTCAATACACATAATACGACCTTAAGCACTAAGACCCTACCTAAACTTCAGGAAGATTGTTACCACTAGCTCAACATCAACATACAAAGTAGCCTTCGTTACGACAAAATCTTCATACAAGCAGTGTATGTAATTATTCCATGTAATATCGCAAAGTAACAGTGGTGAGCAGCCAACAACAACAAAAAATAATAAGAGCAAAATTATCACATAGTAAGTATCAACATCAAATTGATGAATGATGACCAAAATACTCCACTGTAACGTCAACTTCGAATGCCAGCATGAAATTAGTCCCACAGAAAACAATGACATAGTTTATTAGTAATGTACAGAAAAAATCTCAGTTTATTACAATACGTAAGAAATCTGTACATCTCAGGGAAGAAAACAGGTAACATTAAAAAAGGTGTCTCCATAAAAAGATGTTTCCGAACTCTGGTCTTTATCATATTGCCAGAACAAAACAGAGGTGGTGTTATTTGAAGTTTGTATACGGTCAGAATGTTCGCGCTCTGTAAAAGAACAGTGCATGACGCAGGCCGATGGACGTGAGAAAGAAAATAGTTCTACCCTCCTGAGGTAGTTGACTGGGGCTCGAGAAAAAAAACTAAGTGGCCGACCACCGGTCGCTAATGTGGTTCCCAGGCAATGGTTGTAGTGACGCGCTACGCGCTCGCTAACTGTACTCAAGCCAGGGAGAAATAATGTGAACAAACTAGCTGGACGTATATGGCTGGAATTACAAAAGTATATGTAAGAAATAAGATTTAGAAAGTTCCCAAAGAAAGCAGTATTGTCTATTCAATAAAATGTTTGCAGTTTGTGATGTGATGTACGCCACATGATTTCTATGTATGTAAGATTTGTACTTCAATTGCATTAGGATGTGATACGGTTGACACGATATGAACCCTTATATAACAGAAAGAATTTCTGGCTGAGATTGCAGGCTTAATTGGATAGCCTGTGGGAGTGGACCAGAACTTTATCTCCTACTTGTAAAGAAACTTTTCTCTTCATTGACTTCAATTGGCGCAGCCATTGGTCAGCAGCTCGTTTAATATTCTGCAACGCAATTTGAATAATCTCGTGATGCCTTAGGCAGCGAGACTGTGGGAAACGTATGAGTTCTGTAATCTTGTCAGGTGGATGTTGGTTCTTTAAAACCAAAAGTGGAGACAATTGTGTGGAAGAATTTGGTAACGAATTTATTACATCCTGAAACATGTGGAGGTATTTATCCCAGTCATTGTGTTTTGCATGACGAAAGATCTTAAATAATTTCACCTACTCCTTCATTAACCTTTCTGCTGGGTTGGAAGATGCGTGGTACCTGGAAATGAAAATGGGGGAAATTTTGTGATTCTGAAGAGTACGTCGCCAAGTGCGCGAACGGAACTGCGGCCCATTGTCGGATATTACGGATGTTACATGACCCACTTCTTTCAGGAAATGTTTAGTAAGAGCACGTGAATCAGTGCAGGCCGTAGCTTTACGTAATGGGGTGAAAGTGACGAATTTAGAAGTTAATTCCACACAGACAAAAACATAGGTGTAACCTCTATTTGTAGTAGGAATCGGGCCAAATAAATCAACGGCCGCCAGCTGACTAAGACGTAAATGTATAATGGGGAATGTCTGAGCAGCAAAGGATACTGTAGGTGGTTTAGCTTTTTGACAAAGTCTTCACTTTGCAAGGACTTGGCGAATGCGTTTTTCCATATTGGAAAAGTAAGATGTTTGTTTAAGCAGCTGATAACATTTGCGCGGTCCTTAATGCGCATAGCTAAGGTGAACATACCAAATCAGTATGTTAATTAAGTCTTCAGGGATACTAACTAGCCACGTTGTCATATCTGGTTTGATACGGCGGAACAGAATATTGTTGTGTATAAGGTAATACTGTCGTAGAGAAGTATTATTAACATTGCGCCATTGTTGTGTCACGTCTTTCCAGATAGAATCTTTATCTTGTTCTGACGCAATATTGTATAGGGCATCGGAAACAAAATTCTCAAATGCGACCTGGCGCATATACAGTAAACTGAAATTGTTATGGCAGAAGGTGTTGGCTGGATCGTTGTTGTCGGTTTCTAAAGTGCGTGACAAAGCGTCAGCAACGACGCTTTGAGGTCTTGGTACATACACAATAGAAAATGGGAATTCTTGTAGCAACAGAGCCCTTCTCACTAAACGACCATGGGATAGTTTAGCTGACATCAAAAATTATAGTGCTCTATGGTCTGTATATACTGTGGTGTGTCTACCGAAAAGAAAAAACTTGTAAAATTCCCATACAATAGCAAAAGCTTCTAATTCTGTGATGGAATAGTTTCTTTCAGAAGAAGTTAATACTCGACTAGCAAAGGCGATGTTTCTTTGTACTTTAGTTTCACCTTCCATAAACTCTTGGAAGAGATGAACTCCAAGGGCTGTGTTTGAAGAATCTGTTGAAATGCAGAAGTCAGTCGTAAGATCAGGGTGAGATAACAGGGGTGCATCTATAAGCGACTGTTTTAATGTCTCAAAACCTTCTCAGCAGAATTATCCCAAAGCCATATAAAATTTTTTCCAGTTAATTTGCACAAGGTAGGCGTATCTAACACTTTGCTGTTAATGAACCTGCGAAAAAAGTTTATCATTCCAAGAAAGCTGCAAAGTTGTTTCTTCGTACGGGGACCCTGTATGTCATGGATTGCTTTCAGCTTATCAGGGTCCGGTTGAATTCCAGATGATGAAATGAGATGGCCTAAAAATTAGATTTGAGCTTGTCCAAAGTGAGATTTTTCCAAATTTACTGTATCACCAAAGCTTGAGAACGAGTGAAGAAGTTGGGATAATATTTCATTATGCTCTTGCCAGGAAGAAACGGCAATAAGAATATGATCCACGTAGGTGGTAATGCTGTATTTCAAAGGAGCTGGCAACACAGTATTTAATTCATGGATAAAGGCTGCAGATGAGATTGTTAACCCGAAAGGCAGTTTGCGAAATTGGTAGCATGAAGCAAAGAAAAGCTGTGTATTTACGACAATTGGGGTGTAGTTCGATTTGCCAAAAACTATTTCGGAGGTCCAGCGAGGAAAAAATAGATACACCATGAAACTGTTGTAAGATTTCATCCAATGTTAACGGCCTATCCGTTTCTGGTATGATGATCGTATTGATTAGCCTTGAATCCAAAACAAGACGAATTGAACCATCCCGTTTAGGCACAACATGGATTGGAGAATTGTATGGACTGGTAGCAGGTTCAATAAAATTGTGAGCTAACATAGATTGGATTTCCTATTTGACTTTGTCACGGTGAAGTAACGGTATTGGATAGGACGGAACAGCAAAAGGTGTCTGGGGTTTTACTCTAAATTCATATACAAAATCTTTAATTGTGCCTGGAGCTGTGGCGAAAACATGGGAAAATTCAGTTAAGATGGCATGTAAACCTTCCTTTTCCTGAACTGAGGCTGAATTGACGATTTTATCCTCAATAGTGTCGCTAATCTCTGGAGTCGTATCATTATTGTCCATATGTGGATCAGGAACAAAGAATGATGTCAGTGTTACGTCCGACGGGAGCTGAGACTGAATGAAGTTGATTTTATTAATATCTTGTTCTGCTTTCGACAACTGTTTGTGAAAATCAATAAAGAAGCAAACTCCATCATCACAGAGACGAATGAAATTATCTTCAGAATCTAAAATGGCTTTATATTTGTTCAAAAAATCGATTCCCAAAATGACGTCTGTAGTGAAGAGCGGATCTACGAGGGCGGCTCAGAAAGTAACCTCCGATTGGTCACAGTGCGGGTTGTGGGGGGAGTTGCGACGCCATCTGTGCATTCACGCATTCAACAGGTCAGTCGGCATCAAGCCGTGGTCGAGTGAACGTCGTACCTGCGCTAGTTTAGTTTTTGTGGCAGTTTGAAATGTGTGCTGCAATAGAAAACCCCGCCAAATGTGAAGTGCGTGCTGTCATAAGGTTTTTTACAGCCAAAGGATATTCTGCAGCAGCTATTCATCGTGAGCTTTGTGCCATGTACGGACCAAGAGTTATGAGTGAAGGAGTTGTCCGTGAATGGGTACGTTTATTTAAAAGTGGACGAGAAAACGTTCATGATGATAAGAGGAGTGGTAGACCATCATTGGTGACTGACGAACTCGTTCAGACAGTTGATGCAAAAGTTCGTGAAAATCGACGTTTCTCAATGTCGGAGTTGTCTACTGGTTTTCCACAGATTTCTAAGACTCTCTTGTACGAGATAGTGACAGCAAGATTGGGTTACCGTAAGTTCTGTGCACGATGGGTGCCCAAAATTCTTACCGACCACCACAAAACTCAAGACGAAACCTGGATTAAGTACGTAAACCCTGAGACAAAAGAACAATCAAAGATGTGGGCACATTCAAATTCGCCTACCAAACCAAGAAAAGCCTCGCAAGATTTTCCTGCCAGAAAACTGATGGCAACAGTGTTTTGGGATGCCAAAGGGGTGTTGTTGGTTGAATTCATGGAACGTGATACGACCATTAATCAAGACGTGTACTGTGAAACAATAAAAAAGTTACGACGGTCTATACAGAACAAACGCCGTGGTATGCTGACTTCCGGTATCGTTTTTTTGCACGATAACGCCCATCCTCACTCTGCTCGCAGAACAACAGCCCTTCTTGAGTCCTTCAAGTGGGACGTTATCAACCATCCACCTTACAGCCCAGACCTGGCGCCAAGTGATTATCACCTCTTCATGCATTTGAAGAAATGGCTCGGGTCACAGCGGTTTGATGACGACTAAGAGCTCAAAGATGCGGTCACAGGCTGGCTCCAGGCACAAGCGGGTGATTTTTATGCAGAAGGAATTTCAAAGCTTGTGAAGAGATACAATAAGTGCCTCAATCGCTATGGAGACTATGTAGAAAAATAGTGCAAAGATGTAGTTGTAAGATGTATATATTAAAATATTTTTATTTAACTTGGTGTATTTTTTTAAATCAACCGGAGGTTACTTTCTGAATGGCTCTCGTATTAAAAATGTTGCACAAAGAAGGTGTGTGTCAACTTGACATTCCAGATAACGTATTTGTCTGATATCTATACTCTTGCCAGGAACAGCACCACTGATCTTGGTATGCGTAAGCGGAAGTGTTGGAATGGTAGAAATAGCAGCGCATTTTTGAAAGGCGACATCACTGATAACAGAAACGGGAGAACCCGAATCAACTACAGCAGAGAATTTTTGTGTGCCAATCGAAATATGAATGACCGGATGATGAACAATAGGTCTCAATTCGGTTTTTTCCAGCAGAAGATCCTCTCGTATATCATCACAACGGATAACGTGTGTCTCACGATGCGTATCTGCATTATTACGTGGGTTTGGTGGACGAACCTCTACTAACTGCACTGTTCGACCGGATGAATTGTTGATATCTGGTCTGGGGTGGAACCGGCAATTTGGTTGATGAAATGGTACACATCCGTCATTATCGTAATTCTGTCGGCTGTCACTGGTTTGTCTCCAATCCTGATTTGCATAATTATAATTACGATTTGGGAAATTCTGTTGACTGTACTGATGAGTGGGTGAATGGTTAACGGTTTGTCGTCGTTTGTAGTCATTATTGTTTCCGTACGGTTGGTGGCGATTCTGGTGCCAAATTTGGTTTCTTTGTACGAAAGCAGAGTTGGAATTATTCCGCTGATTATCCCAGGCTCTCTGACTATTACCGTACCGCCGATTATCTTGTGGGGTATCATTGCGGAATGACACTGAGGGAGAGGTGTGATAATTTTGATTCCTTGATGAATAGGCATTCACATCATTCTGCTGATTCTGGGATTGTGGAAGAAACTGTCTTGCATTTCCATATTGGGGTCTGTTATTCGGAAACTGCCTACCGTTATTACGGAAACGATTGTCTCTATTCTGCTGCGTTTCCGCGAAAGAGTGTTGACTAGATCGTGAATTATGAGTTTCGTCTGGTTTAAGCGGCTGTAAGACGTCACGGAAAGTGTTCAAGTTTTCCGTGCGACTCCCTGTCAGCAACGGAACTCGCAATGATCTTGGTAATTTGGAGATACAGAGCTGAATGAGATCAGACGGACTGTAAGGTTCTGTGAGATGTTGGTTTTGTTGGATCATGTAATCAAAATATTGCGTCAAGGTGCGGAATTGTGAGTTATGGAAAGGTGGCATATTAAACAATTGATCTTTTACAGCACCCTGTGAAGTGGGATTCCAGTAAGCATCCAAAAATTGTTGTTGGAATAATTGGAAAGACAAACATTGTCGTGCAACGTGTAGCATTCTCGTTGCAGGTTCACCCCCAAGAAACTACAAACAAGTTCTAACTGATGTGCGACTGGGCAATTCGGAGGAAACGCAAAAGTAAATTGCTAAATCCAGTCAAGCGGATGTAAATCGTTCGGATTATTCCGGAACGTTTTGAATTTCTTAATTGAAAGGAAGTGTTTATAATCGACATTGTCCTGGCGGGGAAAAGAAGAAACATCATGGGGCAGGGAAAAACTGCCTGGGAAGGTACTACCTTGTTGAGGGTAGTCCTGTGAAAATGGAGCCTGTGAAGATACGAAGGGGGGCTGTTGTTGTAGATAAGCACCATTATTTCCCTGGTGCTCTGGGACAAAATTACGAGGCGCACTGTCGTCCTGCAATTGTTGCTGAATATCAGAAAGTGTATTCCGAATTGAGTTGAGTTCTCATTTTTTGCTGTTCGTTAACAGTGACTTGTTTGCTCTTAAATTTGGCCAGGGCTTGGTATTCAGTTGTTTCTGAAAACTGAACTGGGGTTGTATGGTCTGATTCATTGTCTGCGTGCGTTTCCAAAGCTGCTATTCTTTCGGTTATGTTTTCTAACTGTGATTGGAATTGTTCATCCTGTTCACTGACCTTAGTTTCAAGTTGAGTGATGTCAGATGTCAGGGATTCTGTACATGACTGTAAGACCTGTATTTGCTCTGAATGAGTAGCAGAAGTTTTTTGCAACTTGTCAATAACCTCTGTTCGAAGTACTGCATTGATTCTGTTCGTAAGGTCAGTAATGTCATGGTTATGTGTTTCAATGATATCCTGTAATTTTCTGTCATTTGCTTCCTTGTATGTTTCAATAGTGTGTGTCAATTCCTAAGCACACTTAGCATTGTTAGCACACAAGGCGTCTAATCGTCCCGTTAATGTTTTGTTATGTTCCGCAATATCTGCAGGGAATTGCGCAAATTGTTTGTCACGCTTTGCGTTCTGTTCTTCACTCTTAGCGTCACGTTCCTGTACTAGTCGAAAATAACGGTCAAATTTATCTTCATTTGTTACTGGGGGCGTCACCTCAGGATTTGAGTGTGGCAACCGATATTGCTGGCTAGGGTTACGAAGGACTGTTTGAAAACTCTCAGATGAAACAATTTCTCTATCTGTACAAGGATTTTGCAAGAGAAATTGATTGTTGGATCCAACTACATTGCTTTTTGCAGGTTGATTAAGCAAAAACGAATCATGGGAAACTGTTTCTACATGGCTTACTGTGTTCTGAGAACCCGAAAGCAGAAGAGGAACCGATTCGGAAATTGGCGATTCTGTTGCATCATTACTAGCTGCAGCTTTATTCGCAACTTCCTGATCAGTTTGTGACGTAGGAAGATTAAGGGGCAAAACTGGGTCATTGTCCGGTTGTTGTAGCTTACGCGACTTTGAGGAACTGCGTAGTTTTACTTTATCGCCCTGTCTATTTATTTCAGACATCTTGAAAGAGACAATATGGCTAACAACAATTTTAAAATGGACGTAAGTCACAAGACGGTATTTTACAGACAAAAAGAAGAGAAATTATTTAGGATGGACACATAAAATCTGTAAAAGAGCAGAAAGCAAGGTGAAATGAATGTTCACAAGCGAACAGCAAACACAATATTACGCAACTAGCAATTGTAGCACACAAGTATAGCCGCCAATGCAATATTACGCAACTAGCAAGGCAGCGCCCATCTGAAACAGTGCTGGCAAAAAAGAATGCTCGAAAACAAAGTCAACAGTTACGGAAAAAATATGTCCAGGAACGTCACCACAGAGGATGTCGCCAAGTGAAAGTGTTGTTAATAAAAATTCTCTATTTAAACTAGACTGAACTGTATGTGACTGCTTTAGTCTTTAATAAAACTTGCATCTGACTGCATATTTCACTGAACTGAACTCTATCTGATTGCATGAAAATCTTGTTGGAAAATTAATACTCAAAATACACATCTGACTGCATGAAAGTTTAGTGGTAAAAATAAATGAAAGTCACCAACCTGCATCTGACTGCGTCTGTGGACTTAGCTCGCGCACTCTTTCCCGTTTAGCCGATAATAAAACATATATTCAACTCAGCCGTAGTGCAATGCCATAAAATTGTCATTCTAGATAACTTTACTCATTTTGGCCCTGTTTGTTACTTAATAAAAATTCTGTCCTGATCTGAGTAATTAGCCAACTGTGCAATGGCATATAGATTATTTTACTCTGATAAATGAAATTATTAGCCTTGCTAATGGGAACTTTACTTTAATGTACCTTTTGGTTCAATGCAAGCACAGGATGCGAAGAACGACATAAGGTGTGATATGAAACTCTAATTTTATCTAAAAAATATTTATTGTTCAAACTTTTAAGGCACATGTGAAAAATTAAAAAAAACTTCTATAGCATGGATTTACGAGAAAGTTTCACAAAACGCTTATAGCAACAAGAATAGGATTTCTATCTAGCTTTTAGACATTATTTAACCAAAGAAACCCTATTTTATTAATTATTCTTTCTAGTTTCCCCAGGTATGTGCCGAGTTTCGTTCAATATATAGCTTATTATGTGCGTAGCGCCAATTCTTACTTTGATGCTGTCACGACCCGGCTGCCTGCTGCAGGCATCTAGCTCCGACTCGAAACACGTCTGCTGTCTCTGCAACATCTCCTCACCACTACTCAAACTTTTCACCACGTGCACCTAGCTCTGTTAGCTGTCAAAGATCTTACTACTCGAAGATGTACTACTCGTCCAACCTTGCGGTTGGGAACTATCGAAATTTTGCACTGGCTCTATCCTGATCGAATCTCAGCACATACCTTTCACTTTGCTTTAGTAGTTCCTGTAATCCGACGACGTTCTGGATTCGGCGGACGGCGTCGCACAACACTTTGCGTAGCTTTTCCATGATAACCTCAGCGAGACTTTCCCACTACGTTCGCGGAAGCACGCGCGCCTGATCCAACGCCATTGTGCTTCTTTGCTTGGAGTCACATCAAGAGCCATTTGTGCCAGGTGAATTTTAGTGATCTGTAGCATCTACGTGGATGCACTTCGGCTGCGTTGCGTAAAATTATCCCAGCAATGTTGAAGCGTATGTTCAGCTGCACAGAGCAGGGATGGCATCTCTGCTTAGGTGTGTAGGGCGGTCATGTCAAACGGCAGTTATTTTATTGTATTACGGTGTCTTCTTCCATGTAATATTCGTATTCTTTCATACCGTAAACATTTCATTTGAATTAATGTGCTCCTTCACTGAAATTGTAACGACTCCCCTGTCATCTATTTTATTAGCTATATGTTGAAATTGTAGACTGAAAATTTAGGCTACTTTTATATCTCTTAAGATTTATGGGAGCTGCTGATGTACATATATTCCAGTGTGTTTGTTAAGTTAACATAAAATTATTATAAAACATTAGACATTACATTCAAAACAGTTCAAAACTAAATATTTTTAGTTAACTGGAAAAATATTACAAAACTACATGAAATCTGTTCGCATGTGCGAATATAGATAATCATCAGCTGTATAATGGAATAGTGCGAGTAAAAATTTGTGCCGGACCGGGATTGAAACGTGGACTTCCCGCTTATTGTGTGCGGTCTTCTTATTTCAGCACTAGTTGCAAAATTTATTTGCTAACAGCGAGACCGGTTCAAACCATCAAGAAAAGTTTCTGTAGGTTGTCTGAACAATAATGTATATCAGTGTTAAAAAACTATGTAGAAATTGAATGTGCTATGTGGAAAGAATAACAGGAAACATCATCGAAACAAGACAGCATATTCAATACGTTTAATGTTAGTGCTGCATTCAAGAACCCTAACATAGAATGTCAGTTTCTTGTAGGTATGATGTTAAAATTAACATCAGGCACCAACTTCAGAACCATATACAATGAACACATAGAAACAAGAAGAAAGAATTCAGAAGCTAAATCCGTGTTTGCTTCCTACCTAATCACAGAAGGATTCAGTGCTGCTGATATTGGAAATAATCTCATGATTATTGCGTATAATACGGCAGACAAGCGGTATGAACATCGTGGAAGAAACAGAAATTTATACTCAGGTGATACATACCAAAAATAAAGTTACTGACTAACGGAAAACTTAAAAAGCATTGTTTTTCTGCTTGCTCTTCAAACTGTGTTCGATAAATTGCAGCGTAAGGAATCTAGCGCCTTTACAGAGTACGTGTGCCTCAGTTATTATGAACAGACCACACTCTCTACTTTAGCATTTGTGTGGTAAAAACACTTTGTTTGAGTACAGAGAAGATTTTGCTGACTGCTTGTCTACCGTCGATGGCTTTCCAACCTCCATAGTTCTTTTTTCAAGCTGCCGTCAGGCCGAAGCGGTAAACTGGGAGTCATATGTTCGATTCCTTGGCGTCACGCTGCACAGACGTCTAACGTGAGCCAACGCACAGTATCAGCGGATGACAAAAAGGTGTGCATCTTGTACAAAAAGGTGTGCATTATTCAGAAACACACATTTTCAATAACTTGCCAGCAGCCATAAAGAGCTTAACAACCAATGAAATTCAGTTTAAGAGAAGCCTAAAGGATTTATTAGTGGCCAACTCCTTCTACTCCATTGATGAATTTCTTAGTAAAACCAACTGATTTGTATATAAGTACAACATAACTTCTGCACAATTTCAGTGCAGTAATGTGTTGATTGAAAATTTGTGTGTCTGTGTGTGTGTGTGTGTTGTATGTGTGTGTGTGTGTGTGTGTGTGTTAGTATAATCTAACTTCTGCACCATTTCAGTGCAGTAATGTGTTCATTGTAAATAAGTATTATAGTAGTTGTATTACCTTATAAATAAATAAAAATCTTTTTTATTTTAAATTCAGTGCATTAGTATTTGTAAAATGACTCTTAGTGTTCATTAAAAAATGACGATCAATCCACTTGGGACCTGTGGAATGGTACATTAGCTTCTTTGTTTTAGTTGTAAATATTTGTCATGTATTGTTGTCTTTTGACATGTTCCACATCCTGGAGGACCTCCTCACTACGGATCAATTGGAATGAAAGTAAGTCTAATCTAATCTAATCTAAAGACAGCGACTTGGGCGGCCCAGGGAACTATGCTGAACGTTCAGTCCACAGCCTATGCCGCGCACCCACACCAGTATTGTTATCTACTAATGCCTCGTACGACAGAGAACGCGGGGGCTCCTTCAGGCAATGCCCCCAACACCCACACCTGACAGCTGAAAATAATCGAGAAGAGCGCTCTGCGATTGGCTCTGTATCTGCCTTGCGATTGTCCAACGCGAGAGCTCCACCTGCTGCCCGACATACAGCGACTGAAAGAACGACACCGAGAAACTAAAGTTCCGCTATCAAACTGCCGGCTCTGCAAATATAAACATCAGAAATCTGGGCAACAAAACTGAGTACCGGCACACTCTACAATCGTCACATCACCTACGGAGTTAATATGGTCACACCGTAGAAAAAAACTAAACGAAAAACTGCTTCTCGGGTTGCAGCAATAGATTTCACCAACTCTGTCACAAGTAGTAATAGCGACACCCAAGGAAAAGACTTGTAGCTACGTAAGAAAACTGATGAAATGACAGTGGACAGCCCCGGATAAGGAAACAACTAAACAAGCATGGGAAAGGCGCATACCATTTATCACGTCATTTCTTACTTCACAAGAGTCCGACAATCTCTTATTGCACAAATAACAAAAACACTAATAAAACACACACAGGACTCGCATTCGGGAGGACGACGGTTCAATCCCGCGTCCGGCCATCCTGATTTAGGTTTTCCGTGATTTCCCTAAATCGCTTCAGGCGAATGCCCGGATGGTTCCTTTGAAAGGGCACGGCCGACTTCCTTCCCCGTCCTTCCGTAATCCGATGAGACCGATGACCTCGCAGTTTGGTCTCTTCTCCCCAAACAACCAAACCGAACTAATAAAATACGAATGATTCAGGCAATCACTTAACATCTCTTCATTTAATCCTAATGATGATTAATTAGTTAATTTAAACGAATAAAATGCACCAAATCAGGAAGGACTAACAAGCAAATAGCACTATCAAATGTAACCCAAACACGCCCTTAGCGCTCTGCAAACAATGACAGGAATGATGATACATATTACGGTTCCTACATTTGGTTGGCAGAAGGGGTGCTTGACATTATTGAATATAGCTTACAAGAAGTGTAGCAGCATAAAACTACGCAAGTCTGCGCCTTGACGAACTGAGGCCCGTTAAATACTAATATGTTATGCAACGAGCACAGAAAGAATTTTCAACACAGATATTCAATATTTTATCAATCTGAGAAGCCCTTTGGGCATAATCAAGAAACTGACGTGGAAAAAATTACCATGTAACAATTTGATAATTACACCAATATAAGAACAATTCTGTGAAAAGAAACTTTAAACATAAAAACAAGGGAAGAGCGGGTAAGGCCGGCCAGGTCTGAGTAAGAAGGTTCAGAATAACGGGACTTCTGGTTAAATTAACGCCCGGTTGCTACGAGATAGAGACTGAGCTTATGAGGGATGCCATAGTAAGCCAGGAGACAGCAACGTCTCAGAGGCTACGACGAAACAGGAAGCGACGCGACGCACGCGCGCTCCTACACAGGCAACGGGGACAGGCTACGCCAGATGAAACGGCGGGTAGCAGGTAACACCGCGTGACAGCGCCTGAAAACGCTACGAACGGCTCGGAGAGCCGAGAGAAAACAAGGAGATGTATAATTCACCCATAATAATCATAGAACATACGAAAATGCTCGCCACGCTGAATGGCCGCGCGGTTGAAGGCGCAATGTCTCGTATCGCGCGGTCCCTCCAGCCAGAGATTCGAGTACTCCCTCGGGCATTGGTGTGTGTGTTGTCCTTAGTGTAAGTTAGTTTATGAAGTGTGTAAACCTAGGGACCGATTACCTCAGCAGTTTGGTCCCTTAGGAATTCACACACATTTGAACATTTGAAAATGCTCAGACCACGACAAGAAACTCAACGTGAGCGTGGCCCCATGTCCGAAACAAACCTTGCATATTTCAGCAAGCATATTACGGTAAGAATTAACTAAGAATTAACCGATTAATCTTACAATAAACTGTAACAAATTAGTTTCATAACGAAGAACTCACAGCGTACTCAAACATATTAACTTAAGTGACTTAAAAGGTGAGAAGCAAATCTGGGGGCTAACTATCAAAAAACTACAATAGTAATTATGTTTCAAATGGTTCAAATGGCTCTGAGCACTATGGGACTCAACATCTGAGGTCATCAGTCACCTAGAACTTAGAACAACTTAAACCTAACTAACCTAAGGACATCACACACATCCATGCTCAAGGCAGGATTCGAACCTGCGACACTAGCGGTCGCGCGGTTCTAGACTGAAGCGCCTAGAACCGCACGGCCACTGAGGTCGGCAATTATATTTGAAACAATAACTATTCAGTTCCTTGACAGGAGCAAAATCTCAACAGAATTGGGCACTTAATTACCCGAATGAGCCAATATACAGTGGGCCGCTAGCGTTTGCTTACCACAGACATACGTAATTTCATAGTCGTTACATCAGTCCCGGAAGCAAAAACTTCCAATGCAAATACGACTCAGTTTGGACATCAGTGGTCACTAATTTACGTGGTGGCGTAGAACATGTGATACACTTAATATCAGGCCCAAATGACAAGATAAACAGACACTGAACAAGTTGCAATCAAAAGAAACTCTGATGACCACCGACCGCTTAGACAATTGTGCGCCCGTGAGCTCCGTGAACAGCTAACCGTACGTCACGTGTGTCTTGTCTTTCTCTTCATGACTGCGAGCGACTACCTGTCCATGTAGTCAACAACCCGTTCCAAGAAACTACAACCAAAGACTCAACTAACAGATGAACGAAAAGCCAACCAGCTACTAGACAGGTGGATCGCGCCAGTAGGCAAAGATGCAAAAACATCGAACGAGCCAGGACGGCTCAATTGAAACTGGAACACAAGTGTAAAAATACTGAAAGAGTAGAGTTTCCTCTACTGAAGTATCTTACCAGCCTGCATCTGCGTATATCCATAACAACGGGCTAGTAAGTTCATATTATATATGCTACCAGCTTAAATTTAGGAGGAGTTGCCATGAAAAATTATTTATTGTACAATGCTGCGCTGTTTTGACAGTATTTGTTGTTACAATCACTTTTAATGTAACGTATTCCATTTATACCTTTTTTTTTTAAATTGTTAAGCATCTTTTCTCATATAACCGCGTGAAATTAGCCTCGGTGTCCGAAACAGGTGGTGGTCTTAAAATAATGAAGTTGCAAGTGTTGCTGTGGGCTACGGCCTTACCGTAGTGGATACACCGGTTCCCGTCAGATCACCTCAGTTAAGCGCTGGCATGATTAGTACGCTCGTAACGAAAGCAGGACGAATATGTGAGCCGCAACACCTCAAACGAGAAATGTAACACCTGGAAACTGTTCTGAGGAGCAATGGGTACTCCACAAATTACATTAGAAGTGTAACAGAGCCAAACACTCGGCGAAGTAAGGAACCAGGAAAAGAAATGTCGGGTACGGCCTTTCTGCCATACATTCCCAGAGTGACGGACAGAATCGGCCGTATATTGCGCAAACATGGCGTAAAGACGATTTTCAAACCGACAAGGAAGATCAAAGAGTGTCTTAGATCGGCGAAGGAGAAAAGAGACCCACTAGCAATGTCGCGAATATACCGTATACCGTGCACATGCGGAAAAGTTTATGTCGGAATGACTGGACGATCAATTAACACCAGGATCAAAGAGCATAAGCGACATTGCAGGTTGGGGCAGGTGGAGAAATCGGCAGTGGCGGAGCACGCACTGAATGAGACCGACCACGTAATCAAATTCGCCGGCACGGAAATTCTGGCTGTAGAGAAGCACTATCACACGCGCTTGTTCAGAGAAGCTGTAGAAATACAAAAACACGCGAACAGTTTCAACAAGAAAGAGGAAAGCCTTACGGTAAACGGGTCCTGGCTTCCCGTACTGCAGCGAACGACCGTCGCAGGTAGCAAGAGGAGAACCGCACCGGAAATGACCGCGGAGAAGCCCTCGGACGTTGGCGCGCCAGGTACATATAGTCTGCGGCCGCGAACTCGGCTCCAGTTCACCACCGGCAATGGAGGGTGAAGCTTTGACAATGCCAGCCACTCGTGCTGGCGAAACGTCAGAAAAATCATTAGATGAACGTCGGCCGAAGAACCCGAGACAGAAGCCAATAGGCAGTTTGTCAAAGGTGACGTTATTACCAAATGCGTCCAAACGAGACCACTGTGCTGTTATTCTTTCCTTGGCTGCCGAAGGACGAAGACCGTTAGACATCCATCGGAGAGTGAAGAGTGCGTATGGGGCAGCATGTCTGTTGAAAACCATCGTTCTGGGATGGTGCGCCAAAGGTGTTGCTGATTCATAAAAACGCATGTCACCGTATCTAAAATGATGTAACGCAGGAGTTATAGCAAGTCGCAGACAATCGAGTTCCCGCCCTATAGTCCTGATCTCTCCCCACGCGAATATCATGTCATCGATCCCTCAAAAAAGTCATTGTCAGGTCGATGATTCTATCGGACGAGTACGTGCAGTAGGCAGACTTCTGAAGGAGAGACATTGTACGTGAAATTTGTTGAAATTTTACATTTTCTGTTTTCTACTCCATAACGTATTTTGGACTTTCCTGAACATTTTGGTATATAATACATTAAAATCAGACAATTTTGAGACCTTCAAATAATATTTTGAATGTTGACGTTTGACTGTCAAATTTCGTGGCTACTCATATACTGCCTCAGTTGAGCAGTCATATCGTGGAAACTTCACAGTCTCTAAGGCTGTGAATTGCTTTAGTTTGTACCTACTGCTACGTTTCAGAAGTTGGCATTACGAATAAACAAATGGGTCCTTTGTTTCTGATACTAGTTTTCGTTGAAGGTAGTGTGATCATCGGCTGTTTTTGTAGTAAGCTAACTTCTGTTGCTTTTTATACGTAATTAAAATGGCTAAGCTCCTAAGAGTAACTTCAAGAAACGCATAGTTCCGGTAAACATGTGAGACCTTCGTTTTCTTCTGAAGTACTTGAAAACACGTGTGCTAGCAGTGAAGGAAACCATGATAATGTTTCTGAAGTGACCACGCCCCTAGTGCACCGAAAAGGAAAGCACTTTTGAAACAGGTGACAGTGGTAAAACTAATGATATTGCGGAAAACGTCATTATCGATCTGAAAATCCTTGCAGAAGTTCTTTCTGAAACTGTCTCTTGCTGTCTTTGTGGTGGTGAAGTTAAACTTTATGAGGATATTGGAGCTAGAATAGGTGCTGTGTCTAAATTAATTATTAAATGCACAGAGGGGAGAAAACGAAAAACCATTTCATACTACATCAAAGTGACCAGGTAATGAAGTGTATGAGACTAAAGTGAGACTGTTCCATGGCCTTAGATGCATTGGTGAAGGTGCAAGGGGCGGTAATGTCCTCTGCACTGTGTTGAATTTGCGAAAACCACCTTCTAGGTATACGAAATACGTAACAGGAATTGGGGACTCTGTAAATGCTGTGGCTGAAGATTCGGTGGTTGCTGCTACATAAGAAGCTGTTGAACAAAATGAGCGAGATACAGATATCAGCATTGCTGTGGATGTATCCTGTCGAAAGCGTGGTTTTAGTTCTAAAAATTATTTTACATCTGCAATAATTATTGACACTCGAAAAATTTTGGATGTTGAATTTCTCCCTAAGTATTGCCAAGGTTGTTCAGTGAACCAGAAGAACAGATTACTTCAGAAGCAGCAGTGTATAAAAATTATGATGGCACAAGTGGAGGAATGGAGGTGAAAGGAGCAGTTAACATTCTCCAGCATTCGCAGAAGGAGAGAGGTGTCAGATATGTGAATTACTTAGGTGA
Organism: Schistocerca serialis cubense; assembly: GCF_023864345.2. NCBI lineage: Eukaryota > Metazoa > Arthropoda > Insecta > Orthoptera > Acrididae > Schistocerca > Schistocerca serialis. Next base: position 27,394,159 of record NC_064646.1, read on the forward strand.
TGGAGACAGCATTCCAGTACCAAACAGTAAGCAATATGATGTTTCAATACAATAACTTGAGCGTTTAGGACATCGCATAACCTAAAAACCAAGCTGGGTAACACAAAACTGTGTGATGGCAACACAATAAAATGTGCTAGAAGACTAATGGACAAAGTAATTGATGAATTACAGGAATATTATGGGAAGGCCGTTAAGCATAACTGTGACATTTTAGAGAAGATGAAAAGAGCTGTGTAGAGCAGTTCCTTTTATCGAATATCAACCGATGAAAAGCCATATCATGCTTTGTGTCCAGTTCCACCAAACAACTGGTGTAAATATAAGCAAGCTGAATTTTCTGGCACCCTGCATGAATTAAGACATAAACATTCTTTTCGTTTGACAGCAATAGAGGCAATCAAACCTATTTACAGACATTTGACGAATCCTGAGCTACTAAAGAAGTGGAAAGACCAAGAATGTGGATGATACCTTCAATAATGTTGTGTGGTGCTGTGTGCTTAAAAATGTATTTGTTGGCCCAATGAGTCTAAAGTTAGCAGTGTCTGATGCTGTAAAAACTTTGAATGATGGGAACTACGAAAGACGTAAGGTTCTGGAGAAGTTAGGGGTAAGATTTGGACAGAACACATCTAAAGGACAGCGGGAACTGGATGAGCTACGTGTATGTGAAAAAGAGTTAGCTGCTCAACAAATGACAAAAGAAGCAAGAAAGAAAAGGACGAGGCAAGCACTGGGCTGTTGTTGACACTGAAGAAGACACAGGCTATGGGCCATGGCAATTGTAGTGCATAAAAGATGCAGAAATGTAAGACTGTATAAGAATTTGTAATAAAAAAGGTTTAAACCTCAGTATCTCTTAACTACATTTTTTGCAATAAATGGCTCGTTTTCTAAAAAAGTACTGATGGTTGAGACATGAAATTTTCACAGCATGCTAAGCGTGAGATTCAACAAATATGAAACTAACATAATTAAAATTTCCTGATTTATTTTGTTTTCATGTTCATTAAATTACAAAACTATGTCAAAAATTGAATGTTTGAAATAAAAGATAACATGCCCCACAACGCAACTTTAGTAATAATTCTAATTCCGTGTATCTAGAAAGGTGAATTCAATAATTGTTGAAAAATTGTAAGTTGGTGTCTTTAAAAGTTCCAAGATAATGGGTTACAAAATTCGATAATTTAACATTGGCGGCATGGGTCATACAATGTCCCCTTAACAATACAGGGTGTTTTTCCAAAGAGGTATCTTCAGCCTGGTGTTTCTGTTGGAAGATTTCCTCGGTGCGCACTTGATTTTGCATGATTGGTACTCCGATTGTGGTCTGTATTGCCTTCGAAAAGAAATTTTTTTATCGCCCCTTATAACCACTACAGTTGCAAATTCCTGAACCATAATGTTCGACATCCTGCTAATAAAAAGTATTTGTAATTACCGATTAATTGTGCTAATACCACTACTCTTTTCGATAGCGAAATATACGTAAACCAATTAGGTGTAATATTTTGCATTAAAATATTTAATTTCAAAACATTAGTATTAGTTAGTCTTATCTTCAAGATAATACAGTATTGAGTTGACAACTGATGAAGGATGGTTGTAAATAGTAGTAGTGTAACTGACTTTTTTTACGAATTAAGTACAATATTTTGTTCTACTTGTCTACGAAGCACCGTTGAATGAAGAAAACGATACAAATGAACTGATCAATAAAAACTATTGACTCGCTGCTAGGACAACTTAAGAATATACTGGGTGCCCGACTGAAGCATTTCATAGATATTATCTCTGGATCAACAATAGATACTGAAAAACGTTATCGACAAGTATGAATGTGGGGCAGGAGCTCATGAAAGTAAATATTGGAGACATTCTAAAACGTACGCAAATATTGTTTTCAACATTTACTTATGTTTTTTTAAACAGAAAACTCGTATAATTTTTTATACAATCAATAAAATGAAAAATCACAAAAAGAAAGATGTTCGCTGGATCGCATTACGTCAATTACATCCAGAGAAATTGCAAAGTGAAGTTGACGCTTGAAATAAATGAAAGCGCCGCTATTGTACATCCTGAGATTCACGCGTTAACTTCATGTTGCCCATAAAAGCGATATGATTGACGTCCTATGACGCGACAAACGCTGGAAATGTTGTTAATTACACTGTTATTAAGTGGACTGAAAACAATACTCATATCCTGTCACGCACAATGAAAAATAAGGACTGGGTTTACTCGTACGTGCATTGATGATCTGGCAACGAAATTGCGACTATCACCGGTCAGTATAAACATAATTAATGGCTGATCGAGGATCAAACAGCGGGTAAATGCTAGTTGTACATAGTTGAACATCAGTTACATAATGGTACATGATTTGTACGGGACTAGTCACTGAACATTTTAATGACTACGTTGAAATTGAACTTTTGCACATGGTGAAATGATTACACAAACTTACAGTAGTAACAAGTAACAACCATCATACGTATTCTCATAAACACACAAAATGTACGCCGATTTGTAACCACATTTCTGACAGCAGAAACGCTGCAGCATGTGTTCAAAGAGATCGCTATTTACATGGAGACACGGCTGTGCACATTCCGACACTGATCGACTCACAAATGTCAGTACTCATAGTGTTATGGCGGCATGGGAGCGTTATCACGAGCTTACGTGTTCTCCATTGTTGTTGGAACCTGCTAACATACTGGAGGTGAGGTCGGGCGACTGGCATGGAAACCTCTGAACTACCCCGCCCTGTTCATCGATTTGGGAATTGTAAGTTTAGAGCATTTTGCCACCAAGTCATTATGTGGAAGGCATCTATAATGCTGATACAATTTTTTTTTTTTTTTTTTTTTTTTTTTGAGACTTCGGGCTGGTTTGATTGGCCCACCACGAATTTCTCTCCTGTGCCAACCTCTTCACAAGCATACATCTTCAATTACTTGCTGCATGTATTCCAATCTCTGCTACCTCTACAGTTTCTGCCGTCTACAGCAACCTCTGCCGGCCGTGGTGGCCAAGCGGTTAAAGGCGCTACAGTCTGGAACCGCGCGACCGCTACGGTCGCAGGTTCCAATCCTGCCTCGGGCATGGATGTGTGTGATGTCCGTAGGTTAGTTAGGTTTAAGTAGTTCTAATTTCAAGGGGACTGGTGACCTTGGAAGTTAAGTCCCATAGTGCTCAGAGCCATTTAGCCAGCACCGTCTAGTGCCATCGCACGCATCCCTGATGTCTTAAGAGATGTCCTACGATTCTCTCTCTTCTCCTTGTCATTGTTTTCCACATACTCTTTCCTCTCCGATTCTGCGCAGAACCTGCTCATTCCTTACGTTATCGGTCCACCTAATTTTCAACGTTCGTCTGTGGCACCACATATCAAATAATTCGATTCTCTTCTGCCCCGGGTTTCCCTACTGTATAATGCTGTGATGCAGACATATATTCTCAGATTAAGGATCATGTCTGATACTAGTTGCTTTCTACCGGCCAGGAATGCACTTTGGCCGGTGCTAGTCTGCGTTTGATATCCTCCTTCCTACGTCCGCCATTGGTTACATTGTTCCCTAGGTAACGTCATCTACTTCGTGACCATCAATCTGGCTGTTCAGTTTCACGCTATTCCCATTTTTGCTACTTTCGCCTTTCTTCGATTTACTCTCAATCCATATTCTGTACACGTTCGACCACTCGTTCCTTTCAGCACTTTAACTCGGGATAGCAACGTCATAAGCCATGCGGATCAGTGTACCCTTCCACCGTGAATTTTAATCACGCTCCTCAACCTTTCTTATATTTACATCATTGTTTCTTCGATGTACAGATTCGACAGTAGGAGCGAAAGATTACATCCCTGTCTTACACCCTTTACACCCTTTTAGATCCGAATGCTTAGTTCTTGGTGACCCACTCTAGTTATTCCCTCTTGGCTCTCGTGCATATTGTGTATTACCCGTCTCTCCGTATAGTTTACCCCTATTTTGCCTCAGAATTTCCAAAGTCCTGCACCACTTCACATTGTCGAACACTTTTTCCATGTTGACAAATCCAATGAACGTGTCTTGATTTTTCTTTAGCCTTTCTTCCATCATCAACCACAAAGTCAGAATTACGTCTCCGATGCCCTTACCTTTCCAAAAGCCGAACTGATCGTCATCTAACACGTTCTGAATTTTCTTTTCCGTTCTTCTGTACATTATTAATGTCAGAAACTCTGGCACCTGTCAGCTCCTGCAGAGGTCGGAATTCTCTGCATGATATTTTCCGATGGTATGTCGCAAGACACATACATTCTAAACACCAATGTGAATAGTAGTTTTGTTGCCACTTCCAGCAATGGTTTTAGAAATTCTGGTGGAATGGTATCTATGTTTCCGCATTATTCGATCTTAAGTCTTCCAAAGGTCTTCTGAATCGACAACTGTTTCTTCTTCTATCACATCAGACAAATCTTACCCCTCACAGAGGCCTTCAGTGTACTCTTTCCACCTATCCACCTATCCATTTAACAATGGAATTCCGGTTCACTCTTATTGTTACCACCCTTGCTTTTAATTTCACTGAAGGTTGTTTTGACTTTCTATATGCTGAGTCAGTCCTTTCTACCTTCATTTCTTGTTCGCATTTCGTCTTAGGATCCCTTCACTTCCTATTTATTTCATTTCTCAGTGATTTGTATTTCTGTATTCCTGAATTTCCCTGAAACTTTTGGATTTCCTTCTTTCATCGATCAGCTAAGGTATTTCTTGTGTTACCCACGGTTTCTTTGCAGTTACCTTTTTTGTACATATGTTTTCCCTCCCAGCTTCTGTGATTGTCATTTTTAGAGATGTTTGGTCCTCTTCAACTGTACTGTGTACTGTACTGTATTTTAATTCTGTATCTACAGCCTTAGAGAACTTCAAGTGTATCTTGTGAGCCCTTCGCCTTTCTATGTCCCACATCTTTGTGTACTGATTCTGCATAATTTGTCTCTTAAACTTCAGCGTACTCTCAATCACTAATAAATTGTGGCCTTAGTCTATATCTGCTCCTGGATACGCCTTACAATCCAATATATGATTTTGAAATCTCTGTCTGATCATGATGGGACGTAACTGAAATCTTCCCGTATCATCCGGTCTTTTCCAAGTATACCACCTAAATTTGTCATTTTTGAACAGAGTATACGCTATTGCCAGCTGAAATTTCTTACAGAACTCAATTAGTCTTTCTCCTCTCTCATTCCTTGTCCAAACCCATATTCGCCTGTAACCTTTTCTTCTACTCCTTCCCCTAAAACTGCATCCCAGGCCCCCATGACTATTAGATTTTCATCTCTCTTGACGTACTGTGTTACCGTTTCAGTATCCTCATATACACTCCTGGAAATTGAAATAAGAACACCGTGAATTCATTGTCCCAGGAAGGGGAAACTTTATTGACACATTCCTGGGGTCAGATACATCACATGATCACACTGACAGAACCACAGGCACATAGACACAGGCAACAGAGCATGCACAATGTCGGCACTAGTACAGTGTATATCCACCTTTCGCAGCAATGCAGGCTGCTATTCTCCCATGGAGACGATCGTAGAGATGCTGGATGTAGTCCTGTGGAACGGCTTGCCATGCCATTTCCACCTGGCGCCTCAGTTGGACCAGCGTTCGTGCTGGACGTGCAGAACGCGTGAGACGACGCTTCATCCAGTCCCAAACATGCTCAATGGGGGACAGATCCGGATATCTTGCTGGCCAGGGTAGTTGACTTACACCTTCTAGAGCACGTTGGGGGGCACGGGATACATGCGGACGTGCATTGTCCTGTTGGAACAGCAAGTTCCCTTGCCGGTCTAGGAATGGTAGAACGATGGGTTCGATGACGGTTTGGATGTACCGTGCACTATTCAGTGTCCCCTCGACGATCACCAGTGGTGTACGGCCAGTGTAGGAGATCGCTCCCCACACCATGATGCCGGGTGTTGGCCCTGTGTGCCTCGGTCGTATGCAGTCCTGATTGTGGCGCTCACCTGCACGGCGCCAAACACGCATACGACCATCATTGGCACCAAGGCAGAAGCGACTCTCATCGCTGAAGACGACACGTCTCCATTCGTCCCTCCATTCACGCCTCTCGCGACACCACTGGAGGCGGGCTGCACGATGTTGGGGCGTGAGCGGAAGACGGCCTAACGGTGTGCGGGACCGTAGCCCAGCTTCATGGAGACGGTTGCGAATGGTCCTCGCCGATACCCCAGGAGCAACAGTGTCCCTAATTTGCTGGGAAGTGGCGGTGCGGTCCCCTACGGCACTGCGTAGGAGCCTACGGTCTTGGCGTGCATCCGTGCGTCGCTGCGGTCCGGTCCCAGGTCGACGGGCACGTGCACCTTCCGCCGACCAATGGCGACAACATCGATGTACTGTGGAGACCTCACGCCCCACGTGTTGAGCAATTCGGCGGTACGTCCACCCGGCCTCCCGCATGCCCACTATACGCCCTCGCTCAAAGTCCGTCAACTGCACATACGGTTCACGTCCACGCTGTCGCGGCATGCTACCAGTATTAAAGACTGCGATGGAGCTCCGTATGCCACGGCAAACTGGCTGACACTGACGGTGGCGGTGCACAAATGCTGCGCATCTAGCGCCATTCGACGGCCAACGCCGCGGTTCCTGGTGTGTCCGCTGTGCCGTGCGTGTGATCATTGCTTGTACAGCCCTCTCGCAGTGTCCGGAGCAAGTATGGTGGGTCTGACACACCGATGTCAATGTGTTCTTTTTTCCATTTCCAGGAGTGTACTTTGTCTGTCTCTTCATCTTCAGCTTACGACGTCGGCACGTATACCTGAAGTAACGTCGTACGTCTGGGTTTTGTTGTCAACTCTGAGAAGAACAATAATTTTCCTTCCGTTGTTTATTAAATCGTTTTCTTATGGTGACCTCCCTCTAGGCAGTCCTATCCCGGAGATCCGAATGAGAGACTATTCCGGAATGTTTTGATAATGGAGAGATTGTCATGAAACTTTTTCAGTTACAGGCCACACGTCCTGGGGATACGCGTTATGTGTCTTTGATGTAGTGATTTCCATTGCCTTCTGCAGCCCCTGCCGTTGTTCATTGCTGATTTTTCCGCCTTTAGGGTCAGTTTCCCAATCCAAGGATTGTGCCCTGAAACTCAGTCCACTCCTCCGCCCTCTTTGACTTGGCCTTTGGTCGAATGAGGGTGACATCTTGTGCCGGAAGGCTTCGGTCGTCAGTGCGGGTTATTAACCAAAATTTAAGCGGTGGAGGGTTACAGACCACATTATCTGACAACAATTGAGAGACTACAGGTAACGTAAAACTCAAGAACTGTCTGTACTGTCGCCTAATAAGTGTGCCATCATGAGCTGATGCGTTGTACTGCAATACCACGGCAGTCAGAGTGGCCGAGCGGTTCTAGGCGCTACAGTCTGGATCGGCGCGACCACTACGGTCACAGTTTCGAATCCTGCCTCTGGCATGGATGTGTGTGATGTCCTTAGGTTAGTTAGGTTTAAGTAGTTCTACGTTCTAGGGGACTGATGACGTCACAAGTTAAGTCCCATAGTGCTCAGAGCCATTTGAACCATTTGCAATACCACACTATACGTTGACAGTCCACTGCCGTTGGTGTTCTCCTTGAGGAAGCCAGTGTTGGCTTTCCGTTGACCAGTGGTGCCTATCGTGTAAGTTGACGTTCCATTTGTTTGTAAACGTGGCTTCATCGGTAATCAGTACCTTACACATAAAGTCATAGTCTTGCTGCAGAACCCACTGGCAGCATTCCAGGCGAATCCGAAGCCCATTGGCGTGAAACCCTTGATGTAAATACACGTGGTAAGGGTGGTGTTTATGGCTGTGAACAATACTCAACACGCTTGTTCGAGGGGTTCCCACCAGTCTATCCATTCCCGAGAACTGGAATGAGGGTTTATTGCAGCGGCCATCAGAAGAGCTACTTCTGCTGCTTTGTGTGTTACACTTTTGCTCCAGATCCACGCTCATGGAGACATGCATCCCGTCGCACGAAACCTTCCACCAGTATTCACGAAGGTAGGGTGGGCCGGGTGATATCACGGTAACGCTGGGCTTTCTGCCGTGCCGCTCGTGTGCCCTTTTGGTGGTATTCTCCTTAAAATAATAACGTATCAACCATTTATACATTTCTCAAAACCATGCCGAATGCCTAGATCAGCTGGACAAATAAATTAATGTCACAACAACGCTGGTACCACTTACAGTGTGCAGTACACCAGGCCAGTTTATCTGTACGTATCTCCACACAGATCATCCTGCTTCGTAGTGAGCTCTAACCACACACAGCTCCGATTGTGACCCGTTAGAGAGTCACCGGCTCAAGCTGGGTAGTGTAACAGGTCGGCGTACACTGACCGGTACTGTTCTGTATTGTGTACGTAGGTAATCAAAACACGCATGAGGGAAACGGTTATGTACATATCAGTGTTCGTCGCACGATATCCTGTTGCTACTTTCGGCGCTCATGGTAACAGTGAAACCAAGATTACGTATGTCGATCACAGCATGATTACGAGCAACGTGGGATTCACACTTTTATCTTGGGAAGTGCAATGGGGGGCCTTCCGTGGATGTCAATCGTCAGCTTCTCTTTGCAGTTTCTCTGGATGTAACTGACGTAATGCGATCCAACCAACAGTATTCTCTTTGTGATTTCTGAGTTGCTGGTTGCGTAAGAAATACCACGGGGTGCACATTACAGAAAAGATAAATTTATGTTGATAATAATATTTGTTTGCGTTTTAGAATGTCATAATATGTCCGTTCATGAGCCATTTCCTTACATTCATACACTTTAAAGTAGTTTTCCAGTAACTACTGTTGTTCCAGAGATATTTGCACTTGAGCGTGTAAGTGAACCACTCTTCTTAGTTAACGCGGGAAAAGGACAGCGGGTTTCAGTGGCAGGTTGCCTATTTAATGATTTCCAGGGGCAACAGTCTTTTAATTATCAATAATTTGTGTAATTACTGAACTAATTTGTTTGTAATTATCTACTCACTCAGAGGTGTAATCTTGCTATAAAGCCTTAACACGTTAAGACAAGTATTATAGTTAGAAAATTTGTGTATCTACTGAGGCAACGTATATATGAGCCCGCAAATGCACACACTATATATTCATCCAGTATTTTAAATTAAGAGCACTTAGCGACTTCCAACTAGCTCTACATATAATTTAAAAACCTCACGAAACTTTTCTCGCTGACATCCCCCACAAATTGGTTAACAGATTAACACTTAAAACATTTCGGCTGTTCGTGCAGCTGAGCTTAGGATCAGGCAAGGCGTTTTAATACCTTACTTCTTCAGTACGAACTCTGTTCAGAACACACTTCGCAGACAGAACACTCATAGCCAAGGGAGCGGGTACGGTGGATCAGTGTCTGCGATTAGAAGGCTCGCTGCCGGCGGCCCTCTGTATTAATAATAATAATAATAATAAAAGAGAGAAGCATTCAGCAGTGAACTTGAAGGGGTGTCAGGTAAAGTCCAGCCAGACCAAATGCCGAGAAAAAAGACGGAAAAAAATGAAAAAGGAAAAAAGTGGGCAGAGGATCTTGGTTCGAATCCCGGTAGAAATTTTTAAAAAAGGGAGGTGCTTCCATGACTATGAACCAAAACGTTCTGAGCCCCGGGTCGAACATCGACAGTGCTTAAATTCTTAGCAAAAATTGTCAGCAATAGTGGCCAGATACTTGCAGCATCCCAATGGCTTTGTGAAAGAGGGCAGAGGAGCAGTTAGAGGTTGAGGGCAATCTATTGTCCTTCATTTGAGAAAGTGCCTCAAAAAGGCGGAAGTATCAGCAATGATGAACGGCATGAGGATGCAGAAAGCAATGATAATCACTGCAATAAATACACGCATTGCTTCTACATAGGACGTGTGGTCTGTACCTGAAGCAGGGTTATAATGATCTCACCATTGGCGAATGATTCCTGACCAGTCCCCTATTCGAATGTCTGGGAAGATACTGTCAAAGCGGAGGTGACCGTGAAAAGAGATTGAGTAACCGCTGAAAGAGTAATGTTCTATGAAAGACAGCATTGAATGTGAGAAGTTTGAACGTGGTAGGTAAGTTAGAAAATCTGAAAAGAGAATAGCTAATGATTTATCTAGATATAGTATGGGTCAGTGAAGTAACATGGAAAGAAGACGGTGATATCTGGTCAGGCGAGTGTAGGGTTATATCAACAGCAGCAGAAAATGCTGTAACAGGTGTAGCATTCGTTAGGAGTACGATAGTACGGCGGGGAATGAGTCGCTGTGAACAGTTCAGTGACAGAGTCGTTCTCATCAGAATTGACACCAAACCAACACAACAGCATTTTATGTATACATGCCGAAGTCATGAGGAGAATATGGAGAGATAGAAAAAGTAAATGAGGACACCTAATGAGTAATTCAGTATGTAGAGGGAAACGAAAATCCTTTAGTCATTGGGTACAGGAATGCGGATGTAGGTAAAGAAGTAAAATAAAGGTTTTCTGGAGAATATGGGCTTCGTGGCAGGAATGAGAGCGTAGAAAGAATAATTGAGTTGCAGTACATTTCAACTAATAATAGCGAATACTCTGTTCAAGAATCACGAGAGGAGAAGATATATTTGGAAAATACCGCGAGATACAGGAAGCTTTCAGTTAGACTACACCGACGTCAGAAAGAGATTCCAAACTAATTACTGAATTGTAAGGCGTACCCAGAGGGAGATGTGGACTCGGATCACAATTCAGTGATGATTAAGAGCAGGCAGAAACTTGAGAGACTAGTCAGTAAGAATCAACTTGTAAAGAAATCTGATGCGCAAGCACTAAGGAATCGCTACACATGTAGCACTCTGCGGATATAGACGTTGCTGTAACGAATACCTTAGCAGGAAATTCAGTTAAAGAGGCATGCACATCTCTGAAAGGGATGAAAAGGACAGAGATGGAAAGAGAAACACATTTATCAGGGAAGTAAATGCGAAGAAACCATGGATAACAGAAGAAATACTTCAGTCGATGGACCAAAGAAGGAATTACAAAAATGGGCAGGTAAATTCAGGAATACAGAAATACAAGAAGAAGAATGAAATAAATAGGAAGTGCCGGGAAGATAAGCCGAAATGACTGCATGAAAAATGTGAAGAGATCGAAGACGAAATAATAATCGAGAGGACTGACTCGTGTGTAGAAAAGTCAAACCAACCTCCGATTAAATTAAATGCAAGGGCGGTGACATTAAAACTGAACTGAGCACTCTACTGTTAAACGCAGATTACAAAGCGACGAGATGGAAAGAGTATACTGATGGCCTCTATGAATGGGAGCAGCTGTCTGATCACGCGATGGAAGAAGTAACAAGAGTAGACAGGGAAGAGACGCACTATCCAATATTAGAATCGGGAATTAAAGGAGCCTTGGACGACATAGGATCAAATAAGTTAGAAGGCATTGATAAAACTCCACTGGAAATTCTAAAATCATTGCGGATAGTTGCGTTACGTTGGTGTGAAGAATGTGTGAGACTGATGACATATTATCAGACCTTCGGAAAAACATAATCCGTACTGTTCCGAAGATTGCAAAAATCGAAAAGTGCGAGAAATACCACATAACTGTCTTAACAGCTCATGCATCCAAGTGCTGACAAGGATAATATATAGAAGAATACAAAAGAAAATTGAGGATCTCTTAGATGACGATTAGTTTCGCGTTCGAATAGATAAAGGCACCAGAGAGGCACTTCTGAGATTGCGGTTGCTAATGGAAGCAAGACTGAAGAAAGATCAACACTCGTTCATAGGATCTGTCGACCTGGGAATAGCATTTGGCAGTGTGAAATCATGCAGGGTGTTCGAAATTCTGAGAAACATAGGAGTAAGCTACTTGCGGGTGATATACAATACGTACAAGACCCGAGAACAAATAAAAAGACTGGAATGCCAAGAGCCAAGTGCGCCGATGAGAAAGGGTGTAGTAGGACAGGGATGTAGTCATTCACCCTTACTGTTCAGTCTACACATCTAAGAAGCAATGTTCGAACTAAAGGAAGGGATGAAGAATGGAAATAAAATTCAAGGTGAAAGGGTGTTAAAGATAAGATATGCTGATGACATTGCTAGTGAAAGTGAAGAAGAACTATAAGATTTGTTGATCGCAGTGTACATTCTAATGCATACAAAATATGGATCTGAAAGTAAACCGAAGAAAGACAAAGGTAATGAGAAATAGCAGGAATGAGAATAGCGAGAAAATATCGGAATATGGGATAACGACGGAGATGAAATTAAATTATTCTGACTGTTAGGCAGTCAATTAACCCATGATGGACGGAGGAAGGATTACATGAAATCAGACTAATACTGGCATAAAGGATATTCCTAGCCTAGAGAATCCTAGTGATACTAAACATAGGCCTTGTTTGAGGAAGCACTGTAAGGAAGTGAAACATGGATTGTGGGAAAATTGGAACAAAAGAGAATCGAAACATTTGAAACGTGGTGCTACAGACGAATCTTGAAAATGGGGAGGACAGATGTAGTAAGGAATGAGGAGGTTCTCCATAGAATCGACGAGGAAGGAATATGTGAGAAACACTGACAAGAAGAAGGGACGGGATGGCAGAAGATCTGTTAGGACATCAGGTAATAACTTCCATGTTTCAAGAGAGAGCTGCGGAGGGTAAAAACTGTAGAGAAAGACGGATATTGGAACGTAATGTTCAACATCTCAGTAAGAAACTGTGTTCAGTTATCAGCTATATTTGAATACGCGTGCCTATATCAGTTTCTTTGGCGCTTCAGTGTATTTGCAGCCTTTTTAATCAGTTGTTGGGTCCTCAGTATTTATCTTGAAAATAAAATTAACTAATACTGATTTTTCGAAATTCAGTTTCCTTTCAATCAAAAATATTACACCTATTTATTTAAGGCTTATTCGGCTTTTCAGAACATTCACACAAGGTTGGCGCCGGTGGCGACACATACAACGTGCTGACATGTGGAAAGTTACCAACCAATTTCTCATACACAAACAGCAGTTGACCGGCGTTGCCTGGTGAAACGTTGTTGTGATGCCTCGTGTAAGGAGGATAAATGCGTACTATGACGTTTCCGACTTTGATAAAGGTCGGATTGTAGCCTATCGCGATTCGGTTTATCGTATCGTGACATTGCTGCTCCCGTTGGTCGAGATCCAATGACTGTTAGCAGAATATGGTCTCCGTGAATTCAGGAGGGTAATACGGAATGCCATGCTGGATCCGAACGGCCTCGTGTCACTAGCAGTCGAGATGACAGGCATCTTATGCACATGGCTGTAACGGATCGTGCAGCCACGTCTCGATCCCTGAGTCAACAGATGGGGACGTTTGTAAGACAAAAACCAAAGCACGAACAGTTCGACGACGTTTGGAGCAGCATGGACTATCAGCTCAGAGCCCATAGCTGCGGTTACCCTTGACGCTGCATCACAGACAGGAGCGCCTGCGATGATGTACTCAACGACGAACCTGGGTGCATGAATGGCAAAACGTGATTTTTTCGGATGAATCCAGATTCTGTTTACAGCATCATGATGGTCCTATCCGTGTTTGGCGACATCGCGCTGAACGCACATTGGAAGCGTGAATTCGTCATCGCCATACTGGCGTACCACCTGACGTGATGGTATGGGGTCACATTTGTTACACGTTTCGGTCGCCTCTTGTTCCCGTTGACGGCTCTTTGAACAGTGGACGTTACATTTCAGATGTGTTACGACCCGTGGCTCTACCCTGCATTCGATCCCTGCAAAACCCTACATTTCAGCAGGATAATACACGACTGCATGTTGCAGGTCCTGTACGGGCCTTTCTGGATACAGAAAATATTCGAATGCTGCTCTGGCCAGCACATTCTCCAGATCTCTCACCAATCGAAAACGTCTGGTCAATGGTGGCCGAGCAACTGGCTCGTCACAATACGCCAGTCACAACTACTCTTGATGAACCATGGTATCGTGATGAAGCTGCATGGGCAGCTGTGCCTGTACACGCCATCCAAGCTCTGTTTGACTCAATACCCAGGCGTATCACATGCCTTTTCTGGTATAATGTATTTGTCCAATGAACACCCATTCATCATCTGCATTTCTTCTTGGTGTAGCAATTTTAATGGCCACTTGTATACGTCAGCTTTCCTCAGCTCACATCGGCCCCTACACATAGGTCACTAAGTGAAGCTGCGACTGCAATGTATGGGTCCTTCACAGCACGTTGATGCCCTGTGCTGCCCTGATTACTTTACATTTGTGTACAGTGCCTGCTGGGCTGTGTCTTCCAGCCTGTGAGCTATGTTGCAGACCTGCCTCGAAGAATATTTTGCAAAATATCAACATCACCAGCACCTGCCATCCTAGGTGCCAATCAGTCCCTTAACTACTTCCTTCCAGCTTTAGCGGCACTACCGTTTGGAACAGGAAAAGTAAGTTTTGGTGCAATATCTCTGAGCACCCAAGTTACAACCAGGGGCGGGCTTGTTTATAGTGAGTTACGCTCACCAGCAGTTGCGAAGTAAAATAGAGGTCACAGGGGCGTACATGCTCCAGAAAAAGTACACCCGGCAGTTTGCTTGGTGCAAGTCACAGGCAGAAGAGGCCCACTGGCAAACCTAAGTGCTATGAGTACGTGACGCAGAGCAGCGCATTTAGGAAAACAGAGGCGCACAGCCACCTATAATTTGCTGCTGGGTCACTAACCAAGCAGTCAAGTGTGACAGCTCTCCTGGGCGGCAGGGCATGTCACACCACCGGCTACATGCAGCAGCAGGTGTGGCGTCAGCATTCCAGTCCACGGCAGGTCGCTGGTTCGACCCTCTGAGGCCAACGCGGGGTCTGCAGCTACCCAGCGGTGGTCCACGCCATGGCTCACCACTGCGGGCGGTCTTGTTGGTTGCCAACACACGCCAGAGGAATCATGAAGCGAGGGCCGCTGATTTGGATGCTGGATTGCAGGTGCTTGTGGTCACTGCGATCTTAACCAGACGGCCAAAGAAGGACGCAGCAAGTTCCAGCAAGCTTTGCTGAGCCGGCAGGTGCTGAGATCGCTGAGTTGGCTACCGGCACATCATGACATCTACACAACTCCTCGGCTGTACAAACCCAATAGACCGAAGGGAGTTGCACGGGTCGCTGAGGCACCCTTTCCACGCCAAGCCATTTTGCAGACAGCGAAGTGGTGTCCTCAGCGTTGCGGGACCTTGTGGGGCGGCGGTTAGAAAATTTACTGTTGTGTAAATGTTTGAATGTTGAAACACTTCCCGGCCGATGCACCATATGTGGGGCGGCGGTTAGAAAATTTACTGTTGTGTAAATGTTTGAATGTAGAAACACTTCACAGCCGATTAACCATATGTATGGTTAGAATTAATTGTTATATAAGTGTTCTTATTATTTATGCTGTTGTTTTGCCGTTCTCAACACTGGCTCTGTAACTACAATATTGGCAACCAGAAAGTGATTAGCAAAACGTGAAGCCTGTAATTAGAATTCCTAGTGCCCACTTCATCTGAGAAATACGCTTACAGCTACAGCTTATAGCTCTGAGAAATTAGGAGATCGTCTGGGATCCATAATCAAAAACAATTTTCTAAATATAGTTCAGTATATTCTGAAAGTCACAGATAAAAAAAAAGAATCCACACAATCTAACTAACAGAGCAGTTCAGAGTCTAATGCGCTGATGCAACTATAACTGTCCAAATTAAATGTTTAAGTGAATGCTCGCTATAATTTGATGATTAGGTTCATCAAACGCCATGCTAAATAATGGTAGAATGTCTGTCCCGTGGCGGCACGTGGAAATACGACATACGCAAACTGACGATAGATAATTAAAGTCATCCCAGAATGAACACTTCAATCGAAAATGATTTCATGGTTACGCGTATCCCGAGTAACTTAATACGGCAGCCGAGGCTGTTTAAAGCAATGATACCAACGCGATGCGGCTCCCGACACAGATGGCGTGCTATTCAGCGTCTGGAGAGAACTGGGGCCTTGCTTCCTCGCGCAGCGTTCTTATACACACCTGGAAATTGAAATAAGAACACCGTGAATTCATTGTCCCAGGAAGGGGAAACTTTATTGACACATTCCTGGGGTCAGATACATCACATGATCACACTGGCAGAACAACAGGCACATAGACACAGGCAACAGAGCATGCACAATGTCGGCACTAGTACAGTGTATATCCACCTTTCGCAATAATGCAGGCTGCTATTCTCCCATGGAGACGATCGTAGAGATGCTGGATGTAGTCCTGTGGAACGGCTTGCCATGCCATTTACACCTGGCGCCTCAGTTGGACCAGCGTTCGTGCTGGACGTGCAGACCGCGTGAGACGCAGCTTCATCCAGTCCCAAACATGCTCAATGGGGGACAGATCCGGAGATCTTGCTGGCCAGGGTAGTTGACTTACACCTTCTAGAGTATGTTGGGTGGCACGGGATACATCCGGACGTGCATTGTCCTGTTGGAACAGCAAGTTCCCTTGCCGGTCTAGGAATGGTAGAACGATGGGTTCGATGACGGTTTGGATGTACCGTGCACTATTCAGTGTCCCCTCGACGATCACCAGTGGTGTACGGCCAGTGTAGGAGATCGCTCCCCACACCATGATGCCGGGTGTTGGCCCTGTGTGCCTCGGTCGTATGCAGTCCTGATTGTGGCGCTCACCTGCACGGCACCAAACACGCATACGACCTTCATTGGCACCAAGGCAGAAGCGACTCTCATCGCTGAAGACGACACGTCTCCATTCGTCCCTCCATTCACGCCTGTCGCGACACCACTGGAGGCGGGCTGCACGATGTTGGGGCGTGAGCGGAAGACGGCCTAACGGTGTGCGGGACCGTAGCCCAGCTTCATGGAGACGGTTGCGAATGGTCCTCGCCGATACCCCAGGAGCAACAGTGTCCCTAATTTGCTGGGAAGTGGCGGTGCGGTCCCCTACGGCACTGCGTAGGATCCTACGGTCTTGGCGTGCATCCGTGTGTCGCTGCGGTCCGGTCCCAGGTCGACGGGCACGTGCACCTTTCGCCGACCACTGGCGACAACATCGATGTACTGTGGAGACCTCACGCCCCACGTGTTGAGCAATTCGGCGGTACGTCCACCCGGCCTCCCGCATGCCCACTATACGCCCTCGCTCAAAGTCCGTCAACTGCACATACGGTTCACGTCCACGCTGTCGCGGCATGCTACCAGTGTTAAAGACTGCGATGGAGCTCCGTATGCCACGGCAAACTGGCTGACACTGACGGCGGCGGTGCACAAATGCTGCGCAGCTAGCGCCATTCGACGGCCAACACCGCGGTTCCTGGTGTGTCCGCTGTGCCGTGCGAGTGATCATTGCTTGTACAGCCCTCACGCAGTGTCCGGAGCAAGTATGGTGGGTCTGACACACCGGTGTCAATGTGTTCTTTTTTCCATTTCCAGGAGTGTAGTTATGCGAGGGTAAGAAGAATTTCCTAAATCGACACTTGTATTTATTCATGGTGCAGCACAATGGTACAAAAGATATCATCAGTAAAATCCTCTGACTATTTGATGGCACAAATGTTACTACTAAAGCCAGCCGGGGTGACCGAGCAGTTCTAGGTGCTAAGGTCTGGAACCGTGCGACAGCTACGTTCCAGGTTCGAATCGTGCCTTGGGCATGGATCTGTTGATGTCCTTAGGTTAGTTAGGTTTAAGTAGTTCTAAGTTATAGGGGACTGACGACCTCAGATGTTAAGTCCCACAGTGTTCTGAGCCATTTGAACCATTTTTTTGCCATACTACTAACACACAGCTCAGGCTCAAGTTCCAAATTTCATGTTGTCTGTTTAACCTCTTTCAGGGGCAACAAAAACCGGTTACCACTACTTCATATAATTAGTGACCAAATTTAAAAGATTTACACACTGTCATAATACACACATTAACAGGTACAAACTTACATTAGAGGTTTAAGACATTGTGAAAGTAATTTCAGTTAGAAACTACAGGTATAACATGCGGCAATATAAACTACGATGCGCGAAAATTCCCAGAATATATTCGTCCAGGATTTGAAAATTGGAGCCTTCAGCGACATCAACTAACTCTTCGCATAATTTGAAACCTTTATGAGGCTGTTAGTCACTGACACCTGATCAAATGCAGACTGGAAGAAAGATTACTGCTTACTACATTTTCACTGTTCATGGCTTACAACTTCAACATCATGCATGAAGTTTTAATTCATTACTGCTTTAGTGCCATCTTTATTCCCAACACATTTTGTAGACAGTATCCTAATAACGGCAGATTGTACCCGCAAAGATACATCAATATCCCACTCACAGTTGAGGAGATATAAAGTCATAAAGATCGAGAAATGTGAAAAGCTAGCTTTTGCTTGACATGGAATGCGAATTATCCAGACTACACTCACCCAGCGTCTGATAACGAGAGCAGTTAGCGACTTTCAACAAGCTTTAAATATAGTTACTAACAGTCTCTAAACTTTATCTTATATACTTAACGTCAAATAACTAAACATTAGTTCAGCCGTAAGGCATGCAAACGATTAAAGTTGGTTTATGCATGGCACTCACATTCTTTGAAATATTGGAGATTTACTGCTTGCAGAGAATGAAAGCACTATTTACACGGTCGAAGGTAAAGCAACATCCTAGGTAGTGTAATCATTTTGGGCCCATCATACGAAACGAGTAACTCAATCTTTGCTACAGATCCATCACTGCTACAGCTCTGGGTCCCAGCTGACTGGGTACACAGTGTAACTGCTTATGGCGTTCTCGTGTCCACATTAGTACCTGTCAACGCATAAGTACTGACAGTGATACGGAATATCTTATGTCAATTTCTGCGGAGTGGGGTAGGATTAAGGACGCTAGGTGTCCCGTTATCATAAGCGTGTAATATTCTGATCCACTGACCTACTAATCAACACTCATGTTTGCCGGCCGGAGTGGCCGTGCGGTTCTGGGCGCTACAGTCTGGAGCCGAGCGACTGCTCCGGTCGCAGGTTCGAATCCTGCCGCGGGCATGGATGTGTGTGATGTCCTTAGGTTAGTTAGGTTTAATTAGTTCTAAGTTCTAGGCGACTGATGAACTCAGAAGTTACGTCGCATAGTGCTCAGAGCCATTTGAACCATTTTTGAACACTCATGTTTACACACAAGACAACAGGCGGAGAAAGACGTTAAGAAACTGAGAGAAACACATTAAAACCTTAGAAAAAGTCTGTTGACCATATATTTCCTCTTTCTTTATACAAAATCTGATAGTTTTAGAAATATATCACTCTCTTCTTCCTAAATGCTGCACACGAAGTATTCAGTCTCCAAAATTACAGTTTCATCGCCAGTAGTGTCAAATGACCACCGTGCATTGATGGAGACTGAAAAAGAATGGAAAATTCTCTTAAATATAACAACAGACATATGTAATCTTGCTTCATATTTCCTGTCAGTCAGTTACGCAAGGTGAATATTGCTTACAATTATATATATATTCAGTGATTACTGGATTCTATAAGCAATTTATCTCGGTACTGATTATGGGCTAAAGCTGTACCACTTGTTGAGAAGATGATATCAAAGAAAATTGTATCAAAATTCTCACCATAATGAAATTACAATTCTACAGGCTTGTCTACAAGTTAAAGCATATTGCTAACATTAGATATAAGGCAGAGTTCTTGACAAAACTTAAAAAGTGGTTTTTTTTCTTATCTATGTTACTGTAATTATGGTGAGTTGTTTGAGATGAGAGGGTACAGTCACATTTATCCATGTGTACCGTTCAAGTAATGTATACGCCTACAGGTGGGTGGTTCATCGTTTTGAGGAAAGAATGTAAACAGCTCCTACGTGTTTATTGTGGCATCAAAATTAAACAAATTTTAGTTTATAACAATATGTACAATACGTCCTGATTTCTAGTGAAAGCTAAACCATCTTCTAACTATCGGACAATTGATTTCTGGAGCAAGTTTGTACAAATATTCAATCGCTTTCTTGCACTTACAGCAGAAATGACATAAAATCAGACAAGAGGAACTTCGTAATAAGCTTTGTAGAGCGAGAGATCATGCAATTTAATTAGTTGGGTTAAAGCGCCAAATGGCATATAGGAACCTGCAAGTAAACACTTGTAATCTGTTAGTTACATACTTAAGAAAATACTGCGTAACTGCGCAGTTGTTGTTTCTGCAAAGAATATTTATTTAGCATTTCTGGAATTTGCCACATCTTCAGATTACAATTATCTGGTTGACTAGTAAAAATACACTCTATGAAAGAAACAATCCCTATTGTAGTTTTTTTTCATATTCGGTATTTGTAGGGCACGGTGAATCCCACTTAACAATTAAAAGACCATCTTTCATCCAGTATCTCTTTCCGTATAACAGGCTGTCAACAGTGCTCGTGAAACATTATAGAAAAAATGAAACAACAGTTGATAAAAAAAAAGAGCTGAGAAGAACACGAAATGATAGCACTACCAGAAGGAGGGGTGATCATATGCGTTATTTTCGCGGGTTTCAGTGTTGTGTGCAACGTGAATAAGACCACATTGTTCATCTGGAATAAAAAAGAGGAGGAACTTTAGGCTTAAAGAGATATGTACGTGCGAAGACCCTTTTATCCTGTAATTATTTTGCACTTTGAGGTTATATGAGTGCGTGGTGTCATTTCTTTCGGACACCTGCTGATGCACAAATGCGTCCGACCTCCTGTGGGAACCCCAGAAAGCGAATATGGAGGAAATGGACAGGGTCTCCGGATTCTCGATGAGAATATGGATCAGCCGTGGGACGTGCAGAGAGAGTCTGCGCAGTTGCGATAACGCTTGTCCCGTATGGAGCAGTCGTTAACACAGCTGCAGAGTAAGTAAGAAATCCTGTGTGTTCGGTGTACAATTTCACTCGTCGCCGCTGAATCCGCGTAGTGTCCCGATGCAGCTGACAACAGTGATCCCGTCCCTTTCTTTTCCTTTCTTCCCCTCTCCACCTTGAATGTACTTTAGACTTGTGTCAAAATCACCTTTGTTTACTTCCTAGTATGTTACATCGCACATATCATTACTGATAAATGTAAAACATTAAACTTGTACGAGAAGCTACCAGGCGTGTATGATAATCGAAATGTGCGCTATTTATGGCTCTGCTAAGGAGATAATTACTGCTTAATCTCACATTAGGATCGGCGCCGTGAAGATGACAATCGGGCGCATGTGCTTGATAACATAAAGTTTTTTGGTTCTTTTTTTAAAGAAATTTCATAAATACTGATAGCCGAATTATTACATGAAATATAAGTATAAATCAGAGTACATAAAAAGAATGAATGTGGTATACATTTCCGGAATTGACATATCATGCTCCCTAATATCGTATATACAGAATACTATACTTGAAGATAACTGAGTCCCATTTTCAATTTCCCTCCTCCAGAGATACACTGACATAATCTTTTGCACCAGACAGTGACAAATGTATTACAGAGAAAAATAAAATCTTGTGTTCTTTATTACCTTTCACTTTGAAAGTGGCTTTGCTCATAGCCCGTCAAGATGTCAGATGGATCACTTTAATTCAGATTTTATACTATACAAATTTTGTTTAAGAGACGAGACAAGCCCAACTTTTCTACTGAGCAGACAGAGTTAAGTAATTTTCTGCTGCAGATGCATTACCATACGGCTGACAACGCAGACTTTCCATGTTTAACCTACATCTACATCGACACCTAAATCTGCATCGATTCTCTGCTAATCTCATTTAAGGTCCTGGCAGAGGGTTCATCGAACCACCTTAACAGTTCTCTATTATTCCAATCACGTATAGCGCGCGGAAAGAACGAACACATATATCTTTCCGCACGAGCCATGATTTCCCTTATTTTATCATAGTGATAGTCTCTCACGAAATCCCAATCTCGCCGCAACGAGAAAGGCTTTGTTTTAATGATATCCACCACAAATCCCGTATAATTTCAATGTCACTCTCTCCCCTATTTTTCGATAATACAAAACGTGCCCCTCCTCTTTGATCTTTTTCGATGTACTCCGTCAATGATATCTGGTAGGTACCCCGCACCGGGCAGTAATATTCTAAAAGAGGACGGACAAACGTAGTGTAGGCAGTCTCCTTACTAGATTTTTACATTTTCTAAGTGTCCTGCCAATAAAACCCAGTCTTTGGTTAGCCATCCCCACAACATTTTCCATGTCTTCCTTCCAGTTTAAGTTGTTCGTAACTGTAATTCCTAGGTATTTAGCTGAATTTACGGCCTTTATATTTGAATGATTTATCATGTAACCGAAGTTTAACGGATTCCTTTTACTACTCATGTGGATGACCTCACACTTTTCGTTATTTAGGGACGATTGCCAATTTTCGCACCATACACATGTCTTTTTTAAATCGATTTGCAATTTGTTTTGATCTTCAGACAACTTTCTTATTCTATAAACGACAGCGTCATCAGCAAACAACCTAAGACGGCTGCTCACATTGACACCCAAAACCTTTATATAGACAAGTAACAGCAAAGAGCCTACAGCATTACCTTTGGGAACTCCAGAAACCACTTCTGTTTTACTGGATCACTTTCCTTTATTTACTGTTAACTGTGACCTCTCTGACAGGTAATCACGAATCCATTTAGGTAACTGAGACGATATTCCATAAGCACACCACCACAATACATTGTCATAAGCCTTCCGGAAATCCAGAAGTACGGAATCAATCTGAAAACCCTTCCCAATACCACTCAACATTTCATGCGAGAAAAGAACTAGTTGTGTTTCTCAAGAACGATGTTTTCTAAATCCGTCTTGTCTGTGTGTCAGTAGACCATTATCTTCGAGGTAATTTATAATGTTCGATCACATTACATTCTCCAAAATTCTGCTGCATATCGACGTTATGAAATGGGTCCGTAATTTAATTGATAACTCTTACTACATTTCTGGAATATTGGTGTGACCTGTACAACTTTACCGCCTTTAGCTATGGATCTTTCATCAAGCGAATGATTGTTAAGTATGGAGTTATTGCATCAGCATTCTCTGATAGAAATCTAACTGGTATACAGCCTGGACCAGAATAATTGCTTTTATTAAGTGATTGTTGTTTCACTACTCCCGGGACATTTACTTTTACGTTACTCATGTTGGCAGCTGTTCTTGAATTCTGGAATATTTACTTCTTCTTCTTTTGTGATGGCATTTCGGAAGGCTGTGTTTAGTAACTCAGCTTTGGCATCATTGACTTCGATAGTACCTCTATTGCTATCTCGCAGAGAAGGCATTGTTGTGTCTTGCCGCTAGCATACTTCACGTAAGACCAGAATCTCTTTGGATTTTCTGCCAGGATTCGAGACAAAGTTTCGTTTTCGAAACTACTATAAGCATCTCGCATTGAAGTCCGAGCTAAATTTCGAGTTTCTGTAAAAGACCTCCAATCTTGGGGATTCTGCGACTGTTTAAATTTGGCATGTTTGTTTCATTGTTTCTGCAACAGTGTTCTGACTCATTTTTTGAATCCAAGGAGGAACAGCTCCGTCGTTTGTTAATTTATTTGATACAAATCTCTCAATTGCTGCTGACACTATTTCTTTGAATTCAAGCCACATCAGGTGTACACTTATATTGTTAATTTGGAAGGAGTGGAGAGTGTCTCTCAGGAAGCCGTCAAGTGAATATAAATCTGCTTTTCTGAATAGGTATATTTTTCGTCTATTTTTGGAGGATTTGGGGGTTAAATATTCAGTCTCTCTACGGCAATACTGTGTTCAGTATTCCTTGCACCCGTTTTGAGGTCAAGTGTGTTTTCACAACCATTTACCATTCGCGTGGGCTCATGAACTAGCTGCTCAAAATAATTTTCAGAGAATACGTTTAGCACAATTTTGGATGATGTTTAATGCATATCTTCGGAAGTAAACATGTATTTTCACCAAATTAAAGTCACCACCAATTATAATCGTTTGGGTCGGGTACGTGTTTGAAATCAGCCGCTCCGTGTGGCCGCATGGTTTGAGGCGCCATGTCACAGATTGCGCGGCCCCTCTTCGAGCACTTCCTCGGGCATGGATATGTGTGTTGTTCTCAGCATACGTTAATGTAACTAGTGTGTATGTGTAGGCTCCGATGACCTCAGCAGTTTGGTCCTTTAGAACTTCACACACATTTGAACATTTGAAATCAAACTCAAGTTTACTTTGAACCATTCAGCAATTGTATCACCTGAATAGGGAGGCCGGTAAAGGGATCCAATTATTATTATATTCCGGCTCCCAAGAATGACCTCTGCCCTACCACTTCACAAGAACTATTTACTTCAATATCGCCACAAGATAAACTACTTCTAACAGCAACAAACACGCTACCGCCACCCAAATACATTGCCGCCAAGCTATGGACACACATAAACTAGAGCTTTTTGCGGAACCTGCCCATGAACTGTTAAGAACCGTTTCTCCCGAACAATGTAATCATCACAGGCAAACGCGCGCAGCAAGTAGATCATTTCTTCTAACTTGGGAGAGTTTTGTCCTTACATTGCGCCCCTACTATTGCTATAACAAAGGTTTTTTATTTTGTTCAGAATTGTCGCTGTTATTCAATTTTCTGTCAGATTGACTCATTTACTATTACAATTACGTAACACTGGTTCTAAATTCGTATTTCCCAGTAAGGCTTCTTAAAAGAGACGTGTTTCAACCTTTTCATTACACTTATATTTTTAACCATACCATCGCGAAACCTGTCTCTTTTGTCTGTTCACAGCCAATAGAATTTCACTGAATATATGCGGTGTCTGTTCTTTCAGACATGTCCGAATGAAAAGACAGCTGCAGCAGCGACTGCGAACTAAGACACAAAAGAATTGTACACGCTGGCTGCAAGTGGGAATTAACTTATATCAAAGGTAAAGTTAAAAATTTGTGCTAGACTGGGATTCAAACCTGGGTCTCCTGCTTATTAGCAGGTGCACTGACACTGTACCATCCGAACACAGTGGTCATGGCATCTACACGGACTACCCTCGCAAATCTCCCGTCTCCATTCCAGTACGATTATGCCATAGGTGGTAAATCATTGGAAGCGGTAACGACCGTAAAATACTTAGGAGTTACTATCCGGAGCGATCTGAAGTGGAATGATCACATAAAACAAATAGTGGGAAAAGCAGGCGCCAGGTTGAGATTCATAGGAAGAATTCTAAGAAAATGTGACTCATCGACGAAAGAAGTAGCTTACAAAACGCTTGTTCGTCCGATTCTTGAGTATTGCTCATCAGTATGGGACCCTTACCAGGTTGGATTAATAGAAGAGATAGACATGATCCAGCGAAAAGCAGCGCGATTCGTCATGGGGACATTTAGTCAGCGCGAGAGCGTTACGGAGATGCTGAACAAGCTCCAGTGGCGGACACTTCAAGAAAGGCGTTACGCAATACGGAGAGGTTTATTATCGAAATTACGAGAGAGCACATTCCGGGAAGAGATGGGCAACATATTACTACCGCCCACATATATCTCGCGTAATGATCACAACGAAAAGATCCGAGAAATTAGAGCAAATACGGAGACTTACAAGCAGTCGTTCTTCCCACGCACAATTCGTGAATGGAACAGGGAAGGGGGGATCAGATAGTGGTACAATAAGTACCCTCCACCACACACCGTAAGGTGGCTCGCGGAGTATAGATGTAGATGTAGATGTAGACACAAATTCCAAACCTATCAACACATTATGAAAGTATGGCCCCTTCCCCACTACCCTTATCACTGACAGAATTTCGCCGATTCCCGTAAGAGTAGAGCCTGGTGTGCATCCACATTGAAGAGATCGTTGGCCGTCCTCGGCTTAATTGTGTATATCAGGTGACTTTTCTTTTGGACATGTCCTAAAGGGCAGAGATCATTTTGATCCTGCAGCCTCCACAATTTAAGACATGAAAGAACCAGAGGTTGTACAGAGTTTCAGGGAGAGCATAAGGGAACAATTGACAGGAATGGGGGAAAGAAATACAGTAGAAGAAGAATGGGTAGCTCTGAGGGATGAAGTTGTGAAGGCAGCAGAGGATCAAGTAGGTAAAAAGACGAGGGCTAATAGAGATCCTTGGGTAACAAAAGAAATATTGAATTTAATTGATGAAAGGAGAAAATATAAAAATGCAGTAAATCAAGCAGGCAAAAAGGAATACAAACGTCTCAGAAATGAGATCGACAGGAAGTGCAAAATGGCTAAGCAGGGATGGCTAGAGGACAAATGTAAGGATGTAGAGGTTTGTCTCACTATGGGTATGATAGATACTGCCTACAGGAAAATTAAAGAGACCTTTGGAGAGAAGAGAACTACTTGTATGAATATCAAGAGCTCAGATGGCAACCCAGTTCTAAGCAAAGAAGGGAAGGCAGAAAGGTGGAAGGGGTATACAGAGGGTTTATACAAGGGCGATGTACTTGAGGACAATATTATGGAAATGGAAGAGGATGTAGATGAAGATGAAATGGGAGATAAGATACTGCGTGAGGAGTTTGACAGAGCACTGAAAGACGTGAGTCGAAACAAGGCCCCGGGAGTAGACAACATTCCATTAGAACTACTGATGGCCTCGGGAGAGCCAGTCATGACAAAACTCTACCATCTGGTGAGCAAGATGTATGAGACAGGCGAAATACCCTCAGACTTCAAGAAGAATATAGTAATTCCAATCCCAAAGAAAGCAGGTGTTGACAGATGTGAAAATTACCGAACAATCAGTTTAATAAATCACAGCTGCAAAATACTAACGCGAATTATTTACAGACGAATGGAAAAACTTGTAGAAGCGGACCTCGGGGAAGATCAGTTTGGATTCCGTAGAAATGTTGGAACACGTGAGGCAATACTAACCTTACGACTTATCTTAGAAGAAAGATTAAGAAAAGGCGGACTTACGTTTCTAGCATTTGTAGACTTAGAGAAAGCTTTTGACAATGTTAACTGGAATACTCTCTTTCAAATTCTGAGGGTGGCAGGGGTAAAATACAGGGAGCGAAAGGCTATTTACAATTTGTACAGAAACCAGATGGCAGTTATAAGAGTCGAGGGGCATGAAAGGGAAGCAGTGGTTGGGAAGGGAGTGAGACAGGGTTGTAGCCTCTCCCCGATGTTATTCAATCTGTACATTGAGCAAGCAGTAAAGGAAACAAAAGAAAAATTCGGAGTAGGTATTAAAATCCATGGAGAAGAAATAAAAACTTTGAGGTTTGCCAATGACGTTGTAATTCTGTCAGAGACAGCAAAGGACTTGGAAGAGCAGTTGAACGGAATGGACAGTGTCTTGAAAGGAGGATATAAGATGAACATCAACAAAAGCAAAACGAGGATAATGGAATGTAGTCAAATTAAATCGGGTGATGCTGAGGGGATTAGATTAGGAAATGAGACACTTTAAGTAGTAAAGGAGTTTTGCTATTTAGGGAGTAAAATAACTGATGATGGTCGAAGTAGAGAGGATATAAAATGTAGACTGGCAATGGCAAGAGAAATTTGTTAACATTGAGTATAGATTTAAGTGTCAGGAAGTCGTTTCTGAAAGTATTTGTATGGAGTGTAGCCATGTATGGAAGTGAAACATGGACGATAACCAGTTTGGACAAGAAGAGAATAGAAGCTTTTGAAATGTGGTGCTACAGAAGACTGCTGAAGATAAGGCTGGTAGATCACGTAACTAATGAGGAGGTATTGAATAGGATTGGGGAGAAGAGAAGTTTGTGGCACAACTTGACTAGAAGAAGGGATCGGTTGGTAGGACATGTTTTGAGGCATCAAGGGATCACAAATTTAGCATTGGAGGGCAGCGTGGAGGATAAAAATCGTAGAGGGAGACCAAGAGATGAATACACTAAGCAGATTCAGAAGGATGTAGGTTGCAGTAGGTACTGGGAGATGAAGAAGCTTGCACAGGATAGAGTAGCATGGAGAGCTGCATCAAACCAGTCTCAGGACTGAAGACCACAACAACAACAACAAGAATTATAGATATTGATTGCGAGTGAGCACTTATTTAAATAAATGGGAAAGGCGAAAATTTGTGCCGGACTGGGGTTCGAACCTGGGTCTTGTGCTTGTTAGACAGATGCGTTGACCATTTCACCATCCGGTCACATTGATCATCGCTACTGCAAAGACTACCTAGCACGCGTCCCGTCAGACCCAAATTCTGATCCCATCCAGACTCTACAAATGTGGTGCCCCTTGGCCCTGCCTAGTAAGTGGGAGGCACGGATTTAAATTACAGTCTGGCTCGAATTTTCAACCTTCCGCATTGACTGCCCACTCGCAGAAAGGGTCTGTAATCGCTTCATGCCTTAATTTCACTCAAGTTAGTGAAAGTGTGTAGGACCTCTCCTCGCTCTCAATTAATATCTCTGTATGTCTACCGCTATCCGCAAACTCGACTGCAGTGACGTCTCGTTTTCAGTACTAGTGTTTTACATGCCACACGCCCCACCAGCTTCTCATCTACACGCACTCCACCCACACTTTATCCATTCTCTCACGCGTAGCTCTTCTTTAACTCTGTGTATTACCCCTCATCTGAGACTGAACGAGTTGGAGCAGTGGTTAGCATTCCGGCAATCGGGGAGGACGGATCAAATCAGCATCCGCTCATCCAGATATTGGTTTTCCATTCCCTAACTCCGCTCTCAGGGAAACTCTCAACAACACTGCCGAATACGTCGTGGATGTGTAGTAATTCTACAGCTGCACATCATTTTTGTACACATGATAGGTGGTGCGACCTCTAGATCGGCGATATTAGCGACTTGTGATCTAGAATGATGGCTGGCAGACTTGCTGCGCCTGGACGTTAGGCTGTCCCGTTCACCAGCCCTTGCTAGAGGGAGGTGCATCCAGCAGGGGCTGCATTCAGGGTTACAACATTATGCCTCACAGCTTTTCCAAGAGACTACTTATCACGATTTAGACTCTGAACTGAAACCACACCAGTTCTGGTTCAGAATGCTAATGTCCAGCTGTGGTGAGTCAAGGAATACCGTTTCCCCATTCGTACCTAATGTCCCAGACTTTAAGATGGTAACCTTTTATGTTCTTGTGACTGTGTGTTTCCTCTCACACATTGCCCTTCCTCCGGCATTTCATCTCATTGTTTACAATCTAACATTCTTTAAAAATATATCTAAGTTTAACGTTCTTAAAAATTATAATTCTGTGCTATCCATATTTACTGTGTGATGCGTTGTTGAGCAGATGGTGTGCTTAATCAGCTTTACTGGAATCCAAAGAAAAATTAAACAACTTAATCTGGAAATCCAGTATGTGATGCATGTAATGAAATCAATCCCTCTGCAATTTACTCAGTGTGGTGAGCACCGAGTTCTATGCCCCTCTGCAATAAACTGATAAAATTCCCTAAGCAAATAAACAATGAAATACATTTTTAGGGTCTTGAGTGTCAACGGATGTAACCTTTAGATTCTGTTCTCTCCATAGTACGCATACAAAATATTCAGTCTTGGCTCAGCGAGGTGCAATGCCCGCCGTATAATAGCTTCATACAGACATTAATACTTTTCTGATGATGGCACAATAAATTTCTTTTACTCTGATTGAAAAATCATTCCTTTTAAAAAATATTCATTTGATTTAAATAAACACGATGCGGAAGAGGATGAGGTACTGATAAGGGGATATGCTAAGACCGAATGGTTCAGTTTGAAACTTGTATTCAAAATAAAGTTTCTCCTCCATAAAATCTGATATACAACATTTTACATTAACTTCAAAATCAGCGAACTTCTCAATTGTTCTACCATTCTCACTTACTGATATTATTAAACACACTCGGATTGTTACATGATAAAAGGTCTGACATCGTTTAACAAAATAGATTCCAAAATTTAACTTGTCTGTATCAAGATTAGAAGACACACAAAATTACAAATCGGGCATACGTGAACAATCTATTGTTTCCTACATTCAAGCGTCGGTACTGTTAGAATTAGCAAAAAAATCCACATTGCGTTGCTGTATACTTAAAACTAGATATACAAAGTTTCATTACCTTACAAAACTGTATTATGCTGCGGCCATGGGTCAACAGTTAAATTCTCATAGCTAGCCACTAGCTTTAAGTCTTACACCCTACCTTTAACAGAGAGCTACGGCAACTGCTGCTGCGTTCCGTGCTCCCCTACTTACGATGAATTCTCCCACTCAGGCAACATCTTTGGTTCGGTGGTGTCAAAGATACAATCTGTTCCAGATGTGATAACCGTTATATGTCATTTTTAATGAAACATATTAGAAAATCGGGCTCCACGTAAAGTGAATCCCTCACAACAATACAAATCCTGCACCAGTGTCTTGTCTACCACTGGACGTACTAATATATTCTAAGAATAATGCGTAGGTCTCATTGTTGACGTAATGTACCAAAATATGATACAATGAAACTCATCCTCCGACAGAATGTCCTAGATTTTCGATGAACCAATACTAAACAGACCACTTATTTATCAGAATCGTACTCTCGTTAGTACTTCCTCTAACTTTCAAACAAAAACGTAAACAAGAATTTAGTAAAGTTTCCTAAGCATGTACAACTGATTACAGAACAATGTCAAACCATATGAACTACTGCATCCATAGAGTCAAAAATAAACAATTCAAAAAGGTAGGAATGGGAAGATATAGATGTTAAATGGTTAATAATATCGGAGAACCGCGTCTGGCACCGTAAAACTGAGTTTTTTACGCCTACGTGCCACACAGGTTTGGCTGTGAGGCGCTTTGACGCTGTTCAAGACCTCTACTGGCAGACGATCCAATTCCTTCGCAACATTTGTGTGGGAGTCTGAAACAGTGCCTGGTGACAATAACCATTCAGTGTATCTCATGTCAGATTTATAAGATGTAGGTTCGAGGAATTCACTGGAAAATGTATTATGACACTCCACTCAAGGACCTCACCACTACCAAATGGGCTTCTTGTTCCTGTGGCGTCATCGATTGTTACATTTCCTCCAGAAAGATGTCATTTTGAAAGAGCAGTGTTACTACACGGATTAAAACAAGTTAAACGCTGTTAGACAGATGCGTATATGGGGAATATGTTACGTGTGTTACATATAAATTTTATTCACATTTAAATAAAAGTGTGGGGTAGTATTACTGTTTGAGAAAAATATTCCACTCTTCTTTCAAGGTCCAATCCTGTTTCAGCTAACTCTGCTATAAAAAGCTCAGTGTACGTGCTGTTGTTAATGGAAAAAAACTGCCATGTCATAAGCCTAGGAAGTAAACCATAGACTATCGTGCCGCACGATATTGTGTGTCTGGAAAACAACTTTCAGTACTACGTTTTATTACCCTAGTAATGTCCTAAGGCTTAATATCCTGAGACCCGGAACTGAGGCCAAGGTCTGCAAATTACCTCTCGTGACCACGTCTACGCTTCCGGAACAGCGACCGGTTTGTGACGAATACAAGATGACATTTTGTGGGCAACAGTACTGGTAGCTACAACCAACCGTTTCCTACACTACATCCTCGCAGATGTCAGGTTTTTCAGTCACTACAGTCAGTACTGCAGTTGGCATCGTATCTCGCAATACATGCAACTGTCGCAGAAAATGATCCAAAGTTTGTACGACGTCAACATCGACAGTGACAAAAATTCCTACGGAGCTTTAGTCCTTCAGAGTACACAAAAGAGACACTTCCCTGATTACTTCCTTGGTGCATACGGACAAGGGACACTCGTACTAAAACGCTCTGAAATCACTGCGAATAAAGCTGCTCTTTAAACTAGCGCATCTAATGCATAAAACGAACACTGAGGTTGAAATACGTCGTTGTTCCGATAGTGTTGTCACGCTATGGAGCAGAATAAGTATTGCCTTTACTTGTTGACGTGGCCCTGTATAATCTCCAGCGCCCGTTTGCAACGCTTAAAACATTCGTAAGAGCAACCTAGTGGCATAAAACTGCCGACTGGCAACGCACGGCGCTTTGGTAGCACTGCGAGAAACGCACGCCGAGCTGAGATATCCTTGAGGTAGCTGCGATGTGCGATGCACAGTGCCACATGCTCTCCCCTGTGTTGGCTACGACATGCACTGTTGTCAGCACGCTAATTATTTTTGATATTTTTTTTCTGAGAAAAAAAGAGAATGCTCCGTCCATTATTTAATTGTATTGGAGGACTCGTTCGGCGCAAACAATGCGGTTTCCCGAGCGTAATGCGCGCTCCCGGGCCGCTAAGTGGCGCGCGTTTTTTAATCTCGCTAAGTGCTGCACCGGGCCATTCACGTGGGCTGGCTGCCACGGCAGCTACTCAGCAGAGAAGCGCGTTTTCGTCATCACGGCAAACGGGCACAGTGGCAGACTGGAATATCAGCTGCAGGAGACAACGCCAGTCAGTGTGGTAGCGTGCCATCTACATGTATAGACCACACCGCTCCATCAGCCTGAACCCTCCCGTTACCAAGCTTTTTCACACCTCTGTTTTGCCAAGCTGGGTGTTTGGACTACCCCAAAAAGTTTAGTCTTTTATTGTAATATTTGTTCTCAGATTTCGTTATTTCCATTGAATGGTTTTATTTTGTATTGAAAAAATAGCTTTTCAGGTTATTAGAAGTATTTAATCAGATCACAGAATACAAAAAAAATTATATCTTTCACTAAATTCAGTACTAAACGAACAGAAAATTAATATTTCAAATAACTTCCGGGAATTCAGCCAGGTAACACTTTCAGCGACCGCCGATATTTCGGCGGCAGAACACCCCGCCATTTTCAAGGCAAACTGCAACGGACAGGCGGCGGACATGCAAATTTAATACCTCGGTTCTCCGACAGAAGCAGGAAAGATAACACACACACACTCAACACTAGTGCCACCAAAGATGACCAAAGTCAGAGCTATCGATAGTGAGACTATGAAATCGCAGGTGAGGCAGCATTGACTCTGTCCCTCTGTTTTTTGACAAGGGAGAGAGCCGGATTCCAAACAGAGTTTAAACAGAAACCTCCATCCCTGTTAACGAGGTTGCTCGCTAATTTAATCTCAACTGCCTATCTAATGACACTGTCCCAATAGCTGGACGTGCATGCCAATATCTCGGTGTTATTATATAACATGGGGTGACCAGTATCCAAGCAATGTTCGGCAATAGCGGATCTATTTGGCTGCTGTAATCGTGTGTGCCGTGTATGCTCAGTACATCTGTCCTCCACGGTCCTGATAGTTTGACCAATATATGCCATGCCGCAGCTACAAGGAATACGATATACACCCGCCTTACGCAGTCCAAGATCATCCTTAACGGAACTCAAAAGTGCTCTAATTTTAGATGGAGGTCGGAAAACATATTTCACATCGTATTTCCGTAAAATACGACCGATCTTATTGGACGTGTTTCCTACGTAAGGCAAAAAGGCAGTAGACTTAGGTGTTGACTCAGAATTATCATCAATCACCCGATGTACAGTTGGTCGATAGCGCAACGCACGTTCAATCTGTCTATCACTATAACCATTTTGACGAAATGTAACTTCAAGATGGGACAGCTCAGCTGGCAAAGTCTCGGCGTCAGCATGGTATATACGTAATGGTCAAACTATCAGGACCGTGGAGGACAGATGTACTGAGCATAAACGGCACACACGATAACAGCAGCCAAATAGATCTGCTATTGCCGAACATTGCTTGGATACTGGTCACCCCATGTTATATAATAACACCGAGATATTGGCAAGCACGTCCAGTTATTGGGACAGTGTCATTAGAGAGGCAGTTGAGATTAAATTAGCGAGCAACCTCGTTAACAGGGATGGAGGTTTCTGTTTAAACTCTGTTTGGAATCCGGCTCTCTCCCTTGTCAAAAAACAGAGGAACAGAGTCAATGCTGCCTCACATGCGATTTCATAGTCTCACTATCGATAGCTCTGACTTTGGTCATCTTTGGTGGCACTAGTGTTGAGTGTGTGTGTGTTATCTTTCCTGCTTCTGTCGGAGAACCGAGGTGTTAAATTTGCATGTACGCCGCCTGTCCGTTGCAGTTTGCCTTGAAAATGGTGGGGTGTTCTCCCGCCGAAATATCGACGGTCGCTGAAAGTGTTACCTGGCTGAATTCCCGGAAGTTATTTGAAAGTTGTATACGCCAGGAGAAACTCAGGTCTCAGGAAATTAATAATCTATGTACCTCAACAGTCACTGCAATAAAATAACACAAGATTTTTTTCAACTTTTCAGTCAAGTGCATTTTTGCACTTTATGCACTTCACAGTAACAGTTTCTTCTCTCTGTGTATTACAAACAGGTTTCTTGCACGTTACGCAACAGAATCGTATTTTCCGATCTTCGTTTCTCTTGCAACCTCGACATCGTTGTGACGTTGGTAACTGGGAACACTGGGTCTGGATCACTGCTGAAGCAACTGCAACACCACAAGCTTTCAGTGCATCGTTTACATATTTATGAAGACCGTTGATATTTTTGGCTCTTTCTTCCACGTTGCCTTTGCTGAGTCCAAATGCCAGTTCAGTCGTGAATTGTTTACGTCGGCTTCGGTTATACTTCTGCCATTCAGGAAATCTTTGAGTGTACAGAATATATGCATTCAGTGGTGCAATATCTATGATTTCCATAAAGATTCTTAGTGGCCACCGCCTCGTTCCTCTAACACAACTGTGTTCTCTCGTTATTTTGTCCCCATTATCCACAGCACCTTTGGTTTTGTTGTAGTGCAGTATGATTTCGGGTTTGTGTTCACTTTCTTCACCACTCACTTGTCTCTCATCATGCTGAGTAGAGAGTAATATTACTGCCTTTCCCTTCTTTGGAACATAGGAAACTAGGGTCAAGTCATTTATGAAACCAAACATTGAAGAGTGAACTTCTCTCTTTCTGTTTGGCAAGAATTCCTGCGGAATCTCTTCCTTATTGGAACGCAAGGTACCGACCAATGCCGTGTTTCGTTTTAGTAGTTCAGCAGCCAATGGAAAAGTGGTGAAAAAATTATCAGTTGTTACACCATGACCGTTATTCAGAAATGGTTCCGTCAGATCCAAAACCTCTCTCTGTCCTTGATTCACCTCCCGAGTATTGTCCACCATTCCTGTGTAAATTTGGATCCGTAATAAGTAAGATGTCTTCACATCAGCACAAACCTAAATTTTAACGCTATACTTACCAGGCTTGCTCTTCATGTAAACCCTAAAAGGGCAGTTTCCTCGGTACGTTGCTAATCATTCATCAATAGTCACGTATCATAAGGAAAGAAGTTATTGCACAAGTTACATTGAAATTTGTCGAACACTACCCTGATGGCTTGTAGATTGTCCTTGGTTTCTTCAACTCTGTGCTCTTGTGTCTCTGTTGTCAAATCGCACGAATTTCAGTACAGACAACAATCGGTTTCTTGACATGGCAGCAGAAAAGAATGGTTGTCGAAAGGGAACATTCCCTTCCCACAGATCGGAAGCACTTGTGCGATGCCCATGAGTTCTACCAGCTCCTATTAGAATTGCTAATACAGCGTACACTTCAGTTGCATTTATGTCTCCCTATGTCGTTTTGTTCGAAGAATGAGCTGCACTCCACAAAGAAATTACTAGTTTGGCTTCCCTGTTCGTTTCTTCTAGAATGATGCGCACGATTTCCGGAGAGATAAACAATAAAAATGACTCAGTTATTGTTTTGATTGTTTTTCCATCATTCACTGGGCCAGGTGTTACGTTCAAAATGTTGCGACGTCGACGCCGCCCACCGTTCGGTGGTTCACTAGAAAATTGTAGTCCACTTCCAGAAACGAACAAATCTCCAGTGTCTTCGTCTTTTTCTTCTTCTTCTTCATCCTCTTCTTCTTCTTCTTCTTCTTCTTCTTCTACTTGTTCACGTGAATGTGTAGTGTCTTCTGATATTTCGTCTTCAGCTTCATCTGATGCTATGATATGGTCTTTGTCAAGAGGTCCCATATATTCATTCAGTTCATTATCAATGTCCCATTCATTTTCATCGTCACTGACATCAGAATTGTATAGAATTTCCATGGTATCTTAGCTAGAAAGTCCTTTGGACATCCTTACTTGCAGATGAAATACTGGCTCGTGTAATGTCAGCTCAACAGTGAACGTCAAATTCAACTCAACAATAGTAACCAGCAACAAACATTGGATCTATGGCAAAACTCAACAAAGAAGATGAATGACAGATTTATTCCCAAAATGTTCTTTTTCTACAAATAAGCAAATAAGACGTTTCATACCAAGTGGGAAGTCTGACAATCCCACCAATAAATGACTTGGATAACAATGATAAAGCCAAAAAAAAAAAAATTAGACAGTCGTGAGTGTGAATTCAACGTCAGTCATTTTAGTACAAATTCATGAAACCACAGGCATGTAGCCCTTCAGATAACATTATTATAGGGAAAAAATCAGCCTGGGGTAGTCAGAATACCCCGCTTGGTAATGCGTACGCGACTATTTCGGTATAAGGAGAGTTTAGTATGTCATTTCTTGCTATAAATTTAAGAAATCTACCACAGCACGGTACTTTAAATGCATTCATTAAGCCACAACGTCTCCCACTCTACATAGAACTCCTCAGGTGACCTGCAGTTCAACAAGACACGCATTATACAGAAAGCTACTAAAACATGCACATAGTATGTGATAAGTGACTGTGACGTCGAATATTGACCTGCAGCCATCGGAATAAAGCCCATAAAATGGCAGAAACTTGCCGATGTCAGGAATACTAGCGGTTAAACGGCCGATAACACGCGAAAAGTTACATGTTGGAACACGACACGAACAATGTTTCATTTCGTTGAGTGCCCTTGGTAGAAGCACTGCCAGCAATACATTTTGCAACAATGTAAGACAGTCGAAAGTATACGAGCACTAGGTTTTTCTTCTCTTGTATTGTTCATAATCGTTCTGATCTACAATAACAATTTGTCCATTATATTTGGACTGTTGAGCTCCGTGGCCGTGGATAATGATATTTCATTGTAAAAATACAGCAACCAGCCACTTTTTAATGCGTTTTATTTATGCCTATATGCATTTCGGGTTTGCACCTATCTTCAGCTGGCAAATTACATGGATCTTCAGTTACTACAGTAGTACAATCTCGACAGCAGTTTGGATGCTGCAGCAGGCATTCTCCTCTCCTTGTTTTTTCTTGGCTTTTCTTCTTTCTTGCAACAACACAAACACTTTTTACCACGTATGGCGGATAACGCAGTGCGCCTGTGTAAAATGCGTGGTAAAAAGTGTTTGTGTTGTTGCAAGAAAGAAGAAAAGCCAAGAAAAAACAAGGAGAGGAGAATACCTGCTGCAGCATCCAAACTGCTGTCGAGATTGTACTACTGTAGTAACTGAAGATCCATGTAATTTGCCAGCTGAAGATGGGTGCAAACCCGAAATGCATATTGGCATAAATAAAACACATTAAAAAGTGGCTGGTTGCTGTATTTTTACAATGAAATATTGTTCTGATCTACTTCTGTTTGTACAAAATATTTGCAATGCGTTCGACTAGAACACTGTAATTCGTTCGTATAACAATTTCTTTCACGCACTGATGGCGTAATTTGTGTAGTAATTTTGTATTATACTTGTAAGTTGACCCTGCATGGGTGAAAAAATATTTGGTTAAATTCTCACTTTTAATGTGATTAGCTTTTTTGAGACGATTACGGTGTCTTATAATTGATATGTCGCACTCAACTAACCGGCTGCTGTGGCCGAGTGGTTCTAGGTGCTTCAGTCTGGAACTGCGCTGCTGCTACGGTCGCAGATTGTAATCCTGCCTCGGGCATGGATGTGTGCGATGTCCTTAGGTTAGTTAGGTTTAAGTACTTCTAAGTCTAGGAGACTGATGACCTCAGATGTTAAGTCCCATAGTGCTCAGAGCCATTTGAACCATTTGAAGCACTCCACGGATGTGAAGTAGGGTGTTCACAAGTTTACTTCTTGCGTTGAGAGGCCGTGCCTGATCAGCCCCTACAGCATCGTCCTAAGTACCCGATATGTCTTCTTGGCCGTTGTTATACCAGGCACACCTAGCCAGGTGAATTACAGTACTTCTCGTTTTTCATCGTGTACCTTTCATTGATTTATCGGGTGATTATCCATTTTAAATCATTTAAATTATTTACAAAGACAGTTAGTGAATGTTTAATTTGACTGTTGCATATCATATATTAAGTACATGTATTAGGAGAGTCTCGTTGAAACGTAGGTCACCTGAGGATGGTTCACAAAATGGTTCAAATGGCTCTGAGCACTATGGGACTTAACTTCTGAGGTTATCAGAACTTAGAACTACTTAAACCTAGCTAACCTAAGGACATCACACACATCCATGCCCGAGGCAGGATTCGAACCTGCGACCGTAGCGGTCCCCTGAGGATGTTCGTACAGAATGATACCAGTTATCGCATCATCAATGCTTTGGCCATGTTGTTCAGACAACACCGTTAAGCTCCAGAAGAGATATGAGGGACATTGCACGTGGATTAGACAACAGAGGAGGTAGAGTGTATGTAAATCTCTGCACGTGTCTTCGTGCAACCAGGATAAGTGTGCATATGATGGTGAAATATGATCAAAGCGTCGAACGTAAGAGATGTGTAGAACACAGGCGCACATAACAGTTCCAGGCACCGTGAGTTTTCCTGAGAAAGTCCTTTGCAGAATAACATCGTTGTAATCAGTATCTGGAAGTTAAAGTGTTAGTACAATTTTCTTTTAAGATCGAGATGGAAGCGCTGTTTATACGTTTGAAGGGTATGCGTAATGCTGACGCCTTCTTGCACTTTGCAGTTACGTGCCCAGGTGAATTTAATTTTCATCCATTATTATTCTTAGCCTCTTTGTTGAAGAATGCAAGTTGATATTTCATTTAGTGTTAAATATGGTAGAAATTCAAGATATTTCGAGCTAATGAGTATTGAATGACCAACCAAGATAGCATGGGTTTTGGATGGATTGAGCTTTAATCCTATATTCAAAATGTTCAAATGTGTGTGAAATCTTATGGGACTGAACTGCTAAGGTCATCAGTCCCTGAGCTTACACACTACTTAACCTAAATTACCCTCGGCCGTTGTGGCCGAGAGGTTCTAGGCGCTACAGTCTGGAGCCCCGCGACCGCTACGGTCCCAGGTTCGAATCCTGCCTCGGGCATGGATGTGTGTGATGTCCTTAGGTTAGCTAGGTTTAAGTAGTTCTAAGTTCTAGGCGACTGATGACCTCAGATGTTAAGTCCCATAGTGCTCAGAGCCATTTTGAACCTGGTTCTTTTAACCACCAAAGATCCTCCCACTCAAAGATATTATACTCGTTCCACCTTGCGGTTGGCAACTATCGACTTTATTTTCTGGATCTACCCTGATCAGACCTTAGCACATACCTTTCACGATTCAGGGAAATCACGGATAACCTAAATCTGAATGTCCAGACACGGGTTTGAATCGTCGTCCTCCCGAATGAGAGTCCAGCGCTAAATCTTAATAGACATCCTCTTTCAGACGTAGAAAAGCTTACCAACTTTCGCTAGTATCGCACAACTCTTTCTTGATCTTGTGATTTCCTTTTCCATTGGTGTACGAGAATAACAGCCAGATCAAAAAAGTTAAGTATCACGACCGATATTAAAAATACAAAAAGTCTTACTTTCGTAGATTCAGTGGTGCGGTAACAAAAGGAAAAGAGCTAAAGTGCTCAAGTCAAGCAAGTAAACGTTACCTTACGACTAAATGGCGCAGCGAGTGCTAGTTACAGGGCGCGAATAGTGCAGAACGGCACAAATTAAGAAAACGGTTGTATTGTAAATGAAAGTTATAACAAGAGATCAAGCTTAATAACAAAGACATAAAGGCAGACAAGAAATGAAATTTACAGGAAAATGCTGTAAAATCGGAACTTAATCGTAAGCGCCATCTGTTCAGTTCCGTTAGCATTAAAATGAACAGAATTAACATAGTAGGAACCAAAGACGAGAAGAAAAGTAGGAGTGGAGGACAACAACGTTTGAGAACTGTGTTAAAGACCTTCAGTCAAAAAACGACAGTACGCTATATACGTGTGAATAAGGTCTGAACCCATTAAATAAATTTTTATTTTGTAAATCTAGCTGTTAATTGATAGTGATACCATCATTAATAGAGATATGCTTAAAAAATTCCAATTCTTCGAGAATGTGAAAGCTGTAACCTTAGTGTTGTTTATGGAGGATAGTAACTTCATCGTGTCCCCTCGATTTGTTGGCTGCAATAAGCAAACTGATCCGCAAATAACGAATTATGTACGTTAGTGTTCTTTCTATATTTTATTGCTTAGAAATGCTCATTTGTCTCATGCTGATGGCTCTTCTATTCTATTCTATGCAATAAACTGGCAAGCGTCGCAGGCGAGTTTATAAAACCCTGAATTACGCAAAGAAGTAATCGAAGATTTCAAATTGTGAGTTAGAGTTTTCGGCAAACTGCCATCAGCGGAAAGAGAACTTTGCACCCATTTCTTTTTTCTAGCAGAAGACAAATTCTGTAAGAACTGGTCCTTTTTGAGTATGGTACTGAGTTAAATTTTTTTCCTTTTCTCAGAGTCATTACTAGCAATATTACCCAAGAAGTGATTCTGCTGTTTTTGCTTCGAAAATATTATCCACTAAGGAATGCCCATAATCATTATTAACTGCTACAGTTTTTATTAAATTCATTTCAAATTTAAGTTTCTTGGCTGAATGGAAAAAACTTTCTAGATTCCTTACGAAACTGCAAAACATATTATTAATTATAATTAACGTTAGTTACTTAGGCCTTACTCGGTGAAGTAAATATCCTTCACAATGAAAATGAAGGTTATGGCCTGATATTCTTGAAGAACTGGATATTATTAAGCATACATCTTTTAATGGTGATTTCATTGTCAGTGATCAGCTGCACTTGCGAAATAAAAATTTCTTTAATGTGTAGCGAAGCAGCCTACTCACGCAGTAGTAAATTCACATCAGTCTTTCCATTGTGTGCCAGCCAGTCCGTTGTAACTAGCTCTGACGTCATAAATACATTAAAAATCAAATAAATAACCTGAAACGGTTCTAGCATGTCAGGAGTAATACTAAATTAATATGTGTTGAATATCAGTTCGATAACTTTAACCATTTTCGAAATTTGGATGTTTTTCTGTAAAAATCATTGGCGCAACAGAAAAGAGCTAGAAATTTAAAAATTTATATTTAGATTCCTTTTTCATAATTATTCAATAGAAACAGTCTTCTGGATCTCACAAATTAAGATTTTAGTTGAAATTCATAATTTTCTGGTTTTCGTCTTAAAAATTAAGGAAGCAAGATAGATTAAGTAGGCTAATAAATAAGGCTAGGATGTTTAGATTTAAGTAGAATGGAGATCCGCTATAACCATAAAGATTTGAGAAGTTTCATTTGAATAACTATAAAACTATAGCGATAGCGAATCTCCAAAGGGCAAGTTCAGAGCTCGTCTACTGCGTGTAGTGTAATTACATTAATTCTCTCGCCCAAAATATTTTACTTAGCCACGTCAAACTTTTATTATGATTATTTACCTGTGTGTTGAATGCACATTTAAATTAAGAGCTTCATCGGCCATCAGCAAAAGAAGCTATGATTTATTCGGTAACTTACTGTGGTGCACTACTAGCCCAGCGGCTAGTCGGGAGAGCCGATTTGATCAGGCGTTCCCTTAGCCGTCCGCATCGCGGCTTTATATATAAGAACGCTGCGCGAGGAAGCAAGGCCCCAGTTCTCTCCAGAGGCTGAATGGCACGCCATCTGTGTCGGGACTCGGGAGTCGCGTCGCGTCGGTATCATTGCTACAAACAGCCTCGGATGCCGTATTAAGTTACTCCGGATACGCGTAACCATGAAATCATTTTCGAGTGAAGTGTTAATTCTGCGATGACTTTAATTATCGATCTTCAGTTTGCGTATTGTCGTATTTTCACGTGCCGC
Organism: Schistocerca serialis cubense; assembly: GCF_023864345.2. Classification (NCBI taxonomy): domain Eukaryota; kingdom Metazoa; phylum Arthropoda; class Insecta; order Orthoptera; family Acrididae; genus Schistocerca; species Schistocerca serialis. Next base: position 27,436,278 of record NC_064646.1, read on the forward strand.
CGCGGGACAAACATTCTACCATTATTTAGCGTGGCGTTTGATGAACCTAATCATCAAATTATGGCGAGCATTCATTTAAACATTTAATTTGGACATTTATAGTTGCATCAGCGCATTAGACTCTGAACTGCTCTGTTAGATTGTGTGGATTCTTTTGTTTTCATCTGTGACTTTCAGAATACAGAACGTTTGTTTTCACGACCGTTTTTGATTATAAATCCCAGACAATCTCCTAATTTCTCACAGCTATAAGCTGTAACTATAAGTGTATTCTCAGATGAAGTGGGCACTAGGAATTCTAATTACAGGCTTCACGTTTTGCTAATCACTTTCTGGTTGCCAATATTGTAGTTAGAGAGCCAGTGTTGAGAACGGCGAAAGACAGCATAAATAACATTCTAAATAACAGGAACTGGTTTTACATTCTACAAACCTAACATTTATATAAACAACCTAAAATTGACATAATTCCACCCGCCGCCCCACAAATGGCTTTAAACCTTCGTTTGACGTATTGTCATTATTCGGCTGAAGGTCTGTACACACAGTGCTCATACTCTGCTGTCCTCCTCTTTTCATTGTTTTTATTCTATTCCATAACTGCTATTATTCCTACTATGCTAATTCAGTTCAGTTTAAGTACTTTAATGCTAACTGCACTGGACAGATGGGGCATACAATTATTGTTTCATTTGACACAATTTTCCAATATATTTCATTTACAGAGGTTGGACCTTAAATAGTGGCAACTATTTATTCACAACCGATACAAGAGTTACTTGTTTGCACCTGTTACTGTCCTTCAAAGTAGTCACTAGCGTTGTGTAGAGCCCGTTGCCAGCGATGTAGAAAGCGTAGTATACCGTTAGATGAGCCTGTTCTGTTAATGATGCGAATAGAGCGGTCTATTACCTGTCGAATCTCTGGAACAGTTCTGACGCTAATGTCACGAAGTGGTTCCTTCATCTTCGGAATTAAGTCACAATGACTTAAGTCGTATTACTGTTCGTTTTTGGAACATCACCTGCGAACAGATTTGCGACATTTTCTGCTCAACCCAACCATCATTTTGCACTAAAATGCTCGAGCGCATACAGCGAAAGCTGTGGCTACACTGTTCGGTCTATGGGACTGAGAAGTACTGTACTATCCACCATACTCCCGAGACTTAAGTCATTGTGACTTTGATTTGATTCCGGAGATGAAGGAAACACTTCGTGGCATTAGCTTCAGAACTGTCCCAGAGATTCGACAGGCAGTAGACCGCTCCATTCGCACCGTCAACAGAACAGGCACTGCTAACGGTATACTACGCCTTCCACATCGCTGGCAACGGGCTCTACACAACGCTGGTGACTACTCTGAAAAAACAGTAACAGGTGCAAACATGTAATTCTTTTGTATCGGTTGTGAATAACTAGTTGCCACTATTTAAGTTCCAACCCTCGTATTGTCTGTCTTCATACTTCCGTTATTAACCTTAGTCTCTTGTTATTATTATTCTCATTTATAATGGAACTGATTTCTTAGTTTGTGCTCCTCTGCGCTATTCGCACGCCCTAGGCGTCATGCCCTGCGCTGTTCCCACGTAGCGGCGAAATCAGTTGACAAACCACCTTGAGAGATGTCCGAAATAACAGACGCCATGCATTCATATAATGTAGCTGATAGGTTTTCACTATCCCCCCATACAGACACAGTGTGTCTTCCTCACCAGCTACCTGGGTAAGTACCACACGAACTTCTTTCTGGTAACATCTGGGATGGCATCTTCTGCATTGCCCTGTTGGGCCAGTACCGACATCTTCTATCGAGCAATGTAGCGGCTAAGTAGTTGCTGCGAAGTATGACACCCGCTGACTAGCCATCGGTCCGTCCTTCCAGGCGACTATTCTTCGTTTCTTCTTTCTCCTCTAGAAGGATCTCTTCCTGCCTTTTTGACAGAGATATTTACTCTGTGTTTTTGCCAACGTCGTGAAATTTCTAGACTGGTGACTGACCCTTCGGTCGTTGATCAATGCTTCTCACGTTGACCAAATACGTGACCAATATCGACACACGTTGCGGCTTTCCATTGTTTTACCTCTGTGCTGACGTGTTCGGGCATTGCCCTTTCGTCCGCCTCCGCATCGCCAGATACGTCACGCACGTGAGTTCAGTATGCTGATAGTTCCTGGGGCATTGACCGCCGATGTGCTTACTGCGATGGTCGTTGTTCTTCTTGGAAGCATTGCCCATCTGCTCGGTAGTTGATCTGTCGAAGTGCTGACTGCTGCTACGCAAACTCCACTGGTCATCGGCCTTCTCACGTTGGGTCAAAACGTGACCAATGTCTACTCACGTGCCGGCTTTCCTTGCTCGACAATTGCCGCTTCAGAACATTGTGGCTTAACGTGTAAAACTCTCTAAAATGTTCACTTATCCTATAATAACACTTTACATACGTTTCTGCTTTAAACAACCAAAAACAACACATAATTATTATGCATAATTATTACACGTCCTACAGTTTTCTACACTACTAGTCATTAAATTGCTACACCACGAAGATGACGTGCTACAGACGCGAAATTTATCCGACAGGAAGACGATGGTGTCATATGCTAACGATTAGCTTTTCGGAGCGTCCACACAAGCTTGGCTTCGGTGGTGACACCTACAACGTCCTGACATGAGGAAAGTTTCCAACCGATTTCTCATACACAAACAGCACTTGGCCGGAGTTGCCTAGTGAAATGTTGTGATGCCTCCTGTAAGGAGAAGAAATGTGTACCATCATGTTTTCGACTTTGATAAAGGTCGGATTGTAGCCTATCGCGATTGCGGTTTATCGTATCGCGACATTGCGGCGCGTGTTTGTCGAGATCCAGTAATTGTTAGCAGAATATGAAATCGGTCGGTTCAGGAGGCTAGTAAGAAACGCCGTGCTGGATCCCAACGGCCTCGTATCACTAACAGTCGAGATGACAGGCATCTTATCCGCATGGCTGTAACGGATCGTGCAGTCACGTCTTGACCCCTGAGTCAACAGATTGGGACATTTGCAAGACAACAACCATCTGCACGAACACTTCGACGACGTTTGCAGCAGCATGGACTATCAGCTCGGAGACCATGGCTGCGGTTACCCTCGACGCTGCATCACAGACAGGAGCGCCTGCGATGGTGTACTCAACGACGTACCTGGGTGCACGAATGGCAAACCGTCATTTTTCGGATGAATCCAGGTGCCTCATTTTTTCGGATGAATCCAGGTGCTATTTACAGCATCATGATGGTCGCATCCGTGTTTGGCGACATCGCGGCGGACGCACATTGGAAGCGTGTATTCGTCATCGCCATACTGGCGTATCACCCGGCGTGATGGTATGGGGTGCCATTGGTTACATGTCTCGGTCACCTCTTATTCGCATTGACGGCACTTTGAACAGTGGACGCTACATTTCAGATGTGTTACGACCCGTGGCTCTACCTTTCATTCGATCCCTGCGAAACCCTACATTTCAGCAGGATAATGCATGACCGCAGGTTGAATGTCCTGTGGGGGCCTTTCTGGATACAGAAAATGTTCGACTGCTGCCCTGGCCAACACGTTCTCCGGATGTCTCACCAACTGAAGACGTCTCGTCAATGGTGGCCGAGCAACTGGCTCGTCACAATACGCCAGTGACTACTCTTGATGAACTGGTACCGTGATGAAGCTGCATGGGCAGCTGTACCTGTACACGCCATCCAAGCTCTGTTTGACTCAATTTTTTTTTTTTTTTGGTCATCAGTCTACTGACTGGTTTCATGCGGCCCGCCACGAATTCCTTTCCTGTGCTAACCTCTTCATCTCAGAGAAGCACTTGCAACTTACGTCCTCAATCATTTGCTTGACGTATTCCAATCTCTGTCTTCCTCTACAGTTTTTGCCCTCTACAGCTCCCTCTAGTGCCATGGAAGTCATTCCCTCATGTCTAAGCAGATGTCCTACCATCCTGTCCCTTCTCCTTATCAGTGTTTTCCACATATTCCTTTCCTCTCCGATTCTGCGTAGAACCTCCTCATTCCTTACCCTATCAGTCCACCTAATTTTCAACATTCGTCTATAGCACCACATCTCAAATGCTTCTATTCTCTTCTGTTCCGGTTTTCCCACAGTCCATGTTTCACTACCATACAGTGCTGTGCTCCAGACGTACATACTCAGAAGTTTCTTCCTCAAAATAAGGCCGGTATTTGATATTAGTAGAGTTCTCTTGGCCAGAAATGCCTTTTTTGCCATAGCGAGTCTGCTTTTGATGTCCTCCTTGCTCCGTCCGTCATTGGTTATTTTACTGCCTAGGTAGCAGAATTCCTTAAGTTCATTGACTTCGTGACCATCAACCCTGATGTTAAGTTTCTCGCTGTTCTCATTTCAACTACTTCTCATTACCTTCGTCTTTCTCCGATTTACTCTCAAACCGCACTGTTTACTCATTAGACTGTTCATTCCGTTTAGCAGATCATTTAATTCTTCTTCACTTTCATTCAGGATAGCAATGTCATCAGCGAATCGTATCATTGATATCCTTTCACCTTGTATTTTAATTCCAATCCTGAACCTTTCTTTCGGTTCTAGGCGCTTCAGTCTGGAACCGCGTGACCACTACGGTCGCAGGTTAGAATCCTGCCTTGGGCATGGATGTGTGTGATGAATTAGGTTAGTTAGGTTTAAGTAGTTCTAAGTTCTAGGGGACTGATGACCTCAGATGTTAAGTCCCATAGTGCTCACAGGCATTTGAGCCATTTTTGAACCTTTCTTTTATTTCCGTCATTGCTTCCTCGATGTACAGATTGAAGAGTAGGGGCGGAAGGCTACAGCCTTGTCTTACACCCTTCTTAATATGAGCACTTCGTTCTTGATCGTCCACTCTTATTATTCCCTCTTGGTTGTTGTACATATTGTATATGACCCGTCTCTCCCTATAGCTTACCCCTACTTTTTTCAGAATCTTGAACAGCTTGCACTATTTTATATTGCCGAACGCTTTTTCCAGGTCGACAAATCCAAGGAAGGTGTCTTGATTTTTCTTTAGCCTTGCTTCCATAATTAGCCGTAACGTCAGAATTGCCTCTCTCGTCCCTTTACTTTTCCTAAAGCCAAACTAATCGTCACCTAGCGCATTCTCAATTTTCTTTTCCATTCTTCTGTATATTATTCTTGTAAGCAGCTTCGATGCATGAGCTGTTAAGCTGATGGTGCGATAATTCTCGCATTTGTCAGCTCTTGCCGTCTTCGGAATTGTGTGAATGATGCTTTTCCGAAAGTCAGATGGTATATCGCCAGACTCATATTTTCTACACACCAACGTGAATAGTCGTTTTGTTGCCACCTACCCCAATGATTTTAGAAATTCTGATGGAATGTTACTTATTCCTTCTGCCTTATTTGACCGTAATTCCTCCAAAGCTCTTTTAAATTCCGATTCTAATACTGGATCCCCTATCTCTTCTAAATCGACTCCTGTTTCTTCTTCTATCACATCAGACAAATCTTCACCCTCATAGAGGCTTTCAATGTATTCTTTCCACTTATCTGCTCTCTCCTCTGCATTTAACAGTAGAATTCCCGTTGCACTCTTAATGTTACCACCGTTGCTTTTAATGTCACCAAAGGTTGTTTTGACTTTCCTGTATGCTGAGTCTGTCCATCCGACAATCATATCTTTTTCGATGTCTTCACATTTTTCCTGCAGCCATTTCGTATTAGCTTCCCTGCATTTCCTATTTATTTCATTCCTCAGCGACTTTTATTTCTGTATTCCTGATTTTCCCGGAACTTGTTTGTACTTCCTCCTTTCATCAATCAACTGAAGTATTTTTTCTGTTACCCACGGTTTCTTCGCAGCTACCTTCTTTGTACCTATGTTTTCCTTCCCAACTTCTGTGATGGCCCTTTTTAGAGATGTCCATTCCTCTTCAACTGTACTGCCTACTGCGCTATTCCTTGTTGCTGTATCTATAGCGTTGGAGAACTTCAAACGTATCTCGTCATTCCTTAGTACTTCCGTATCCCACTTCTTTGCGTATTGATTCTTCCTGACTAATGTCTTGAACTTCAGCCTACTCTTCATCGCTACTATATTGTGATCTGAGTCTATATCTGCTCCTGGGTACGCCTTACAATCCAGTATCTGATTTCGGAATCTCTGTCTGACCATGATGTAATCTAATTGAAACCTTCCCGTATCTCCCGGCCTTTTCCTCTTGTGATTCTTGAACAGGGTATTCGCTGTTACTAGCTGAAACTTCCCGTTACAGGACTCAATTAGTCTTTCTCCTCTTTCATTCCTTGTCCCAAGCCCATATTCTCATGTAACCTTTTCTTCTACTCCTTCCCCTGCAACAGCATTCCACTCGCCCATGACTATTTGATTTTCGTCACCCTGTACATACTGCATTACCCTTTCAATATCCTCATACACTTTCTCTATTTGTTCATCTTCAGCTTGCGACGTCGGCATGTATACCTGAACTATCGTTGTCGGTGTTGGTCTGCTGTCGATTCTGATTAGAGCAACCCGGTCACTGAACTGTTCACAGTAACACACCCTCTGCCCTACCTTCCTATTCATAACGAATCCTACACCTGTTATACAATTTTCTGCTGCTGTTGATACTACCCGATACTCATCTGACCAGAAATCCTTGTCTTCCTTCCACTTCACTTCACTGACCCCTACTATATCTAGATTGAGCGTTTGCATTTCCCTTTTCAGATTTTCTAGTTTCCCTACCACGTTCGAGCTTCTGACATTCCACGCCCCGACTTGTAGAACGTTATCCTTTCGTTAATTATTCAATCTTTTTCTCATGATAACCTCCCCTTTGGCAGTCCCCTCCCGGAGATCCAAATGGGGGACTATTCCGGAAACTTTTTCCAATGGAGAGATCATCATGACAATTCTTCAATTACAGACCACATGTCCTGTGGATACACGTTACGTGTCTTTAATGCAGTGGTTTCCATTGCCTTCTGACCTTTGATAAAGAATCAGCATTGGCGGCCGAAGACTTCTTGACTCAATACCCAGATGTATCGATGCCGTTATTACGGCCAGAGGTGGTTGTTCTGAGTACTGATTTCTCAGGATCTATGCATCCAAATTGCGTGAAAATGTAATCACTTGTCACTTCTAGTATATTTGTCCAATGAGTAGCCATTTATCATCTGTATGTTTTCTTGGTGTAGCAATTTTAATGGCCAGTAGTGTATTTTTACTCCTTGTAGTGCTATTTAAGTTTTTTGATATGGGTGTTGCTCTTCTGTGCCGAGTAAATAATTTTTGTAGGTACCTCTAACTCATTCCGATGAGTACATCCTTAGTTAAACCAGGTCAACACTATAAATTTTTTGCAACTGGTTGCCTGCTTTTATCCTTTATCGTAACTGATATGTAGCTCCTGGACTTCCGTCACGTTCAAGATTGTGATTGCAGAGGGTTGCCATCGATAACTACACCAAATCCGTGAGCCGTTCGGTTAATTCTTGGCCGAGGGGTTACGAAGAAGCTCCGCCTTACCATATCGAGACGAGACACCATTAGGTGGGAGCGGAAGGATTTGGGAGGCCCGGAGGCGATTAACGGCCCGCTCCGGCCGCCACCGACGCCCCCGCTTCTGCCGCGCCGCCTCCCGGCATTTGCATTATGGCGCCGAGGCGTTCGGTAATTAGGCGGCGCTCTGTTCCGCGGAGCATGAATCACAGCCAGCCAGCCAGCAGGCAGCCGCGCTGGCGCCCCAACTGCAGCCGGCCGGCAGATTTGCATGCGAGCTCCCCCGCACACATCGCCCCCACCCTCTGGCACCAACGTCTCTCCAGGTAGACTGAGGGTCACTGCTCGGTGTGCTGCCCCACGACTCCCTGCCACAGAGCTGCACGTGTGACAGGTGTAGGTGGACATGCCGGGTCTTCTTGGCGCAAGTCCTTGGCAGTTATAATAAGAAGCGGAGAAGATCACTGTCTATAAGTGCACCGGCGACAGGGACAGGAAACCCGAACGCAGGAGGCGACAAGCCTGAAAAGACGCTGGTTGCACAAACCAAAACTGTTCAGTTAACATCTAAACCATTAACCAACTTAACTTGCAGTTTATCAGAGAAACAGCAGGTGAACTCTGATGCAAAGGTTCCTGACACCGTGTCCACGTCGCCAGCGTACCCAACTGGGCACAGTCACACAGCCACGCGCTCTGTGACCGGAGCCCTCGTCGTCTCTGCACGCACGGCGGCGGAATACCACTCCTCAGGTTAGGCGAATTACTAGTCCATCATTCCCGCCTCCAGACGGACAATTTAAAGACGACCGTGGGCGCTCCCACCAAGTAGTGACTCGGAACCACAGCCGTGGCCCCCGGGTGCTCACAGCAAGAGCTTGCAGTCTTGTCGGGTCAGCTCGTCCCACTCGTCTCGCACCGCCAGGATAGACCACGCGGCTTCTCGGAACAACAGCCAACTCTCCACCGCCACGCCACGCCGCGGTCTCCTCGTACGACTTTCTCTAATTCCCGATTTTAAAAACCGACCGACCGACTCGTCTCCGCTAGGCAACCAACCGGCCATCCCCCCCAAAGATCTTATTCCCTTACGCAAGGCTAACAGGAAGCAACGACTCGAAGATCGATAATACCAGACACGCCGCCAGAGGGGAGCCTCAACAGAATCGGACGCAGCATAACGATAAATATGAAAGAATCAATTAATGATGGAATGGAAGGACTCAGAACAATCTTTACAGCGCGATATATGTGGAGAGCCGACACACGGCTCAGCTTCCGACCTTCAGTGAAGGCAGAGCCAATTTGGCTGTTCCTTCAGGGGTATTCGCGGATCCGATGATAGTGGCTTCTCTCCTTGCACATCCTCTCTAGTATCCACTTTGAGATCTCTCTGACCGGATTTGAAATAATGACTTCGCTGAAACAAAAAAAAAAAAAAAAAAAAAAAAAGGAAAAAAAAGAAAGTGGTGCAAAACAGTTTCTTAACTGCTCCTCAAAGGACACACACTATGTGATCAAAAGTATCCGGAAACCCCCAAAAACTGACGTCCTTCATATTAGGTGCATCGTGCTGCTACCTACTGCCAGGTATTCTACACTCCTGGAAATGGAAAAAAGAACTCATTGACACCGGTGTATCAGACCCACCATACTTGCTCCGGACACTGCGAGAGGGCTGTACAAGCAATGATCACACGCACGGCACAGCGGACACACCAGGAACCGCGGTGTTGGCCGTCGAATGGCGCTAGCTGCTCAGCATTTGTGCACCGCCGCCGTCAGCGTCAGCCAGTTTGCCGTGGCATACGGAGCTCCATCGCAGTCTTTAACACTGGTAGCATGCCGCGACAGCGTGGACATGAACCGTATGTGCAGTTGACGGACTTTGAGCGAGGGCGTATAGTGGGCATGCGGGAGGCCGGGTGGACGTACCGCCGAATTGCTCAACACGTGGGGCGTGAGGTCTCCACAGTACATCGATGTTGTCGCCAGCGGTCGGCGGAAGGTGCACGTGCCCGTCGACCTGGGACCGGACCGCAGCGACGCACGGATGCACGCCAAGACCGTAGGATCCTACGCAGTGCAGTAGGGGACCGCACCGCCACTTCCCAGCAAATTAGGGACACTGTTGCTCCTGGGGTATCGGCGAGGACCATTCGCAACCGTCTCCATGAAGCTGGGCTACGGTCCCACACACCGTTAGGCCGTCTTCCGCTCACGCCCCAACATCGTGCAGCCCGCCTCCAGTGGTGTCGCGACAGGCGTGAATGGAGGGACGAATGGAGACGTGTCGTCTTCAGCGATGAGAGTCGCTTCTGCCTTGGTGCCAATGATGGTCGTATGCGTTTTTGGCGCCGTGCAGGTGAGCGCCACAATCAGGACTGCATACGACCGAGGCACACAGGGCCAACACCCGGCATCATGGTGTGGGGAGCGATCTCCTACACTGGCCGTACACCACTGGTGATCGTCGAGGGGACACTGAATAGTGCACGGTACATCCAAACCGTCATCGAACCCATCGTTCTACCATTCCTAGATCGGCAAGGGAACTTGCTGTTCCAACAGGACAATGCACGTCCGCATGTATCCCGTGCCACCCAACGTGCTCTAGAAGGTGTAAGTCAACTACCCTGGCCAGCAAGATCTCCGGATCTGTCACCCATTGAGCATGTTTGGGACTGGATGAAGCGTCGTCTCACGCGGTCTGCACGTCCAGCACGAACGCTGGTCCAACTGAGGCGCCAGGTGGAAATGGCATGGCAAGCCGTTCCGCAGGACTACATCCAGCATCTCTACGATCGTCGCCATGGGAGAATAGCAGCCTGCATTGCTGCGAAATGTGGATATACACTGTACTAGTGCCGACATTGTGCATGCTCTGTTGCCTGTGTCTATGTGCCTGTGGTTCTGTCAGTGTGATCATGTGATGTATCTGACCCCAGGAATGTGTCAATAAAGTTTCCCCTTCCTGGGACAATGAATTCACGGTGTTCTTATTTCAATTTCCAGGAGTGTATATCAGCGACCGCCGTAGTCATTATACGAGGGCGGTTCAGAAAGTAACCTCCGATTGGTCACAGTGCGGGTTGTGGGGGGAGTAGCGACGCCATCTGTGCGTTCACGCACTCAACAGGTCAGTCGGCATCAAGCCGTGGTCGAGTGAACGTCGTACCTGCGCTAGTTTAGTTTTTGTGGCAGTTTGAAATGTGTGCTGCAATAGAAAACCCCGCCAAATGTGAAGTGCGTGCTGTCATAAGGTTTTTTACAGCCAAAGGATATTCTGCAGCAGCTATTCATCGTGAGCTTTGTGCCGTGTACGGACCAAGAGTTATGAGTGAAGGAGTTGTCCGTGAATGGGTACGTTTATTTAAAAGTGGACGAGAAAACGTTCATGATGAAGAGAGGAGTGGTAGACCATCATTGGTGACTGACGAACTCGTTCAGACAGTTGATGCAAAAGTTCGTGAAAATCGACGTTTCTCAATGTCGGAGTTGTCTACTGGTTTTCCACAGATTTCTAAGACTCTCTTGTACGAGATAGTGACAGCAAGATTGGGTTACCGTAAGTTCTGTGCACGATGGGTGCCCAAAGTTCTTACCGACCACCACAAAACTCAAAGAATGGCCTCTGCATTAGACTTTCTGTCACGTTATGAGGACGAAGGAGAACCATTGTTAAACAGAATCGTGACCGGTGACGAAACCTGGATTAAGTACGTGAACCCTGAGACAAAAGAACAATCAAAGATGTGGACACATTCAAATTCGCGTACCAAACCAAGAAAAGCCTCGCAAGATTTTTCTGCCAGAAAACTGATGGCAACGGTGTTTTGGGATGCCAAAGGGGTGTTGGTTGAATTCATGGAACGTGGTACGACCATTAATCAAGACGTGTACTGTGAAACAATAAAAAAGTTACGATGGGCTATACAGAACAAACGCCGTGGTATGCTGACTTCCGGTATCGTTTTTTTGCATGATAACGCCCGTCCTCACTCTGCTCGCAGAACAACGGCCCTTCTTGAGTCCTTCAAGTGGGACGTTATCAACCATCCACCTTACAGCCCAGACCTGGCGCCAAGTGATTATCACCTCTTCATGCATTTGAAGAAATGGCTCGGGTCACAGCGGTTTGATGACGACGAAGAGCTCAAAGATGCGGTCACAGGCTGGCTCCAGGCACAAGCGGGTGATTTTTATGCAGAAGGAATTTCAAAGCTTGTGAAGAGATACGATAAGTTGTAAGATGTATATATTAAAATATTTTTATTTAACTTGGTGTATTATTTTAAATCAACCGGAGGTTACTTTCTGAATGGCCCTCGTACATCGTGAAAGACCTGAATGGGGCGCTCAAAGATGCGGTCACAGGCTGGCTCCAGGCACAAGCGGGTGATTTTTATGCAGAAGGAATTTCAAAGCTGGTGAAGAGATACGATAAGTTGTAAGATGTATATATTAAAATATTTTTATTTAACTTGGTGTATTATTTTAAATCAACCGGAGGTTACTTTCTGAATGGCCCTCGTACATCGTGAAAGACCTGAATGGGGCGCTCCGAGGAACTCACGAAGGTGATCAGGTGATCGGGTGTCACTTGTGTCACACGTCTATATGCGATATTTCCACACTCCTAAACAACCCAAGGACCACTGTTTCCGATGCGATAGTGAAGTGCAAACGTGAGGGGACTCGTACAGCACAGAAGTGTACAGGCCGACCTCGCCTGTTGACTGACAGAGACCGCCGACAGTTGAAGAGGGTCGTAATGTGTAATAGGCAGACATCTATCCAGACCATCGCACAGGAATTCCTAACTGCATCAGGATCCACTGCAAGTACTATGATAGTTAGGCGGCGGGTGAGAAAAGCTTGGATGTCATGGTCGAACGGCTGCTCATAGTCCACACATCATGCAGGTAAATCTCAAACGACGCCTCGCTTGGTGTAAGGAGCATAAAGATTGGACGATTGAACAGTGGAAAAACGTTGTGTGGAATGTACACAATCTGGCGATCCGATGGCAGGGTGTAGGTGTGGCGAATGCCCGGTGAACGTCTTCTGCCAGAGTGTGTAGTGCCAACAGTAAGATTTGGAGGCTATGGTCTTATGGGGTGGTCATGTTTTTAATGGAGGGGGCTTGCACCCCTTGTAATTTTGCATGGCATTACTGCAGCACAGGCCTACATTTAAGGTTTAATCACCTTCTTGCTTCCCACTGTTGAAGAGCAATTCGGGAATAGCGATTGCATCTTTCAACACAATCGTACACCTGTTCATAATGAACGGCCTGTGGCGGCGTAGCTATACGCGCAATAACATCCCTGTAGTGGACTGGCCTGCACACAGTCCTTACCTGAATCCTATAGACACTTTTGGGATGTTTTGCAACGCCGACTTCGTGCCAGACCTCACCGACCGACATCGATACCTTTCCTCAGTGCAGCACTCCATGAAGAATGGGCTGCCATTCCTCAAGCTACCTTCTAGCATCGGGTTGATCATATGCTTGCGAGAGTTGAAGCTGTCATCAAGGCTAAGGATGGGTCAATGCCATGCTGAATTCCAGCATTATCGATGGAGGGCGCCACGAACTGGTAAGCCATTTTCAGTCAGGTGCCAGATACTTTTGATCACACTGTGTACATGCTTTTTTGGAGATCTTATTAACTACACCATAAAACGACAGTAAATAAAGGGATCAGTATGAGTGATTCAACTATAAAGCACTGTAGTTTACATTGCCACATCAAAATGCTTGTTTAAAGAATGGTGCAATTAATTTTGCAGCTCAAAACTGTTCGGATAGCAGAGCAAGCTGGCAGCCAAATCATTCAGTGTGTGGCGTCGCAACTAGTGCGCGATCACCCATTTTGTCTATTAAAAGCTTTACTTTAGAATGTATGCGGGCTGCAGTGTAAGCCGGTAGAGTATTATACGGTCAGTAACGGACGAGTTGTGTCCTGCAGACTGACGTCACGACCGTCTGTTGCAGCTGCTCGTGTGAAAGCAGTGGAGTAGCGCTGGCAGGCCACTTACATTATACGAAACTAAAAATATTAATAACTAATAAAGGAATAACCTGAGGAACGTCATATTTGATGTACAACCTGCTGTTGTGAAAACAAACAATATGTCAGAGTCTGAGATCAAAAATAGTTGTATTTTGGAAGTTAGTAAAATTCCATAAAAAAAACGTAATTTTCCGACAGTCAAGAATTTAAATAAATACAGTGATGTAATAGTTCACCTTCAGTGACTATGTACGATGATTTGATAACACTTTCAGTGTTCATATATAAATTTGGAATGTTTTTAGTTTCAGAAAACCTCTGTGACTTTTGTATAATAATAATTTCAAGAATTCTAAGTAAATATGTGTATTGTGTGTTAGGGTGCGTGTGAATGAGAATGCGTGCATGAGAGTATGTGAGACGTTCGGCATTCTTAAAAATCATTCATGTAAATTCTCTACAGGAACTGTAACGTGGGAACGAATCCACTAGTGGTTCCCCTACTAGTGAATGTCGGATGTCCAAGTATGTATGCTTATGTATAAGACAGCCAGAACATTCGCGACTACATAATAAATTTCCAGAAGTAGAGTAAAGCTTATAGTTCATTTTTTTTTTGTTTATTTAATTAGAGAGTTTTGTGTTACTTAATTTGATGACGTCAATGAGCCTAGAGAAGTGGTTGGTGCTTGCTAGATTTTGGCGCGAGTCGCGCCCTAGAAGTGAGTTCTCATTGGTCGTAAGTGCTGACAGCCAATGAGAAGCGAGACAGTTGGCCGCCTAGCGAGTAGATATAGTTTGGAGGGTGGGGGAGTGAGAAGAAAGTCGCGAACTAGCTTTGATTGGAGGCGGTTATGCTGGATGTGACTTTTCGCATTATGTGTAAGATGAAGTCTTGGGATGACTTCCGTGTTATGGTCCAGTGTTAATGGTATCAGGTAGTGACCAGAAACTGTTTATGAAAACTTTAGAGTGTTGTGATAATTCGTTCCGACGAAAATCGCGAGTGAACTTTGAATTATATAGCGTGGTGGTACTGAGTATATTCTTACTGAGTATTTTATGGCGAGCATAAACTTTAACTAAAGACAACCACTGAATTTCGTGTGCAGAAGTAATTGGCCGATCATTGACCGTGTTACAAGTAATTGGTTTCGGAATTTGGGAAGGTAAAAGTTCTGGCTGTTTTAGGTAAGGTGATAACTGTGAGCAGAAACTTTAGTAATTTTCGTAAATGTGGGCTGATGATCTTGCTTAACGGCAATAAAGATCTATTGACTGTTTAAATTTAAACTTCTTGTTTAAAGGCCGAGAGACATCCCCTTTCCGAATCATTTCTTTAAAGTGCATAGACAATTTTCAGCAAATTTTACTTATAGCGGCCTCCGGCGTGTAGCTGAACACTGCTCTCCTGTGATCACGTAAGTAGCTGCAGTCAGGAGTTTACGTGCGAAGATCTACCGCTGTAAAGAGGTTGGTGAACAAAAATTATAAAAGAAATTGCATTGCAGCAGCAACGTACAATCCGTCGCAATTGGTGCATCGCAAGCACGCACGTAAAAAATCCGTCGCAAGTTCTTCCCTAATACCTCACTGCATGAAGAACCAAGTTCGTTTCCTACGCCTGTTACTAGTTTTGTAACGATACATAATATAAAGTTCAGCGTCCACAACACAAAAATGCTACTTCTACATTCCGTGCTCACCCTTCCCGTACGGTTAGTAACTTTCGCCTTTCCTGCTGTATACCACCTACAAACAGTGAAGACCTACTTGTCTCTAATGTTTACCTACTCGGTTTCTTCACTCAGCCATCCCTCCGCTGAAGTATACTTTTACCTCAACAAATAACAATTTTCATACATTCTCTGAAAGAATAAATCACGATTCCTCACAGAGGCCTGGAAGTTGTGGGTCCTTCATCACCATTTTAATCATCATTGACACAAAAGTCGCCGAAGTGGCGTCAACTAAACAGACTTGCAATACGGTGGCCGAGCCCCGAAGGGGATATCACGGTCAATAAATGTCATACAATCACTTCGCTTCACTGTATAATACTGATTTATCTCTTGTACTATCTAGGTTTCCCCTTTTATGTCATTTTTGGGTACACTCCTAAAAGTTTTCAGACTATTAACACACAAAATCTGGTAAAGTCAGCCAAAACCAGGAATTTGAGTGACGTTAGAAGATATAATATGATAATGGTCTGAAAACTTTCGCCATTTTACTCACTAATGGCATAAAAGTCGAAATATAGACAGTACAGAACACAAATACAGTAATATATAATCAAATTGCGCTTTACTCTTTCAAGAAATTCTGCTTGACTTTCATTCAATCGTTCCGTCCTGTGTGTCTCCCAAAGTTATCTACACTGTCATTTGCTGTCGCTTTCACTGACTTCCCCCGAGGTGTAGTGTCACTGGCTTCTTAATACAATACAAAGTTCACAGTTTTCGAGCCTATTGTGAAAAGACTCTACATCAGCCGTTTCAATGCGCAACCTCAACCTTGAGAGCTGTTTTGTAGCATCCTTTCGATTTAAATTAGCTTCCTAATTCAGTTCCGTCTCCTTAAGTTGGTGCTGTTCGTTTTTTTCTGTAACAAGACTGAAAAGTGGAACTATATCACAGCCGGCCGTGGTGACTTAGCGGTTCTAGGCGCTTGAGTCCGGAACCGCGCAACTGATACGGTCGCAGGTTCGAATCCTGCCTCGGGCATGGATGTGTGTGATGTCCTTAGGTTACTTAGGTTTAAGTAGTTCTACGTTCTAGGGGACTGATGACCTCAGATGTTAAGTCCCATAGTGCTCAGAGCCATTTGAACTATTTCACATTTTGCGTATTAATATAATGCAAACAACTTGTACTCTGCATCTTCATTAGCAATTATTGCTCATTTGACAGTTTAATGCAAGCAAATTTTAATCTGAGTCTTTATTAGGATTTATTTTACAATCACTTTGTGTTCATCTGTGAACCGTGTGCCTACTATTTTACCGTGTGTAGTCTAAATTAGCATGTTCCCTTTCCTGTCCTTTATGCTACGTCTGTGTGTGTGTGAATATACAATCTGGGTTATAAGGGAGGAACTGCCTTACTGCTTTCTGTCTACTAGCAGTGCGGGTCTTCTACATTGGTGCAGGGTAACCAACTTTGGGATCCTGTCAGTAAGCAAAGAGCTTTATCCTCACTGTTCGAGGGTAAGCTTTGTGTAAAGTTGGTGGGAGAAGGGACACTCTGGTCACTTCCGCTCACCTGGGAGCTCCCTCGCCAGAGACTGCCCTGGAGGCACTTTGTCCTGGGCTTCTGGTGAGTTCACTTCGTAGCCGTTAGTCGCGCTCTTGGTCTCGTTAATTTCGCTTGTGAAATGTGTAAGTTTGCTTCAGACTAACTGAAGTGGTCTCGTATTTTCTCTTCCAGTTATTAATAGTGAAGCGTTGCATTTATACGTTTGCGGTAAATGTTAGCAGAGCCAGATTTAATAATTACTTAGAAGTCGGAATGTTCCTTCAGAACAATGCGTGGTGGAGAACGGCCTGCTATGTCATGGGTACATTGGACTGAAGCCATTTTAATTTGGGCGATGTGTGAATAATTATAGTCTATGCGATGACTATCTGTTCTTTTCCTGAATTGTTTTCCCCTGTTTGCGATGTGAATATATCTTTACCAGATGATCTGTTTCCACGTGTGTCTTTGTGTCTTGTAACTAACCCTCAGCTCAGAACTCACTTACTGAATGAGTAAACTCTTTTTTGAATTTCATGTTTCCGTGAGTGATGGCTATTTTGCAATCTTCCTGAATGATAATCTGCATTTTCTGTTCTTGGTTAGCGAGTTCTTTTGTTAGTGGGAGCCACGTGGCATTCACTTGACGAACCCTCAGTTACCGGGTGTTTAGTTACTGAAATTTACATTTAATTGAATATTTGTTTGATTTGCGGGTGCAGTTCGCGTTCGCGTATAGAATTCACCGTTTTTTTTTTTTTTTTTTCATTTCAATCGCGTTTTCATGGTTCCGTTTCCATTCAGCAGGTACTCTTATGCGTTTTTCCTATGAACAGAATTGTGTTTATATTATCTTTCTCTGAATTCAGATTTAATATTGACCCCGCGGTCGGTACAAACCTCCTTACCGCAGTTTCATTCATAGAGCGTTGGTGGAGTTCTACTCCAAGCGTGGCTTATGTTTTGTGTATGTGAATAACGTACGTTCCGTTCCCCACTCTGTCCTCAAGACTTTTCCGAATGGACTATGAAATAGTGAATTTCCTGGTCATGATTAAATTGTCATGTGATTTTTGCGTTTGAGCCCAGCAAAATTTTGTGTACATTGTCTTTCCTTGAACCCACCGTCTGGGCTTCATTAATAAATAACTTTGTTAAAGTTTAATCCCCATGTGTTCTACATATCCCAACGAAGCTCCTTTACTGAACCATTCTATCTGAATTTTTTTTCTTTTATTAATTCTGTGTGGCTGGATGATTTAAGCTTTGTTGATCATTCGCAGAAAGAACCCTGAAATCAGTTCATCTACATCTACATCCATACTCCGCAAGCCACCTGACGGTGTGTGGCGGAGGGTACTTTGAGTACCTCTATCGGTTCTCCCTTCTATTCCAGTCTCGTATTGTTCGTGGAAAGAAACATTGTCGGTATACCTCTGTGTGGGCTCTACTCTCTGATTTTATCCTCATGGTCTCTTCGTGAGATGTACGTAGGAGGGAGCAATATACTGCTTGACTCCTCGGTGAAGGTATGTTCTCGAAACTTCAACAAAAGCCCGTACCGAGCTACTGAGCGTCTCTCCTGCAGAGTCTTCCACTGGAGTTTATCTATCATCTCCGTAACGCTTTCGCGATTACTAAATGATCCTGTAACGAAGCGCGCTGCTCTCCGTTGGATCTTCTCTATCTCTTCTATCAACCCTATCTGCTGAGCAGTATTCAAGCAGTTGGCGAACAAGCATACTGTAACCTACTTCCTTCGTTTTCGGATTGCATTTCCTTAGGATTCTTCCAATGAATCTCAGTGTGGCATCTGCTTTACCGGCGATCAACTTTATATCATCATTCCATTTTAAATCACTCCTAATGCGTACTCCCAGATAATTTATGGAATTAACTGCTTCCAGTTGCTGACGTGCTATATTGTAGCTAAATGATATGGGATCTTTCTTTCTATGTATTCGCAGCACATTACACTAGTCTACATTGAGATTCAATTGCCATTCCCTGCACCATGCGTCAATGAGTTGCAGATCCTCCTGTATTTCAGTACAATTTTCCATTGTTACAACCTCTAGATATACCACATCATCATCCGCGATGCAGAGCGCCTCTCTTGCAGAGTCTGCCAGTTGAGTTTGCTAAACATCTCCGTAACGCTATGAAGCTTACCAAATAACCCTGTGACGAAACGCGCTGCTCTTCTTTGGATCTCCTCTATCTCCTCTGTCAACCCGACCTGGTACAGATCCCACACTGATGAGCAGTACTCAAGTATAGGTCGAAAGAGTGTTTTGTAAGCCACCTCCTTTGTTGATGGACTACAGTTTCTAAGGACTCTTCCAATGGATCTCAACCTGGCACCCACCTTACCAATAATTAATTTTATATAATGATTCCACTTCAGATCGATCCGTACGCACACTCCCAGATATTTTACGGAAGTAACTGCTACCAGTGTTTGTTCCGCCATCATATAATCGTACAACAAAGGATCCTTCTTTCTATGTATTCGCAATACATTACACTTGTCTACATTGAGGTCCAATTGCCATTCCCTGCACCATGCGTCAATTCGCTGCAGATCCTCCTGCATTTCAGTACAATTTTCCATTGTTACAACCTCTCGATATACCACAGTATCATCCTCAAAAAGCCTCAGTGAACTTCCGATGTTATCCACGAGGTTATTTATGTGTATTGTGAATAGCAACGGTCCTACGACACTCCGCTGCGCCACACCTGAAATCACTCTTACTTCGGAAGACTTGTCTCCATTGAGAATGACATGCTGCGTTCTGTTATGTAGGAACTCTTCAATCCAATCACACAATTGGTCTGATAGTCCATATGCTCTTACTTTGTTAATTAAACGACTGTGGGGAACTGTATCGAACGCCTTGCGGAAGTCAAGAAACACGGCATCTACCTGGGAACCCGTGTCTATGGCCCTCCGAGTCTCGTTGACGAATAGCGCGAGCTGGGTTTCACACGATCGTGTTTTTCGAAACCCGTGCTGATTCCTACAGAGTAGATTTCTAGTCTCCAGAAAAGTTCATTATGCTCGAACATAATACGTGTTCCAAAATTCTACAACTGATCGACGTTAGAGATATAGGTCTATAGTTCTGGACATCTGTTCGGCGTCCCTTTTGTAAACGGGGATGACCTGTTGCTCTTTCCATCATTTGGAACGCTACGCCCTTCTAGAGACCTAGTTAATGCAGCTGTGTATATTTGTCGACTACAGTTTTCTTTATATTTACATTTAGAGTGCTATCTGGGCTTGTGGCAATCCATCAATAAAATTTCCATCAATTTTAAAAGTATCTTTCTTTCTTTTTGTGGAGTAGCAGCAGTAGCAGTAGTATCTTCGTATAATGTTATATGAGGCGTCTTCAGCCATAGTTGAAAGCAATTAGATTGTAACAGTTAGCAGCTTACAACTGGTCGGTTTACGTAAATGACGTCTTACAAGAAGCGTGCTAAAGCGTGTAATCGAGTTTCGGATTCGAAGAGGTCGTCCACACTTGGACCTCCTACTGCTTCGACTTGGCAACGCCATACCAAACACCATCGCTGCGACATCTTCAGCGATACGACTCCTTCGGTTCGCTGTCTCCATTCAATCCCGACTTGGCCTCGTCCGATTTTCATCTGTGTTCAAAACTTAAAGAACACTTTCGAGGGTTTAACTTTGACAGCCAAGATGCTGCAGGAACTCAAATGGGAGCGAAGGTGACGTTCTTTTCGAGAAACACTATTGAAAAAATTTATAATGCCGGCATTTGATGCTGACTGCTGAGCGATTCTACTAACCCCAACACACATTCCACGTAAGGATCACGAGGATAAAATACGAGAAATTAGCGCCCATAAGGAGGCATCTAGACAGTCGTTTCTCCCTCGCTCTATTTGCGAGTGGAGTAGGCAAGTAAATGACTAGTGGTGGTACAGGATACTATCCGCCATGCACTTTACGGTCGCTTTCGGAGTATCTATGTAGAAGTAGACGTAGATGTAGACAGTGGTGAAGCGATGCAGGTAAAGCTGAGACGGCGGCTCCACCAACAAAGTCAAACATGCTACAGAGATCGATCCACTACACTGGTCTCTCGTTGGGAGAAATGTGCTCGTCGCTAGGGTGACTACGTAGAGAAATAACGGGTAGACGTAAATAATAAAGGTGGAAAATATTAATAACATTTGCTTTATTTGAAAAGTTTTAGAGTTCCCACATAAAAGATTGGAAGGCATAGCTTTTCAGCAAAATGGTTCAAATGGTTCAAATGGCTCTGAGCACTATGGGACTTAACTTCTGAAGTCATCAGTCACCTAGAACTTAGAACTACTTAAACCTAACTAACCTAAGCTCATCACACACATCCATGCCCGAGGCAGGATTCGAATCTGCGACAGTAGCGGTCGCGTGGTTCCAGACTGTAGCGCCTAGAACCGCTTGGCCACTTCGGCCGGAAGCGTTTCAGCACGTATCCGTACAACGTAAGTATTGCATTATTTACACTACTGGCCATTAGAATTGCTACACCAAGAAAAAATGCAGATGATAAACGGGTATTCATTGGACAAATATATTATACTAGAACTGACATTTGATTACATTTTTACGCAGTTTGGGTGCATAGATTCTGAGAAATCAGTAACCAGAGCAACCACCTCTGGCCGAAATAACGGCCATGATGCGCCTGGGCATTGAGTCAAACAGAGCTTGGATGGCGTGTACAGGTACACCTGCCCATGCAGCTTCAACACGATACCACAGCTCATCAAGAGTAGTGACTGGCGTATTGTGACGTGCCAGTTGCTCGACCCCCATTGACCAGACGTTTTCAATTGGTGAGAGATTTGGAGAATGTGCTGGCCAGGGCAGCACCCAGTGCCATCACGCCGGGTGATACGCCAGTATGGCGATGAGGAATACACGCTTCCAATGTGCGTTCACCGCGATGTCGCCAAACACGTATGCGACCATCATGATGCTGTAAACAGAACTTAGATTCATCCGGAAAAATGACGTTTTGCCACTCGTGCGCCCAGTTTCGTCGTTGAGTACACCACCGCAGGCGCTACTGTCTGTGATGCAGCGTCAAGGGTAACCGCAGCCATGGTCTCCGAGCTGATAGTCCATGCTGCTGCAAACGTCGTCGAACCGTTCGTACAGATTGTTGTTGTCTTGCAAACGTCCCCATCTGTTGACTCAGGGATCGAGACGTGACTGCACGATCCGTTATAGCCATGAGGATAAGATACCTGTCATCTCGACTGCTAGTGATACGAGGCCGTCGGGATACAGCACGGCGTCCCGTATTACCCTCCTAAACCCACCGAATCCATATTCTGCTAACAGTCATTGGATCTCGACCAACACGAGCAACAATGTAGCGATACGATAAACCGCAATCGCGATAGGCTAAAATCCGACCTTTATCAAAGTCGGAAACGTGATGGTACGCATTTCTCCTCCTTACACGAGCCATCACAACAACGTTTCATCAGGCAGCTCTGGTCAACTGCTGTTTCTGTATGAGAAATCGGTTGGAAACTTTCCTCATGTCAGCATGTTATAGGTGTCACCACCGGTGCCAACCTTGTGTGAATGCTCTGAAAAGCTAATCATTTGCATATCACAGCATCTTCTTCCTGTCGGTTAAATTTCGCGTCCGTAGCACGTCATCTTCGTGGTGTAGCAATTTTAATGGCCAGTAGTGTATTATAAAATGTGAGGGCAATTTTTGTAACATCACTGATTTAGTCTTTTAGTAACTACATAATTTAAACAACATAAATTATGGATAAAATTTAATATTAAAGCCCAATGTACAGTACCACTGAACATATAATATGGGTGTGCGATAGCGTGGGGTTACAACTGCAGCTAGTCAGTCAAGAAACAATTCTGTACAGCTCATTTTTGTAGGTAATGTATCTGGGATATAGTTAATGACGTTCCTATTTTTTCATGTCGTGGTGTGTTTTCGTATGTTATCCAGGGTGTCTGAGAAGCCTTTCTATCTCGCTGTAGAGAATCTGGAATCCAAACTTTTGTCGCCTTTGTGAATCTTTAATATATGCTTGTGTGGACTTCCTCTATTAGAGTGGCGAACACCATCATCTCTGAGCACTAAGGCAAGTGCTATCCACCGCTGCTCAATACAACAGCCTGCTACTGCCCGCACCTGGACCTCCTGTTTCCATTAATATACCGGCAGGTATGCACTGCTGTTTGGAAACAACTTCACGCATCTCGCCTGTCTTCGTCCAGCTGGGCTGTGCACTCACAGGTAAGTAATAATGAGGTAACATCTGTTTACAAATACCGCTGCTGGAATATTAGAGCACTCTGAAAGACGTCGTGGGTGTTTGCTCCTTTAAATTCTCTTATAGGTCGAACTTTGCGACAGAAAGTTGGAGCATTGTGCAGCATTTAAATTTCAAACTGTGTGCATCTCCCTTTACATATAGCAATTCCAGGTGCAATATTGTAATGTCACAACCTGAAACACACGAAAATTTTACATTCTCATGTTGAAAGAAATAACTGTTACCCCCGTCAGCAAATGAGACCATCCGGTGGTGTTGTGGTGCTTTATCGTGGTGCCGAGGTTGTGGATGTGTCTCATATCGCAGAAGGGGCACTGACCGATTGCCTAATTTCTACCGATATCTGACGTATTCCGACTCCTTGGTGAATTCCCGCCTTAGGGAAATCGTAAGTTAGGTACTATGCGTGTTTGGCATGTAGATATTCCACTCTCAGCAGATCACCGGTTTGTGTATTAACCACCTAATCCAAATCTGTGCGCAGCAGCATCTAGTACAGAAAGTACAGAACATTCCCAAGATCCTGTGAGACTGTTACCGGTGGGTTTAGCAGAAAGCAAAGGTGCCATAGCCTTCACGTCATTTTGGTTTTCACTTCCTCGAAACGTTGGTGCAAACATAGAAGGCTCTAGGTAATGGCACTCGTTACTTGGGCGTGGTTTCCATAGAACAACTCCGGCCAGAAAATCTATCTGTCGTCAGTTCTCGGTGACAGGCAGTGTCGCTACGACGAATGCTTCACACTTCACTGCATCGGAAGCCAATTTCCATTTTTACGCCCACTTCACTACGTCGTTGCAGGTGGCCTGAAATCTGCAAATCACGAGTTATCCGATCGTGTTGTGTTAATGTAATGCTATGCTGCCCGCACATTGTGTAAGCTACATAAATGAACATGTTGAAGCACCAGTTTTGTACATATTGTGTAACAGGTCACGGAGCATTAAGCTTGTGGAACTTCGGTTACGATACGGCTTTCTGAGAAAAGATCGTTCTGCGTTCTGACTTGGAAGCACCGTCCTCTAACAAGGGTCACCTTTGACCGCCAGCTCTCGGAACTGCGCGAAATCGTGCATAGAATAACACTCTATCGTAACAAAACACAGTGGTCTCTGCCATTTTACCACAAATGATATTTTAATAGAGGGAAACAAAGTTAAAATTTATGACTAATGTATGGGGAAATTATACGTCATTCAGTGGCGTCAGTGAGTCATTACATTTTCAATCAACAGTGCCAAAAACTCTCTGCATAAAGTAGTTGTAATGGCGCAAATCACACTTATCCAAACACCTCATAGTAGTTATAATATTACTTGTAGTGCAGATGCGGGATTCCGATGAAGTGGTTAAAACAAAGTGTAAGAGAACAATGTGCAGTCACTTTCGCATTCAAGCAGTCCATTGACAAAAGCCACGGTAATTTCATTACCAAATGACGATATCGGTTTGTCAATGTCATAACGCGCCTTTCGCCAAGCATGCTGCATCATAGGTGCACAATTTGGTGCATAAAATCGAATGTAAGTCACAGAGTGAAGTGTGACGATGAAGTAAGGATCATTTATTTACTCGTGGTTTGGCACACTGCAGTCTTACAAAGCAACAGTCCTTCTGATGTAGAACTTGCACTGCCGAAAGAAGTAAACATCTAGAGAATGACAGCATTTGGTTGCTTGCGGTGAAAATATCTTTAGCATATCATCCTTGTTTGGAAAACTTGCTTCTAGAAGGGTAAGATGTGTATTACCTGACCACGAATAACATAGCTAGTGACACGTTTACTGAGAACTGAAGTTACAAAACGTTTCATGCATTCTTTAATCATATTTCCACAATCGCTTGCCTCCACGTGACTGTTTCGTGTTTCAAGTTTCTTTGAAATATCTGGGCGGAAAGTGCCTTGTACCTCTTGAAAATAGATGTACAACTTGTTTGCTAATCTGTCTGTCGTTAATAAAGCCACATCAGTAGAGGGACAGCGGCCTTGGCGCAGTGGATCCAATGGTTCCCGTGAGATAACGGAAGATAAGCGCTGTGGGGCGTGATCGGTACTTGGATGGGTGACCATCCAGGCCGCCATGTGCTGTTGCCATTTTTCGCGGTGTACTCAGCCTCGTGATGCCAATTGAGGAGCTACTCGACCGAACAGTAGCGGCTTCGGTCAAGAATACTATCATAACGACCGGGAGAGCGGTGTGCTGACCCCACGCCCATCCTACCTGCATCCTCCACTGAGGATGACACGGCGGTCGGATGGTCCCGGTAGGCCACTGGTGGCCTGAAGATGGAGAGCTTTTTTTTACCATCAATGGGGGTTCAACTTTAGGTAGCGTGCAGCACACTAGTTATAGTTTTGTCTGCAGTAAGAGGCGGCGTTGATGATGCAGATATTTCATACTGGAATTGACTCTGGTGACTGTTTCAAACATTCCTTCCTGCACATCCTGCTCTGTTATAAACACGTTCAATTCCTCCACAAACAGCCGTGTCTTCTGATCAACACTATTATCGTCTTCTGTGTCTTTATGCGTGACATATGTAATAAAATGTGTGAATGAAATGCCACATTCATCCTTAAGACCGTCGGTAAAAGAAACTGAAGCTTAAAATTTTCGAAGTCAACCATTTAGACGCTTCTACTGCCCACATTTGCAGATGCCAATAGGCTGTAGATCCGTACGACCTTACTCCATCACTTTTGCGATATTACACGCTATTTTATGGTTTGTAATTGCGATAGTCTGTTTCCTTTCAAACGAGCTCCTCCTTACGTTTTGCTAGATGCATAATTTAGAATTAATCTGCAATCTGACCTACATTTAATGCACTTATAACGGCTCATTGGTATGCCACAGGAATTGAAGCCAATCCTGTAATAGATGTTCTCTAACAAACTGTCATCCATTTCTTCTAGTACACCGGGCCTCGACTCTTTGGGTGGAGATAGTTCGTACTCACTTTGACTAGAGCAAACACGGAAAACCTCACGCGTGCAAAGCGAGGTGCAGCGAGTGGCTGCACAGTGCATCGGTTCAACTCGGCATACTTCGCCTCAACTCGGCTTGCTAGGTGAGGCCGACGCTGTGCGCTGCCAGACGGCTTACTCAACATTGGAATACGTAAGCGCAAGGCAGTTACCGGAATAATGGAACCATCTGCTCCAAAAAAAGGGAAAATTGCCGAAAGTCAATTTAAACCGGAATGGGAACTCTCCTACTTTTTTGTGCGTTGTGACGATAAAGCCAAATGTCTAATCTGCGGTACATTAATTACGTGTGTCAGAAATCGTCTATTGAAAGGCACTACAGCAAATTGCATTCAGAAAAGTATGGTGGTATAACAGGGGATGCCAGAGAGGAAGAATTACGGAAGTTGCAAACTGTTGCAGAAGAGAATTATATATCTACAAACGAAGTTTGTTCCAAGTACTTTAGCATGTATATTTTGGTTAAAGGTCATGCGAAACGAAATAACATTTGTTAAGATTCCTTAGTTTTCGTTTTCGCATGAATTATTTCTAAAGTATCTTTTTTCTCTACTTTAGGGTGAAGAAGATGAGGGGTGTTGCGAAAGGACTCTCAGAGCTAGTTACAAAGTTGCTCTACGTTTAGCAAGAGCTGGGATGCCATTTATGGACGGGCCATTAATAAAAAACATTATGTTGGACATAGTAGATACAATGAATCCCTCATTAGCTCCCGCGTACCGTCCTCGTGGTCTCGCGGTAGCGTTCTCGCTTCCCTAGCACGGGGTCCCGGATTCGATTCCCGGCGGGGTCAGGGATTTTTCCTGCCTCTAGATGACTGGGTGTTGTTGTGTCGTCTTCGTCATCATCATTCATCCCCGTTACGGTCGGAGGAAGGCAACGGCAAACCACCTCCATTAGGACCTTGCCTAGTAAGGCGGTGCGGGTCTCCCGCATCGTTCCCCTACGCTCTGTAAAGTAGCATGGGACTTCATTTCCATTTCCACAGCAGAATACCACTTTCCAGAATGACAACAGATCGGAGAATCAACGACATTGCAGAGAATTTGCATGAACAACTGGCGGCCAAAATTGAAAACTTCCTAGCGTACGCCATCGCACTTGATGAGTCCACGGATATTAACGACACGGCTCAGCAATATTTTTGCGTGGCGTGGACGACGACCTACATGTAACGGAAGAGCTCCTCGATATGATTTCGTTGAAGGACCCTGTTACAGGGGCGGATACTTTAGCAGCTGTTGAAATGGCAGCTGAAGGAATAGGACTCCCTTGGGAAAAGCTGTTTTCCGTAACCACAGACGGGGCACAAGCAATGTGCGGTAAAGCAAAAGGGTATATTGGCCTACTGCGGAAAAAAACTGAACATGGCGAATTTACCTTCCGTTCATTGTTTTGCACACCAAGAGGTTCAAAATTGCTCTGAGCACAATGGGACTTAACATCTATGGTCATCAGTCCCCTAGAACTTAGAACTACTTAAACCTAACTAACCTAAGGACACCACACAACACCCAGTCATCACGAGGCAGAGAAAATCCCTAACCCCGCCGGGAATCGAACCCGGGAACCCGGGCGTGGGAAGCGAGAACGCTACCGCACGACCACACCAAGAGACTCTTTGTGCGAAAGTTATCGCTCTTCAAGATATGATGAAGGTAGTGGTGTGTATCGTGAACTACATTCCATCTCATGGGCTCACTCAGCGTCAATTCAAAGAATTTTTGATTTCCTTTGAAGAAGAGTATCCAGATATTCCCTACCACGCTGAGGTGCGCTGGCTGAGCAAAGGGAAAGTGATTTCCCGAATTTTTCGACTACGCCACACTGTGGCTCAGTTTCTGGAGAGCAAAGGAGGTCCGGAGCCACTTTTTCATGACCCTGAATGGGTAGCTGATTTAGGATTTTTAGTAGACATTATGGCTCTCCTAAATGATTTAAGTCTGAAACTCCAAAAAGAAAACAATCTCATCAACGATATGATCAGCAAAGTAACGCTTTCCAGTATAAACTGAAGCTCCTCAAAAACAACCTTTCAGAGAAAAATACGCAACAATTTCCTGAACTAGGTAAGCGAGATATAAATTGTGCCTTTATTAAAACAGCCTGATATTTATAACGGCTCTAATCAAAACGGTACTATGTTTTTGTTTGACAGCATCTGTGCAGGAAGGAGCGCGCTTTGAAAAATACGTCGAGGTGCTACAATCCCTTGAAAATGCTTTTAACGACCGATTCCAGGTAATGAAATACAGCTAAATAAAGGAGATTGCGTTACATATGCAAGTGTAACATTACGAGTACATTAAAACCAATAGTACACATTATACGTTTATTAAAATCTATCGCATTTTAGTACTTCGAAACAACGGCTTACATTACTTTCATTTATTAACATTGGCTTAGTTATTGTTTCAGGAAATTACCTACCTGCAGCCAATTCTCGATGTTTTTGTGAAACCTTTTTCGATGGATATTGAAAGTGCGCCTTCAGATTTACATTTCGAAATAATCGATTTGCAAAGCGATGTTCACCGAAAGGATATGTTTTACAGTACAAAAGGTTTGCTCCAATTCTACCAGTATTCGCCGAAGGAAGAATTTCCCAAGTTACACAGAAAAGCAGCGATGATTATTTCTATGTTTGGTTCCACTTGTGTATGTGAAAGGTTTTCTTCTGTTTTGTCTTGTACAAAAACTAGATTGCGTGCGAGTATTTCTAATTGCAATTTTAAAAAAATCTCTCAGAACTGCTGTCAGCCAATCTCTTGTTCCAGATCATAGTAGCATAATTGCAAATAAAATAAAGAGCACATAGGAAGATACATTTGTGTTGACACCAAATTTAAAATTATTACCATTACAGTTATTATATAAATCTCTTTTGTACCGGTACACCAAACTGAGCTCTCCACCTAGTGTACTTTAGTATTTGGCAATGGCGCAGACAACAGGGTAAAAGCTTTGAAACAGGTCGAGACAGGCGGCGCGAGCGACACAAGCTAAGGAAGTGTGAGGCAGCGCTGTTGCGCAAAGCCGAGGAGTGGGGGGTCTGCACCGTCGTCAGCATAGCGCAGCCGCCTTCTGCACTATGCACTGTGCGATGCACCGGTGCATGCACCTTGCGCGGCCCAGGACTAGACCGTTGCTGCGGGACCGTTCCTGTTGCTCTCGAGATGAAAGCTGTGTACCGCTTCAACAGACGCCTTCTCGTCCAGGTTTTTTGTGTCCATCAAAATCACTATACTGATCAAGTGTAACGTCACGTATTTCTGTGTCATCCTCACTATTTTTCTGAATTATTATGTTATATAGTATATCCGTGAAGTCTCTAATGCCGACCCCGATTTCATGACATTTGAACCACATTCGTGGCATTAGTACTCTTCATGATATCACTGTACACAGCTTACACAGTAACCTGCATGCAATAGACACATTCGTACTGCAGCTATACCTTTCACGCAACTCAGCCCTTGTTGATGTAGCTACAAAATGCCACCAGCTGATGGCGCTAGCTGGCAATTGCGGACTTTAGACTTTTGCATGGAAATGACACAGACCACTGTTGTTTTTATGATAGACGGTTAGTCTAAGCGTGTTTTCGAGGGGTGCCGTATATTCGGGGTTAACAGTGTCTCTTGGAAGTGGGATTTCGGGAAACATTTATGTTCCTTTGGAACCCCTGCACAGAAACTTTATACAATATAACCTTAAGCCGTACACAGTATCATACTAGAGAGGTACAAGAGGGACCAGAGCCCTTCTTACACTACTGGCCATTAAAATTGGCTACAGATTCGAAATTTTACTGACAGGAAGAAGATGCTGTGGTATGCAAATGATTAGCATTCACGCAAGGTTGGCGCCGGTGGCGACACCTACAATATGCTGACATGAAGAAAGTTTCCAAACGATTTCTCATACACCAACAGTAGTTGACCGGTGTTGCCTGATGAAACGTTGTTGTAATGCCTCGTGTACGGAGGAGAAATGCATACCATCACGTTTACGACTTTGACACAGGTCAGATTGTAGCCTATCGCGATTGCGGTTTATCGTATCGCGACATTTCTGGTCGCTTTGGTCGAGATCCACTGACTGTTAGCAGAATATGGAATCGGTGGGTTCAGGAGGGTAATACGGAACTCCGTGCTGGATCCCAACGGCCTCGTATCACTAGCAGTCGAGATGACAGGCATCTTATCCGCATGGTTGTAACGGATCGTGCAGCCACGTCTCGATCCCTGGGTCAACAGATGGGGACGTTTGCAAGACAACAACCATCTGCACGAACAGTTCGACGACGTTTGCAGCAACATGGACTATCAGCTCAGAGACCATGGCTGCGGTTACCCTTGACGCTGCATTACAGACAGGAGCGCCTGCGATGGTGTACTCAACGACGAACCTGGGTGCACGAATGGCAAAATGTAATTTTTTCGGATGAATGCAGGTTCTGTTTACAGCATCACGATGGTCGCATCCGTGTTTGGCGACATCGCGGTGAACGCACATTGGAAGCGTGTATTCGTCATCACCATACTGGCGTTATCACCCACCGTGATGGTATGGGGTGCCATTGGTTACACGTCTCGGTCACCTCTTGTTCGCACTGACGGCACTTTGAACAGTGGACGTTACATTTCGGATGCGTTACGACCCGTGGCTCTACCCTTCGTTCGCCCCTTGCAAAACCCTACATTTCAGGAGGATAATGCACGACCGCATTTTGCAGGTCCTGTACGGGCCTTTCTGGGTACAGAAAATGTTCGACTGCTGCCCTGGATGCACATTCTACAGATCTCTCACCAATTGAAAACGTCTGGTCAAGGGTGGCCGAGCAACTGGCTCGTCACAATACGCCAGTCACTACTCTTGATGATCCGTGGTATCGTATTGAAGCTGCATGGGCAGCTGTACCTGTACACGCCATCCAAGTTCTGTTTGACTCAATGCCCATGCGTATCAAGGCCGTTATTACGGTCAGAGGTGGTCGTTCTGGGTACTGATTTCTCAGGATCTATGCACCCAAACTGCGTGAAAATGTAATTACATGTCAGTTCTAGTATAATATATTTGTCCATTGACTACCCGTTTATCATGTGTATTTCTTCTAGGTGTAGGAATTTTAATGGCCAGTAATGTATTTCGTCTCGGGTGACGGATTTCACGGTGTCCCGACAGGGAACACGTGAATAACGTAATTTACGGCCGGACGCACCTACCTGAGATCTGCATTGTTTGGTACTTTGCCTGGTGTTGACGCCTCAGTCAGGGCCGGCCACTGCGTGAAGACTTCACGCTGGGAGAGGAAGTACGGGCCACTGACGAGCCAAGGCTCTGCCTGTGTAGCTTTTGCTCGCTCCGTCCCGAAAGCATTCAGTACACCACATTTCAGTTAGTATTACGGCGCGGCATTTTTCGGTCGCTACAACGCTCTTAAGTTGGAAAGAATCGTTCTGTCAGCGTTGTTTCTTCTTCGCTTTTGGCTCGTGGTATGAAGGACGTTCACAGTTCCACTAGGCGTTTAAGTAAAAATAGACACCAGCGACCTATCCCTACAAATATATTAAAAATGAATGGGAATAACAGATGAGAGAGAAGAGAATTTTCAACATACACTCATGCTCATAAATTAAGGATAGTTGTAGAATATGGTGCCACACAACGTGGCACTACACAAAACTGGCGCTAATAGCATAGGCACATAGGGAACACACACGATACATATCTGTACGTCCACTGCCAAGCACTTAAATGTGAATTTCAGAGTAATCATGTAAATGTAGATAAGTTGAGAAAACTCTCCCGAAACACGTGTGCTACAAAACGCCACTATTTACAGCGGATGTACCCACATCAATATGGGATATGATCACCATGGACACAAACATAGGCCGCACAACGGGTTCGCATACTCTGGATCAGGTGGTCGAGCAGTTTCTGAGAGATAGCCTCCCACTCTTACACCAATGCCTGTCGGAGCTCCTAAAGTGTCCTAGGGGCTTGAAGACGTGTAGCGATACGTCGACCGAGAGCATCCCCGAGGTGCTCGATGGGGTTTCGGTCTGGCGAACAGGCAGGCCACTCCATTCGTCTGATATCTTCTGTTTCAAGATACTCCAAGATGGCAGCTCGGTGGGGCCGTGCTTACCATCCATCAGGAGGAGGGTGGGACCCACTGCACCCCTGAAAAGGCGGACATACTGGTGCAAATTGACGTCCCGATACACCTGACCTGTTACAGTTCCTCTATCAAAGACATTCAGGGATGTACGTGTACGAATCATAATCCCACCCCATACCATCAAACCACGACCTCCATACAGGTCCCTTTCAAGGACATTAAGTGGTTCGCATCTGGTCCCAGGCTCACGGCATATGAAAACCCGCCGAGAATCACTGTTCAGACTACAACTGGACTCGCCAGTGAACATAACCTGGGACTACAGTCCCAATGACCATGTACTGTGATCTTGCCACCAGGCTTTACGGGCGAATAAACCATGTGGTGTTGCACACTATGGACGTCCCGTAGTGTAGTGCTTGGACACGTTTCCTGTCGGCTGGATTCGTTGCCATAATCTTGAGAACACTTTTTGTGCCACAAGGAGGACCCGTGCTACGACCTGCTGTGTTTTTACCAGCCTCCAGACACCCTAGTATTCACGTCATCAACATGTGTTCTTTGAGCCATTTTCAGCCCACAGTCACCATTAGCACGTCTGGAAACGTCTGGACACTTCCTCTCTGCACCGTACTCTGACCTGCACCAACACACCTCTGCGTATGTGGGCTGCTTCCAGCGCCACCGTGCGACGACCGCAGATCAAATGCACCGCATGGTCATACCCCGAGGTGATATGAACCAGCAAACCGCCCATCAGAGCGTTGTTTCATCATGTATCGGCACTATCCTTAATTTATGAGCATGAGTGTGCATCATGCAGTCGCTAACCGACGGGTACTGCAAATTCGTTGGGAACGATATCACAATACCATGCAGAATGAATTTAAAAATTTGGTTGGCATTGAAAGAGCAAAGAATCGTCATTTGATTCATTGTTCAGCATCAGTACATCAAGAAGCACTCTGCACTAAATTTTAAGGCATGCAGCACGTGAAGATATTGATGGTACGGATGGTAAAATTTCTGATGTCGCACTCATTATTCAACTGTCAGTCGCCACTGTTTTCGATGGAAGCGAACGAAAAGTATGTATTACTGCAGAGCAAGCTGGTTGATTCGAGGGGCTAGCCCGGAACGATTTTTCTACTTTAAACTCGTTATTGATTAATTTATGAAGGAAAAGGGCGTGCACGAACGAAAATTAGAACATGCGCATTTGATTGCCGACCTCGCATTTGAAGTTCACTTGACTGCACATTCCTCACATAAACGCATAGATAGGTGAGGAACAATTTCTTTCTGATTTGGTGGGGATGCACTTAAATATCGCGTTAAAGAAAGGATACATTTTGATAAACACATTTCAGTTCGCTAAGCTCACTGGGGTTAATGGAAACGCGAGGTTCCGAGACTTCACTGTGGCCTTGAAATAATTACAAGAATAGTTTCCAAAACCTGTTCAGGACGCCGGCAGTCTTACCTCTGTTTTCATGAGACCGTTTCCTGTTAGAGTTGAAAGTGACCCGGTGCATGTGGCGATATAACTGACTGACCTATATGGAAACTCCCGTTTTAAAAAGAAACCCCCTTACGTTAAACTGTTCATGTATTACTGCAGCGGAAGCTGGTTGATTCGAGGGGCTAGCCCGGAACGATTTTTCTACTTTAAACTCGTTTTGATTAATTTATGAAGGAAAAGGGCGTGCAGGAACGAAAATTAGAACATGCGGATTTGATTGCCGACCTCGCATTTGAAGTTCACTTGACTGCACATTCCTCACATAAACGCATAGGTAGGTGAGAAACAATTTCTTTCTGATTTGGTGGAGATGCACTTAAAAATCGCGTTAAAGAAAGGACACATTTTGATAAACGCATTTCAGTTCGCTAAGCTCACTGGCGTTAATGGAAACGCGAGGTTCCGAGACTCAACTGTGGCCTTGAAATAATTACAAGAATAGTTTCCAAAACCTGTTCAGGACGCCGGCAGTCTTACCTCTGTTTTCATGAGACCGTTTCCTGTTAGAGTTGAAAGTGACCCGGTGCATGTGGCGATATAACTGACTGACCTACATGGAAACTCCCGTTTTAAAAAGAAACCCCCTTACGTTAAACTGTTCATGTATTACAGCAGAGGAAGCTGGTTGATTCGAGGGGCTAGCCCGGAACGATTTTTCTACTTTAAACTCGTTTTGATTAATTTACGAAGGAAAAGGGCGTGCAGGAACGAAAATTAGAACATGCGGATTTGATTGCAGACCTCGCATTTGAAGTTCACTTGACTGCACATTCCTCACATAAACGCATAGATAGGTGAGGAACAATTTCTTTCTGATTTGGTGGGGATGCACTTAAATATCGCGTTAAAGAAAGGATACATTTTGATAAACACATTTCAGTTCGCTAAGCTCACTGGGGTTAATGGAAACGCGAGGTTCCGAGACTTAACTGTGGCCTTGAAAAAATTACAAGAATAGTTTCCAAAACCTGTTCAGGACGCCGGCAGTCTTACCTCTGTTTTCTAGAGACCGTTTCCTGTTAGAGTTGAAAGTGACCCGGTGCATGTGGCGATATAACTGACTGACCTACATGGAAACTCCCGTTTTAAAAAGAAACCCCCTTACGTTAAACTGTTCATGTATTACTGCAGAGGATGCTGGTGGATTCGAGGGTCTAGCCCGGAACGATTTTTCTACTTTAAACTCGTTTTGATTAATTTATGAAGGAAAAGGGCGTGCAGGAACGAAAATTAGAACATGCGGATTTGATTGCAGACCTCGCATTTGAAGTTCACTTGACTGCACATTCCTCACATAAACGCATAGATAGGTGAGGAACAATTTCTTTCTGATTTGGTGGGGATGCACTTAAATATCGCGTTAAAGAAAGGATACATTTTGATAAACACATTTCAGTTCGCTAAGCTCACTGGGGTTAAAGGAAACGCGAGGTTCCGAGACTTAACTGTGGCCTTGAAATAATTACAAGAATAGTTTCCAAAACCTGTTCAGGACGCTGGCAGTCTTACCTCTGTTTTCTAGAGACCGTTTCCTGTTAGAGTTGAAAGTGACCCGGTGCATGTGGCGATATAACTGACTGACCTACATGGAAACTCCCGTTTTAAAAAGAAACCCCCTTACGTTAAACTGTTCATGTATTACTGCAGAGGAAGCTGGTTGATTCGAGGGGCTAGCCCGGAACGATTTTTCTACTTTAAACTCGTTTTGATTAATTTATGAAGGAAAAGGGCGTGCAGGAACGAAAATTAGAACATGCGGATTTGATTGCAGACCTCGCATTTGAAGTTCACTTGACTGCACATTCCTCACATAAACGCATAGATAGGTGAGGAACAATTTCTTTCTGATTTGGTGGGGATGCACTTAAATATCGCATTAAAGAAAGGATACATTTTGATAAACACATTTCAGTTCGCTAAGCTCACTGGGGTTAATGGAAACGCGAGGTTCCGAGACTTAACTGTGGCCTTGAAATAATTACAAGAATAGTTTCCAAAACCTGTTCAGGACGTCGGCAGTCTTACCTCTGTTTTCTAGAGACCGTTTCCTGTTAGAGTTGAAAGTGACCCGGTGCATGTGGCGATATAACTGACTTACGTAGATGGAAACTCCCGTTTTAAAAAGAAACCCCCTTACGTTAAACTGTTCATGTATTAATGCAGAGGAAGCTGGTTGATTCGAGGGGCTAGCCCGGAACGATTTTTCTACTTTAAACTCGTTTTGATTAATTTATGAAGGAAAAGGGCGTGCAGGAACGAAAATTAGAACATGCGGATTTGATTGCAGACCTCGCATTTGAAGTTCACTTGACTGCACATTCCTCACATAAACGCATAGATAGGTGAGGAACAATTTCATTCTGATTTGGTGGGGATGCACTTAAATATCACGTTAAAGAAAGGATACATTTTGATAAACACATTTCAGTTCGCTAAGCTCACTGGGGTTAATGGAAACGCGAGGTTCCGAGACTTAACTGTGGCCTTGAAATAATTACACGAATAGTTTCCAAAACCTGTTCAGGACGCTGGCAGTCTTACCTCTGTTTTCTAGAGACCGTTTCCTGTTAGAGTTGAAAGTGACCTGGTGCATGTGGCGATATAACTGACTGACCTACATGGAAACTCCCGTTTTAAAAAGAAACCCCCTTACGTTAAACTGTTCATGTATTACTGCAGAGGAAGCTGGTTGATTCGAGGGGCTAGCCCGGAACGATTTTTCTACTTTAAACTCGTTTTGATTAATTTATGAAGGAAAAGGGCGTGCAGGAACGAAAATCAGAACATGCGGATTTGATTGCAGACCTCGCATTTGAAGTTCACTTGACTGCACATTCCTCACATAAACGCATAGATAGGTGAGGAACAATTTCTTTCTGATTTGGTGGGGATGCACTTAAATATCGCGTTAACGAAAGGATACATTTTGATAAACACATTTCAGTTCGCTAAGCTCACTGGGGTTAAAGGAAATGCGAGGTTCCGAGACTTAACTGTGGCCTTGAAATAATTGCAAGAATAGTTTCCAAAACCTGTTCAGGACGCCGGCAGTCTTACCTCTGTTTTCAAGAGACCGTTTCCTGTTAGAGTTGAAAGTGACCCGGTGCATGTGGCGATATAACTGACTGACCTACATGGAAACTCCCGTTTTAATAAAGAAACCCCCTTACGTTAAACTGTTCATGTATTACTGCAGAGGAAGCTGGTTGATTCGAGGGGCTAGCCCGGAACGATTTTTCTACTTTAAACTCGTTTTGATTAATTTATGAAGGAAAAGGGCGTGCAGGAACGAAAATTAGAACATGCGGATTTGATTGCAGACCTCGCATTTGAAGTTCACTTGACTGCACATTCCTCACATAAACGCATAGATAGGTGAGGAACAATTTCTTTCTGATTTGGTGGGGATGCACTTAAATATCGCGTTAAAGAAAGGATACATTTTGATAAACACATTTCAGTTCGCTAAGCTCACTGGGGTTAAAGGAAACGCGAGGTTCCGAGACTTAACTGTGGCCTTGAAATAATTGCAAGAATAGTTTCCAAAACCTGTTCAGGACGCCGGCAGTCTTACCTCTGTTTTCAAGAGACCGTTTCCTGTTAGAGTTGAAAGTGACCTGCTGCATGTGGCGATATAACTGACTGACCTACATGGAAACTCCCGTTTTAAAAAGAAACCCCCTTACGTTAAACTGTTCATGTATTACTGCAGAGGAAGCTGGTTGATTCGAGGGGCTAGCCCGGAACGATTTTTCTACTTTAAACTCGTTTTGATTAATTTATGAAGGAAAAGGGCGTGCAGGAACGAAAATTAGAACATGCGGATTTGATTGCAGACCTCGCATTTGAAGTTCACTTGACTGCACATTCCTCACATAAACGCATAGATAGGTGAGGAACAATTTCTTTCTGATTTGGTGGGGATGCACTTAAGAATCGCTTTAATGAAAGGATACATTTTGATAAACACATTTCAGTTCGCTAAGCTCACTGGGGTTAAAGGAAACGCGAGGTTCCGAGACTTAACTGTGGCCTTGAAATAATTGCAAGAATAGTTTCCAAAACCTGTTCAGGACGCTGGCAGTCTTACCTCTGTTTTCTAGAGACCGTTTCCTGTTAGAGTTGAAAGTGACCCGGTGCATGTGGCGATATAACTGACTGACCTACATGGAAACTCTCGTTTTAAAAAGAAACCCCCTTACGTTAAACTGTTCATGTATTACTGCAGAGGAAGCTGGTTGATTCGAGGGGCTAGCCCGGAACGATTTTTCTACTTTAAACTCGTTTTGATTAATTTATGAAGGAAAAGGGCGTGCAGGAACGAAAATTAGAGCATGCGGATTTGATTGCAGACCTCGCATTTGAAGTTCACTTGACTGCACATTCCTCACATAAACGCATAGATAGGTGAGGAACAATTTCTTTCTGATTTGGTGGGGATGCACTTAAATATCGCATAAAAGAAAGGGTACATTTTGATAAACACATTTCAGTTCGCTAAGCTCACTGGGGTTAATGGAAACGCGAGGTTCCGAGACTTAACTGTGGCCTTGAAATAATTGCAAGAATAGTTTCCAAAACCTGTTCAGGACGTCGGCAGTCTTACCTCTGTTTTCTAGAGACCGTTTCCTGTTAGAGTTGAAAGTGACCCGGTGCATGTGGCGATATAACTGACTTACCTAGATGGAAACTCCCGTTTTAAAAAGAAACCCCCTTACGTTAAACTGTTCATGTATTACTGCAGAGGAAGCTGGTTGATTCGAGGGGCTAGCCCGGAACGATTTTTCTACTTTAAACTCGTTTTGATTAATTTATGAAGGAAAAGGGCGCGCAGGAACGAAAATTAGAACATGCGGATTTGATTGCAGACCTCGCATTTGAAGTTCACTTGACTGCACATTCCTCACATAAACGCATAGATAGGTGAGGAACAATTTCATTCTGATTTGGTGGGGATGCACTTAAATATCACGTTAAAGAAAAGATACATTTTGATAAACACATTTCAGTTCGCTAAGCTCACTGGGGTTAATGGAAACGCGAGGTTCCGAGACTTAACTGTGGCCTTGAAATAATTACAAGAATAGTTTCCAAAACCTGTTCAGGACGCTGGCAGTCTTACCTCTGTTTTCTAGAGAGCGTTTCCTGTTAGAGTTGAAAGTGACCCGGTGCATGTGGCGATATAACTGACTGACCTACATGGAAACTCCCGTTTTAAAAAGAAACCCCCTTACGTTAAACTGTTCATGTATTACTGCAGAGGAAGCTGGTTGATTCGAGGGGCTAGCCCGGAACGATTTTTCTACTTTAAACTCGTTTTGATTAATTTATGAAGGAAAAGGGCGTGCAGGAACGAAAATTAGAACACGCGGATTTGATTGCAGACCTCGCATTTGAAGTTCACTTGACTGCACATTCCTCACATAAACACATAGATAGGTGAGGAACAATTTCTTTCTGATTTGGTGGGGATGCACTTAAATATCGCGTTAAAGAAAGGATACATTTTGATAAACACATTTCAGTTCGCTAAGCTCACTGGGGTTAAAGGAAACGCGAGGTTCCGAGACTTAACTGTGGCCTTGAAATAATTGCAAGAATAGTTTCCAAAACCTGTTCAGGACGCCGGCAGTCTTACCTCTGTTTTCAAGAGACCGTTTCCTGTTAGAGTTGAAAGTGACCCGGTGCATGTGGCGATATAACTGACTGACCTACATGGAAACTCCCGTTTTAAAAAGAAACCCCCTTATGTTAAACTGTTCATGTATTACTGCAGAGGAAGCTGGTTGATTCGAGGGGCTAGCCCGGAACGATTTTTCTACTTTAAACTCGTTTTGATTAATTTATGAAGGAAAACGGCGTGCAGGAACGAAAATTAGAACATGCGGATTTGATTGCAGACCTCGCATTTGAAGTTCACTTGACTGCACATTCCTCACATAAACGCATAGATAGGTGAGGAACAATTTCTTTCTGATTTGGTGGGGATGCACTTAAATATCGCGTTAAAGAAAGGATACATTTTGATAAACACATTTCAGTTCGCTAAGCTCACTGGGGTTAAAGGAAACGCGAGGTTCCGAGACTTAACTGTGGCCTTGAAATAATTGCAAGAATAGTTTCCAAAACCTGTTCAGGACGCCGGCAGTCTTACCTCTGTTTTCAAGAGACCGTTTAATGTTAGAGTTGAAAGTGACCCGGTGCATGTGGCGATATAACTGACTGACCTACATGGAAACTCCCGTTTTAAAAAGAAACCCCCTTACGTTAAACTGTTCATGTATTACTGCAGAGGAACCTGGTTGATTCGAGGGGCTAGCCCGGAACGATTTTTCTACTTTAAACTCGTTTTGATTAATTTATGAAGGAAAAGGGCGTGCAGGAACGAAAATTAGAACATGCGGATTTGATTGCAGACCTCGCATTTGAAGTTCACTTGACTGCACATTCCTCACATAAACGCATTGATAGGTGAGGAACAATTTCTTTCTGATTTGGTGGGGATGCACTTAAATATCGCGTTAAAGAGAGGATACATTTTGATAAACACATTTCAGTTCGCTAAGCTCACTGGGGTTAATGGAAACGCGAGGTTCCGAGACTTAACTGTGGCCTTGAAATAATTACAAGAATAGTTTCCAAAACCTGTTCAGGACGCTGGCAGTCTTACCTCTGTTTTCTAGAGACCGTTTCCTGTTAGAGTTGAAAGTGACCCGGTGCATGTGGCGATATAACTGACTGACCTACATGGAAACTCCCGTTTTAAAAAGAAACCCCCTTACGTTAAACTGTTCATGTATTACTGCAGAGGAAGCTGGTTGATTCGAGGGGCTAGCCCGGAACGATTTTTCTACTTTAAACTCGTTTGGATTAATTTATGAAGGAAAAGGGCGTGCAGGAACGAAAATTAGAACATGCGCATTTGATTGCAGACCTCGCATTTGAAGTTCACTTGACTGCACATTCCTCACATAAACGCATAGATAGGTGAGGAACAATTTCTTTCTGATTTGGTGGGGATGCACTTAAATATCGCGTTAAAGAAAGGATACATTTTGATAAACACATTTCAGTTCGCTAAGCTCACTGGGGTTAAAGGAAACGCGAGGTTCCGAGACTTAACTGTGGCCTTGAAATAATTGCAAGAATAGTTTCCAAAACCTGTTCAGGACGCCGGCAGTCTTACCTCTGTTTTCAAGAGACCGTTTCCTGTCAGAGTTGAAAGTGACCCGGTGCATGTGGCGATATAACTGACTGACCTACATGGAAACTCCCGTTTTAAAAAGAAACCCCCTTACGTTAAACTGTTCATGTATTACTGCAGAGGAAGCTGGTTGATTCGAGGGGCTAGCCCGGAACGATTTTTCTACTTTAAACTCGTTTTGATTAATTTATGAAGGAAAAGGGCGTGCAGGAACGAAAATTAGAACATGCGGATTTGATTGCAGACCTCGCATTTGAAGTTCACTTGACTGCACATTCCTCACATAAACGCATAGATAGGTGAGGAACAATTTCTTTCTGATTTGGTGGGGATGCACTTAAATATCGCTTTAATGAAAGGATACATTTTGATAAACACATTTCAGTTCGCTAAGCTCACTGAGGTTAAAGGAAACGCGAGGTTCCGAGACTTAACTGTGGCCTTGAAATAATTGCAAGAATAGTTTCCAAAACCTGTTCAGGACGCCGGC
This sequence comes from Schistocerca serialis cubense, assembly GCF_023864345.2. Taxonomy (NCBI): domain Eukaryota; kingdom Metazoa; phylum Arthropoda; class Insecta; order Orthoptera; family Acrididae; genus Schistocerca; species Schistocerca serialis. The sequence continues at coordinate 27,477,731 of NC_064646.1, forward strand.
AGTCTTACCTCTGTTTTCAAGAGACCGTTTCCTGTTAGAGTTGAAAGTGACCCGGTGCATGTGGCGATATAACTGACTGACCTACATGGAAACTCCCGTTTTAAAAAGAAACCCCCTTACGTTAAACTGTTCATGTATTACTGCAGAGGAAGCTGGTTGATTCGAGGGGCTAGCCCGGAACGATTTTTCTACTTTAAACTCGTTTTGATTAATTTATGAAGGAAAAGGGCGTGCAGGAACGAAAATTAGAACATGCGGATTTGATTGCATACCTCGCATTTGAAGTTCACTTGACTGCACATTCCTCACATAAACGCATAGATAGGTGAGGAACAATTTCTTTCTGATTTGGTGGGGATGCACTTAAATATCGCGTTAAAGAAAGGATACATTTTGATAAACACATTTCAGTTCGCTAAGCTCACTGGGGTTAAAGGAAACGCGAGGTTCCGAGACTTAACTGTGGCCTTGAAATAATTGCAAGAATAGTTTCCAAAACCTGTTCAGGACGCCGGCAGTCTTACCTCTGTTTTCAAGAGACCGTTTCCTGTTAGAGTTGAAAGTGACCCGGTGCATGTGGCGATATAACTGACTGACCTACATGGAAACTCCCGTTTTAAAAAGAAACCCCCTTACGTTAAACTGTTCATGTATTACTGCAGAGGAAGCTGGTTGATTCGAGGGGCTAGCCCGGAACGATTATTCTACTTTAAACTCGTTTTGATTAATTTATGAAGGAAAAGGGCGTGCAGGAACGAAAATTAGAACATGCGGATTTGATTGCAGACCTCGCATTTGAAGTTCACTTGACTGCACATTCCTCACATAAACGCATAGATAGGTGAGGAACAATTTCTTTCTGATTTGGTAGGGATGCACTTAAATATCGCTTTAATGAAAGGATACATTTTGATAAACACATTTCAGTTCGCTAAGCTCACTGGGGTTAAAGGAAACGCGAGTTTCCGAGACTTAACTGTGGCCTTGAAATAATTGCAAGAATAGTTTCCAAAACCTGTTCAGGACGCCGGCAGTCTTACCTCTGTTTTCAAGAGACCGTTTCCTGTTAGAGTTGAAAGTGACCCGGTGCATGTGGCGATATAATTGACTGACCTACATGGAAACTCCCGTTTTAAAAAGAAACCCCCTTACGTTAAACTGTTCATGTATTACTGCAGAGGAAGCTGGTTGATTCGAGGGGCTAGCCCGGAACGATTTTTCTACTTTAAACTCGTTTTGATTAATTTATGAAAAAAAAGGGCGTGCTGGAACGAAAATTAGAACATGCGGATTTGATTGCAGACCTCGCATTTGAAGTTCACTTGACTGCACATTCCTCACATAAACGCATAGATAGGTGAGGAACAATTTCTTCCTGATTTGGTGGGGATGCACTTAAATATCGCTTTGATGAAAGGATACATTTTGATAAACACATTTCAGTTCGCTAAGCTCACTGGGGTTAAAGGAAACGCGAGTTTCCGAGACTTAACTGTGGCCTTGAAATAATTGCAAGAATAGTTTCCAAAACCTGTTCAGGACGCCGGCAGTCTTACCTCTGTTTTCAAGAGACCGTTTCCTGTTAGAGTTGAAAGTGACCCGGTGCATGTGGCGATATAACTGACTGACCTACATGGAAACTCCCGTTTTAAAAAGAAACCCCCTTACGTTAAACTGTTCATGTATTACTGCAGAGGAAGCTGGTTGATTCGAGGGGCTAGCCCGGAACGATTTTTCTACTTTAAACTCGTTTTGATTAATTTATGAAGGAAAAGGGCGTGCAGGAACGAAAATTAGAACATGCGGATTTGATTGCAGACCTCGCATTTGAAGTTCACTTGACTGCACATTCCTCACATAAACGCATAGATAGGTGAGGAACAATTTCTTTCTGATTTGGTGGGGATGCACTTAAATATCGCGTTAAAGAAAGGATACATTTTGATAAACACATTTCAGTTCGCTAAGCTCACTGGGGTTAAAGGAAACGCGAGGTTCCGAGACTTAACTGTGGCCTTGAAATAATTGCAAGAATAGTTTCCAAAACCTGTTCAGGACGCCGGCAGTCTTACCTCTGTTTTCAAGAGACCGTTTAATGTTAGAGTTTAAAGTGACCCGGTGCATGTGGCGATATAACTGACTGACCTACATGGAAACTCCCGTTTTAAAAAGAAACCCCCTTACGTTAAACTGTTCATGTATTACTGCAGAGGAACCTGGTTGATTCGAGGGGCTAGCCCGGAACGATTTTTCTACTTTAAACTCGTTTTGATTAATTTATGAAGGAAAAGGGCGTGCAGGAACGAAAATTAGAACATGCGGATTTGATTGCAGACCTCGCATTTGAAGTTCACTTGACTGCACATTCCTCACATAAACGCAGAGATAGGTGAGGAACAATTTCTTTCTGATTTGGTGGGGATGCACTTAAATATCACGTTAAAGAAAGGATACATTTTGATAAACACATTTCAGTTCGCTAAGCTCACTGGGGTTAATGGAAACGCGAGGTTCCGAGACTTAACTGTGGCCTTGAAATAATTACAAGAATAGTTTCCAAAACCTGTTCAGGACGCTGGCAGTCTTACCTCTGTTTTCTAGAGACCGTTTCCTGTTAGAGTTGAAAGTGACCCGGTGCATGTGGCGATATAACTGACTGACCTACATGGAAACTCCCGTTTTAAAAAGAAACCCCCTTACGTTAAACTGTTCATGTATTACTGCAGAGGAAGCTGGTTGATTCGAGGGGCTAGCCCGGAACGATTTTTCTACTTTAAACTCGTTTTGATTAATTTATGAAGGAAAAGGGCGTGCAGGAACGAAAATTAGAACATGCGGATTTGATTGCAGACCTCGCATTTGAAGTTCACTTGACTGCACATTCCTCACATAAACGCATAGATAGGTGAGGAACAATTTCTTTCTGATTTGGTGGGGATGCACTTAAATATCGCGTTAAAGAAAGGATACATTTTGATAAACACATTTCAGTTCGCTAAGCTCACTGGGGTTAAAGGAAACGCGAGGTTCCGAGACTTAACTGTGGCCTTGAAATAATTGCAAGAATAGTTTCCAAAACCTGTTCAGGACGCCGGCAGTCTTACCTCTGTTTTCAAGAGACCGTTTCCTGTTAGAGTTGAAAGTGACCCGGTGCATGTGGCGATATAACTGACTGACCTACATGGAAACTCCCGTTTTAAAAAGAAACCCCCTTACGTTAAACTGTTCATGTATTACTGCAGAGGAAGCTGGTTGATTCGAGGGGCTAGCCCGGAACGATTTTTCTACTTTAAACTCGTTTTGATTAATTTATGAAGGAAAAGGGCGTGCAGGAACGAAAATTAGAACATGCGGATTTGATTGCAGACCTCGCATTTGAAGTTCACTTGACTGCACATTCCTCACATAAACGCATAGATAGGTGAGGAACAATTTCTTTCTGATTTGGTGGGGATGCACTTAAATATCGCTTTAATGAAAGGATACATTTTGATAAACACATTTCAGTTCGCTAAGCTCACTGGGGTTAAAGCAAACGCGAGGTTCAGAGACTTAACTGTGGCCTTGAAATAATTGCAAGAATAGTTTCCAAAACCTGTTCAGGACGCCGGCAGTCTTACCTCTGTTTTCAAGAGACCGTTTCCTGTTAGAGTTGAAAGTGACCCGGTGCATGTGGCGATATATCTGACTGACCTACATGGAAACTCCCGTTTTAAAAAGAAACCCCCTTTCGTTAAACTGTTCATGTATTACTGCAGAGGAAGCTGGTTGATTCGAGGGGCTAGCCCGGAACGATTTTTCTACTTTAAACTCGTTTTGATTAATTTATGAAGGAAAACGGCGTGCAGGAACGAAAATTAGAACATGCGGATTTGATTGCATACCTCGCATTTGAAGTTCACTTGACTGCACATTCCTCACATAAACGCATAGATAGGTGAGGAACAATTTCTTTCTGATTTGGTGGGGATGCACTTAAATATCGCGTTAAAGAAAGGATACATTTTGATAAACACATTTCAGTTCGCTAAGCTCACTGGGGTTAAAGGAAACTCGAGGTTCCGAGACTTAACTGTGGCCTTGAAATAATTGCAAGAATAGTTTCCAAAACCTGTTCAGGACGCCGGCAGTCTTACCTCTGTTTTCAAGAGACCGTTTCCTGTTAGAGTTGAAAGTGACCCGGTGCATGTGGCGATATAACTGACTGACCTACATGGAAACTCCCGTTTTAAAAAGAAACCCCCTTACGTTAAACTGTTCATGTATTACTGCAGAGGAAGCTGGTTGATTCGAGGGGCTAGCCCAGAACGATTATTCTACTTTAAACTCGTTTTGATTAATTTATGAAGGAAAAGGGCGTGCAGGAACGAAAATTAGAACATGCGGATTTGATTGCAGACCTCGCATTTGAAGTTCACTTGACTGCACATTCCTCACATAAACGCATAGATAGGTGAGGAACAATTTCTTTCTGATTTGGTAGGGATGCACTTAAATATCGCTTTAATGAAAGGATACATTTTGATAAACACATTTCAGTTCGCTAAGCTCACTGGGGTTAAAGGAAACGCGAGGTTCAGAGACTTAACTGTGGCCTTGAAATAATTGCAAGAATAGTTTCCAAAACCTGTTCAGGACGCCGGCAGTCTTACCTCTGTTTTCAAGAGACCGTTTCCTGTTAGAGTTGAAAGTGACCCGGTGCATGTGGCGATATAACTGACAGACCTACATGGAAACTCCCGTTTTAAAAAGAAACCCCCTTACGTTAAACTGTTCATGTATTACTGCAGAGGAAGCTGGTTGATTCGAGGGGCTAGCCCGGAACGATTTTTCTACTTTAAACTCGTTTTGATTAATTTATGAAGGAAAAGGGCGTGCTGGAACGAAAATTAGAACATGCGGATTTGATTGCAGACCTCGCATTTGAAGTTCACTTGACTGCACATTCCTCACATAAACGCATAGATAGGTGAGGAACAATTTCTTCCTGATTTGGTGGGGATGCACTTAAATATCGCTTTAATGAAAGGATACATTTTGATAAACACATTTCAGTTCGCTAAGCTCACTGGGGTTAAAGGAAACGCGAGTTTCCGAGACTTAACTGTGGCCTTGAAATAATTGCAAGAATAGTTTCCAAAACCTGTTCAGGACGCCGGCAGTCTTACCTCTGTTTTCAAGAGACCGTTTCCTGTTAGAGTTGAAAGTGACCCGGTGCATGTGGCGATATAACTGACTGACCTACATGGAAACTCCCGTTTTAAAAAGAAACCCCCTTACGTTAAACTGTTCATGTATTACTGCAGAGGAAGCTGGTTGATTCGAGGGGCTAGCCCGAAACGATTTTTCTACTTTAAACTCGTTTTGATTAATTTATGAAGGAAAAGGGCGTGCAGGAACGAAAATTAGAACATGCGGATTTGATTGCAGACCTCGCATTTGAAGTTCACTTGACTGCACATTCCTCACATAACCGCATAGATAGGTGAGGAACAATTTCTTTCTGATTTGGTGGGGATGCACTTAAATATCGCGTTAAAGAAAGGATACATTTTGATAAACACATTTCAGTTCGCTAAGCTCACTGGGGTTAAAGGAAACGCGAGGTTCCGAGACTTAACTGTGGCCTTGAAATAATTGCAAGAATAGTTTCCAAAACCTGTTCAGGACGCCGGCAGTCTTACCTCTGTTTTCAAGAGACCGTTTCCTGTTAGAGTTGAAAGTGACCCGGTGCATGTGGCGATATAACTGACTGACATACATGGAAACTCCCGTTTTAAAAAGAAACCCCCTTACGTTAAACTGTTCATGTATTACTGCAGAGGAAGCTGGTTGATTCGAGGGGCTAGCCCGGAACGATTTTTCTACTTTAAACTCGTTTTGATTAATTTATGAAGGAAAAGGGCGTGCAGGAACGAAAATTAGAACATGCGGATTTGATTGCAGACCTCGCATTTGAAGTTCACTTGACTGCACATTCCTCACATAAACGCATAGATAGGTGAGGAACAATTTCTTTCTGATTTGGTGGGGATGCACTTAAATATCGCGTTAAAGAAAGGATACATTTTGATAAACACATTTCAGTTCGCTAAGCTCACTGGGGTTAATGGAAACGCGAGGTTCCGAGACTTAACTGTGGGCTTGAAATAATTACAAGAATAGTTTCCAAAACCTGTTCAGGACGCTGGCAGTCTTACCTCTGTTTTCTAGAGACCGTTTCCTGTTAGAGTTGAAAGTGACCCGGTGCATGTGGCGATATAACTGACTGACCTACATGGAAACTCCCGTTTTAAAAAGAAACCCCCTTACGTTAAACTGTTCATGTATTACTGCAGAGGAAGCTGGTTGATTCGAGGGGCTAGCCCGGAACGATTTTTCTACTTTAAACTCGTTTTGATTAATTTATGAAGGAAAAGGGCGTGCAGGAACGAAAATTAGAACATGCGGATTTGATTGCAGACCTCGCATTTGAAGTTCACTTGACTGCACATTCCTCACATAAACGCATAGATAGGTGAGGAACAATTTCTTTCTGATTTGGTGGAGATGCACTTAAATATCGCGTTAAAGAAAGGATACATTTTGATAAACACATTTCAGTTCGCTAAGCTCACTGGGGTTAAAGGAAACGCGAGGTTCCGAGACTTAACTGTGGCCTTGAAATAATTGCAAGAATAGTTTCCAAAACCTGTTCAGGACGCCGGCAGTCTTACCTCTGTTTTCAAGAGACCGTTTCCTGTTAGAGTTGAAAGTGACCTGGTGCATGTGGCGATATAACTGACTGACCTACATGGAAACTCCCGTTTTAAAAAGAAACCCCCTTACGTTAAACTGTTCATGTATTACTGCAGAGGAAGCTGGTTGATTCGAGGGGCTAGCCCGGAACGATTTTTCTACTTTAAACTCGTTTTGATTAATTTATGAAGGAAAACGGCGTGCAGGAACGAAAATTAGAACATGCGGATTTGATTGCAGACCTCGCATTTGAAGTTCACTTGACTGCACATTCCTCACATAAACGCATAGATAGGTGAGGAACAATTTCTTTCTGATTTGGTGGGGATGCACTTAAATATCGCTTTAATGAAAGGATACATTTTGATAAACACATTTCAGTTCGCTAAGCTCACTGGGGTTAAAGGAAACGCGAGGTTCCGAGACTTAACTGTGGCCTTGAAATAATTGCAAGAATAGTTTCCAAAACCTGTTCAGGACGCCGGCAGTCTTAACTCTGTTTTCAAGAGACCGTTTCCTGTTAGAGTTGAAAGTGACCCGGTGCATGTGGCGATATAACTGACTGACCTACATGGAAACTGCCGTTTTAAAAAGAAACCCCCTTACGTTTAACTGTTCATGTATTACTGCAGAGCAAGCTGGTTGATTCGAGGGGCTAGCCCGGAACGATTTTTCTACTTTAAACTCGTTATTGACTATTTTATGAAGGAAAAGGGCGTGCAGGAACGAAAATTAGAACATGCGGATTTGATTGCCGACCTCGCATTTGAAGTTCACTTGACTGCACATTCCTCACATAAACGCATAGATAGGTGAGAAACAATTTCTTTCTGATTTGGTGGAGATGCACTTAAAAATCGCGTTAAAGAAAGGACACATTTTGATAAATGCATTTCAGTTCGCTAAGCTCACTGGCGTTAATGGAAACGCGAGGTTCCGAGACTTAACTGTGGCCTTGAAATAATTACAAGAATAGTTTCCAAAACCTGTTCAGAACGCTGGCAGTCTTACCTCTGTTTTCTAGAGACCGTTTCCTGTTAGAGTTGAAAGTGACCCGGTGCATGTGGCGATATAACTGACTGACCTACATGGAAACTCCCGTTTTAAAAAGAAACCCCCTTACGTTAAACTGTTCATGTATTACTGCAGAGGAAGCTGGTTGATTCGAGGGGCTAGCCCGGAACGATTTTTCTACTTTAAACTCGTTTTGATTAATTTATGAAGGAAAAGGGCGTGCAGGAACGAAAATTAGAACATGCGGATTTGATTGCAGACCTCGCATTTGAAGTTCACTTGACCGCACATTCCTCACATAAACGCATAGATAGGTGAGGAACAATTTCTTTCTGATTTGGTGGGGATGCACTTAAATATCGCGTTAAAGAAAGGATACATTTTGATAAACACATTTCAGTTCGCTAAGCTCACTGGGGTTAAAGGAAACGCGAGGTTCCGAGACTTAACTGTGGCCTTGAAATAATTGCAAGAATAGTTTCCAAAACCTGTTCAGGACGCCGGCAGTCTTACCTCTGTTTTCAAGAGACCGTTTCCTGTTAGAGTTGAAAGTGACCCGGTGCATGTGGCGATATAACTGACTGACCTACATGGAAACTCCCGTTTTAAAAAGAAACCCCCTTACGTTAAACTGTTCATGTATTACTGCAGAGGAAGCTGGTTGATTCGAGGGGCTAGCCCGGAACGATTTTTCTACTTTAAACTCGTTTTGATTAATTTACGAAGGAAAAGGGCGTGCAGGAACGAAAATTAGAACATGCGGATTTGATTGCAGACCTCGCATTTGAAGTTCACTTCACTGCACATTCCTCACATAAACGCATAGATCTACATCTACATCTACATCTATACTCCGCGAGCCACCTTACGGTGTGTGGCGGAGGGTACTTATTGTACCACTATCTGATCCCCCCTTCCCTGTTCCATTCACGAATTGTGCGTGGAAAGAACGACTGCTTGTAAGTCTCCGTATTTGCTCTAATTTCTCGGATCTTTTCGTTGTGATCATTACGCGAGATATATGTGGGCGGTAGTAATATGTTGCCCATCTCTTCTCGGAATGTGCTCTCTCGTAATTTCGATAATAAACCTCTCCGTATTGCGTAACGCCTTTCTTGAAGTGTCCGCCACTGGAGCTTGTTCAGCATCTCCGTAACGCTCTCGCGCTGACTAAATGTCCCCATGACGAATCGCGCTGCTTTTCGCTGGATCATGTCTATCTCTTCTATTAATCCAACCTGGTAAGGGTCCCATACTGATGAGCAATACTCAAGAATCGGACGAACAAGCGTTTTGTAAGCTACTTCTTTCGTCGATGAGTCACATTTTCTTAGAATTCTTCCTATGAATCTCAACCTGGCGCCTGCTTTTCCCACTATTTGTTTTATGTGATCATTCCACTTCAGATCGCTCCGGATAGTAACTCCTAAGTATTTTACGGTCGTTACCGCTTCCAATGATTTACCACCTATGGCATAATCGTACTGGAATGGATTTCTGCCCCTATGTATGCGCATTATATTACATTTATCTACGTTTAGGGAAAGCTGCCAGCTGTCGCACCATGCATTAATCCTCTGCAGGTCCTCCTGGAGTACGTACGAGTCTTCTGATGTTGCTACTTTCTTGTAGACAACCGTGTCATCTGCAAATAGCCTCACGGAGCTACCGATGTTGTCAACTAAGTCATTTATGTATATCGTAAACAATAAAGGTCCTATCACGCTTCCCTGCGGTACTCCCGAAATTACCTCTACATCTGCAGATTTTGAACCGTTAAGAATGACATGTTGTGTTCTTTCTTCTAGGAAATCCTGAATCCAATCACAAACCTGGTCCGATATTCCGTAAGCTCGTATTTTTTTCACTAAACGTAAGTGCGGAACCGTATCAAATGCCTTCCTGAAGTCCAGGAATACGGCATCAATCTGCTCGCCAGTGTCTACGGCACTGTGAATTTCTTGGGCAAATAGGGCGAGCTGAGTTTCACATGATCTCTGTTTGCGGAATCCATGTTGGTTATGATGAAGGAGATTTGTATTATCTAAGAACGTCATAATACGAGAACACAAAACATGTTCCATTATTCTACAACAGATTGACGTAAGCGAAATAGGCCTATAATTATTCGCATCTGATTTATGACCCTTCTTGAAAATGGGAACGACCTGCGCTTTCTTCCAGTCGCTAGGTACTTTACGTTCTTCCAGCGATCTACGATAAATTGCTGATAGAAAGGGGGCAAGTTCTTTAGCATAATCACTGTAGAATCTTAAGGGTATCTCGTCTGGTCCGGATGCTTTTCCGCTACTAAGTGATAGCAGTTGTTTTTCAATTCCGATATCGTTTATTTCAATATTTTCCATTTTGGCGTCCGTGCGACGGCTGAAGTCAGGGACCGTGTTACGATTTTCCGCAGTGAAACAGTTTCGGAACACTGAATTCAGTATTTCTGCCTTTCTTTGGTCGTCCTCTGTTTCGGTTCCATCGTGGTCAACGACGCCGGCAGTCTTACCTCTGTTTTCAAGAGACCGTTTCCTGTTAGAGTTGAAAGTGACCCGGTGTATGTGGCGATATAACTGACTGATAGATAGGTGAGGAACAATTTCTTTCTGATTTGGTGGGGATGCACTTAAATATCGCTTTAAAGAAAGGATACATTTTGATAAACACATTTCAGTTCGCTAAGCTCACTGGGGTTAAAGGAAACGCGAGGTTCCGAGACTTAACTGTGGCCTTGAAATAATTGCAAGAATAGTTTCCAAAACCTGTTCAGGACGCCGGCAGTCTTACCTCTGTTTTCAAGAGACCGTTTCCTGTTAGAGTTGAAAGTGACCCGGTGTATGTGGCGATATAACTGACTGACCTACATGGAAACTCCCGTTTTAAAAAGAAACCCCCTTACGTTAAACTGTTCATGTATTACTGCAGAGGAAGCTGGTTGATTCGAGGGGCTAGCCCGGAACGATTTTCTACTTTAAACTCGTTTTGATTAATTTATGAAGGAAAAGGGCGTGCAGGAACGAAAATTAGAACATGCGGATTTGATTGCAGACCTCGCATTTGAAGTTCACTTGACTGCACATTCCTCACATAAACGCATAGATAGGTGAGGAACAATTTCTTTCTGATTTGGTGGGGATGCACTTAAATATCGCGTTAAAGAAAGGATACATTTTGATAAACACATTTCAGTTCGCTAAGCTCACTGGGGTTAAAGGAAACGCGAGGTTCCGAGACTTAACTGTGGCCTTGAAATAATTGCAAGAATAGTTTCCAAAACCTGTTCAGGACGCCGGCAGTCTTACCTCTGTTTTCAAGAGACCGTTTCCTGTTAGAGTTGAAAGTGACCCGGAGCATGTGGCGATATAACTGACTGACCTACATGGAAACTCCCGTTTCAAAAAGAAACCCCCTTACGTTAAACTGTTCATGTATTACTGCAGAGCAAGCTGGTTGATTCGAGGGGCTAGCCCGGAACGATTTTTCTACTTTAAACTCGTTATTGATTAATTTATGAAGGAAAAGGGCGTGCAGGAACGAAAATTAGATCATGCGGATTTGATTGCCGACCTCGCATTTGAAGTTCACTTGACTGCACATTCCTCACATAAACGCATAGATAGGTGAGAAACCATTTCTTTCTGATTTGGTGGAGATGCACTTAAAAATCGCGTTAAAGAAAGGACACATTTTGATAAACGCATTTCAGTTCGCTAAGCTCACTGGCGTTAATGGAAACGCGAGGTTCCGAGACTTAACTGTGGCCTTGAAATAATTACAAGAATAGTTTCCAAAACCTGTTCAGGACGCCGGCAGTCTTACCTCTGTTTTCAAGAGACCGTTTCCTGTTAGAGTTGAAAGTGACCCGGTGTATGTGGCGATATAACTGACTGACCTACATGGAAACTCCCGTTTTAAAAAGAAACCCCCTTACGTTAAACTGTTCATGTATTACTGCAGAGGAAGCTGGTTGATTCGAGGGGCTAGCCCGGAACGATTTTTCTACTTTAAACTCGTTTTGATTAATTTATGAAGGAAAAGGGCGTGCAGGAACGAAAATTAGAACATGCGGATTTGATTGCAGACCTCGCATTTGAAGTTCACTTGACTGCACATTCCTCACATAAACGCATAGATAGGTGAGGAACAATTTCTTTCTGATTTGGTGGGGATGCACTTAAATATCGCGTTAAAGAAAGGATACATTTTGATAAACACATTTCAGTTCGCTAAGCTCACTGGGGTTAAAGGAAACGCGAGGTTCCGAGACTTAACTGTGGCCTTGAAATAATTGCAAGAATAGTTTCCAAAACCTGTTCAGGACGCCGGCAGTCTTACCTCTGTTTTCAAGAGACCGTTTCCTGTTAGAGTTGAAAGTGACCCGGTGCATGTGGCGATATAACTGACTGACCTACATGGAAACTCCCGTTTTAAAAAGAAACCCCCTTACGTTAAACTGTTCATGTATTACTGCAGAGCAAGCTGGTTGATTCGAGGGGCTAGCCCGGAACGATTTTTCTACTTTAAACTCGTTATTGATTAATTTATGAAGGAAAAGGGCGTGCAGGAACGAAAATTAGAACATGCGGATTTGATTGCCGACCTCGCATTTGAAGTTCACTTGACTGCACATTCCTCACATAAACGCATAGATAGGTGAGAAACAATTTCTTTCTGATTTGGTGGAGATGCACTTAAAAATCGCGTTAAAGAAAGGACACATTTTGATAAACGCATTTCAGTTCGCTAAGCTCACTGGCGTTAATGGAAACGCGAGGTTCCGAGACTTAACTGTGGCCTTGAAATAATTACAAGAATAGTTTCCAAAACCTGTTCAGGACGCTGGCAGTCTTACCTCTGTTTTCTAGAGACCGTTTCCTGTTAGAGTTGAAAGTGACCCGGTGCATGTGGCAATATAACTGACTGACCTACATGGAAACTCCCGTTTTAAAAAGAAACCCCCTTACGTTAAACTGTTCATGTATTACTGCAGAGGAAGCTGGTTGATTCGAGGGGCTAGCCCGGAACGATTTTTCTACTTTAAACTCGTTTTGATTAATTTATGAAGGAAAAGGGCGTGCAGGAACGAAAATTAGAACATGCGGATTTGATTGCAGACCTCGCATTTGAAGTTCACTTGACTGCACATTCCTCACATAAACGCATAGATAGGTGAGGAACAATTTCTTTCTGACTTGGTGGGGATGCACTTAAATATCGCGTTAAAGAAAGGATACATTTTGATAAACACATTTCAGTTCGCTAAGCTCACTGGGGTTAATGGAAACGCGAGGTTCAGAGACTTAACTGTGGCCTTGAAATAATTACAAGAATAGTTTCCAAAACCTGTTCAGGACGCTGGCAGTCTTACCTCTGTTTTCTAGAGACCGTTTCCTGTTAGAGTTGAAAGTGACCCGGTGCATGTGGCGATATAACTGACTGACCCACATGGAAACTCCCGTTTTAAAAAGAAACCCCCTTACGTTAAACTGTTCATGTATTACTGCAGAGGAAGCTGGTTGATTCGAGGGGCTAGCCCGGAACGATTTTTCTACTTTAAACTCGTTATTGAATAATTTATGAAGGAAAAGGGCGTGCAGGAACGAAAATTAGAACATGCGGATTTGATTGCCGACCTCGCATTTGAAGTTCACTTGACTGCACATTCCTCACATAAACGCATAGATAGGTGAGAAACAATTTCTTTCTGATTTGGTGGAGATGCACTTAAAAATCGCGTTAAAGAAAGGACACATTTTGATAAACGCATTTCAGTTCGCTAAGCTCACTGGCGTTAATGGAAACGCGAGGTTCCGAGACTTAACTATGGCTTTGAAATAATTACAAGAATAGTTTCCAAAACCTGTTCAGGACTCCTGCAGTCTTACCTCTGTTTTCAAGAGACCGTTTCCTGTTAGAGTTGAAAGTGACCCGGTGCATGTGGCGATATAACTGACTGACCTACATGGAAACTCCCGTTTTAAAAAGAAACCCCCTTACGTTAAACTGTTCATGTATTACTGCAGAGGAAGCTGGTTGATTCGAGGGGCTAGCCCGGAACGATTTTTCTACTTTAAACTCGTTTTGATTAATTTATGAAGGAAAAGGGCGTGCAGGAACGAAAATTATAACATGCGGATTGGATTGCCGACCTCGCATTTGAAGTTCACTTGACTGCACATTCCTCACATAAACACATAGATAGGTGAGGAACAATTTCTTTCTGATTTGGTGGGGATGCACTTAAAAATCGCGTTAAAGAAAGGATACATTTTGATAAACACATTTCAGTCCGCTAAACTCACTGGCGTTAAAGAAAACCCAAGGTTCCGAGACTTAACTGTGGCCTTGAAATAATTACAAGAATAGTTTCCAAAACCTGTTCAGGACGCCGGCAGTCTTACCTCTGTTTTCAAGAGACCGTTTCCTGTTAGAGTTGAAAGTGACCCGATGCATGTGGCGATATAACTGACTGACCTACATGGAAACTCCCGTTTTAAAAAGAAACCCCCTTACGTTAAACTGTTCAGAACTTCTACATTGCTTTCCTCAGTTAGAGTTCCCACGTCTCCATAATGCTGCAATATTTCCATGGACATACTTCTGCGAAAGCTTTTTTTCTTCATTTATGAAACAGAAGAAGTCACATTTACGTGATATCTACAGTGGGAAAATCTGCGAAATTGTCTGCGTTTTGTTGTGTGCCGATAGTTTGCAAAAGATAACAATAATATTGCATCTTCAGCTCGCCAAAAATAAATGGTATTGATAATTTGTTTTGTTTGTGACTTATGCTGTTGACAATTGTCAAATATAATACCATGTCGTATGTAATGCACTTGCACTGCCATTTAAATGCGGCGTGTTCGAAGCTCTCCCCCCTGCCACGTCGTCTCTCTCAGAAGACGTGACGTCACGGTGGGGGAGGTGTCTAGCGAAGCTGAGCACTATGGCACTCTTGGCCGCCCCTGGTTTAAGCGGTGAGTACACGACTGACGGATCGTACCGAATGTTTATAGCATGTGGGCTGGCGAGTGACGAAGTGTGGCATTCACCAATAATCGTGCCTATGTTTGGTGCAAGCCAGTGGACTGAAAGTTCCCACTGGCCGAACTCTATAAGCTCTTACCTGCAAGCTGCTGAGGCGTATTTCACTGATGATTTCATATTTTACTGATATTGTATTTCACTAATGGAGTGACATTCACGTAACTGGATTATGTTGAACCTGGTGGGGCTTCATTTGTTAAACCTGTACCAACGGTTTTGATTAATTTATGGCCATCGTTGCACTTTAGCAAACTAAAATAAGAGTACATGGCATGTTCATAGCTCTGCTTTTCTTACGTTATAGTAAAGTGGCCGGTTAGCGCGAGCGGCCTTCGTGATTTGCAAACTGCACGCTCGCCTGCAAAGGAGCCATCCTAGACTCACGCGTTGAAACGGCGGCCTTACTACGGAGAAGTAGTTCGTAATTACGTTATTACTTTTAATCATTGAAGTTTTTATTCCGCCTATTAATGTTCCGTTTTTAACTGTGTTAAAATTTATTGAAGGATGCTTTAATTAATGTAATAGATTATTTGACGATTGTTAAAGCTGTGTTAAATTGTCTCTCAACACTCCTTTAACTGTGCTAAGTTCAAAGAATGAAATTTTCGTTCTGCAGCGGAGCGTGCGCCGATATAAACGTCCTGGCAGGTTAAAACTGTTTGGCGGACCGAGACTCGAACTCGGGACCTTTGCCATTCGCGGGAAATTATATATATATAATACCTCCTCCATGCCTTCCTACACGTTATCAAACCTCGAGCCACGCAGGGGTACGTTAACCTCAAGAATTAGGCGAAGAACCGTTATAACTACTTCTCTTTCATTTTATCCAAGTTTTTCACTCCTTCCCTCTGGCAACGAGTTTTCCGATGAGTCTACAAGGCACACACATAGCCTGTGTGAGATGTTTACTGGTGAAAGGCCGGTATTTGGACATACATAAAACTACGCTAGCCACAATATAGTGCATGCTACTGACTCACTGCCTGCCCTTACGAACCGACGATGCATAGAGCAGCTGTGGATGACGCAGGTGCAAACATCGGTAAGAAATATCACTGATGTCCATCTTTTGCGAAATACTATAAGGAAGACAGATTAAAGTTTTATGACGAGGTCATTACAAATGAAACACAAGCTCGGATGAGGGAGTGATAGGACAATACAACATGCTTGTGACTATTCTCTGTACTATGACCATGAGCGCTAATTAGTGCGCTGTCTTTCTTAATTTTTGTGCAGAGGTTATTGGTTTGTCCAACCTAGAAGCTAAATAACAAACAGCAAAAATGAATTATTTGTTTATCGGCATGTTGGTACTCAAATCTGGGATACTCGCCACCAGCTCCTCACAGTAATTTACAAACTAGCTGTCCAGCCCTCCAACGTGGAGCACCTTCTGCTGCTGACCAACAGCGAAACCGCCAACCAGTGACCACTGTGAAGTAAGTGGGGAGAGCGCTGAGTGAGTACCCGTCAAAGTGAGTGTCGTGGCGGGGTCCGTGTTGGCTACAAGTCTGTCGAAAACTTTCTACAAAAAAGGTTGTCTATATGTGTGAATACCGAACAGCTTGTTTTCAAAACTTTCTCCTCGAGTAACGTGGACTTCAGATATCTCATATTCAACCGCTGACTAATACTTACTGTTGGATTATCCTGTGGAGCGCTTGTGAACAGAGTCGTGAAAGAGTAAACTTATTGACACGCAGAATCTGAAATTATGAAAGCAAATCTGATTCACTGTCAAGAGAAACTAATTCTGTGCCCAGTGAATACTATAAAAACGAAACTCAATACCGAAGTACACTACTGACCATTAAAATTGCTACACCGCGAAGATGACGTGGTACAGACTCGAAATTCATTCTACAGGAAGAAGACGCTGTGATATGCTTTTCAGAGCATTCACACAAGGTTGGCGCCGGTGGCGACACCTACAACGCGCTAACATGAGGAAAGTTTCCAACTGATTTCTCATACAAAAACAGCAGTTGACCGGCGTTGCCTGGTGAAGCGTTGTTGGGATGCCTCGTATAAGGAGGAGAAATGCGTACCATCACGTTTCCGGCTTTGATAAAGGTCGGATTGTAGCCTATCGCGATTGCGGTTTATCGTATCGCGACATTGCTGCTCGCGTTGCTCGAGATCCAATGACTGTTAGCAGAATATTGAATAGATGGGTTCAGGAGGGTAATAGGGAACGCCGTGCTGGATCCCAACGGCCTCGTATCACTAGTTGTCGAGATGACGCATATTATCCGCATGGCTGTAACGGATCGTGCAGCCACGTCTCGATCCCTGAGTCAACAGATGGGGACGTTTGCAAGACCAAAACCATCTGCTCGAACAGTTCGACGACGTTTGCAGCAGCATGAAATATCAGCCCAGAGACCATGGCTGCGATTACCTTTGAAGCTGCATCACAGACAGGAGCGCCTGCGATGGTGTACTCAACGACGAACCTGGGTGCACCAATGGCAAAACGTCATTTTTTCGGATGAATCCAGGTTTTGTTTACAGCATCATGATGGTCGCATCCGTGTTTGGCGACATGGCGGTAAACGCACATTGGAAGCGTGTATTCGTCATCGCCATACTGGCGTATCACCCGGCGTGATGGTATGGGGTGCCATTGGTTACATGTCTCGGTCACCTCTTGTTCGTATTGACTGCACTTTGAACAGTGGACGTTACATTTCAGATGTGTTACGACCCGTGCCTCTACCCTTCATTCAATCCCTGCGAAACCCTACATTTCAGCAGAATGCACGACCGCATGTTGCAGGTCCTGTAGTGGCCTTTCTCGATACAGAAAATGTTCGACTGCTGCCCTGGCCAGCACATTCTACAGATCTCTCGCCAATTGAAAACGTCTGGTCAATGGTGGCCGAGCAAGTGGGTCGTCACAATACATCAGTCACTGATCTTGATGAACTGTGGTATCGTGTTGAAGCTATACCTGTACACGCCATCCAAGCTCTGTTTGACTCAATGCCCAGGCGTATCAAGGCCATTATTACGGCCAGAGGTGGTTGTTCTGGGTACTGATTTCTCAGGATCTATGCACCCAAATTGCGTGAAAATGTATTCACATGTCAGTTCTAGTATAAAAATATTTGTCCAATCAATACCCGTTTATCATCTGCATTTCTTCTTGGTTTAGCAATTTTAATGGCCAGTAGTGTACATTACGTAAGTTGGATGATATGAAGTAGAAAGTTTAACTTGGAATAACGACAAAAATAAATTACCCTTGTGCTTCAAAAATTGTATGAATTACCAACACTGTTCACTGAAAATTAATCTGCTTGCATAGCACAACACCTGATGATTCCGACTAATACTGTCTCCTCGTATGAACGCAAAATCAGATCCGCCCTGAAAAAACAAATGACTTACCTATTGCTCAGCATGCTATTTTCAGTACGATGTATTGACGTTCTCGAAAGGAAACGCAAATCAGCAGATGCGGTGGCTAAAGAAATGTAAGCTACTAATTATTTTTTTATTTCTATTTTATTTTGCTTCATTTTATTTATTTATTTATTTTGGTCAGAGACAAACTGCTGCTGCATGTGGTATAAGACGCAATGCACATACGACAAAATATTGTGAACTTTACTAAGAACGAAGTAGGTAGGTTTCATTTTAAAGATTAGCGTTCTTGAAAAATTAAACACTGATTATCAACGAAAAAGACTGTATAACATGAGACGATTTATACAATAGCGAAATTCTCTCATTACATAAATTAAGGATATTTCAACCAACTGCGTAATTTGTGACGTAATGAAAACCAAGACATCTAATTAACACTAACCATATATATTATTAGGTATCTGAGGGACGTAGATATCGTTCAGTTAATAGTTCTAAAAAACATAGTTCTTTCACATTCACTGGTTACCTTTAAAAATTCCTCGAAAAACCTTCTATTTCAATACAAAGAATGAAACAACTTCATAGACAAGTTCTCTTTCCAGATAATTTCTTCCAGATTCTTAAATAACACATCTCATTCTCTGAAAAACTCCACTTGGCGCTACTATGACTCAAATTAGATCGTCCCAGCATTCCATAACTGACTGACTGGTAAGTAAACCACAGATGAAACTAAACACAGAATGAAGTATCTTATCCACTATCTGTACAGACCGCTCATTCATCTTTGTCCCAGTAGCGTAAAAGTGAATTATCTACAGTAGCAGAAAATATATGAAAACCTTGAAAGGTTGCCACAGATTCTCAGCCAATTTCATGGGAACTCATGCTGACTGTATCAGAGCCATCGTCTTAGTAAATGAGATTTCTCGCGATTTTGATTGGGCTCCTTATGCATTGCATTTTTAATGTTCCCTGCTAACAGTATACTCTCTGTACTCACATACGTGGAATTCAGCAGTGCGCTGACATCTAAATTAGTATGTTACATTCTGCTCAGGTTGTTCGTCGTTGCCCATAAATGATCTCTGTTATCTACGTCATCCAAACTGCTCCAAACTGTTCTCATGTCGTTTTCATACTTATGTGGAATTGCTTCCGTCGGTGAACTCTGATTCATTTCGAACGTAAATCACTGAGAACGGGGGTGCATGCAGTGGACATTTGGAGACAGGTGTCTCGCAAACGTCCATTGCTCATAGCGGCAGATAAAGCTGCACGTCTTCAGAGGACCAAACAACACAGGAACCGGACTGTATTTCACTGGAGTTGTGTAGTGTGATTCGAGGCATGAGGCAGAAAAACTCACAGAGATTGGTAAGAAGCCCTACAAAAAACTTCCGAGCACTCGGAAACAAGCGACACAGTCATAAGAATTGGAGGACATATACAGTACATTGATGAGGAATTACGAGTAATCACAAAGGTTAATGCCGCATAGGTGCTAGAGTTGAAATACAATCACACTAAAAACTGAGTGGGCGTACAGTGCAATTAGAAAAACAAAACGCCAGACTTAGGGAAGAAAACAAAATCAAAACGGTCCGTTCGTTCGCTAGTGTGGCAACCACGGCTCCACACGTTCAGTAGTCGCCACAAAATCGAAGATTGTGACCAGACAAGTCAAACATAGCACACTATTCACTAAATCCAACGAAAAGAAAGACCAAAGGAAATACAGTCACGTCTGACAGAGCTAATTCATCTGAAGAAAAGAAAGATAAGAATCGTGGAAATGAAGACAGCAAACAATGTAATCATAACTGACACAGAAAGAGAAGAATAAATCGGGAGCTGAAACAAAAAAAAAAAAAAAAAGGAAAAGAAACGACACAGAGCCACCTAGGAGGCGTAGGCTGACGGTGATAGTGTATGACGTCCCAGTCACTATGTCAGAAAGTGAATTTATTGAGTCACTGTGGGAAAAGTACTTGGAGAGAACGAAAGATAGGAAGTAATTCTTAGAAGAAACGAAAGTCAAATTTTAAACAGGTCCACAGCAGGAACTGACAATAAAATATGTACTGGAGGTGAATCCAACATTCGGAGCACAATTGGTTACACAGAAAAGAATATACATTAGATTTCGATGATCACGTTGAAGTCATCAAATACTATAACCACCACGACTATATGCTTATTGCATAGTACTGTAAGGAAAAAAAACCGAGGTGCTCCCACTGTGGAGAGTGTGACCATCTAAAAACGAAGTGTAAAAATACCAAGCCAGCCCCAGTGTGCGTCCCGTGTGTGAAAAGGAAGAAATCATTCAGCGAAATGAGGTAAAGTCTGTGCAACGTACCAAATGATCTTGGAGTGGGAAATTCAAATAACCGTTTATGGATCTGTTATCCATTGGCGAACATCACAGGAAACCACAGAGTACATATAAACGCAGCAACCATCAAGTCGACAGTCAAGGAAAACGGAACACTGTGCAGAAAGTAAAACCGAGACCACTGATCAAACGGATTAAAAATTATCTGTCATCTTTGTAAGAAACGGAAACTTCTACCGAAAAGGAACTGAGATGCAGAGAGAGCCAAAATATCTGGTACAGTGTGAAGAGTAGAGTGAGAAGAGACAGACAAAGACCGACAGCGTGGCTGATCGTGTAGACAACAATGACAGCGAGGTGGGTAAAGAGATGGAGTGGAGTGTCTGTAAGTGGTCAAGAAGAAAGAGAAACAAGGAACGGACAACATATCTACCCCTAGACATGGAAGATTTAAAGAAGAACATAGTATCAGCTTCAGAAAAGAACTGCAAGTGTAATAAATGCAAGATGCGACAGCACGCAAAATGTCATATTAGCGGAGTGCGATAACACGCAGCAGCTAATAGAGGAAGATTATGAAAATACATAGACCATAGTGAAGTGGACTGACAAGGCAGCCAGTCCACAGTGACGGGTAGCCGAAAGGAAGGCACACGTACACACACTACGACGGGCGTGAATTCTGGAACAGGATAACTATTGAATGGTAGCAAGAAAAGTACGTAGCTGCTTTATACTTAACTTTATTATGTGATGAATACAGCGTTCTTCTTGAGACATTTATACTATAACTCTCAAAGTAGGTAAGGCTAATGGCGCCTTGCTAGGTCGCAGCCATGGACTCAGCAGAAGGCCACTCTAACTGTCTCTCGGCAAATGAGAGGAAGGCTTCGTCCGTATTGTCGCTAGCAATGTCCTCGTACAACTGGGGCGAGTGCTCTATCGTATCTCGAGATCTGCCTTGTAGTGGCGCTAGGTCTGCGATCACACAGTGGCGACACGCGGGTCCGACATGTACTAAATGGACCGCGGCCGATTTAAGCTACCACCTGGCAAGTGTGGTGTCTGGCGGTGACACCACACATAGAATCTACAGATGGCGACGAGAATTACGAAAAGGACACGAACAGTGATGGATATGGTATGAAAAATGGAAGGAGTTTATAGCCGGACCCGTGTTCTGTTTACGAGATGCGTGAAAACGCCACGAGAGTAGCTAAATTTGAGGATATGCACTTTTTAACCATAGCAAGAAGACCCCTGGTTAGGCACATTCATCCTATAGTCTGCACCATTGATTTTCCTGTCATGGAAAAAGCGGATCATATTCAGCTTAATGTCACCAGTTTGCCTACCAATACGAATGAACTGCAGGCTCTATTTGACATCGTCTTCAAGGGGAGACAGAAGACCCTTGATACTGAGCATCCGTACGGGTTACACTGGCCCCATAGCTATGTGCTCACTAGGTTCTCGTAGCATTCACTTACAAATAAATCGCGTCCCAACGGCGCAGAGATAAATGGTTCAAATCGGCCAGGTAAATTCGATTCACAGTGTCTTAGTGATATAAGAAATCGGGGAAGCATTATAACAATTGGACCTATACATAATATACAGGAGCCATAGTACAGCAACGGGACATTACCCCACGTGCCAATTCTAGCACAGATCTTAAAATGAAGTCATCATCCAATGGCCGCGATTGTGGTGCCAGATAAAGACATGAAAGCTCTGCGGCGAACACACAGTGGAAATAGAAGTAATGACTCCCTTAGTAAAATTTTACATAATAGACAATATTTTGAATAGGGTCGGGAGATAGATCAAGACGTGGAAAACTTAAAAACAGCAGCAATGCTTGGTCGACACGGCTGGCACATTTTCCTAATGTACACAAACACGAGATCAACATTCTGACACTGCTGGGTAACGGACGAAAGAGGACTCTGCCTTCCGGAAATTATACAAGAACTTGACCATGTCATGAATAGACCTCTCAACACGCCTACTTTGCTAAATTGAGAAGATGCGGCAGCATATACAGGTATCACTGCCGCCAACCCGAAAGTCATTGACCACAATGCATATTTGATTGTCTGTGATGGACTTACAACAAGTGCCCATAATCTAATTTACTTCACAATTACAAAACGCGGACAATGACACAGACGTTAATATTTAGCCCGAGCGACTATACAGTCTATGCAGAGAGAACTGGAAACTTTTAAAGGTAAACTCGAGCTACAAGCACTACAAGGAAGCGAACTTGACATTGACAGAAAAGCGGACTAATTGGTGTCAGCGCTGGAGACAGCACAAGAAAGGGCCATCTCAGTGTTTGTAAGGGAGTCAAAAGGTTTAAAAATCCCTAGAGTCCCACCCGGCAGTCCTGAAGACAGAGCAAGGTAGACAAGGAGACACTACCAAAGATCCTTAAGGGAAACAGAACGACAAAGAAAGCTGATTTTGTTATCGAACAGTCATACAACAATATAAGAGCTACTACGCCAAACAAGAGTAGAAGAATGGGAGGAGCACATTAAGGACTAGATGGTAGCAGTTATTTGGGGTTTTCCATACAAATCTGCGACAAGCAAGGTCCGATCACCCTGTGTATTATCATCCTGAGAATATTCGACGGCACGATGACGACAAACTGGAAGACATCAGTGCAGTACCAAATCAGAAATTAGCTGTCGTACGATGTAATTATGGAAGACACAGGGTTCTATCAGCATCTCCGTTCTCAATTACTGGAGCAGCATGTGAATAACAGTCCTGTGATTCCACTTGCTCAGGGAGAAGTGAGACTGAAAATAATAAAGTTGAAGAAGAAGGAAGCACCAGGACCCGATAGAATACTGTCAAAACTGTTGCATCACCTAGTAGGCCAATTTGTGCCATATACAACAGTGATATTCAATGAACGTCTTTTGCAGGGTTGGCTGCCCAGAATCTGGAAAATATCGAATATCGTTATGCTAACAAATGGGGAATACAAAAAACCCAAAAGAATGGAAATTTTACTGGCCGATTGTGGTAAATGCTTTAACCAAAATAGAGGAAAAGCTTCCGTGCCTCCGTCTGAGGGACCACAGACCGGTAGTTGGCATGAGCCCCCTGCAGTACGATTCAAGGAAAGCAAAATTCACTGAAAACGAGAATATTGTGAACATCTCAGACGACCGGTATACCACAGGCATAATGATTGAAATAGCTTGGTCGTTTATTTGTGGTGGCGTCACGTGTTGAAATGTCTGATGGTCCAAAGTAGCTCTATAACAGTCTACAAGATTATTCCACAGATGGGAAGACGCAGTGAGAACATTGTGGAAAGAAAATTGTGAAATACATCACCAAAGGCTGCACACAGGGTTCTGTTGGTGAGAGAGCTTGGATGTTGGCATAAAGCAACGAGTATTACTGAACCAGCTTCGGGGATAACAAACTCCTGATAACCATACGAGGGTGAGTCAAATGAAAACCTTAAATACTTTTTTAAATGTTATTTATTGTGCACAAGTGGTACAAAGTTGTAACACTTTTCAACATAATCTCCCCCACGCTCAATGCAAGTCCTCCAGCGCTTACAAAGCGCATAAACTCCTGCAGAAAAAAATTCTTTTAGTAGTCCGCGCAACCACTCATGCACAGCGTGGCGTACCTATTCGTCAGAACGGAACTTCTTTCCTCCCATTGTCTTTGAGTGGTCCACACACGTGGAAATCACTTGGTGATGAGGAACGGCGCCATTCCCCGTTTCGCTGGCTCTCTTTGCTTTGTTTTATTATTGCTCGCGTAACAACTAATATATGAGATAAAATATGTTGCTACGAAAAGAGCCCTGAAATACTTTTTAGGGATGCTGTGCTGTGACTTTCTTTGGATCATTAATTTTCAACAAAACAAAATATATTATGTTATTATTCTGGATCTGACTTCCTATTAAAGGAACATTGTTTCGTAACTGTAACTCGCATTGAAGTTCAACATATCTTCCTTACTTTACAGCTATTGAAAATGCTACTGAAAATTATTTCGTTACCAATACCGATGTTACAGTAAGCAATGTTTGTTCAACTTCAAACATTGGCAATGGATTTTTGTTAACAGTAAAACACCAGTAAGTACCACGACTAACACGAGAACATGAGACTCTCAGAGAAAAAGATGTTTTTACTATAATGTTTGCCAGATAAGAACTACGCACAGCAAGATTTCTTTTATATTATGAATGTAAATTATCTTTTTGCACTGTTAATAATATACTATCGGCAGCCCGCGTTAACCTGTAAAACACATTATAAAATCTGCTGCTCTGCTCTGCAATTCCGAAAGCTGAAAGAAATAATTTTATTTTATTATTACCTGTCCGCTTCTTTGCGGTATGATCGGTTTCATTTAATGCAGTTTGAATGCGCCGCGGCAGCGGCTCGTTCGTTCGTAACGCAGCTATGCACCACGAATAATATTTAAATAGCTGAAAATGTCTTAAAAGGATGGGATAAAATACCAGGCAAGCTAATTACATATCTAAATGAAAGTTTTCACTGAGTAACTCTATTCAAACCATTTAGACAGATTAAATTATTACACACCTTTACGATGAGTACGAAATGGCATACGTCTCTCAATCTTGACAAAAGAATTCTACGCAAGCGTACAATATAACGTCACAGGCTATTCCTACTCACATAACTCCAAGAAGACGACAGAGAAATTAATGTTCCGTCACTACTATTTATACTTATCACATATTCTCATCTTTGTTTGATATTTAATGAGTATCGTCTGTGGCGGTTTCAGTACTCGCCGACACAGATATTATCTTTTTAAAAAATCAGTACATAATTCTATACAAGAACAAAACATGACACATAATGCTTTCTCTTTATTACATAAAGTTCGCACAGTCGTTGTCCACGCAATTACAACCATCCAGTTCAATTATTCTTTTCTCCTGTTTTTTACCACATGTAATATGTGTTCTGCTAAGAGACGTTACACCTGCTCGCTCTTTTCGTTTCCGGTTGGTGGAAGTAAACTCAGGTTTCGTCCCCAGTAATGATTCTTGGAAGGAGGTCATGACCTTCTCGTTCAAAGCGCCGAAGAAGTTCTTCACAAGCATCAACATGTCGTTCTCTCATTTCAGGAGTCAGCTGCCCTTGCACCCATCTTGCAGACACTTTGTGGAACTGGAGCACATCATTCACAATGTGGTGTGCTGACCCATGACTAATCTGTAAACATGTTGCAATGTCATTCAGTGTCGCTCGGCGGTTTTCCTTCACTAGTGCCTGACCTGGACAAGTAACATCTTCCACTGAAGTCACACCATTTGCGAGCTTCCTACTCCATTCGTAGACTTGTTGCTGTGACAAACATGCATCACCATATTGAACCTTCATTCCTCCATGAATTTCAATAGGTTTCACGCCTTCACTACGCAAAAACCGAATAACAGAACGCTGTTCTTCCCTGGTGCAAGTCGCAAGTGGGGCGGCCGTCTTTATACTGATACTGCGACGGTATGTGTGCATCTGCACTATCCTGCCACCTACAAGCCGTTCTGCACGCTGTTTGTAGCACGCTTACCAACTTGATTTGTTATTACCAATTTAAGGGTTTCATTTGACTGACCCCTCGTAGTATCTGGCAACACAATGGCTGAATTAGAGGAAAATAGTAAAGTGGTTCTTGAAACACTAATCAACTGGGAGTAGAAAACAAAGTAACGATAGCAGCGCAAAAAGCAGTCTAAATTTTACTAAAAGGAACATTATTAAAAACGAGAAATCCCTGAAGTAACCTGGGTAAATGTTAATAAAACCGACAAAATGCAGGGGCGGGTTCCTAACTGGAAATGGAGGCGAGAAGGTCCTGTGAACATGTGTCTGGAAATGTATCGCTGACAGTGACAGTTCTTTTGACCACGTGCTGTGTCTTCCTTGTGTGTTCCAGGCTGTGTGATGGACGCAGAGTTCTGTAAATAGCAGAGTGGTCTGGTATTCATGTCGGGAACAAGCCGAGGTGCTGTTTGCGTAACGTCAGGCAAATGGAAACGGCTGAGAGTCGGCACGGCTATACCAAAACATGCATCCTCACGGGCACCAACCAAGCCACAGAACATTTTAAGCCCTTTTTGTCTTTTCAGACAAACGAACGTACAGGGAGGCGGCAGACTGTGCCTACACCAAATTTGAAGGACCGAATTCTACAGGATATTGAGACGAACTCTGATACAAGCTCCAGGCAAACGACTGCGAACATGGTGTAAGCCAAAGTACGATTAGGTGTATCCTACATTGACCGCTGCTAATACCCCCATTAGCTGAAATCCCATGGAGGCCACTTTGAACATCTGTTGTGACGTGGATGCGATGTAGCTCTTTTAATGTGTTCTCGGACGATTTGTTGTCTTTGTAGGAACACCGTCCGTTTCCATAAACATATTAATAGGACCTTTTTAGTTCTGTTTCCAGTCAGCAATACGTCCCTGCAGTTTGTCGGTTTTATCAATGTTCACCCTGTGCAGACATCTTGTACTGTCCTCCCGCGAGTGTTCAAATGTGTGTGAAATCTTATGGGACTTAACTGCTAAGGTCATCAGTCCCTAAGCTTACACACTGCTTAACCTAGATTATCCTAAGGACAAACACACACACACCCATACCCGAGGGAGGAGAACCTCCGCCGGGACCAGCAGCACAGTCTATGACTGCACCGACTTAAACCGCTCGGCTAATCCCGCGCGGCGTCTAGGGGATAGCGTTGCTGCCTCTGCTTGACAGCGTCCTGGGTTCGACTCCCAGCCGGGTTGGGGATTTACTCTGCCTGGGGACTGGGTGTTTGTGTTGTTCTCATCATTTCATCATCGTGATCATTTGTGAGAGTGATGAGATTAGATTGTGAAAAGACAAAGGACTGTGTAAAAATTGGGACTTTGTACGGGCGCTGAGGACGGGGCAGCTGAACGCCCCACAAACCAAACATCATCGTCATAATTTAAGGAACTACACTTTTAAATGAGCTTTATTTTATACATTTTGTATAATTATCTGTAAATTATGCATGAATCAACAATCTCTACTATAGAAACTTTATTTTAATAGGTTATTGCGGTGGAGGGAGAACGTGGCCTCTGTTGTCTATTGGCTAATGTGTTGTGTACCATGATTGGTGGTCACTGTCGAACGAGAAGTTGGCCGCTGTTTACCAACTGGTGGACGTCGGCCGCTCGGCGGCAGTTACTCGTACCTCGTGTTGACAGTGCCGTCTGTTGGGCTCTGATTGCTGGCAGCCAATATGGGGCAAACCTGAGACCATCCTCCCTGTTCTGGGTTATTAGGGTATTTAAGTATTTCTATGGCCTCTCTGATTTTGCGCATCGTCATAACTGGCTGCTTGGCCAGCACACAGGCTTCGCTGAATTTTATTTCTTTTTCCGCAGTCTTGCTGATGTTCTGCCACTGCGGATTTGTTGTGTTGCCCTAGACGAATGTAGCTCTCGTGTTCCCCAATGCGCGTTGCTATTGGCCTACCAGTCTCGCCGATGTATGCCTCTCCTATAGGTTCACAACGCAAACTCTTCTGTTCTCTCCTTTAATGGTTTTTCCGCAGTCTGAGGTTGACTTGTTACTGAATGAAACACAATTCTAGCCCACGAGACTATAGCTAGTTCTTAATTGGCAGGTTCCATAAAAACATTCCGATCGAACGTTTTTCTTCAAAAACTAGATGGGATTGCGACTTCTTAGGTTTTCTGGCCTAATAATTTTTGAACTTCTTTCCGGTTTGCTACCGGATCCTAAGATAAACATGATTCAGTTTTTCCGCGGTCCAACTGTTTATCATCTGGAGAACCCTGCTGCTGTTGAGTCCGTCTGAAAACTGATGTTATTGCTGCAAATCTTCTTCATGTTTAGGTCAAAGATCTGTACCTTTGTCAGCAGTTTCCAGCGAGACTCATCAGTAGCAGCGTTCTAATGAAGATGATCGACAGCTGGATCGCTGAAATATTGAATCACGTTGATCTTAGGAAACGGCGGAAAACCCGTTGATGTAATTCCTTGCCCTTATGATAGAAAGCTTTCAAGCATAATGAAATGGATGTAATTGGGTGTTTGGAAAGCCTTTAG
This sequence comes from Schistocerca serialis cubense, assembly GCF_023864345.2. NCBI lineage: Eukaryota > Metazoa > Arthropoda > Insecta > Orthoptera > Acrididae > Schistocerca > Schistocerca serialis. Next base: position 27,506,399 of record NC_064646.1, read on the forward strand.
AACAATTTTCCGTCAAAAATTTTCCTGTTAAGGGGCGGTTAAACGATACACTGATATGAATTCTACTATACAATAAGAATACAATTCTTTGTGGATAACAATTTATCGGCTGACGAGAGAGTCACGTCACGTTGCATCAAAATTGACTAGACGTTAGTGACTGTGGTAATATTCATTTGCTTGGTCAGTTATCCGATATACACACTTTGGCATAAACACAAGACGAAGATGAGCAAGACTGGCGACAAGAATGCGACATAGAGCAGTATTTCCTTCTGATGATCAATTAAAAACAAATATTTCTCCGCCACAAAGACACATACGACAATTTGCTAGCATGACCAAAAAATCTTAAGCTGCCAGAATGAGATTTTCACTCTGCAGCGGAGTGTGCGCAGATTCGAAGCTTCCTGGCAGATTAAAACTGTGTGCCGGACCGAGTCTTACCCGGAACCTTTGCCTTTCGTGGGCAAGTGCTCTACCACCTAGGTTCGCAGAAGAGCTCTATGAAGTTTGGTAGGTAGGAGATGTAGTGGCAGAATTGAAGCTGTGAGGACGGGTCATGAGTCGTGCTTGGGTAGCTCAGATGGTAGAGCGCTTGCCCGCCAAAGGCAAAGGTGCCGAGTTTGATAGTCCGTCCGGCACACAGTTTTAATCTGCCAGGAAGTTTCAGATCTTAAGCTCTTCTAAACGAGAAAAATGTCTTACCACATAATACTTTTAAGCTGGCACTGTTGACATAATTTGCTTTTTTAGCATCATCCACGGCGTCTAAGGAAAGTATTAGGACGCTTCAATTTGTTACTGCTTATCACCAGCGGGTAAAACAGGTAGAGAAGTTGTCGAATTTAGCGAGTGACACCTGTTTCAGTAGAGCTCTTTCTGATATCGTCTTGCTCCGCCTCAGAAAATCACGCGCTCTGGGTAATTATGTTCGGAATCTTAAGTATAAAAGTCATAGAGAATTATTAGAGTTTAAAGTGAATAACAGTTTTAGCTGTTTCAGTAAAGTTACAGATGTAGATACACAAATAACGAAGTTGTATCACAGAGGAGATTTAGTTCTTCTTAAGTTGCGTATTCACCAACAAACCTGCGACATTATTACACAACATCACTTATTTCGAGTGTTTCAACAACCACTTTTAGCTTTTGGGTCCTCTGTTGGGTTGTAGCCCAAGGAAACAGACATATTTCTGTAAGACTCGGCATATTTCATTACAGACGTCCAAATTACAACAAGTCATAAAGCCAAATGAACAAACAAAATGGCGTGCGCCATTAAGTTACAGAGTCAAAGAACTTGCGATGATGGAGATATGTCGTTCGCACTTGTCGACGCCACAGAGTCCCTCCCCCCGCAGTGTGGAGGACGGTTTGAGCGCAGTGGAAGCTGCGTGTCTGGAGGTGAAGGCGGCGAGGGAGACGACAGTGATGGGGATGTCTGTCTATCTCCAGAGGTTGTTGCAGCAAGGACCAGACAGGGAGGTCGGCGTGTAACTTCTGTAGGTGGTGTGGGCAGATGAGTCGTCGGCCGGCACGTGAGGGTGGAGAGGTGTGTGGAGGGGCTGTGTGCCCCACGTGATCAGCTGATAGCACTCAAACTGTAACCCTCCATGGGGAAGGGGGGGGGGGCTACCGTAGCCCGGGGGAGCCTGTGGTCAACCCCGCGAGGGTGGCGGGGAGCCGGCGATCCACTGATGAACCGCGTCCCTAGTGACGTGGGGCGAGTTGTCTTGCAGCAGGGTGAAGATGTGGTCAGGGGGTAGGGGAAGATGGTAGGGAGAGAGGGTGGGATCCCGAGGAACGGCGTTGACGGTGACGCAGACTTATGTTCGGGTGAGGGCTGTGGTGGCATGCCTGAGGGACCAAACTTGCGCGAAAGTCCTCAGTACTGGGAGGCTGCATAACTTCGTTGGATGTGAAAGACGCTGGGGCGAACTGTGCCTGTTTCACATGGTGGAGAGAAACAGTGAGTGTGAGAACCTTTAACCTGGATGTCCTTTGTGTTAGCAGTGCGGTCTATGACCTCTTCTTTTTTTTGTGGTCATCAGTCTTCCGACTGCTTTGATGTGGCCCACCACGAATTCAGCTCCTGTGCTCACCTCTTCATCTCAGAGTAGCACTTGCAACCTACGTCCTCAATTATTTGCTGGATTTATTCCAATCTATGTCGTCCTCGACAGTTTTTGACCTCGTGCAAGAGAGTCTTTCACGGCGTGGAAGGCTGTATGCATTGGTTCCATCCACGGAATGGGGCGCATCGATGAAATTTGGGTTCTGGTGAGGGCGTTAGTGAGGGCAGCTTGAGTGTCATCGGCTGCTGGCAAATGGCGACGATAGTAGTTTATCGTTCTCAGAAACTGATGGACCTCTTTCTATGTGGTAAAGAGTGCCACGAATAAGACTGATTGCAACTTCAATTCAGGGGGTTGTGTACCAGCGGCTGAGCCTGTGTACGCCAAGAACTGGACAGATTGTTGGAGCAGTAGCTATTTTTCGCTGTTGATCTGGACTCCGTTTCATTAGAGAGTGTCCTTTACAATCGTGATGTGGCATTCGTGATCTTATGCAGATTTGCTGAAGAACAGGATATCGTCGAGATATACAAAACAGAAGTCGAACTGGAGCAAGAGAGAGTCGATAAAGCGTTGCCACATCTTAGTGGCGCTTTCTAACGTGAATGGAATGAAATGGTACTCGTACAACCCGACGGGGCCGATAATGACAGTTTTCAGAATGTCTTCATGTGTGACTGGGATTTGGTGATAAGCGCATCTGCAATCCAGTACGCCGAAACTTGTAGCACCGTCGATAAGGTGAGTGAAGTCGGAAATGTTCGGTCTAGGATAATTGTCCATCACAGCTCTATCGTTCAAACGTGTCTAACACCCATACATACGAAAGCAGCCGTCCTGTTTAGGGGTGAGGTGTATAGGTAACGACCTGTTACTATCGGAGGGCTGTAACGTTCCTGCCTCAAGAAGTCGCCGGCCGCGGTGGTCTCGCGGTTCTAGGCGCGCGACTGCTACGGTCGCAGGTTCGAATCCTGCCTGGGGCATGGATGTGTGTGATGTCCTTAGGTTAGTTAGGTTTAAGTAGTTCTAAGTTCTAGGGGACTGATGACCACAGCTGTTAAGTCCCATAATGCTCAGAGCCATTTGAACCTCAAGAAGTTCTTGTATTTGCTGGCGATCCGAGCATAACTTGGGTGGGTAAAGGTGGAGAGCCTTGTGGCGAATAGGTGGGTCCTCGGACTTGGTGATGCAGTGAACAATTCTGTTCGTGTCAGTGGAAACCGAATGTTCAATGACTGTTTATGCCGGCACGGATGGCACTTTGTGAATGCCAAGTGTGAGGTGGGCGCAAGTGGTGTGCGCACAGGCTGTCTATTGTCCGTAGTGTGCGAGAGAGGCGCGCTCCGTGGTGGCGGCGCTACTGGCGCGCGTGCAGCTATGGAGCGAGCCCCGCGAGGACGCGCGAGATGGGGGAGAATGTTTATCAACAAACTGGGGTGGGCGCGCGCGTGGCTGCGGAGAGCGTGGCCGCCGGAGCCCGGACAGCTAGATATCATGAGGTGTGAGAGTGTCAGTTGGCAAAACAGGCGAGAGAAATGTTGAGTGGAACACACTTGATGGGGGCGGAGGAGGCGGGGATAACGCCGTATGTTTGAGACCTGAATCACACGAGAAAGATGTGCTGTGGTAGGCGGACCTGTCAGGTGCGGCGGATGAAGGCTCGGGTGTCGGCGCTGCCTACAAGTATGAATTGATGCGGGCGGTGATCGCGGCAAGTTCGTCCTCGACGCGTGCAGTGCGATATTTCAAAACGGCTTTCTCACAGCAGTGGGCGTAAGTCTTGACCCTTTCCGTCAGGATGCGATAGATACACAGTTGCAAAAGTCCTTCTCGCGAGAATAATGGACTGATGCACTAAACAGTTAACGGCGTTTACACTCAGAACAGGTGGCGGAGCACGGTTACACGGGATGTGTGACTTAGAGGTGTGGTGAAACAGAGACGCTCGAACGACGTTTGGAGACAGGTGGTGATGTGATAATAAGCCGAGTCCCAGAATCGGTTCTATGATGTTCACCACGTGGAAGTTACAGGGGAGGAAGAGGCTGTTAGAGAGGTGAAGTTGAAGCTCGACGGAGCTGCATGTCTGGAGTGTAGATGAGTTCATGGCTCGCAGGAGAGAGCGTGTACTCGTGAAGGGGCGTGTGACCATCGATTTAGGTACGACTGAGACGTCAGCGCCGGGGTCCACGAGCAAGCTGGGACCCGAAGAATAGTCTTTGACGTAAAGGTGGGCGTTCGACGGCACGGAGGCGAGGACGGGATATAGCGTGGGTTGGCGCCTATCAGACGATTGGCTTTCCAGATACATGCACGCGGGACGGTACTTTTTTTGCGATGTCGCCGAAAATGGTGTGGTAGCAACAGTGAGGGTAAGTTGGGAGAGGAGGCGGCCAATCGTCCTCAATGTTTTCGGGTTGGTACATTGAGGTGGTCGGCGCAGGTGCGATATGCAGCGGCTCGGTGGACAGAGAGGGTGCATGCTGGGTACCAGGTGGCACTGCAGCCAGGGGTTGGAGCACGGCCTGCCCGGCCAGCGGTCAGGCGAGCAACCGGGGTGGTAGTGTCAAGCAGTTGCGTGAGCTCCTGTCGGTGGTGCTGGTGTGTGAGTGAACAGATCTGGTCAGCCTTCCGCAGACGCAAACCGATGGATTCCAGGGTCTCTTCTGGATCATCTGCTCGCTGACCAGGATGTGTAGCTGGCGCCGAAGGTGAGACAGCGTGCGGTCACCGAGATGTTCCTCGTATAGCATTCGCAGAATAACCCCTTGTGGGAAATGCGGGAGGTGCTTGATGATAGTCTGTTTTGTGAAATGGTACTTCAAAGTTAGTGGCGGCATCAGATGTTGGTCGTAGAACAGGGCTGTGTGCCCATGCAGTTAGTTCATGAGGGATAGGAATTTTGAATTGTTGTCGGTGACACAGCACAAAATGGTTCAAATGGCTCTGAGCACTATGGGACTTAACATCTATCGTCATCAGTCCCCTAGAACTTAGAACTGCTTAAACCTAACTAACCTAAGGACATCGCACAGCACCCAGTCATCACGAGGCAGAGAAAATCACTGACCACGCCGGGAATCGAACTCGGGAACCCGGGCGCGGGAAGCGACAACGCTACCGCACGACCACGGACACAGCACATTTCAGACAAGTTCTCCACCAGTGCAAACCACTTTGGTGGGTTGCCCTCGGATAGTGGGGGCTGGGTGGGTGGGCGGCCTGGTGGTGGTGGACGATGGCGCAGCTAGTTCTGTATCTGAGTCCCTCGTATCACTCATATGACGTGGACGCTGGACCGGCGCGGTCGACACAGATGGCACTGCATAGGGTGCGAGTTCAGATGGCTCTGAGCACTATGGCACTTAACATCTTAGATCGTCAGTCCCCTAGAACGTAGAACTAAAACCTAACTAACCTAAGCACATCACATACATCCAAGCCAGAGGCAGGATTCAAACCTGCGACCGTAGCAGTCACGCGGTTCCGGACTGAAGCGCCTAGAACCGCACGGCCACCGCGGCCGGCTAGCGTGCGAGTGACCAGTCTGTTGGAGCAGATGAGAATGGCACTTAAGTACTTGGAAATTATGTTTTAGAACTGTCCGATGCAACGTTCATGGTGCGGAAGGCTGGTGTGGAAGGCATGGCCAGCGCCATGTTAAAAGCGAGCAGGTGAACAGCTGCAGCCAAAACCCCCTGCAAGCTTACTTGCAGTGGCGGGGCAACGAACAGGGGCGTGTTCGGAGGAGAAGAAAACAACGGTTAGTATCACAATGCAGCACATTCTTCACATCAGGTAGGAGCCCCTAACATGCACTGAGGCCAAACAGTCACTGGGGGTGCAAACTGGCCTGGAAGTGTTCGTAATACACTCCTGGAAATTGAAATAAGAACACCGTGAATTCATTGTCCCAGGAAGGGGAAACTTTATTGACACATTCCTGGGGTCACATACATCACATGATCACACTGACAGAACCACAGGCACATAGACACAGGCAACAGAGCATGCACAATGTCGGCACTAGTACAGTGTATATCCACCTTTCGCAGCAATGCAGGCTGCTATTCTGCCATGGAGACGATCGTAGAGATGCTGGATGTAGTCCTGTGGAAAAGCTTGCCATGCCATTTCCACCTGGCGCCTCAGTTGGACCAGCGTTCGTGCTGGACGTGCAGACCGCGTGAGACGACGCTTCATCCAGTCCCAAACATGCTCAATGGGGGACAGATCCGGATATCTTGCTGGCCGGGGTAGTTGACTTACACCTTCTAGAGCACGTTGGGTGGCACGGGATACATGCGGACGTGCATTGTCCTGTTGGAACAGCAAGTTCCCTTGCCGGTCTAGGAATGGTAGAACGATGGGTTCGATGACGGTTTGGATGTACCGTGCACTATTCAGTGTCCCCTCGACGATCACCAGTGGTGTACGGCCAGTGTAGGAGATCGCTCCACACACCATGATGCCGGGTCTTGGCCCTGTGTGCCTCGGTCGTATGCAGTCCTCATTGTGGCGCTCACCTGCACGGCGCCAAACACGCATACGACCATCATTGGCACCAAGGCAGAAGCGACTCTCATCGCTGAAGACGACACGTCTCCATTCGTCCCTCCATTCACGCCTGTCGCGACACCACTGGAGGCGGGCTGCACGATGTTGGGGCGTGAGCGGAAGACGGCCTAACGGTGTGCGGGACCGTAGCCCAGCTTCATGGAGACGGTTGCGAATGGTCCTCGCCGATACCCCAGGAGCAACAGTGTCCCTAATTTGCTGGGAAGTGGCGGTGCGGTCCCCTACGGCACTGCGTAGGATCCTACGGTCTTGGCGTGCATCCGTGCGTCGCTGCGGTCCGGTCCCAGGTCGACGGGCACGTGCACCTTCCGCCGACCACTAGCGACAACATCGATGTACTGTGGAGACCTCACGCCCCACGTGTTGAGCAATTCGGCGGTACGTCCACCCGGCCTCCCGCATGCCCACTATACGCCCTCGCTCAAAGTCCATCAACTGCACATACGGTTAACGTCCACGCTGTCGCGGCATGCTACCAGTGTTAAAGACTGCGATGGAGCTCCGTATGCCACGGCAAACTGGCTGACGCTGACGGCGGCGGTGCACAAATGCTGCGCAGCTAGCGCCATTCGACGGCCAACACCGCGGTTCCTGGTGTGTCCGCTGTGCCGTGCGTGTGATCATTGCTTGTACAGCCCTCTCGCAGTGTCCGGAGCAAGTATGGTGGGTCTGACACACCGGTGTCAATGTGTTCTTTTTTCCATTTCCAGGAGTGTATACACTGGGCGTTATCCAGTTTGCAAATCGACAAAGCGGTAAGGCATTTGGGCGTCGCGGCAGCATGATCGGTACACGTAGTCTGTCCTAAAAAAGGCGAGGCTGCACACAGCACTGTACTGTTGTAACTGTCGCCCGAGCGGCCGGCGTCTGATACATAGTTTGTACACGAAATGCAGAATACACGTCAGTATGATGAAATGCAGGAACTTTGCTCTCCTCGGTATCGTTTTCGACATGCATGTGTCGATGCACTCTCGCTGGAGAGGCAAAGCCTGAGTATGCAGTCCCATGTTGTACTGTCGAGTGGTGAAAGTGTTGAGGCGACGAAACTGCAGCAAACGTGTTGTGGAATCCAGGAGCTGGTGAAGCGACTAAATGTCCCATTGTAGGTGAGGTGTAGGAGCTTCGATATCCACGTGCTGCGCAGCAGGATACATGGCCAAGCGGAACGAATGAAGATCCAAACAAAGCCGGTGGTGCAGTAGGTGCGAAAATACTTGCACTACGAGGAAACGGCGCGTGACTTCTGTTGGTTTGTAGCCCAAGGAAACACACATATCTGTAAGATTCGGTATATTTCATTGCAGACAGCCACATTACAACAAATCATACAGCTAACTTAGCAAGCAAGATGACATGGACCCTTAGGTTACCAGGTCAAATAACATGTAATGGCGAAGATATGTCATTCATACTTGTCAACATCACAAAGATGCATTACTTCCGAAACAAATTCATAAGTGCCAAAGTACAAGCGTAATTTACGGATTTTGTGTGATTTATGTTTGAACATTAAATCATATACAGGGTCAGTCACCTAACGTTACCGCTGGATATATTTCGTAAACCACATCAAATACTGACGAACCGATCCCACAGACCGAACGTGAGGAGAGGGGCTAGTGTAATTGGTTAATACAAACCATAAAAAAATGCACGGAAGTATGTTTTTTAACACAAACATACGTATTATTAAAATGGAACCCCGTTAGTTTTGTTACCACATCTGAACATATAAACAAATACGTAATCAGTGCCGTTTGTTGCATTGTAAAATGTTAATTACATCCGGAGATATTGTAACCTAAAGTTGACGCTTGAAACCTCCGACGTTCAGTTGCGTATTGTAACAAACACGGGCCACGGTCGGCGAGCAGCATCTGCGGGGACATGTTTACGCTGACGACCGTGTTTACGAGTGTGGCTGTAGTGCGCTGTTGTGGTTTGGTCTAGCTGTCGCAGTGTCCGCATGTAGCGCTTGCTGCTATTGTTATTCTGCATTCGTCTCCGCACGCAGACCAACTGTAGTACACCGTGTTACCAGACGTCTGTGATAGTGAAGTGTTGTAGGAACTGTGACCATGGTGTATTCGAACTCTGAAAAGGCAGAGATGATACTCATCTAAGGCGAGTGTTGATGAAATGCAGCTGAAGCCTGCAGGGTGTATGCAGAATGGTACCCGGACAGAGAGCATCCAACGGGCCACACTTTGCAAAACATCTACCGCCAACTGTATGCAACAGGTATGGTCGTAGCACGCAAACGGCTCCGTAACAGGCCCGTCACAGGAGAAGCGGGTGCAATTGCTGTGTTAGCTGCTGTTGCCATGAACCCACACATGAGTACACGGGACATTGCAAGAGCCGGTGGACTGAGTCAAAGTAGTGTCATGCGCATACTGCATCGTCACCGCTTTCACCCGTTTCGTGTGTCGCTACATCAGCAATTACATGGTGATGACTTTAATCATCGCGTGCAATTCTGTCAATGGGCATTAACAGAGAATGCGTTGCAGTTCTACCTGTTTACCGATGAAGCGGGTTTCACAAACCACGGGACAGTGAATCTACGGAACATGCATTACTGGTCCGTGGACAATCCTCGCTGGCTCAGACAGGTAGAGCGACAGCGACCGCGGACTGTAAATGTATGGTGCAGAATCATTGGCGACCACCTCATTGGTCCTCACTTCATTGCAGGGGCCCAAACAGCTGCAACATACATCGTGTTTCTACAGAATGATCTGCCAACGTTGCTCGAAAATGTCCCACTGGAAACGCGTCGACGTACGTGGTATCAGCATGATGGTGCACCTGCACATTCCGCAATTAACACTAGGCTGACCCTCGACGGGCGTTTCATAGTACGTGGAGGACGCATAAATTGGCCAGCCTCTTATCCTGATCTTACACCTCTGGACTTGTTTCTGTGAGGTACGTTAAAGGAGAATGTGTACCATGATGTGCCTACAACCCCAGAGGATATGAAACAACGTATTGTGGCAGCCTGCGGCGACATTACACCACATGTACTGCGGCGTGTACGACATTCATTACGCCAGAGATTGCAATTGTGTGCAGCAAATGATGGCCACCACACTGAATGTCTATTGGCCTGACATGTCGGGACTCACTCTATTCCACCCCGTAATTGAAAACGGAAACCACGTGTGTACGTGTACCTCACCCCTCATGGTAATGTACATGTGAGTCAGTGAAAAAGACCAATAAAGAGGTGTTAGCATGTGGACGTAATGTGCTGTTTCAGTCTCTTCTGTACCTAAGGTCCATCACCGTTCCCTTTGGAATCCCTACGTAATTCGGTGCTCTCCGATACTCACGATCGAACAGCGGAGGAGTGGTACTCAAGCGTCAACTTTAGGTTACAATATCTCCGGATGTAATTAACATCTTACAATGCAACAAACGGCACTGATTACGTATTTGTTTATATGTTCAGATGTGCTAACAAAACTAACGGGGTTCCATTTAAAAAAAACGTAGGTTTGTGTTAAAAAATATACTTCCGTGCATTTTTTTTATGGTTTGTATTAACCAATTACACTAGCCCCTCTCCTCACGTTCGGTCTGTGGAATCGATTCATCAGTAATTGATGTGGTTTACGAAATATATCCAGCGGTAACGTTAGGTGACTCACCCTGTATTAGAGTACTTCAGTTACAAAAATATTTTTTGAAAATGTCTTTTATGTTACATACAAACATGACGTATTTATGTAGTGTTGACTGCTGTGATCTCTGACGGAGTTCATAATGATCTTCCGAAGATTTATATGAAGCTTACGTAAGTTAAGTATGTATTTGGTCTGATGAATCATTATCCATGCTTCAGGACCATGTGTTTAATTCGATGTTTGGTCAACAAAAGATAATCATCGCCATTAAAGATGTTCCCCAATGGATTTCCGTCTAGGCTCGTCATCACAATTCTTCCAATTTAAATTTGATTCATTGATAACACCAAAAACCCTTCAAGTTCCTCAATACGACTCCTGAACTTGCGAGATTTACAATATTTTCCTTCCATGCATAAGAAAATATTTTCTTATCCTCGTCAGTAATTGCACTGCAGTCTTGAAATGTCATGTCAATCATGCTGTAGTACAATATTTCTTCTTAATTTGTTCATTTCAGTTTGAGAAGGGTTCCCACCATTCCACTGCACGATTTCGCAAGTACTGATGTAGCTTGTTGTTTAGTGGATTGTATAACGCATCCGCTTAAGTACGCAGAATCTTGTAACGAATAAATACAAGAAAGTGGATAGTTTGAAGAAGCATAAGTTGTTGTGACACATCATCAGTATCTATACCCGGATCAGAATAACAATTTGATTGACAGTGAAGCATAGTTGAGCATGAAAGTAGGCGATGTTGTATTCTTGTGGCTTAACAAATTCACTTCCGTGTATAAAACGATACGGCGTTCCTATTATTTGTATATCTCAACAAAATCAACAGGAAGAGCATTGTTTTTACAATAATCAGAATAAATCACGTTCAGTTGTGATATTCTATACGTAACGTGTGTCAAAATGGATTTGAATCGTTTATGTACGTACAATAACTAACACCATTAACATAATATAAACTGCTTGCGTACTTACCAGTGAGTGTATTGTGAATGCAGTCTGTCACATTTGTACGGGGGAGCGTTGCTTAATAATGAGGTGATATTTATTGTGCAACTGTAGTACACAGCATTCCGTCAAAAATAAGAAATTCAAACACAAAAATAAAGACGAATTAAGGCAAAGGATAAATGCCACTTAGTTCAGAATCCCTTTCTTTCTTGTCACTGTCGTTATCTGAGCTACGGTCCGTGGACAAGCCACTGGAATTGCCCCAGGATTAATTATATTTTCTGCATTACTCTTCACAGTCACTTCACTGTCCACACTTCTTTAATTACCCTTCCTGTGTGGCGTACAACATTTCTCCAATTTCCTGGCGTTATTTGTGCCACTGCTCTCTCTAACAGTCTTTGAATTTTTGCCTCAGTGAATCTTTCGTTATTTGTAATTTTTAATTTGTGCTCAAATCATTTCGATGGCGTTAAAGAGGCCTTGGTGTGGTAGAGGGCTGAGACCCTGTGGCCATGTCCTTTAGCAACCTCAATCGCAATATACTGTTGAAACAGTGGCTTTTTTTTTCACAGTTTTCATGGGCTCCGCCTTATATAAATCAACCTTAATTTTCACGTTGTGGCGTTTAAACCATTCAACAATGTCGGCGTTTTTTCGTTCCCATCTTTGGACATCTATGTTTAATAACTGAATGGTATGGAGCATTAACCATTACAATGACAGACGGACGGCCGATTTAAGTTTTCCAGTAGTTATTCATTGAACCCTTCAGAAAACTGTCGTGGTTCATCTCCTCGTCGTAGTCGTTTGTTTTCCTCCATTTGTAAACGAGGAGGCAGTTAGGTACGAAGCCAGATACAGTTCCAGCATACCAAACAATAATTCTGGCGCACTTTCCTACTGGAACAGCAGAACTTCTACATATGCTATCATCAGTCCAGTCTTTCCTGACGGAATGATCGGCGTTGATCCAAGTTTCGTCCAGCGACACATCTTCAAACATAACTTTAACTATACTTCTTAAAAATCGACACCGGCACGTTACGATTTCGCCTCTCTCCTGTATAATTTTCCGTCCATTAATTTTTTACACCGAAAACCAAAAGCTCTGACTACCGTTAATAAAGACGTCGTGCTCCCACTGATGGCTCTGCCTCGCGAAGAGTAGGCCACAGGTTTTTTTTTTTATTGTTGGATGTTGTATTCTCTCTTAATATCCATATATTTGGCGACGCACAGTATCTTGATGGAAAGAGTCCAGGTTTGTTACATGTGGTTCTGTCGTCTTCTTTCTCGGTTTCCGCAGGTTGGATGAACCATGCTCTTCCCCTTCTGCGCAGTATCTCTACCCTACAAATTTTAATGACAGTCTTTTTCTGTATCTTTAAGGAGTCTGCAGTTGTTTAAACTACCATCATTAAAGGCAGCAGAGTTGCGCCACTCTCTCTCTCTTTCTCGAAATAATCTCGCATCGAACACATGTACTCACGAGTCAGACCATGCAAAACAGGAACTTTCCGTTTAGCAGCCACACTTTTTTGCATACTTCCACTACAATCTTCAGACATTCTGTAGCGCAAAATAAACTCGTCACCCGTAGAAACAAAACACACAACCGAAACGGGTTACACAACTGTTTACGTTACCGTCCGCGTGCGTCATGCACAACTGACCACAGTAGCTACTAACTGCAGTAGCAGAGAGATTTGGCAACGGTAAACGAAACAGGAGGCGCGGCCAACCGCGTTCTGTGATTGGCTGTTGCTGTGGTAGCAGCGTTGTGAACACCTACGCATCAATCACTTTGTCATTCTGGTCCGGGTATAACTTCCTGCACCTTAGGAAAAACTACTGTCTAATGAACCAATTACTTTTCAAGATCAGTTATCTACGAGTGTACAGCTGCAGTTAATGTACTTGGGACCGGCGTCGCGGCCACCGAAGCCTTCTCCAGCAACGAGCTTTCCATTTCGCACTGCTTTCACCCACATCTCTGCGAGTAGCTCTTCGGACCTTTCACTGCCACGTGCTCCTGGAAGTCCCTTTCAGAGCCATCCTGATAAGAAAGAAGCCTTCCTCGCAGGGATTTACCCACGTCGGCCCTCGCACACAGGCGACCGCCGGTGATCACGATGTTTCTCTTGCTCTCGTCTCATCTCTCTCTCTCTCTCTCCCTCTGCCCATCACTCACACTCACCTGCCCAACCAAGTCAAATCCACATACACACCCACACACGTACATAAATACATTTTCTCCATCAGAGGCTAATTCCGTTCACCTCCAGGCTCTTCTCCGTGTACGTAATGCGTCAGATGTCATAGTTTACGAATCGGGTTTATCCTCAAATATTATTTTCGCATCTCTTTAAGGGTTTTGCTTACATTCACGAAGTAGGAAAATAGTTAAAAATACAAGCACTGATTATACATTCCTAATCTGCTGAACGATTACGTGTTTCCATTCAAATAGCACAGTTTTAATCACGAATTATGCACTGTAATGTGAAATAAATTGGTCATAATGTACGTTTTGAGTACAGCACTGTACTGAAGTGAACTGTGAATAGCGGGAAAAATTTAAAAGAAGAGAATCGAAGCAGTCGAAATGTGATGCTACAGATAGATGCTGGAAATTAGGTCGACACAGATAAACTGCCTAGATGTCCTCTGTAGAACCGGGGTGTGTAGGAACAGAGCGAATGTTCCGAAATTTGGACGAGAAGCAAGGGGCAGAATGACAACACATGCTTTAAGACATCAATAAATGAATTCGCTGTGACTTGAGGGAGCTGTAGTGGCTCTGAGCACTATGGGACTCAACTTCTGAGGTCATTAGTCCCCTAGAACTTAGAACTAGTTAAACCTAACTAACCTAAGGACATCACAAACATCCATGACCGTAGCGGTCTTGCGGTTCCAGACTGCAGCGCCTTTAACCTCACGGCCACTTCGGCCGGCGAGGGAGCTGTAGAGAGTGTACAGTGTGAACTTTAATCAAACCTACATATTGCAGGGACTGGCTCCTGACCAAAAATGGAGAAAAAAGGGTCCTACCTACATGTCTCCGGAAAAGCATCACTGCCACGGTAGGTGGAGCTGACAAATGACATCTGACTACGTACCGTGTCTTCCTGTGTGTTGCAGGCTGTGTGAATGACGTAGCGTTCAGTACACAGCAAGACCCTCCGGTATTCATGCAGGAAACAAGGCGTGATGCCTTATGTCTACAGCCTATCAGATGGAAACAGTAGGGACTAAGCACTGCTATACAAAAACAAGTGTCCTCATGGACACCAACCACATCACAGAACATGTCAAATCATTTTTGGGAGTGTGTGTGATCAGTGGTCCTCTTAGACAGACGAACTTACACCAGATCTGTAGGACCGGGTTCTACAGGATATTGACGCGCACCCTAGCACAAGCTCCAGGCAAATGGTCCGCCAACATGGTGTAAGTCTAAGTACGATCATGCGTATCCCTCGTGACAACTGCTGGTATCACTATCACCTACAATCCCACGGAGGCCACTTTGAACAGCTGTTAGTGATGTGGGTGCGATGCAGTTGTGTACTGTGTTCCGGGACGGTTTGTTGTCAATGCACGCACATCGTCCATTTCCAGACACGTCTTCATGGGACTCTTTTGTCCTCGATTTCCAATCAGCAATACTTTACTGTAATTTATCTGTTTCACAATGTTCACCTTGTGTATATAGGGAAAGACAGGCTCGAGTACATCTAACAAGTAATACAATTGCTCTTCGAGTTGAAGACACTGGTGCTGGAGGGCTATTCTTAGCAGAATTCATCAAACTAGTCAGAGAACTGAGGACTCAGAAAAAAAATGCCCGCGCATTACAGTTATTTCCTTCTAGTTGGAAGTTAGCCTGATAAATCATCAGAACTACAAACTTTAGAGGCTTCCAGTTTGAAAAGTTGGACGTATTTTGTTCTTGTATAGTAATCTTTGAGGTAGATGTGCAAGAAACACATAATTCAGCGCTTCTGATCCTATTCTGATACGAAACGTACTGGCAGATTTAAACTTCGTGTCGGACCGAAAATCGGTGGTGGGACCTTTGCCTTTTCCTGCCAAGTCTTCTACTGACTGAGCTATCCAAGCACGAGTCATGACTTTTCCTCCGGCACACAATTTTATTCCGCCAGTAAGTGACAAATCAATACACTCTCCGTTGCAGAGCGAAATTTTATTCTGAATATTCAAACACATTTGACAACCAACAAGTCAGCAACAGCATACTGGTGCCATTGCAGTAACTAAAACAATTAAGATACATGGGAGTTAGAAAGTAATTCAATAGTCCTGAATTTGCGGAACGGAACTCTCTATTAGATCTCCAAAGAAGCTTTAGTTTTGTGACTGATATATCCAGTATTTATGCATGACTGTGAAAATATTAGCCATGTGCCTTTATAAGGTATCAAACCTTAATTTTGCTACAACCGAAAATGATGGAGTTGAGTATATTCTTCTAACGAATGTATTCACCGAAGTTTGGACAAAAGGAAGGGAAAACTGGCATTTCTGTTTGGACACAGACCAACACAATCCAACCGGTTATTTTGTACTATGTATGCAATACAAGCAATTTAACGTCGAATTTATTGCTTCTATAATTCCCAATGACTGTAACTAGTCTAAAAGATATGTATCCGATTTCATTAAATCACTGCTAATTTAACTGACATTTGTGTATGCTTGAAGTTTTAAGCTGAAAAATATATCAGCAGCTAACAACGTGTCCTGGACATGGTAGAAAGTATGTGGTGCATTTTCAACCGGAAATAAACGATATTAGGCCTGCTTGTACTGTCTGCTGGTTTACTGTGAGTAAATTAATTTTGGCACTAATTTATTTTGTTAAGTTTCCATTGACAGGAACGCTAAGCTGCAGCCTCAATATGTCACCAAAATAAGTAATAACTTCCCTGATACGTATGTCCACTTCATCCCAGACCATTTCAATGGGATTGCAATAGGAGCTTTGGGACGGCCAATGCAGTTTACTCAGTACTTTCTGTTTTTCCTGTGATGCCGACCGATGTCTTGGGTCATTATTTTCTGGTAAGGTAAGGCCTTTCCCTACTAGGCGCAATACACTTCGTATTGCATGATACTGAAGTATATGGTGGTACTGCCTGTGATTCATGCATCCTTCTATTTTCACAACGTCGCCAACTCTATCTCCGGCAAAACATCCCCAAACCATAACAGAACCTGTAGTGTTGACAGAAGACCCAACACTGTTTTTCTAGAGGAGGCCGAAATGCACGCGTTTAATTACACGCTGACTGGCGTGAGGTCTGGAACAGGACAATATCTTGAGAATTGTAAATAAAGTACGTAGATGATGTAATACTTAACTTTAATCCACAATTGTAGAACATCTCTTGTTGCGGTACATGCTTCATAATATTAATTATCAATTGAATGCGGCGCCTTGCTAGGTCGTAGCAAATGTAGCTGAAGGCTATGCTAACTATCGTCTCGGCAAATGAGAGCGTATCGGTCAGTGTAGCTTCGCTAGCAAAGTCGGCTGTACAACTGGGGCGAGTGCCAGTACGTCTCTCTAGACCTGCCGTGTGGTGGCGCTCGGTCTGCTATCACTGACAGTGGCGACACGCGGGTCCGACGTATACTAATGGACCGCGGCCGATTTAAAGGCTACCACTTAGCAAGTGTGATGTCTGGCGGTGACACCACAGAACCTCCACCGTGTTTAACTGTTGGTAGAACACGCTGCTTGGCAACCCTTTCCCCCACAAATCGGCGAGCAAATATTTTCCTTCTTGTTCCAAAAATCTCAAACCTCGATTCATCGGTGAATAACACCTTCGTCCACTCCTCCGAAGTCCAATTACGATGTTTTCTAGCCCATTTAAGTCTCCTCTGTTTATTTATGGTTCTTATAGGGGGTTTTCTTCCTATAACACATCCTTTCAAGCCGGCTTCAGCCAGTCTCCTTTTTACTGTTACAACAGATTCTGTTGTCGTGTTCATTTATACCTATTCTGCACGAATTTTGGGCTCTGTTTCTCTTGCTCGCAATGCTGATATATTTGTCGTCGCTTTTAGTTGTTTTACGAGGTCAGCCTGGTCGTGGTATGTCTTTATTGCTACCTGTTGTCTGCTGGCGGTGCAGTGTGTATTGCACTCACCCTCAGACACACTATACTGTTTCGCACTTTGGCAAATAGATAAACTTCCTTGGGTAAGTGCTACAATTGCAGCACGTTTTTCTATGGATATCTCCACTCGTGGAGCCATTCTAGCGATGTGCACACTTCAGTGTCACGAAGGAACAGACGTGCAGGAACCACATGTTGTGTACCGTAGCAATGCTTGCCGTTCGCTGCGGACATCACATCACTACAGGGAACAACACAGGTGTACCAAATGTGACGTCCGTGGACAAATAGGTATACAAATATATCAGACAGGTACATAACGTTTATTTACACAACACTGTTTGTTGGACTCTATTGTATCTCGATAACCACAAACAAAAATCATGACTTGTGTATAACTGTTGTACTATTCCTTTGCTTCGTCAACCGTATCCACGGTATTAGACCTTCTCTACAGAGAACTAGATGTCATTTATTGGGTATATTGAAAGTAATGAGCGGTAGTGTAGATAGTGACAAACGGCCAGTGAAGATTGTGATGAAAAATAAGAGGAGTACAGCTGCGAAATTTCCTGATGAAGTGAGTATAGAAACTCATGAGTCCTCTCAGCATCAAAATGACTCGAAGGGAACAGCATAACATTGGAACTGCAGGGCGAGTTGTAATTGCAAAATCACAGATGGGCCTAAATGGTACAAATATCCATAACAGGAAAACGTGAGGTCTAAGCTATAAAACCTGGGCTATCGAGTAATGGATGACAGTCTTTCGGTCGGATGAATCTTTGTTTCACACTGTATACAATTTCTGGCTGAGATTTACGTCCCAAGCCTGTAATGTGGACTGCTTTCTGCCAAGAGTGAGACATGGCTGGCATTCGTCGATGATTTCGGCCGCCATATTGCGGTATTCCCTTGGCCCCATGGCGGCTGTGCAGGGTCGCATTACTGCCAAGAATTATGTGTCAATTTCGGCTGATCAGATCCATTCCGTGGTACAGTGTTAGTTCCAAAAACGATGATGCTATGTTCCAAACGACAGGGTTCCGGTTCAAACAGTCCGCATAGTCAAGCTTTGTTTTTGTGGGCACGAGAATGAATTGTCGCGTCACCCCTGGCTACCACAGTCACCCTATCTCAATATTTTTGAGTCTTTGAGGCCCACTTTGGAGTGAAGGATACGTGATTGCTATTCATTTCCATCGTCAATACATGAACTTTCCACTATCTTGCAACTAGCGTGGTAGAAGATGACCTTGAAAACCATGAAAGATCTGTACTTATCTATTCCGACACCATTAGAAGCTGTTCTGAATGCAAAGGGTTTTCCTACATAGTATGAGGCACGGTAATGTATTTTTCGTGTTCCCGGAATATCGCACTGTGCGTGGAAAAGTTCATTAATCATTTGTTTCGATAAAAGTAAACAGAAGTGCAAAATTGCTAGTACTTCACTGTTATGAATTTTACTATAACTTGCCAAAATTTCTGCCTTGAGCTTTACATCGTTCTGACAGGTTTCTTAGATTAATTGAAACATAATAGAACAGAACACTCTAAAAGAGTATCCACAGCTTCTCAAGATCTGAGATAACACAGTAAACATCTGTAGCACAAGTAAAATCGGTGTGAGCTTTTAGCTGTGAATTTGTTTTAAAGCAATTGCCAGGACTGGCTGAGATGCATGTATCTTTTTCTTTCTGGCAACACTTCTGTCTGCACATAAACCAGAAGTCGAGCCCTTTGTAACTTGATTAATTAAATCTGATTCATACGTACAATACCTCTACTTATATTGTAATTAATCTCTGTCATAACCTGATTTCAAATGTTTTTACAGGTTTGTGACATTGAGCAACGAACGAAGTTTGGAATTGCTAATATGGCAATGGTATTGATCAACAGTCACTGCTGCAGCCTTGAATGCATATTGCATTCTCAGTAAAAAGAACCAGCATTTATTCTCGAATAATTGTACGAAGTCTTATAGCTTTGAAAATCATTGCCACGCAATGCAAATGCTGGTATTGAAACAGTGATTTTTCTTCCCGCTGTTACACATCACCCTGAAAACAATGAACAAACATTTAGTGATCACGTTGATTCCCGTATCTGCTACCATCATTAAAATAATTCCGCTTTCTCGTCTTTCTAGCCAGTTACAACAAATAACATTCAGCATTTAACTAAAGAGAAGGATGACTTAAATGTTGAGATAGCTAGTGGTCTTTTGAGTGTATCCCATAGTCTGTTTTATGTTTCATGTTCGACACATTGATGGAGATCAACGACCAAAAAAGAAATACTGGACCGATTCATGAAAAGGAAAACAAATAAAAAGAACGAGAACAAGTTACGAGAAGATAAATAAGAAGAGAATTGGTCTTCCGAAATTAAGAATACATCACTACTTAAGGCACGGGCAAATGATTTATTTTGCTTGCTATTAATGTGCTTGCAGAGTATGACATTGAGATATTCGTCTGTTAGCAGTAAAACAATTCTTAACTTCATATAAGATAATTTTTAACATTCAGTTACTTTTGGTTATGAGATGTCTGTTTTAATAGCATCTAATGTAATAGCGAGGTCACGCCACATTCTTGAACGCACTCGTGATTCAGATAATCAGAAAAGTTAAGCACTATAACCAAGCAGTTACTTTGCCAGGTCGTAAGTAATCGAAGAAACTTTTAACACTTTTACGAAAAGGATATGTTGCTAGTCAGCGTAAAATGACCCTCTGAGTTGCAGACAGGCACAACAAAAAACCTTTCGGTTGGAGCTGCCGGTGGTATCGCTCATATGTGCGTGACGTGTGCATGCTTTTGTGAATGTGTGTGTGTTTTCTTTGCGGAAGAAGGTTCTGGCCGAAAGCTACAACGTGTAACCGTCTTTTCGTTGTGTCTGCGTGCAATTCAGTGGGTCATCTTTACGGTGAGTAGCCATCTATCGTTTTCCTAATCTTGCTGATATTCCAACCTGCAGTTTCCTTCGTTCGCAATTCTTTTCTACATATACGCATATTTTGCTTACATCCTGTGTTAAGGTAAATTCATGAGGGAATACTAAAATGGCTACGGAAGAAAGTCGTACCAATGAACTTGACACAGAAGAAAGTGAATTCGCTAATGCAGAATTTGAAAATCCCCTTAATTCATAACGCGATATAGAACAGCGTTGTAAATCTGATATACATACTATAGTTGAAGATCATTTATATGAAATTGATGTACAACCACGTAATTCTTCTGGTAAGTAATTATTCAACCGAATAATGTTTCGTATGAAGTAAACGTTCCAGTGGTCGATATTCCTCGTTCAAATAATTAATCTGTCCCTTGATCCAATTATGCAACCGTTATGAAGTTTTCAGAAAATGCAAGTCAGTACAGAAAATCTTAATACTGAACAGCAAACGAACATTTACAAAACATCAGCCCAATTCAATAAAACAATCCAATTGCTTAAGAAGATTGACCACTAAATTTAACAATTTATCGTTGCAATGTAATACTTACAGGTGAATTTTCACAGGTAAAGATGGCTCATCGTGGTCTTCCGAAAGCCCACAAGCTATGCATTCTTTGACTAAGGAAGAGAAATAGTTAGAGGGACGGTATAAAAATCACAAAATAAATTTCATTCTTTTGTGTAAGTCGAGGGAGCTAAAGTACAAAAATAGTTTGATGATCAGTGCAAGCATATTGTTGATGACTTTTACAATTGTTTTCACACAAAGACGTAGACATTAATACAAAATTAGAACACGTGGTAAATGAACTGATGATAACGTCGATGTCCGAAAGAGAAAGTTTCGGTGAATCAACAGAGTGAGAATTCGTACAGCTAAAATTTAAACAAATAATTGCCAGAATGGAGTGACCAATTTACAGTGAAAATCACAACCATGAACAGGAATTGTCGGAGGTTAGAAAAGTAGTTTGAGCAGTCCTGCAGCACATTCCGCGATGTACTCTAACGGAATGAATAATGGTAACTTATCGCCGAACCATAAGTTGTACCAGTTACGAGTTTCACCTTTACTATCCTCTTTCGCACATGAAGGAAGTTTACTTAAGCACAGAAAGTTACGATTACTTTAACATGATAAACGTATTCGTCACCCAGTTCTGTTCGTAAAGCCTTTAAAAGGTGTGCTATTTCAATCCTGGAGTGAAAAGCAAAATACTCGCTCCAAAAAAGTTTGTATTCAGAGAGATGGCGCCCTTTAGCCAACTCGTATGGCAGAACCTTACCAAATACATGAACAATTTGAAAGAGCAATTTTATCTAGATTCTGAATAGGTTGATCCCTGAAAAGCTTAGAAAGTAGATAGTCAATCATGAACAATTTCGTGCTAAACAAGGTAGCCTTCAAAGAAATTTTGAGAAGTACTCAGACAAAACTCGCGACTGGGACGAGAGAATTACTCCCAGTTGTGAAGTCGAAGCTGCCTTCAGATATTCGTAAGAAAGTCATACATGTACCAGAAGGTAAGATAGCACATTTTATGTCTGTACTTGACTCCATAGACCTTATCTATGAAGACATAGAAGTCAGTCATAATTACAATCAAGGCCTAAATAGCGTGTCACAGACAAATCAGCCCTGCGTGCAGAATAACAGTCCAGCGCAGCTAAATGGCTATCGGGCTAACCAAGTGATGTCGTCACCTACATTACCCAGGCATGACACCCACTTACTGACCATTTCCCGGCGAAATATAAATAATGGTAGAAGAACTTAAAACAATCAATATCATCCTGGTTACCAGGGAAACAAGGGTGGGCAGTTTTATTGAAATAACAGTGGTTGCTGGAATTCACATAATGTAAAGCAGACTAGAGAAGATATGAATGACACCAACTGAATAATCAGATGAACCGCAGTCTGCCTTGCAACAAGGGTTACTACAACGACTTCATCAGTAATTGACCATGTGGTCACAAATATCGACAGGGAAAACTGTGATGTAGCTGTAAAAGATCTCGCCGCGCGGGATTAGCCGAGCGGTGTAGGGTGCTGCAGTCATGGACTGTGCCGCTGGTCCCGCTGGAGGTTCGAGTCCCCCCTCGGCCATGGGTGGGTGTGTTTGTCCTCAGGATAATTTAGGTTCAGTAGTGAGTAAGCTAAAGGACTGATGACCTTAGCAGTTAAGTCCCTTAAGATTTCACACACATTTTTATTTTTAAAGATCTCGGAATATCAGACCATCTCTGTGAAATAACAAACGACATCTACCAGAAATCAAAATAAAAGATTTTCCAAAAGAACTAGGAAAACAAAGCTACGATGAAGTGTATAACGAAATCAGTGTGAATATGAAATTCTGTAAATTCTCCACATTGGTTAAATTGAACTTTGAAAAGACATTTCCAAAAGTATGCGTGTCTGTATCAACATCTCACAAAAACAGATGGATAACTGCAGGTATTAAGAAGTCCACCCAAACACTTAAACATCTCAGTTTCATGAAAAAGATTCGCAGTGATAGAGAATTATTAAGTTTCTATCATAGATACAAAAAGATCTATAGGAAGGTGCTGATTGCTGCAAAAAAGTCATTTAATGACAAAATAATATATAATGCAGAGAATAAAGGCAAAGCACTCTGGTTTGTTATAAAAAAAGGAAACGGGCAGAGGCAAACAAACGTAGAATAACATACTGCTAAAGGGAGAAGGAGAAGGTAGTAAATGTAAACGAGCATTTTTTAAGTATTGCAGAGAAGTCACAGCAAAAATTCCCCGAAACAAATATAACACCTGTATATAATGTTGCACTAAATACAATGATGGTACTTCCAAACACAGAGAATGAAGTCAACAAGATTGTTCAAAAACTGAAAAATAAACAGTCAGTAGGCTTTGATGAAGCATCAGTTTATCTACTGAAAGAATGCATAGGAATTATACAAGGCCCCTTCACAAATATAATAAATGAATCCTTCATATCAGGGACATTTCCACAGCCGTTAAAACAGGCAAGAGCTCTACCTTTGCTTGAGAAAGGTAATGCAGAAGGCATATAAAATCACCGGCCCATTTCCCTGCTGTCGCCATTCTGAAAAGTAATAGAAGCAATTATGAAAGACAGCTTAACGAATTACCTGAATAAATACAATATTTTAAGCGAATCACTGTTTGGTTTTCGAAGTGGCAAAAATACGGAGTCAGCCATAGTAGAATTCACAAAAGTTGTACTTGATGCTCTTGATAAAGATTACTGTATCACAGGCATGTTTTTGTATCTTTCTAAGACGTTTGATACAGTCGACCACAAGATACTGTTAAATAAATTAGGAGCATTAGAAATAAGAGGGGTAGCTAATGACTGGTTTGAATCATACTATAATGTTATGTGAGCCTCACTGACATTTTCTTAACTAATTTGTGCCTATTTTTATTCTGAGAAGCTCAGTAATGTATGTAAATACCAAGTGAAGCGCAGCTGGACAGCAACAAACTCTTTAGCGCGCAATCCCCGCAACGATAGTAGCTGTGAACCTTTGACTGTGGACTCTAAAAAAAAAGACAACTGATTTATTAAAAAAAGAGAGGACTGTTAATCTGTATCTTGTGGAAAGAGGACATGTTGCTAGGCCGTCGCTCAGAACGCATTGTTACTGAAAATTGCTATTTCATTGATAAAACCGAGCAAAGCATGTGTAATATTTGCCAAACATTTATGTATACAAATTTTCTGGAAGCGAAAAATTGAAATATCTTGTTTTGGGGAAAGGTGGTCGTCGCCGGCTATGAATCGACAGAAATGTAAGTGCACAAAGTTCACTAAAATCCAGGAAAGGAAATGCCTTCTCTATAATTTTCATTCAATACCTAACAACCTCTCATAATTTCTTAATTGGGGTAATTCGATTGTCTTCTTGTATAATAGTATGCTGCTGAACTCCACTGACCAATTTTGATGCAGCAGGTCGTGTAGTTTTGAGGAAGTTTGTGTGCCAAGTAATCTCCTTTTCTCACGAAAAGCAGATTGCTGTTTGATATTATTTACTTACAACAGTGGTCCCTTAGGTATGAAAAGCTACGGAAACTTGGGCTCAAAGCTATCCGCAATGCGGCCAAGTAACCAACATATTCGTATTTTAAACCTTAAAGAACAATAACTTCCTCCAAATTGCAATACGTCAACAACTGGTGCAGAAGCCGATCATTAAAGGAGGCAGCAACCAAAATTCAGATACCAGTTACGTCTTAAAGTCTCAATCAAAAATCAGTCTCTCTGTCTCCAAACACATATATAAATAGTCATATGATTAAGATAAAAGTCATTTTGTAATACCTAACAGATAGGGTACAAAGAGTAGAGATAACACATACTTCAAATAGATCCAAACATTTAGTAAAATATTTATCACAAAGATAAAGATGTGCAAGGTAGCACATTAGGACCAATACTGTTCCTGATATACATCAATCACTTTCTCAGTAGTGTTATGGTGAAAACATTCTCTTTGCTGATGACTGCAGTGTTATAGTCACCGAGAAAACAAGCGAACTGCTTGCCGAGAAGGCAAATGAAACTCTCAAGGAAGTTTATGATGGGTCAATAGGCAATAATGTGACATTGAACATAAAGAAAAACAATGTCATGAATTTCAGTTTGAGAGAAAAAAATGACAATGTTAAATTAAATGTAGATGGCAGCTCTACAGACTGTGTAACAAATGCAAAATTTCTAGGAATGAAAACTGATTCTCAGTTGAAGTGATGTGAACACACAAAGGTACTTGCAAACAGAATGTCATGAGCATGTTATACCCTTAGAATCCTATCTTCAGTGTGAAACATGCAGTGTCTTTTAGTTACATATTATTCATATGTACACTCAATTCTTAGCTACAGCAATCTTTTTTGGGGAACAAATGCACAAAATATGAACAGAATTTTAAAACTCCAGAAAAGAGCCATAAGAATAATAACCAAAAATACTAGTCGATCTCATTGTAAAGATCTGTTCAAAACATTGGGGATTTTAATTGCTCCACGTGAATCCATTTACCAGTCAGTTGTACACATCAAAAATGACAATGGTAGTTACTGCACAAACAGCTCTGTCCATGATCATGCAACAAGAGATAGAGTCAACTTACATTTACCAAGAAAAAATAATCATAAAACTCAAATCAGCAATTACTACCAAGGAATAAAACTGTACACTAAATTAATAAAAGAGATTAAAGAAATTGCAAAAATCACTTATTTAAAAAGGCAGCTAAAAAGTACCTGTTATGGTATACATTCTACACATTGTTATGAAACAATGTGTGTATAGTGTGTGCAGTGAGTCATAGTGAGTTATGAGTGAACAGTGTGACATTACATTTTTTAATAAGTTATTTGTAAAAAATCTATACCACGAGTCAATCTAATGATTGTTTCTAACTAGAAGTATGTAAATATATGTGTATATGAATTAGCTTATTTTAAATTTGTCAAAATTTGTAAATACTTTGACATGTCCTGTATCCTTCTAAAAAGAGAGCTACGGATGAATAAAGCTACTACTACTAATAATTATAATAATACTGCCTGGAAACAGCTCGCAGAATCTGGCCCGTCAGTAAATATTATTGAAGGAAGTAATGAGCCGCAACTGATTACCATCTATATATTATATTATAGCGTGGGAGCTGTCTGTATAATAAGACATTATGCTCCTCTGATTGAGCATTTCTTTAGAATGAAGTTAGATTTGCGTGTACTTTGCACGTTCTCGAGGTCATTATTCTGCTACAAGCAGACGAGCTATTTTTTCGGAATAAGTAAAGATCTGTTATCCAAGCTTTAGATCTAACAGAGTCGTCATCACACTTAACCGTAAATAAATGCGGATTTTTTTACTAACCATGCAATACACATTCAACGCTACAGCAACGATGGCCAGTGAATAGCGTTGCCATATTAACAATTGCCAACTTTGTCGCTAACTATTAGAAAGCCATAAAAACATTTGAAATCATGTTAGGACAAGGAATAATGATATTGCTAGGTAAATCTATTGTTCCTTTGAATCAAATGTAATTAATCTAATTTACACAGTGACAGCTTTAGGTTTTCGATGAATACAGGAGAGTATCAAGCTGAATAAGTCCCAGTAACTGATTTTAAAACTAGTTCATAACGAAAAGATTACACAGATTTGATTTATCTTAGAGCTTGAGAGGTTGTGGATGCTCTTTTATAATGTTATATTATACACTCCCCTTGAACAGTGTTGTCACAAGTCTTTCTGTCTACTTTACTACGCCATTCATTGAATCATCATCAGATATACAACCACAGTGAGTAGTTCAGTGATTTCCATGATTGTTACCATTTACTAGTATCTTCAGAACCGTCATTCCTTCATTTCTTGCTAAATTTTTTCAGTACTTATTACATTCTGGACATACATGCCAATAGATTTGTTTGGTTGAAACAAATTAAAATTTGCTTTGCAGTTTTAGATCGTATTAGTTTTTACATTGAGTCTAGTGCTTATTAAAGTGATACAGAGAGATAACTGTTTGACTTTTACTTCATGAGTGTAGGCTATTGATGTCATTATTCTTATACAAAGAACTTGGAATAATTTGGGTAACACATTATAAGCCTTCTACTAATTGAACCAATGGGCAGATAACTAACTGTTGATGTCAGAGGTTGTCCAATAATATCAATCAGAAGGATATGTCCCAGGCGATGAGATTCAAGATTGGACTGGGACAAGACATCACAAATCAACTGGGTTATCACACATACAGGCATCAGGTGTTGTGCATGGGTCAGATTGAATGAAACTGTCGTTCAGTGGACTCAGAAACGCATTTGCACAACTCATAGTGACTGTGCAGAAATAAAGGTTATTCTTACTAAACTCAAGGTTTTCCATACAAGACAGACATGGGTCCTATGAGAAATACATACAGAATTAGGATATGCATACATTATTACTATTGTTGTTAATGTTTTCATTATTATTACTGTGGGGACATAGTCTCATAGTTTATTTTTTCATGCAGTTTTTATCTTGTAGTGAAAGTTATTGGTTCTTTTTTTATTGTGCACCACAACATGAATTCAGTCTGTCTCACTTTTCACCAAGGTTAATAAGAGGCACATTAAGGGTCCTCATATGCCCTATTTTCATGTTTCCCTGGTCATGTAATCTGAACGATTTTTAACTGTGCTGTGTGCGCGAAATACAGAGCCGTCAATTAAGTTTGTCTTCCGTTATTGGGATTGCCGCCATATACATGGGTGGGTAGCGCTCACTGTCTTTTGGCGATACAAAATGATCGCCTCTTTACTTGAGATTCCTCATCGATCAGCCGAATAACACCCCTCTTCTACACATCGAACTACAGATCTCCATCGACCCATCAATATTGAGGAAGGTAACTGAAATTTTAAGTTCTCTAAAGCATCCAAAACGGCGAAATTGTCCAGTTGTACTATGCAACACATAGCAGACTTATGTTACCCTGTCTACTAGCACTCTTACTACAGTCACAAATGTTTATTATATAAAACTCAAAACCGTTTCATTAAATTTACTCAAAGTATATTGGTTTCACATCCACAATTACATTGCAAAATAGCGCCCTATTGTTGGGAAACTACTGGTTAGATAAAGATTAAGCCGATTCATATTTAAATGTTTTTATGGCTTTGTAACAGTGAGTGACAATGTTGGGAGTTGTTAATATGCCAATGCTATTGATTGGCAACTGTTGCTGCTGCATTGAATGCATAAAGCATGGTTAATAAAAGAATCTACATTTATTCAAGGTTCATTTTACATAGTCTAATAACTTTTAAAAAAATCGCTGCTAGGCAATACAAATACTTACATTGAAATGCTGATATTTCTTCACATGATCATACATCACCCAGGTAGCAAAGAACCATCGTTTCTTAATTGCACTAGTTACTGTCTCAGCTTCTTTCATTAAAATAATTCTGCTCTCTCTGCTGGCAGTTAAAACAAATAACATTCGAAGAAATAATAAGGTGTCATTTCCAGTGTTATAATTAAGGACTGGTGGCTTGTGCTGGTACTAAATGAAGTGTTCCTCTTTTCTCAAATTTCATCGTTTTTTTCGGTAGCTTCTTAGATATTACGATTAAGTAGTGATAGTTTACTATTATGTCCTTTCGTAGTTAATGTGTGTTCCATTTTAAAAAATTTAATTAGAGGACCATATAAATGAAATGAAAACACTAAACTAAATTGAACTAATAACACATCTTTAACAACATAGAAATTTAAACAGTCATCCCAACTCATGTGATTTTAAAAAAGAGAGAATGAAATAGTGCAAAGAAATTCATATGGGCCCTTGCAAACTCATTTGACTTACACTGTTATATCAACATCCAGAAACTGCAAAATTGAAAAACAGACTGGACATTTCAACAGGGAATACAAAAACCATTTACATAATTAAACTATAGATCTCAATACCCATTTCCAAAAATCAACAAGAAACCTTGAAACAACAGAGATAGCAAAATATTACGATGTAAAAACATATTACTTAAAATGAAGTTGCACTCAAACGTCTCGTCATTAGTTTGGGTAAGCAAAGCAGGAACTGCTGTCTAGCGTGCAAGCTAGGGTATCTAGGAAGGTGAAACCGAGGAAACTCCCTGGACTCTCGAAAACATGACGTCATTGTTCCCAAAGGGAGGAAATAAATGGGGAGTAAGGAAGCGCAGAAGAAATGTCTAAACACCAGTTGAGTAAAGGTTTTTGTTACACACTGATAGGCATCAGAAAAGCTGGGATAGAAAGAGCCCAAGTCACAAGAGCGGTGCATGATGTGCAGGTGTTGTGTCATGTACACTTATTGAAGAGGCGCAGCCAGGGCTGCTGGAGAATCCATCAATAGTTGGCCTCAGGGTCTGAACCTTGTAACACTGCTTGCAGCTCGGGACTCAGGCACATTTGGCACAACATACCCAGTCAGTGTGTTGCTGCCTCATGGAATTTGATAGTAATTTCTTATCTGACATAGTTCTTCAATTCCAATTATTTGTCAGAGTTGCTCATTCCTTACCTCCAAGATAATTAGTTCGAAATATTGCTGCTTAAATTCTCAGGCAGAGAGACAACAAGTAGGACAAAAAGTTCACAACTGGAATTTAGCATCAGTTAGCTTCCATCCTGATCTGCTCATAAAGCACTATAGATGTGACATGACAACTGCTGTGAATTGGCTTATTCAGTTTGATATACAGCCACGGTTGTTCGAAGTACCCAATGATCCATTGGAAGTTAATAAGTTTCAATTGAAGATGGATGCTATTCACATTACCTATACTACCATAAGGTTGCACTTAGAAGAACCTCCAAGATCAGAGCAACAATCTCGAGATTATTCATCTCTAACTTTTTGTGTAACAGCATGCTATTTGAGTTCACAGCTAATACCAAGTGAGCTGAGAAAACTGGGACTGAGGAGAAATATGTGCTATCATAGTCCGTGCTGTTTTGCAAAGCCACTGTGGCGGTGTGGCGCAGTGGTTAGTGCATCTGCCTTGTGAGCAGACGACCCAGATTCGAATCTCGGCGTTGATATAAATTTTGATTTATTCGTTCTATCTGTATGCATACATCATAGGTGCTTGAGACTTGAAAAGATCTATGGATCCATATATAACTCCATGACAATGCAGGAACAGTTGAGGGACAACGAGGCAGAGCAGAGACTGTGATCCTCAGAGGACCATAAGGACAATGTCCAGCAGTGACAGCACAGCCCACAGGCAAAATGCACAAGATCTCTTCTCCAGTTCCAGCTGTGGCCAGGTGGGCAGTAGGAAACAGCCCGGCACAACACAGCTGTGCACAGTTGTGTGCCTTCCAGCACAGCAGAACACACCATAGTTGACTTGCAGTTTCTGCAGCAGAGGTACTATCTCGACTCGTCTCTAGATGGCTCATCGATAAACGAAGTAAGTCATGGCCTCACTAGGAAAGCAGTTTCTGATAGTGAAGCAGTCCTTAAACTCATTCCCTAGGTTTTCAATGACGTTAAATGAATTTTTAACTAATGTCAGCAGAGCATTTGAACCAGTGCATGTAGTGAACCATCCAATCTTCCTAAAAGCTTGAAAGACCCCATATTCAGAGTACTGTACAAAGTAAACTTATCGCGCATTAATTATCTTCCACGTCAGAAGATCTACAAAAATTTTGTTACAAAATTACACATGTATCTGTACGTTAAATTTATATGCTTGTAAAATGTTTCCCAGTAGACAATCAAATCAGGAATGGATTGTCGACTAGGCAAGCAAATTAGATTCATTTTTACATAAATTTTGTGAAGATTACCATGGGACAGCACCAGTGTCAGCACTGGTGGGATCTTTATCATTAAAAAGAATATTAAGCAGAGCTGCATTCGTTCAGGGAATCTACGATGAGCGCATATAAATATTTGTGCATGCAAGGGGAGGATACATTAACCTAACTCAAACTGTTATATCAACTTTGACAGAAGAATTGGCAGTTACGTGTACTGAAGCATAGGATATCGTGACAAAAGTCAATAGCTCAAAGTGGGGAAAATTACCATTAACTGTTTTTCTTGTGGATGTATTGCATGCGTGTCAAAGGATTGTAAAAGTAATATTAAACGCAAAATGTGTGGCAAATCTAGGTATTTAATGCAAGATTGCCAACTTCAGAAAAGAATTGGTGAAGTAGAGTCAGTTCCAGAATTTCGAAAGTTAGAGACTGCAAAGCCAGTCAGATGTGAAAATTTCAGTTTATTGAGACAGTAAGGTCACTGTGAGAGAGTGAAACCATCCATGTCATAAACCTGCGCATATAACTGGAGAATATACTAAGGACACGAGTATTCTATGAAAAGAAGTTGTGAAACAACAGGAAAGTATATCATTACAGTCGTCTTGTGCTGAATGTTGAACAGTATTTGAAGTCGACTATAAAAGTAAAACTGGAGCCCACTTGCCCACAGAGCACAGAAAATCCTTAGAACTGTTTCTAGATAAATGGGCGCGCATTAGCTTGTTTAATACGACGTTCCTGTGAGTCCACGTCAGGTAATACCTTAAGAAAGTATGAGAATTGAAGGTACTGCAAGTCCAGCAGTACAAACGTATGGAACAGTCATTTTATGTCTTGGAATAGGTCTGGAACTAAGAATGAAAGGTAAATTTAGTGAGATGGGAGGGGAATCGGATGGACCATGTGAGGTTTTATTGGTAGAGACCTCTTTAAAAATATGCCAAGAAATGGCAAACTAGACAGGCGTGTAACCTACAGAACAAGAAGGCTACAGAGCCTGGGCAGGTCAGGTGGCTAATATAAAGTTGGATTCTGAGGATAAATGTTGCAAGACTAGCGTAAGAGAAGGTTTTGTTCAGATGCAAGAATTGCAGGAAAATATGTACCAACCATAGGTGCAGGTGAGAGTACGAGAAAGCCCTTGCTTAGTTAGTGCATTAAATACACAAGAGGAGGCGATTTCTATTGAGTTGCCTCGTATTAAGGTGGAAGAGGTTCCCATACGACGCCTTGATCTCTGGGGATGACACTTTCAGTGAGATGTTTGAGTGTCTGTGGAGGAATAGCAGCCGATTCTTCCATTTACGTTCGTGTTTTAAGGTTCTGGGATCTGGAGCAAAGTCGACGTTTTATCCCACAGGTTTTCCGTTGGTTTCAGATCAGTACTCAGGGAAGGCTATAGAATTTACTGAACGATATTGCCCGAAGTCCCACTGCCTCACACATTCTACTTGGTGACAGGGTGCATTGCCATGCTGATGAAGTCATCGACTCCAGATTGTTTCTTCTCTCTACGCAGTACACAATGCTTAACCCTCATAATACCAGATATACATTGTTTGACTGAGTACCTCTGAGGTCTCTAGTGACTCACACAAGAATCCTTTTCTTTATGAAAAGTTTAACAGTTGTTGTATATAATCACATTCCTTACATTCTTTTCATATTGTAAAACTTGTTGGTAGTGGAATAAAAATCAACGAAAATGCACAATGATTTTTAACCATTTGTAACGATTCTGATGAAATTATAAATACGTTTGATTACATTCCAAACTGACAGTTATGAGGAATTGCATTTAAGGCTAACAATTACCGAACACATTTACACGCAAAACATTCACATTTCTAACGTTTATCAGTATATTTTCTATGCACAGATATTCCGCAAAATGGACACCATCCTCGTTTCTTCGTCGCTGCTGTTGATAAAAGTCCTATTGTTATTCCTTTCTGCCCAGCCTGGTGTAAGATGCATCCATGTTAAAACGCATCCACTGCGCTGATATCAATCTCATTTTAAAATAATATCACCGGCCACTTTATGCTCACCCTCTTTGTAGCGTACGTTCTAAATAGCTTGTCCGTTATATCTACCCCTCACTCTGTTTTATTATAATCCAGAATCGTTACTGGCTTGGGTTCTTCACGATTATCCACTTCACTCCTCGAACGCTTTGTGCTGAACAAAGTTACAATACGGAACAATTTTTATATGCTCTTGGTCAGTGTGAAAGCTTCTGATAGCTCTCCTTTACTTCTTATAATTGCTCCTAAAAGTGTAAGATCGATTTTCAAATGTACTGACGCCAGATAAAGGCTTGTGAACAAATTGTCAGCAGGTCCATTTCTCTTTCCGTTTTCTAAGCCTTTCACCATATCTAAGGCTACTATCTTACCTTGACCAACTTCACGTGATTCATTTTTATTGTCGACCACTGTAAATCTGCAGACTGAGTATGTAAAATCTTGTACTAACACCTACAACCCATAACTCTAGTCCTCATTTTCCTGGTTTTGAAAGAATATATTGCTGAAAAGGACATCGATCACTAAATGTAACAAGTTGTTCGTCAATTGCTACGTTGTTGTCAGGAACACAAGCGTCTTGAAACGTCTTTACACACATTTCAAATATTTATCTGGTAGGACCCAGCTAATGGGAGCACGGTTCCCGAAGCCTCGCATCGGCGGCGTCAAATCGGATGCGTCTCGAAACCTGTAAAAACTGTCCCCTGCCATGTGTTTGTTGTGGTCTTCAGTCCAGAGACTGGTTTGATGCAGCTCTCCATGCTACTCTATCCTGTGCAAGCTTCTCCAACTCCCAGTACCTACTGCAACCTACAATTTTCTGAATCTGCTTAGTGTATTCATCTCCTGGTCCCCCTCTACGATTTTAACCCTCCATGCTGCTCTCCAATACTAAACTGGTGATCCCTTGATGCCTCAGAACATGTCCTACCAACCGATCCCTTCTTCTAGTCACTTTCTCTTCTCCCAAATTTTCTGCAGTACCTACTCACTAGTTTTGTGGTCTACCCATATAATCTTCAGTATTCTTCTGTAGCACCACATTTCGAAAGCTTCTATTCTCTTCTTCTCTCAACTATTTATCGTCCATGTTTCGCTTCCATACATGGCTAGACGGCCGGCCGTTGTGGCCGAACGGTTCTAGGCGTTTTACTCTGGAAACGCGCGACTGCTACCGTCGCTGGTTCGAGTCCTACCTCGGGCATGGATGTCTGTGATGTCCATAGGTTAGTTAGGTTTTAGTAGTTCTAAGTTCTAGGGGACATGACCTCAGATGTCAAGTCCCATAGTTCTCAGAGCCATTTGAATCATTTCTGGCTACACTCCATACAAATACTTTGAGAAACGACTTCCTGACATTTAAATCTATACTCGATGTTAACAAATTTACCTTCTTCAGAAACGCTTTCCTTGCCATTGCCGGTCTACATTTTATATCCTCTCTACTTCGACCATCAACAGTAATAATGGTCCCCAAATAGCAAGTCTCACGTACTACTGTAAGTGTCTCACTTCCTAATATAATTCACTCAGCATCACTGGATTTAATTTGACTACATTCCATTATCCTCGTTTTGCTTTTGTTGATGTTCATCTTATATCCTCCTTTCATGACACTGTCCATTCCGTTCAAATGCTCTTCCAGGTCCTTTGCAGTCTCTGACAGAATTACAATGTCATCGGCGAACATCAAAGTTTTTATTTCTTTTCCATGGATTTTAATTCCTACTCCTAATTTTTCTTTTGTTTCCTTTACTGCTCGCTCGATATACAGATTGAATAACATCGGGGATAGGCTACATCCCTGTCTCACTCCCTTCCCAACCACTGCTTCCGTTTCATGTCCCTCGACTCTTATGACTGCCATCTAGTTTCTGTACTAATTGTAAATAGCCTTTCGCTCCCTGTGTTTTACCCCTGCCGCCTTCACAATTTGAAAGAGAGTAGTCAACTTCATCAAAGGCTTTCTCAGGGTCTACCTATGCTAGAAACGTAGGTTTGTCTTTCCTTAATTTATCTTCTAACATAAGTCGTAGGGTCAGTATTGTCTCGCGTGTTCCAACATTTCTACGGAATCTAAACTGATTTTTCCCGAGATCGTCTTCTACCAGCTTTTCCATTCGTCTGTAACGAGTTTGTATTGGTATTTTCCAGCCGAGACTTATTAAACTGATAGTTCGGTAATTTTCACATCGGTCAACACCTTCTTTCTTTGGGATTGGAATTATTATATTCTTCTTGAAATCTGAGGGTATTTCACCTGTCTCACACATCTTGCTCACCAGATGGTAGAGTTTTGTCACGGCTGTCTCTCCTAAGGCTATCAGTAGTTCTAATGGAATGTTGTCTACTCCCGGGTCCTTCTTTCGACATAGATCTTTCAGTGCTCTGTCAAACACTTCACGCAGAAACATGTCTCCAGCCATTGCTTCTCTAAAAATGGGTCCACCATGCTCGTTATTCCGCAGATGTGTAATTGCTTCATTGTGGGGCCTGTAAGCACCTGCTAGGATCTAGACATCGACAAAGCTGTTCAGTTCAGCGGCATCTACTGGTGTCCATCAGCTGTCATGTACAAGACTTCCCTCTTCTTCAGTCCACTTTAGCATTTTATCAACTACGTTCTTCTTAGGAAATAAATCAAAAGCTGATTCTATGGTATCCACATTTTTTTTACTGACAATTTCGATGGTTTTCGTCTTACTGGCGTTATGTTTTATCTTTCCTCACCTCCACAATTCGTCTCAACTTTGCTTGTGCCATACATATTCTTGTTTGTTTCTTCCGACGTAGACCAAAGAGACAAAAAATATGCATTGTGCCACTAGACGCTACCGCACTTACATAGCAAATTAAAACACAATAAGTACTCACCTACAAGGTATTTGGAAAAATCAGCGGTGGCTGAACATAGCCTGCTCAACAAGGATAAGATTTTATTTGAAGAAACCAGAGTAATAGCCCACGCATCGAATTACTGGGACTCTGTGATCCGGGAAGCAGTCGAAATTAGACTTAGCGAAAATAACTTTAATAGAGACAACGGCTATGCACTTAGCAACACTTGGAAGAGTGCACTGGACAAAGAAAAATCGCAGAGAAAAACTTCCCGCACTTTACCTCCTGATTCAAGCGATGGCGCTGCAAGCAACGCGGGATATAAGCTACATCTATGGAAGTAGAGGGCACCACGTCACTACGCGCCATATCGCTGTTGCTATGACGTATTCCAGCCAATCAGAAGTCGTCCTTTGCAAATAAAAGTGGGAGCCTCGCTAGTTCACGACAGTCAGTTTTAGCCCTGACGACGACCATGGAGGTAGTGGTCGAAAGCTTGGAGTTTTACCCTGAATTGACGCGGCATGTACACCGAGAGATTTTTATTCATTGTAATATGTTGTTTAATTTAGCCTGACGTGTATAAGTACTCAGTAACTAGCTCAGTTCTCAGGGTAGTTACGTAATCGTCGATAGTTAATTGTCCTTTTCTTATTTCCCAACACTATGGATATTACTGCACGTTCGTGAGAAGCCGTATGCTTATAGCACCAGAGAATATTTGCCAAGTTTGTTCGATGAACACTACTGCAATACGTAACTTATCGTGGTTTCGTCTCGATTCCTCAATATAACAAGAGTAGCATCTACAAATGAAATCCTATAATGGAAATGCAATCCTGTGACCAGACCTTTTCTGCTTGGGATGTTATCTCGTTAAATAAAGAAACTCTGTAAATAAAATTATTAAATTACAGTATATGTAGCTGCCTCCGGTCTCGTGGGATCTGAAATAAAGTTAATTGTCCTAACAGACGGCACGTCTCGTAGATGAGCTAAAAGAAAAGTTAAAAAATTTTCTAAGATGGCGCCTAACAATGAAACTTCTTTGTTAAGGCCCATATCTACTTACGGCAGTCTGGGTATCAGACTCACAACAGATTGACAACATACACAAATTCTTTTGACAAAATAACCATTATTTTTTTCGGGTTTTAAGTACAACTTACATTATAAGCTGATACAGCAAGATGAGCTTTACACAAGAACGTCCTCCTAGGTCCGAATCCAAGTAGATAAGATAAGCACGTGACAAAGGAAAGACAATTCATGCATAGAAGTGCAAGAGTCCATGGAATAACATGTCCATTGTAGTCCTGTCTCTTCCTGTTTGGCGTACTTGTCGATTATTTATAAAATTTATGGTAATATTTAGTTTACAGTTTTTTAAACCCAAGTCCACCCAGGGGAAACAGTACAGAATCACACGAACTGGAAGAGAACGAAAATTATGCCTCTTTTTAAAGGCAGGAAAATACCTTCAATTTAAAACAAAACAGTGACTTATAATTAAGTCACAGGAAAGATATTTTAATCTATAACTGCTTGCTGGAGCACGGAAGCACACGAGTTATCTGAAATGACGAAATGTAAAACGCAGTTTCCGCCAAGAAGGCCGTGGGCTACACCTCCGCATTCCCCCATTAAACGTCGGCCGTCATCGCTTTCAGCCGCGCGACGACACGCTATGCGGCTCTGGAAACAGCTTCTCATTAGCCCGGCTGCCTTTTGCGGTAATTTTAATGAGCCCGACCTGTCAGTCACCGCGCCTGACGGAAAGGTCGCGCGCGCGTTGCGTCCTAGGGCCTCTCAGTGTCGCCAACCGTTTCACTACGCCCGACACGGTGGTCGCACGAAGGCGGCCAGCGGAATAACGAGTGGCAGGCCTGTGGAGACGCGATTAGGTGCCCCGCGGAAAGTTAATTACGCCAGTCGGCACCGTTTTCCGGCCAGTCATAAATCGCAGACGGCTGCAGCCACAGAGAGAGAGAGGCGGAAGGGGGAAGAGACAGAGACACGCAGAGAAAGAGAGAGACAGAGAACGATGGAGAGAGGGGAGGTACGGAGAGAGAGATAGAGAATAAATGAGGGAGACAGCCTTCAGAAAAAGTTAAAATAAAGGAAGCACAAAAAACACGAGGTTGCAGCGAACTCAGCGACAAAAAGTAAAGTCCCTCTTTCTTTATGCACGCCAGATGCTGCCTCCAGTTCGTCATTCAGGACTTTTCCAGACTGCAGGAGTCGTGTCTCTGTAGCTGGGAACAGGTGCCCCTGAATGCACTGCTAATAAATGTAGAGAGAAAAAAAGGACAAACAGGTCTTTTAATTACCACCATTTTCCCCCTCTACCTCTGTATTTTTCTTCCGAACTCTTTGCGTTTGTTTCGGAGATGCTAATAAGGAGGCAGTTCCGCGAAGGGGTGCCGTTTTTCTGCTCTCGTCTCATTCTTTCTCAGGGATGTTAGTTTGGAAGTCGGCAGCTTTACCCTTCATGTCATGTCATATCACTTAACGTAGTTTCGGTTCACCCAGTGATGCCTCTAATAGTACATAAACAGTTTCTAGGTAGAAGCGCGCTAAAATACTGTTTCCGCTAACAATTTTCTCATTGACGAAGTCTACACCTTTATGATTTACGTCGTTTACTTTTTTCCGACCTTGGCCTCATAGTCTCTGTGTGTAATCGTTGCTTCCCCCACATTTCATTCTCTTTTCTACTTTCTACTCCAGTGCAGCCTAAGTTCAATTTAACTTTAGTTTATCGTTACATAAGTGATAATCGTCATATTTTTGAGGGAACCACAACTGAGAGGGTTAGATAGCTCTTGCAGAATGAAAGTGGTTGGCCTGCCTGTGTAGTCGAGCGGTTCTAGGCGCTTCAGTCTGGAACCGCGCGACCGCTACGGTCGCAGGTTCGAATCGTGCCTCGCGAATGGATGTGTGTTTTGTCCTTAGGTTAATTAAGTTTAAGGAGTTCTAAGTTCTAGGGGACTGATGACCTCAGATGTTAAGTCCCATAGTGCTCGGAGCCTTCTTTCTTTTAGGTTGAAATCTACATCTACATGGATACTCTGCAAATCACATTTATTTGCCTGGCAGAGGGTTCATCGAACCACCTTCACAATTCTCTATTATTCCACTCTCGTATAGCGCGCGGAAAGAATGAACACCTATATCTTTCCGTACAAGCTCTGCTTTCCCTTATTTTATCGTGGCGATCGTTCCTCCCTATGTAGGTCGGTGTCAACAAAATATTTTTGCATTCGGAGGAGAGAGTTGGTGATTGGAATTTCGTGAGAAGATTCCGTCGCAACGAAAAACACCTTTCTTTTAATGATTTCCATCCCAAATCCTGTATCATTTCTGTGACACACTCTCCCATATTTCGCGATAATACAAAACTTAGTGTAGGCAGTATCCTTAGTAGGTTTGTTACATTTTCTAAGTGTCCCGCCAATAAAACGCACCCTTTGGTTAGCCTGCCCCACACATTTTCTGTGTGTTCTTTCCTATTTAAGTTGTTCGTAATTGTAATACCTAGGTATTTAGTTGAATTTACGGCTTTTAGATTAGACTGATTTATCGTGTAACCGAAGTTTAATGATTTCCTTTTAGCACTCATGTGGATGACCTCACACTTTTCGTTATTTAGCGTCAATTGCCGCTTTTCGCACCATTCAGATATCTTTTCTAAATCGTTTTGCAGTTTGTTTTGATCTTCTGATGATTTTATTAGTAAGTAAACAACAGCGCCACGTACAAACAACCGAAGACGGCTGCTCAGATTGTCTCCCAAATCGTTTAAGTACATAAGGAACAGCAAAGGGCCTATCACTACCTTGGGGAACGCCTGAAATCACTTCTGTTTTACTCGACGACTTTCCGTCAATTACTACGAACTATGACCTCTCTGACAGGAAATCACAAATCCAGTCACATAATTGAAACTATATTCCATAAGCACACAACTGTGATAGTCCATGCTGTGGCTAGAGTGGAATATGGGTAGGAGGTGCGCGTGCCCATAGTCGCACTGGTAATAACCGCTTCGCATTTGGCGCTGACACGTCTCGGCTCCCAAGCCCTCTTACCTGTGCTGTGTTAGCTCTTCGATCAGCCGCGGCTGCACGA
The DNA here is from genome assembly GCF_023864345.2 of Schistocerca serialis cubense. Taxonomy (NCBI): domain Eukaryota; kingdom Metazoa; phylum Arthropoda; class Insecta; order Orthoptera; family Acrididae; genus Schistocerca; species Schistocerca serialis. Next base: position 27,546,142 of record NC_064646.1, read on the forward strand.
CATTCCTCGCGGACCTCGGTATTGTGTGGACGTCGAGAGGAACGTATACCAGCTTGAGAATGTTGACGTGACCTCTGATCCCAGCATCGTTTCTCAGTTGACACAGCACGTCTATCGTGTGTGGCAATTGTACGAAAAGATCATTCCGCCACTCTGAATGCCACAATTGAGACCTTCAAACGATCTCCGTTGGCTACAGGAAGCACGAGTGTGTCTCCATGGTACTGTTGCCTGATGGTAAGGTTGCCTGCTTGCTTCACACGTGTGCACCGCACTAAGCCTTCTGGCTGTCAGCATTCCCCATGAAAGGGTACACAAGGATGGAACTCTATTAGGTATGCCACTACGTTATCTGGTGGTGGAAGACGCTGAAACCTTATCAGTACATCTACAGTGCACCAGGTACCATATGCTGTCAGTGGATCAAAACGAACATCGTATTTCCAGGTGTAATAATTTTTTTCTGGCAGTGAATTTTGTGTTAATACAGCGCAATATAGCAATACAGTACAATAATATTTACTAATATTGGTTTACACTACTGGCCATTAAAACTGCTACACCACGAAGATGACGTGCTACAGACGCGAAATTTAACTGACAGGAAGAAGATGCTGTGATACGCAAATGATTAGCTTTTCAGAGCATTCACACAAGGTTGGCGCCGGTGGCGATACCTACAACGTGCTGGCATGAGGAAAGTTTCCAACCGATTTCTCATACACAAACAGCAGTTGACCTGCGTTGCCTGGTGAAACGTTGTTGTGATGCCTCGTGTAAGGAGGAGAAATGCGTACCATCACGTTTCCGACTTTGATAAAGGTCGGATTGTAGCCTATCGCGATTGCGGATTATCGTATTGTGACATTGCTGCTCGCTTTGGTCAAGATCCAATGACTGTTGCCGGCCGAAGTGGCCGTGCGGTTAAAGGCGCTGCAGTCTGGAACCGCAAGACCGCTACGGTCGCAGGTTGGAATCCTGCCTCGGGCATGGCTGTTTGTGATGTCCTTAGGTTAGTTAGGTTTAACTAGTTCTAAGTTCTAGGGGACTAATGACCTCAGCAGTTGAGTCCCTTAGTGCTCAGAGCCATTTTTTTTTTTCCAATGACTGTTAGCAGAATATGGAACCGGTGGCTTGAGGAGGGAAATACGGAAGGCGGTGCTGGATCCCAACGGCCGCGTATCACTAGCAGTCGAGATGACAGGCATCCTATCACCATGGCTGTAACGAATCGTGCAGCAACGTCTCGCTGCCTGAGTCAAAAGATGGGGACGTTTGCAAGACAACAACCATCTGCACGAACAGTTCGACAACGTTTGCAACAGCATGGACTATCAGCTCGGAGACTATGGCTGCGGTTACCCTTGACGCTGCATCAAAGACAAGAGCGCCTGCAATGGTGTGCTCCACGACGAACCTGGGTGCACGAATGGCAAAATGTCATTTTTTCGAATGAATCCAGGTTCTGTTTACAGCATCATGATGGTCGCACCCTTCTTTGGCGACATCGCGGTGAACGCACATTGGAAGCGTGTATTCGTCATCGCCATACCGGCGTATCACGCGGCGTAGATGGTATGGGGTGCCATTGGTTACACGCCTCGGTCACCTCTTGTTCGCATTGAAGGCACTTTGAACAGTGCACGCTACATTTCAGATGTGTTACGACCCGTGGTTCTACCCTACATTAGATCCCTCCGAAATACTACTTTTCAGCAGGATAATACACGACCGCATGTTGCTGGCCCTGTACTGGCCTTTCTGGATACAGAAAATGTTCGACTGCTGCTCTGGCCAGCACATTCTCCAGATCTGTCACCAACTGCAAACATTTGGTCAATGGTGGCTGAGCAACTGGCTCGTCACAATATGCCAGTCACTACTCTTGATGAACTGTGGTATCGTGTTGAAGCTGCATGGGCAGCTGTGCCTGTGAACGCCATCCAACCTCTGTTTGACTCAATGCCCAGGCGTATGAAGACCGTTATTACGGCCAGAGGTGGTTGTTCTGGGTACTGATTTCACAGGATCTATGGACCCAAATTACTTGATAATGTAATCACATGTCACTTCTAGTATACTATATTTGTCCAATGAATACCCGTTTATCATCTGCATCTCTTCTTGGTGTAGCAATTTTAAGGGCTAGTAGTGTATTTTACTGCGTTTGGATAAAATCTTCAACTCTCACTTCTTCTCAGAATGTATAGATACCTCTGCATGGAATGACGCGTTATAATTATTATGCAGCACACTGAGATGAAAAAACTCATGGGATACTTTCCAATATCATGTCGGTCTTCCTTCTTTTGCCCAGCGTAGCGCAGAGACTCAACGTCACATGAGTTCAACGAGTCGTTGGAAGTTCCCTGCAGAAATGTTGTGTTTTGGTGCTTCTATAGCCGACCATAATTACGAAAGTGTTTCCGATGCAGCATTTTGTGCACGAACTGATGTCTCGATTATGTCCTATAAATGTTCGGTGGGGCTCATGTCGGACGATCCGGGTGGCCAAATCACTGGCTCTAACTGTCCAGAATGTTCATTAAACCAATAGCGAACAACTTTCTCAAAAATTCCATTGCTTTTTGCATCATAAAATCCATGAATGGCAGAAAATCGTCTCCCACTTGCTCGCCATTATCATTTCCACTCGATGATCTGTTTAGTTGGACCAGGAGGTACAGTCAGTTCCACGTAAACATAGGCCACATTGTTATGGATACAGCACCAACTTGCATGATGCCTTGTAGACAACCTGTGTCCATGGCTTTTTTTGGAAGCCGTGTCGCATTCGAAACCCGTCGTCACTTCTTACCAACTGAAGTCAGCAAATACCTGAGCAGACCAAGGTTTCCCACTCGTCTAGGGTTGCTTGACTAGGCTGCGGTTTTCCACGCCTCTAGGGTTAACCAATGTGGTCACGAGCCCAGGAGGTACGCTGCATATAATGTCGTGCTGTTACCAAAGGCATTCGCGTTGTTCGTTTTCTACCTTAGCCCATTAACACCAGATTTCGCCTCAGCGCCCTGACGGGTATGCTCGTCGTACGTATCACCTTATTTCTGTTGTTACACTACTGGCCATTAAAATTGCTACCCCAAGAAGAAATGCAGATGATACACGGGTATTCATTAGGCAAATGGTTCAAATGGCTCTGAGTACTATGGGACTTATCTTCTGAGGTCATCAGTCCCCTATAACTTAGAACTATTTAAACCTAACTAACCTAATGATATCACACACATTCATTCACGAGGCAGGATTCGAAACTGCGACCGTAGCGGTCGCGCGGTTCCAGACTGTAGCGCGTATAACCGCTCGGCCACTCCGGCCGGCCATTAGGCCAGTATATTATACTAGAACTGATATGTGATTACATTTTCACGCAATTTGGGTGCATAGTACATGAGAAATCAGTACCCAGAACAGCCACCTCAGACCGTAATAACGGCGTTGATACGCCAGGGCATCCAGTCAAACAAACCTTGGATGGCGTGTACAGGCACAGCTGCCCATGGAGCTTCAACACCATACCACAGGTCATCAAGAGTAGTGACTTGCCTTTCGTGACGAGCCAGTTGCTCAGCCACCATTGACCAGACGTTTCCAGTTGGTGACAGATCTGGAGAATGTACAGGACCTGCAACATGCGGTCGTGCATTATCCTGCCGAAATGTAGGGTTTCGCAGAGGTCGAATGAAGGGTATAGAAACGGGTCGTAACACATCTGAAATGTAACGTCCACTGTTCAAAGTGCCGTCAATGCGAACAAGAGTTGACCGAGACGTGTAATCAATGGCACCCCGTGCCATCACGCCGGGTGATACGCCAGTATGGCGATGAGGAATACACGCTTCCAATGTGCGTTCACCGCGATGTCGACAAACACGGATTTGACCATCACGATGCTGTAAACATAATCTGGAATCATCCGAAAAAAAGACGTTTTGCCATTCGTGCATCCAGGTTCGTCGTGCAGATGGTTGTTGCCTTGCAAACGTCCCCATATATTGACTCAGGGATCGAGACGTGGCTGCACGATCCGTTACAGCCATGCGGATAAGATACCTCTCATCTCGACAGCTGGTGAAATGAGGCAGTTGGGATCCAGCACGGCGTTCCGTATTACCCTTCTATACCCACAGATTCGATATTCTGCTAACAGTCATTGGTTCTCGACCAACGCGAGCAGCAATGTCGCTATAGGATAAACCGGAATCGCGATAGGCTACAATCCGACCTTTATCAAAGTGACAAACGTAATGGAACGCATTTCTCCTCCTTACACGAGGCAACGCAACAACGTTTCACCAGGCAATGCCCGACAACTGCTGTTTGTGTTTGAGAAATCGGTTGGAAACTTTCCTCATGCCAGCACGTTGTAGGTGCCGCCACCGGCGCCAACCTTGTGTGAATGCTCTGAAAAGCTAATTATTTGCATATCACAGCATCTTCTTCCTGTCGGTTAAATTTCGCATCTGTAACACGTCATTTTCCTGGTGTAGCAATTTTAATGGCCAGTAGTGTATTTCACGCAGTATTGCTTCTCTGGTAGAACTGGCAACTGTACGCAAACTTCGCTGCTCTCGTCATTAAGTGAAGGTATTCTCGTAACACACTTGATACTGTGAATATTGAATTTCCTAATGATTTTGGATACTGGATGTCGAATGCGTGTAGCTCCGACTACCGTTCCGGGTTCAAAGTCTGTTAATTCCAGTCGTGAGACCATTATCGCATCGGCAACCTTTCCACATGTACCACCTGACTGCAAACCACAGCTCCGCCAATGAACTGCCCTCTTATGCCTTGTGTAATCCGTACCACCATTGGAATATGTGGGTATCGCTATCCCATGACTTTTTCTACCTCACTGCATTGTTATATAAAATTTAATGTGATGCAGTATTTGATAAACATAGAGTCCTTGTTCGCCGCTCGTTGTCTGTTGGCTAGCGTTGCTGTCTATGGATCACGGGGTCCCGGGTTCGATTCCCGGCCGGGTTGGGGATTTCATCTGCCGGAGACTGAGTGTTTGAGTTGTCCTCATCATTTCATCATCATCATCATCATCATCATCATCATCATCATCCGTGACAGTGGCCAGATTGGACTGTGCGAAGAACTGAATAATTGGGCTGTGAAAAAATTGGGATTTGGTACGGGCGCTGATGACCGCGCAGTTGAGCCCCCACAAACCAAACATGATCATAGAGTCCTTTTTTTAAATGTAAGTTGTAAGTGACTTTTAAACTGTCTTGCACATAGTGTTTCATGATTTCTTGTCAGTTCAGTACATATATTCCTAAAATTAAAGTGGCAAATCTGAAGGTTCTCACATAAGATGCGAGTACTTCTACAATACATGTTTACTGTCCAGTTCGGCAGAAAAGATTTCCTAAAGACGTGGCTGGAGGAGTTTTGGTGAAGTGCTTGCCGAATTTTGAAGTGGCGGTTTCATGGCAAAAATTGCTATGTGTCATCATAGAATCTCAGGTACCCAATTCAGCTATCGTAAATAACTGTTCTGCAAAGGATGTCAACAAGAATATCACCTTTTAGTTTCCCTTGTAACATGAGAAAATTCCACATATATAACCTTCACGACTCTTAAACCAAGTTTTAACGACTATTAAATTATGCTCTGTGTCAAATTCTACAAGGCGGTTTCCTCTTTCATTCCTTTCCACTATTCCATATCCTCCTACTATGCTCCCTTCTCTTCCATTTCCTACTACCTAATTTCAGCCATTCATAGCGAATTTTCGTCTCTGTCACACTCTTCTTCAACCTCTTCGCGATCTGCGGAGCTAGCTGGTGTATGCTCTTTTACTACTGTGGTGGATGAGCGCTTCGAGTCTATTTTGGCTACGGTAATGCCTTCCCTATGCTGTTCACAGTAACGTACGCACACTCCTATTTTCTTATTTATTATTAAAGCTACTCCTACATTACCCCTACTCGACTTTGTAATTACAACCCTGTATTGACCTGACTAGAAGTCATCTTCCTCCTGCCACTGAACTACATTAATTCGCAATATGTAGATCTTAACCTTTCTAAAATTTTTGAACATTCCTCTCTCCTGTCCATAGAGCGCCAAATTTTTTCATCCAGATGACGACAGACAGAAGAGCCATCTTAGCAGCGCTTACCTTAGTTTTCAATTTCAAGGCTCTTTCACGGTGTGTCGTTTGCAACAAGCGTTTGGACTAGATGTTCAGAGTAGAAGGGTGAACGTGGAACTTCAGTGTATTGGGTGATGTGAAACAGCGATTCATTTCAGATTGTGACGGAAAATCAGATAGGCAGAGTTGCTACTAAAATGGATGTTTATTTAATCATCGATGGGTTTCGGGTAGGCCCATTCTCAAACCGACCTATGTACAGAAGTCAAAATTACAATATGTTCGCCGGTCGCAGTGGCTGAGTGGTTCTAGGCGCTTCAGTCTGGAACCGCTCGACCGCTACGGTCGCAGGTTCGAATCCTGCCTCGGGCATGGATGTGTGTGATGTCCTTAGGTTAGTTAGGTTTAAGTAGTTCTAAGTTCTAGGGGACTGACTACTTCAGATGTTAACTCCCATTGTGCTCAGAGCCATTTGAGCCATTATGGACAAACACAAGTCTGCCTTAAATACAGGTGCAAACCATAAACGGATAGCATATCGCAACCGGTACATAATAATTGCCAAGTAAAACGTCTGTCGAAATTAGCAGTAAATAAAGTGGGTACATATGTGTATTGTCCCGACTAATGTTCGTTAACGAATTATACTGTTCCAGTTCGAAGCTACTAGGAAACCTAGAAAAGGTGACCTCTTCGGGCAGTGATTCATCTAATTCTGGAAATGTTGTTTCCATAGCAATTCACAAACTTAAAAACAAGCAATATACAAAACGATTACTTAGCACACGTGGTACATACATATGTCTCCTATGTGTGCTTGTCTACCCAAATAAAGCACAGTGTAATACTGACTACTAATCTACATGCGCAACGGCATGAAAATGTCAATACATCATCATAGAACTGCAACGGAGCATTCCTAAATTGGAGTCTAAAAAGCGTTACCATTTCCTAGCACAGTTGTGACAAAGACACCAAACACGAGCATAAACCGAAAATAAATATTTTAAAAATTTAAAAAACGTGCCATGGAAAGATATCCACAAGCCTAACATTTCTACAAAATAAAACTGTTGCGGTCTAGGTCTCGCATACGGAGAGATATAACAGCTGGATAACATGCAGAAGTAATTTAATTAAATAAACAGTAATTATATAAGCCATAGAATCCTTACAGTCAATATAAGACCAGGAAGGAGCAGGGGAAGGGGTAGAAGGTGTGGAAGGAGGTTAAGCGAAACGGGAAGAGGGAAAAGGAAAGCGGTACGGAAAAGATGTAGATGAGATAGATGGGATGAGAAGGTTCGAAAGTTGCGGGAAGACACTAGAAAAACGGGAGAGGGCGGGAGAGATGGACAGCATAGATGGCAAGAGAGTCTAGATAAAGAATTGAAGGAAAGTGAACTCTAATGCTTATCTACAAATGTGCAAACCAATGATGAGAGTAAAATACAAGCTCTGCATTAAAATAAATATTTTCCATAATTATGCACAAAATAATTTTTGTAAAGCTGTGTATCCTAAAATAAAATGGCAAAACATAGCGGCTGGGATATAACTCTATCAATCATAGGCTGCTCTCAAAGCACACAGGTCAGACGTTTAAACGATACTGTAAATGTCCACAAAGTTGTTTGTGTAAACACACAAATCCTTTAGAGGAGGTATAATCTTATCAAAAGTAGACTAACCAACTGGCACACACAGTAGAGTAATGAGTGATTAAACTAAATAATATAACCACAAATAAGGAAAAACTTAGGTGTGAGTACAGGCTACAGTGCGGAAGAAATCTAGGATGACGATCGTAGCCAATTAGGGTACAATCAGTACTTAAAATATACAGACATAAATGAGCGTAAATTATTATCTGATTACAACGAATACATTATACTGAATCAAATAGGACACTACAATAACTGCTATACAAAATAACGAGCATAAGCCACTCCAACGTTAAAAACCCAAAGACCTTTGGAAAAAAAATTTAAAACCATCTCAGATACTGCTAAAGCCAGTTTCATTTTTAGAGAATATAACATTGAGGATGAACATCATAGATATTTAGCGTACAATAATTGTTTAAACTACACAGGACATAAATGAGTTTAAATTACAATCTGAATACAACTAATACGTTAAACTCAATAAAATAGCACACTATAGAGACTACTTCACAACCTAACGCGCGTAAGCCACTCTCAAGGCTAGAAACATAATGACACTTGGAATAAGACAGGTTTCAGATCATCTCAAACACTACTAAAGCCAATTTATTTCTAGACAAGACGACTTCTCACCTAAGACCCATTCAACATGCAGCATCCATTAATAATTGTCAAGTAGTTACACAAATTAATACGTCGAACGTAACGAATGGCTTGGAGGAACGGAGTGGAATGAATTTTAAAAAAAGTGTCAAACACTGATATGTACGGGTTGCAATATGCTAGCCATTTACGCTCATAATTCGTAATTAATGTAATCTGGCGTTTGAATATACTGTAATTTTGACTTCTGCAAATAGGTTGGTTTAAGAATGGGCATAGTCTGAAATAGGATACTGACTAAATAAACATCGACTTTAGTTGCAACTTTGGCTGTCTGTTTTCGCATCACCACCATGGAAACGTTCGCTTCCTGGTTTTTGTGCTGTGCTTACTGCAGTGTTCGAAGATGTACGGTTCTATGTGCCGAATCTTAGCTAGCATGAGGTATTATATTTCAGAGTCCATCTTCTGTGCAACTCGCACGGAACTGACTCGTTTCTGCATCTAGATTGTGGTGTTCGTTGTGTTATTTTCTATTTTATTTTCATTTATTCACGTTTTTCTTTTCTTTGTTAATATGAAAATGCGAGCTAACCAGATGAGAAACTCTTATTATCGTCTTTCGGTCTTCTTACTATTTTATTCGAAGTCTCACATCACCAGCTTTAGTTTTTCATGTTGGTTTTCTGTGTTTCTGTTTTAAGAGTAGCACTGGAGCAGGATTGCAGGTTGGTTTTAAAAACTGAATAAAAGTTTGGTAAGTGTGAGATCGACTTCCAGCCGTGAAAAATCTTTTCTACTACCTCTTCCATGGTTATCCAGTCCTTCGGTTAACAGTTATCACCAGGATTTTTCGATTGTGTGAGGTGAGGTTTTGAGAAGTCAGCGGTTAGAAAAATCAGTGGACGTGAATCAAGATGCCCTGCTGCATCACTCTCTAGGGACGAGCGGCAAGGCTTGAAAAACTCACAGACTGGGAGATGAAGTTTCGACCCAAGCCGGACGTGGCAGCTATTCTTCCGGCTCGTGTTCTTTTAGGTCGACATCTTTCTGAAACCCGCAGCAAACTGTTCCCTCATGCTTCAGAAAAGAGAGCATAGTGTGCGAGCCAAGCACAACTCTAAACATAGCCCCAACTATTATGTGAGCATTTTGTAGGTAGTTTCTTCTGTCAGGCAGTTTCCACTGCTGGAATTGTACTTTCCAAAGTAGGTTCTCAGAGCGCAGGTGGAAGTGCAAACCATTGGGAAAAGATAGCTATCTGCCTGCCTCTCCCGAAAATAACCAAACTATTCAGGCTAATTTCCTAGGATTTTCGCCATTTGGTGAAAGAGCATTGTGACAAACAGGTGTGTGGTTTCTTTCATTCACTCACAGACTAGAAAGAATTGCCCAGGGTGTTCTTAAAAACAGCTATCAGAGCGACCAAGGGAGCCTATGTGAAAGTTTGTAGGGTGGGGGTGCAACACCTGGGGTAAGGAGCAATTTTCATATTTTGAAAGACGAATGATGCCTTGTAAGTAGTCATAAAAATGTTCCAGTTACGATGCTGTTATACATTTTTTCCTTTCTCTTAGAGCTAGGTTCCAAAATACTCAGAATAGTGAAGGTGAAAAGCTGGCAGGTTGGAAAAAGATTTTTACAAAGTTTGTGATGGTAAAGGATCAGCAGTATATCAGGTGAGGCACTCCCAGTTAGATAATATTAAGCCACCGAGAGAACAATATTGAAATATGTACGCTTTTCGTTACCCGCTGCAGGGTGGCAAGCCACTCACTGGTGGAGTAGCATTTGAAGTAATCAAAAGATGGCAGCCCACAGTCTTTTGTTAAGTGTTGCACCAAGACAGATAATGTCATTATTGTGCTTTAGTGTGATAAGCCACAATAAGGTGGAGTCTTAAAAGGACACAGCTTGAGTTCTTCAGATGAAAAACTGCATTGTGGATCCGATGTGGAGGCCGATTGTTTTGAGAGTTAATGCTCGTGTGATGTTAGGGTAGCAGATGTATATTATCAACCAAATCCATGGGATATGAGACCATCGTCAGAGGTTAGCAACAACAGAATGCAATTATGTGGTATGCAATGTTTACAGTATCTAATTATGAAAGTTATCATGTCAGTCCAGTACATGTTGTTCTCTTAAATAATAGCTGCTAATATTTAATAGAACATAGACTATTAGCCATAAATGATTGTAGTGCTTATGATGGACATCACTAGGTACCTTCTGTAGGGGTTAATGTGGCTTTCTATTACATAGTTGCTAAACACCTGTATTGTGTAATTTCGTATGTTCATGCTATTAGCCATTTTTGCATTTCTACGTTCTGTAAGAAAGAAGATTGGTTACTAACATACCTTAAAGAAATATAGCAACTAACGCTATTAGCCATTTTTGCATCTTTAGATTCTGTGAGAAAGAAGATTGTCTACTAACATACCATAAAGAAATACAGCAGCTGATGGACATCCTACTAACTTATCAGGAGCTACAGTGTTAAGATTTTTGGCCTCAAAACCTACACCTTGAGCTGCATTTGAATTGTATGGCTCCTTTGGTCTCTGGATATTTTTGAAGTTAAGGACAATTACTAGTCAACATACCACCAGATGGTATTTTATTCTGTATCATATACACAGGCATATGATTACTTACGGTTGTCATTAACATCTAAGGGTTTCAGTATGCTATTTACACACTTCTTTTTACTATTATTGAGTTTAATAATGGTCATACATAAACTCTTTGTACCTGGTACCTAGACCTAAGTGTTATAACATTACGGAACATTATTTTATATAAAGCACTAAAATTTGAATTACCTTATATGCTATGTTATGTATGTAACATATAGAACTTAAGCAATATCAGGATTATATTCCTTTCTGATTTCAGATGTAGCCATCTTTATTACCCCTTGCCACTTTGTGCCTTATCTTAAGGCTACCAACTATTTATTATAGATACATGGATTTTCTGATACTGTTTGATTCTCCTGTTTTCCTTGTTTTGTATGGTTGATTGTTCTATTACATTTTATGCAAATATTGTAATTTATGATTAATCTTAATAAGTACTTCACCTAAATGAAGCATTTAACTGTGAGCTCTACTACTTGGTGTGTGGTTCTGTATTTAGCACCTACTACCTGATTTAAATATGAATTGTATCTCTTCCTGTGTCTCACATCTTCAGATCTTACTTCCTGAATATTATTCAGTCACTTTGTGTTTTTGCACATTCGATCAGTTGATACCTTATTCTGTATCATACAATAGCATAAGGATACTTATGACTGTAATTTACATCTAATGGGTCCAGTGCGCCAATTTACAGTATGCCAGGTTACAGCAATAATAACTTCAATTGTGTGCTTCTTTTATAGGAAACCTTACAATTATGATTGATGTTAAAAACAGTCCAAGATTTCATAATTTTTATTAATGCTTGCGTTAATGATGAACATTGTAAAATCTTTCACTGTATTTAATATTAGCCTTAAGAAGGTAGCTGTATCACCAGGCCAAAATGGACTGTAATAATTTTTAGAACAGAATAATATTTAAAACTATGAGACATCTTAGTTGGTATGTCATTGCACATGTATCACCTGGACCTTAACCTACACTTATATTATTTCAGGTTTTGTGCACATGTTACAAAATAGACAAAAATAATGCTTATTGTTCATCAGTAAATTTGTATTTTGACATGTACCAATGTATTATTGTATTATGATACATTCTATGGTGCCATGATTATACTCATAAAGTTCAGCACTTGTAACCACTCTTAATGTATGTTCTAATGTCTCAATTGTACTGCCTATGATATATCAATCTATTTACTGATTTGTAATTAAAACCACTCATACCACTGACTATAGTTGGCACCTGGACTTGGGTTACAGTATTACTTCAGTTCATAATTCGATAATTTTTTTATCATAGACTCTAACGTGTTTTCCTGCATTTGAAAATATCGTACTTCTTTCAGTTATGACCATATACCAACTTCCTTCTAATTCAGTGTGCCCTGATTTTGTATCACATAATGAGCAGCTTGTGTTTGGTGTATGGTTACCACAAATTTGTAGAAACTGAACCTAATTCCACGTAAATCAAATAAAATGTTTGCAAGATTACAATTCTTTACCTCATTATAGAATCACAAGATTATAAAGATTCATTGGTTATTAGTGCCATCTTACAGTCTTGTCTTGTAGCAATGACGCCACATAGTAGCCACTTCTATGACATCCATAGTACTTGTATGTCCTTGTTAGTGTAACTAGCATAGTGAGTGATTTGCCTCATTTATGATTTCACATGGACTACCTGATGGATACTATTGTCAACAACCTTGTATTAAAAAGCAAGTTTTGGAGCATGAGTATCAGACATAATATGAAACGCGGCAAAAGTTGCAAATTATGTAAATCTGACGACCACCAGATATAATATGAAACATGGCTAACATTGTAAATTATGTAATCCTGACGACCTTACCTTTAGTAATCTCATAGGTTGATACCATTTACCAAATATACTTTTGAATGTCTTTATTTTGTCAAGCTCTATTATATATTTGATGTGTATTTGACAACAAGCTCAACAGTTTATGGCGATGTGTAGTGCCTACTGGCTGATACATACTGATGTATGTAATAATTGTGACTGCTATGTATCGTCCCATGAACCATGGACCTTGCCGTTAGTGGGGAGACTTGTGTGCCTCAACAACACAGATAGCCATACCATAGGTGCAACCACAAAGGAGGGGTATCTGTTGAGAGGCCAGACCTACGTGTGGTTCCAGAAGAGGGGCAGCAGCCTTTTCAGTGGCTGCAGGGGCAACAGTCTGGATAATTGACTGATCTGGCCCTGTAACACTAATCAAAACAGCCTTGCTGTTCTGGTACTGCGAACGGCTGAAAGCAAGGTGAAACTACAGCCGTAATTATTCCCGAGGACATGCAGCTTTACTGTATGATTAAATGATGATGGCGTCCTCTTGGGTAAAATATTCCGGAGGTAAAATAGTCCCCCATTTGGGTCTCCAGGTGGGGCCTACCCAGGAGGACGTCGCTATCAGGAGAAAGAAAACTGGCGTTCCAAGGATCGGAGGGTGGAATGTCAGATCTATTAATCAGGCAGGTAGGCTAGAAAATTTAAAAAGGGAAATGGATAGGTTAAAGTTAGATATAGTGGGAATTAGTAATGTTTGCCGGCAGGAGGATCAAGACTTTTGGTCAGGTGAATACAGGGTTATAAATACAAAATCAAATAGGGGTAATGCAGGAGTAGTTTTAATAATGAACAAAAAAATAGGAGTGCGGGTAAGCTACTACAAACAGGATAGAGAACGCATTATTGTGGTCAAGATAGACATGGAGCCCACGCCTACTACATCAGTACAAGTTCATATGCCAACTAGCTCTGCAGATGATGAAGAAATTGATGAAATGTATGATGAGATAAAAGAACTTATTCAGGTAGTGAAGGGAGACGAAAATTTAATAGTCATGGGTGACTGGAGTTCGACAGTAGGAAAAGGAAGAGAAGGAATCATAGTAGGTGAATATGGATTGGGGCTAAGAAATGAAAGAGGAAGCCGTCTGGTAGAATTTTGCACAGAGCGTAAGTTAATAATAGCTAACACTTGGTTCAATAATCATGAAAGAAGGTTGTATACATGGAAGAAGCCTGGAGATACTAGAAGGTTTCAAGTAAATTATATAATGGTAAGACAGGAACCAGGTTTTAAATTGTAAGACATTTCGTGGGACAGATGTGGACTCTGACCACAATTTATTGAACTGTGGATTAAAACTGAAGAAACGGCAAAAAAGTGGGAATTCAAGGACATGGGACCCGGATAAACTGACGAAACCAGAGGTTGTACAGAGTTTCAGGGAGAGCATAAGGGAACAATTGACGGGAATGGGGGAAAGAAATTCAGTAGAAGAAGAAAGGGTAGCTTTGAGGAATAAAATAGTGAAGGCAGCAGAGGATCAAGTAGGTAAAACGACGAGGGCAAGTAGAAATCCTTGGGTAACAGAAGAGATACTGAATTTAACTGATGAAAGGAGAACATTAAAAAATGCAGTAAATGAAGCAGGCAAAAAGGAATACAAACGTCTCAAAAATGAGATCGACAGGCAGTACAAAATGGCTAAGCAGGGATGGCTAGTGGACAAATGTAAGGTTGTAGAGGCTTATCTCACGAGGGGTAGGATAGATACTGCCTACAGGACAATTAAAGAGACCTTTGGAGAAAAGAGAATTACTTGCATGAATATTACGAGCTCAGATGGAAGCCCAGTTGTAAGCAAAGAAAGGAAAGCAGAAAGTTGGAAGGAGAATATAGAGGGTCTATACAGGGGCGATGTTCTTGAGGACTGTATTATGGAAATGGAAGGGGAGGTAGATGAAGATGAAATGGGAGATATGGTACTGCGTGCAGAGTTTGACAGAGCACTGAAAGACCTGAGTCGAAACAAGGCCCTGGGAGTAGACAACATTCCATTAGAACTACTGACGGCCTTGGGAGAGCCAGTCCTGACAAAACTCTACCATCTGGTGAGCAAGATGTATGAGACAGGTGAAATACCCTCAGACTTCAAGAAGAATATAATAACTCCAATCCCAAAGAAAGCAGGTGTTGACAGATGTGAAAATTACCGAACTACCAGGTTAATAAGTCACAACTGCAAAATACTAACGCGAATTCTTTACAGACGAATGGAAAAACTGGTAGAAGCCGACCTCGGGGAAGATCAGTTTGGATTCCGTAGAAATGATGGAACACGTGAGGCAATACTAACCCTACGACTTATCTTAGAAGAAAGATTAAGGAATGGCAAACCTACGTTTCTAGCATTTGTAGACTTGGAGAAAGCTTTTGACAATCTTGACTAGAATACTCTCTTTCAAATTCTGAAGGTGGCAGGGGGAGTGAAAGGCTATTTACAATTTCTACAGAAAGCAGATGGCCGTTATAAGAGTCGAGGGGCATGAAAGGGAAGCAGTGGTTGGTAAGGGAGTGAGACAGGGTTTTAACCTCTCCCCGATGCTATTCAATCTGTATATTGCGCAAGCAGTAAAGGAAACAAAAGAAAAGTTCGGAGTAGGTATTAAAATCCATGGAGAAGAAATAAAAACTTTGACGTTTGCCGATGATATTGTAATTCTGTCAGAGAGAGCAAAGGACTTGGAAGAGCAGTTGAACGGAATGGACAGTGTCTTGAAAGGAGGCAAAGCAAAACGAGGATAATGCAATGTAGTCGATTTAAGTCGGGTGATGCTGAGGGAATTACATTAGGAAATGAGACACTTAAAGTAGTAAAGAAGTTTTGCTATTTGGGGAGCCAAATAACTGATTATGGTCGAAGTAGAGAGGATATAAAATGTAAAACGCTTCTGAAGAAGAGAAATTTGTTAACATCGAGTATTGATATAAGGATCAGGAATTCGTTTCTGAAAGTATTTGTATGGAGTGTAGCCATGTTTGGAAGTGAAACATGGACGATAAATAGTTTGGACAAGAAGAGAATAGAGGCTTTCGAAATGTGGTGCTACAGAAGAATGCTGAAGATTAGATGGGTAGATCACATAACTAATGAGGAGGTATTGAATAGAATTGGGGAGAAGAGGAGTTTGTGGCACAACTTGACGAGAAGAAGGGACCGGTTGGTAGGACATGTTCTGAGGCATCAAGGGATCACAAATTTAGCATTGGAGGGCAGCGTGGAGGGTAAAAATCGTAGATGGAGACCAAGAGATGAATACACGAAACAGATTCAGAAGGATGTAGGCTGCAGTAGGTACTGGGAGATGAAGAAGCTTACACAGGATAGGGTAGCATGGAGAGCTGCATCAAACCAGTCTCAGGACTGAAGACCACGACAACAACATGTATTGCATAACGGGTTTTTTATTATTAAATGTATTTTGCCATTGTTCACCTCTTATATGCAATTTCCGGTGTTTTAGATCTGAAGATGGTTCGTCAGTGAGCTTAAACTACTAGGTTGTTGCATAAGTCCAAGGCGTTTTTGTTTTGTTTGTTGGTAATCAGGATGCTATGGATTAATTTATCGACTGCCATTTTGCATTTGTAGTTAGCAGTTGCTATTTCGGTTCATGTATTGTCATTTTGTCACTTGGAAATAGTGGATGAAGCTGTGGGCGCTAGAAAATAGAATGCCAAGTGGAGAAATAGGAACATTTCCGACATATTTTTCTGGTTGTGTGCAGTAGAGGGGTGATAGCAGTGGAGGCAGCAAGAAAAATTTGCGCCATGTAAAGGCCAGACCACGACAAGAGAAGGGTTTTCTCGTTTTAAGGAGGATTAACTGAGCCCATAAAAGCAGCAACTCACCGTACAAACAACTATGCACAGCTTCTAGAATGCAGAGCTTATTGTATTTCGCTTGTTAATTGAAAATATTAGCTTGCGAAATATGGAACTCTTATTTTCTCCTTCTTCCAGTCTTCCAAACTATTTCATTTAAACACCCATATACTTAATTTTAGTTTTTCACCTTAGTTTTCTGTGTTCTAGTTTTTAAGTGTAATACTGCCGTAAGGTTGCACGTTGTCTTTTAAAATTGAATAAAAGTTGGGTAATTGTGGAACAGCTTCCCTTTGCGCATCCTGTTTCCTGCAATTTTCTCGCAGTTTGGTGAGCCTTATTTAACAAACATTTCCAGGTGTGTTCTATATTGACGTCTACAATGTGATGGTGTTTCCATTGTGTCTAGTGGCCACGAATGTATTGATGCACATTATGCTAATGTGTTAATTTTTGTGATGAGTAGGTTGTGCTTGTGCATTTCATAACCGAGTTCTGAATCAGTTACTAATACAAACTAGTTTCAAATTTTATACTGAAATTTGTGGTGAATGTTGAATACCAAGTGAACATACAATATAATGTATCTACCACGAATATGTAATGACTCTTGGTTGGTTCAAATGGCTCTGAGCACTATGGGACTTAACATCCATGGTCATCAGTCCCCTAGAACTTAGAACTACTTAAACCCAACTAACTTAAGGACATCACACAACACCCAGTCATCACGAGGCAGAGAAAATCCCTGACCCCGCCGGGAATCGAACCCGGGAACCCGGGCGTGGGAAGCGAGAACGCTACCGCACGACCACGAACTGCGGACTAATGACTCTTGCATCCACAGGATCTGGAGTATAGTAAAACGTATATAACGGCAGATAGGAAAGCTGGGAGGGGAGGGCAGAGTACCCCTGAGTGGGGAAGTGAAAAGGCGTAAAAGAAAATGTGAAATGTAACTATTCAGATAACTTCAACAAGTGCATATAGTAAGACAGTAACCATCTAGCAATTAACATGCTGGCTGACTCAGTGCTAGCAGTATGTAGAAAAGGTCTTAGCTAGACAATATTATTATGTCAGTGCTATAAGAAGATCGATAGCATTTTGAGGGGGACTGCACTGGAACGGTGAAGTTACAAATGGTGTCATATGCGGGCCAAGCCCAGAAAGCAATTGCATAAGATATGTAAGTGACGATATACAACTCAACACTTTACCTCATTGCCTTATTGCACAGTAGTATTTAACTTTAAAAATGAATGAATAATTACTTAGCTAATACCCACAGTATATGATACGTCAAACTTTTGTTGGTTGTGATTAAATTAAATCACGCTGGGTGTAACATGCTTCCTTCTCTATGCGCTGAAATTAGAACTTTTATGTCACAATATTGAAAGAATTAGCAAGAGAATAGGCTGAAAAAGATTTTAAGAAGTCTAAAACAGTATTTTGTTCACACTACTGCGAAACTGCACAGCAAGGTTAAATAAAATAGAGAAGTATAGTTATTTTTTAACTTTAATACTTTCGAGTCAGAAGGACCATTTCTATTCATAGCTAAATCTTCAAATTTATGGTAACTTGATGATCAGTTTACGTAGTGATTCTAAAATTCTATTTAGTTGTGTGTTATGCGTGACTTTGAACAAGGTGCTACTATCAAAGTTGTACCTGTGTTGTGATTGAGCTAATATCATTTCACATCGAGGATTATGTGAGAAAATATACTGACGGAAAAGGAACGCAAAACGAAATAATAAGTAATGTAGAGTAATAAAGTTTCGGGAATATATTTGTCTAGGTAACATATTTAAGTGAATAAGATTGTAAGATCACAGGCTGACGAAAGCGCAATGTAAACCATTGCAAATATGAAGAGGTGGCACTCGTCAGAATGTTGAAAGAAAGCGTGCAGACATAAATGTAATGTGTTGTGCAGGTGCCAGTTGTCAGTTTGTAGAATGGAGCTCCGTGACTGTTCCACTTGGTCGGTCAATGCAGGGACAGTTAATGTTGATCGTGCATGTCACTGGAGTTGTCTTCCGATGATATCCCATACGTAGTCGACTAGTGATAGATCTGGCGATCGAGCAGGCCAAGGCAACATGTCGGCAGTATGTAGAGCGTGTTGAGGATGACGACAGCTGTGTGTGGTCGAGCGTTATCCTGTTGCAGCTCTGGAACGCTCTACATGAAATGCACCAACATAAGTCGAATCGCTACACTGACGTACAAATGTGAATTTGGGTGCGTGGGATAGTTCAGAATTGAGGCCCTCAACTGGCTCCTTCTAACCAACTCACGGCAATCACTGGCAATGCCACCTTTCATAAGAAAAGATAACTCACCCCCACCCTATGCTCCAAGGACCTCTCGATGGACATCAGTGAAGTCGCTAATGGTGATGGTTTGGTGTCTGTGGAATTCTCACTACAGGACTTCGGGCTCGGAGCCGCCTTGGAGTACCGGATTTGTATCAGTTCGTTGGGTCACTATGGCGCAAATTGCTATTCTAATTGCTGCTGCAGAGGCACTACGATCCTCCAGAACCGTATGACGAACACGAACGTCTTCCCTCTCGGTAGTGACGCGTGACTGTCTGGAGATCCATATTCTTGCAACCGTACATTCCTCTGACCACCACTGCCAGCAGTCATCAACAATGGCTACATTAATGCCAAGTCTTTTGCACTACCGCAGAAGAAATGTCCAGTTTGTTGTAGCACTATTATACGACATCGTTCAAACTCAGTGAGATGCTGATTATGGCGTCTTTATCGCCTTAAAGGCGTTCTGGACGAACATCAACTCACCTCGCCCAATCTCAAAAGTAACTAATGCTCACGACCGCTACAGCGTTTTACACTCTCATGCGGCTGGCGCGAATTATGTAAAGACATCTTTCATGTCGCACAACCTCTTCCTGGAGTTGCGATTTATTTTTCTGACAGTGCTATCTCTTAACTTTTAATGACTACCAGTAATAGTTACAAATCATTAATTTGTCGTTCAGAATTCCGTAGCCAAGTTTCCTTACTTAAATAAAGAACTATTATTTTCGAATCTGTATCATTTATAGTCAGATCGAACAAGTTTGTTAAAAACTATAGCGGGAGTTAGCACTTGTTTACTGACCGTATGGCTAATGGAAGCTCTTGATTGAAGTGGACTGGTGAGTGGTGAACATTATTTAAAATAGCTACAGTTTAAGTCAGTAAGGCTGCATTGTCAGATTTAACCAGATTTAACAAAGCTGAGTTCATCTAGTTTTTCTTTATGGCACAAAGTGGTAACTTTGTTGCAAATTAATAAGTTTTGTTTTCTTCAACACAGAAAAACATTTGTCAAGAAACTTACCAATTGTGAAAAACTTATGTTACAAATCTTATAAAAATCCAGATTATTCTAGGCTTAAACTCAACGAAAATAAACAAGAATGAAATAATATCTGACCTGGATTAAGGACCATAATTAAACAAAACTGTCATGCAGTTATATAGGCATCTGACCAGTCGAAGTGTTTGAGAAAAAGAAGGTCACAATATGCTCTGAAGAACGTAATTACATCAAACTCTTAGACTCTTACTAACTATTTTACCAAAAGCTATATTTAGAATCACAGGTATATTGGGAAATAAGACATTCTCTTATTTTACAGATTATTCACAAGTGTCACTAATTTCATTAATGAGACTTGTTTTCTACGATTTCAATTGTTATACTTGTTTCTGTAGGTATGTGTGCCACCAAAAAAATTAACCATTTAATGTACAGAAATAACTTTTTTCGATTTCTAATGGCTGAATACAAGGTTAGTTAAATTTAACTTTTTTACGGAATACTCAGGAAATATAACTTAGTAATGTCGATAAATATTCAGTTACTCAGTTTGTCAGAGTAGCAGTAGGAGAAAGTTTCGAATAAACTCACAAACACCTGTCTCCTCCCAAATATTAAAACAGCTTTGTTACCAGCTAAGGTGTAATACAGGTATTTGCAACTTCTACAACTAATGACAACACTAGGCTAGAATGTACTGCTGCTGAGATATCTTTTGCCTGTTAACTTAGGTTACACTAATTAAGAATAAAAACCTAGGATTCGCTTTTGTCAAAAAGTAATACCTTAGTCATAAACTTGCCCACTTTCACAGCGGATTTATTCCTTAATGATCTTTGTTTCAAATAACCCAATACAGATCAAAAGGAATAGAATGTACATAATTACAATACCAGAAGTAAGAAATTCCACTCACTATTCCATAATAGATTTGTCCTTAGACCAAAAACGGATGTGTACAATGCTGCGTCGAAAGTTCTTAGTCACTTATACTAACGGCAAAGGAAAATTTAAAAACAACAAAAAAAATTTTGACAGATTCTTCTATGCCATAAAAGAATATTTATGTACATAATCTGTGAAAAAATGTGCGTATGAGCTGCTAATTCATAAATTTATTTAAAAGTGCTCTTAAATGGTCAACATGTAGCCATGTTAACATACATATGTGTAATATGAATATAAAATGACTCCTTCCATATCATTAGGATTAATCATACAAGTGAGCTATGCAACATAAAGGTAGCTAACTCTTGCCTTTACACTCAGATTGGAAGCCACTGCGACAGAGTATTCACCCTCTAGCACATATTAATCTGTGGAAAGCGTAGCAAATTGAAAGAAGTTGTATTTATTCTGTTAGGTAGTTGACAACAACGAACAAAAATTTTTCACATTACAAATTTCTTCCTGTAAATGCCCATTAGACCACACAGATAAACGTTCCATCGTTTCCCAACGTGCATGCCAATGAAGTCTGCTCACTATTCCTTCTTCAGAAAGACTGTTGGTGTAAGTAAATTAAGAAATGTTGAATGCTCCATATTCTACAAATTGACTGAATTCATCCAGGCTCGTCTCTATTTTATATTGGTCAGCTTAAGCGTATTGGTCAACTTAAGCCGGCTGGTAAACACTGGTACCTGGAGCTGGGATCTACCGTGTGGAAAAAGTCTCTTGCTCCAGGACAATAGAGGTGGAGCCGGCAGTGGGAAGGAAGCACAAACAAAGCTCATTAAAGTGGCTTATGGTAGCCCCGCTCATCTCTTTGTTAGCGACGTGCACAGTGTAAACAAAGGGGCGCTGCACGGGTAAACTCCATATCGCAGCGCCCCAAGAATCTCACACAGGACAAACATCGCTGCCGGCCTGCCTCACGTAAGATAAAGTTACTGCGTTTTCCTTCCGCTTTCTTCCCGGGGGACACATAAACACTTATTGTTCAGTGTTTTGCTCAGAAAAAATTACTGTTCTGTGACTGCCGCACATACATTCTAACTACAACACTATTCGTCTTCTGAAGACAGAATTTCTATACCTGCATCTACATCTTTATTAGTATTCCGTGAGCCACTTCACGGTGTGTGGCGGAGGACACTTCTGTCACCATGACGTGTTTCCCCTTCCTTGTTCTATTCGCGAAAGGCGTGTGGGAAGAATGGTTGTTGGTAAACATGCGTATTAGCTCTAATTGCTCGCATTTACCACTTGTCCTAATCTTCCTAGACGTTTGTGGGGGGAAGCATATCTTGACAGACTTTCCGAAGAACGCTCTCGGAATTTCAGTTGCAGATCATGAAAACTTCTTATTTAAAACTTCTTCTGGGAAAGTTTATTGTTTGAAGTGCAGTGGTGTGACATGTGTAAACTTCCTACTGCAGTGTACTTTTCGTTATAACTACCGGGTAGCCTATATCCTATAGCAGATGCGTAATGATTCAGTATAATCTCAAATGCGTAATGTTTCCAAAACATAGTAGAAGCTGGTTCCAGCGATAAATAAGTGAACACGCGAAAAGCTGATTGTGATATGTTCGGCGACTTTGACATCAGCAATGATAATCTGAAACGGTTAACCGCCATTTGTTAAATATGCATATGATTATTAATGCAACTTCTGGGTTGTATAGAAAAACTAGTTTGGCGTCCGCTGCTTCGCTCGCGTTGGCAAAGCCATTACAACAAAATTAAATTTTTAAACATATACTAGGCTCATTCAAAAATTAACACCCGGTATGAAAGAGCGGTTTCTTTTTCTACGTAATTCTGACAAAGTCGATTTGTTGTGGTGAATGTTAAGCAGTTTTCTTGATTTAGCTCGTAACCTCCAACACCTTCCAAATATATCACGCTAATTCAGACCATCGAAGAATTTTCTTTTCCCAGTCTACTTCTGACCAAAACACAGTTTTGGTAGCTGAAGTCGGAGGTATCTATTAATCCGTTTTCTGAGTTCTTGCAGTGATATTTCCGGAAAAAAATTCAACCTCTAGCACATATGGCAACGGCCTTGCCGCAGTGGATACACCGGTTCCTGTGAGATCACCGAAGTTAAGCGCTGTCGGGCGTGGTCGGCTCTTGAATGGGTGACCATCCAGGCCGCCATGCGCTGTTGCCATTTTTCGGGGTGCAATCAGCCTCGTGATGCTAATTGAGGAGCTACTCGACCGAATAGTAGAGGCTTCGGTTGAGACTACCATCATAACGACTGGGAGAGCGGTGTGCTGACCCCATGCCCCTCCTATCCGCATCCTTCCTTTAGGATGACACGGCGGTCGGATGATCCCGGTAGGCCACACGTGGCCTGACGACGGAATAAGTGCCTAACACATATATCTTTACTCCCAACTGAGAACGCAAGTAGATATATCCACAGCTTTAACTTTTAAAATGTTTTAATCTAAGGATATATTTCCCTGAAAATTTCTATTCCCAATTTTACCCACTTAGGGGTTGAAATTTCAATAACAGTGAAACACACATTTATTTATTTTAACCACGTACCCAAATTCAGATTTTCGTAGATTTAGCTAAAAAATGTTTCGTAAAACTTATTTGCATTAAAACTTTCGTTCCCTACTTCACCCTCTGAAGAGCTGAATTGCCAAAAACAGTAGAACACGTATTTTTTTATTTTTAATCGAGAAGTAAAATAACAGTTTCTGTAGATGTAGCTTGGAAAAGGCTGTCGTAGCTCCACTCACTATTTCATCCCCTCAGAGGGCAAGTTTCAGAAAACGGTGAAGCTAGTATTTTTTATTTCATATCGAGAAATCGGATACCAGTTATCACAACCCTGACTTAAAGAATTCCATAGTATCGACATATTTACCAAAGAACATTACATACGCTCTTTCACCCCCACTGGGGTGGAATTTCCTTGTTAAACGATGCCTATAGCAGGAGGTCAACACCCTCTGTAAATTTACAGTTTCAGTTCTTAGGGGCTTGGACTGGGCGAGTTGAGTCAGTAAATTCGTCAGGATATTTTCTTTTACATATTACACCACGCAGTAGTTCGACTTGGCCCTAAAATTGCTCGTTGACGCAATAATGGAAACGCTGCTAAGCTCTGCTCTGACAAAATTCCTGAAACAAATCATTGAGCTGCATGTACCGGTAAGATATCACCATTGCATGCATACTTGAGATTAATGTAGCTGCTTGCCAAAAGCCCAATGTGTTCGTAAACTGTGGCGACAGCTGACGACTAGACGGTGGAATGCGTGTCAGCGAACCGCTGTTAACTTTATCTTCAGACAGTGAAGGGAAATGTGACGAACCGGGACTAATTTATATGCCTGTTTTAAATTGAAATTATATTGAAACCCAAAACCACATGAACGTAATCCGTTGCACTAATATAATAACTTCTGGCCTGCCTTATGTGTTATCGCGACAATGAGGTAAGCACAATCCAAGAGAGGTTGGTAAACAATTATCACTCAGGCAACTTGTCCTGTATCTTTTACCCACTGAGATGACATAGTGGTTAGTATAGTGGATTCGCATTCTGAAGGGCGACGGCTTAAATACCCGTCCAATAAAACAGATTTATGATTTCTCTCATTTCACTTTAAGGCTTAGGGCAAGTCCTGATATGGTTCCATTGGAAGGGCACGGCCGATTTCCTTCATAATCCACCTCTAATCTGAGCTTGTGCACCGTCTCTATTGACTTCATTGTCGACTGGATGTTAAACACTAATCTTCCTACCTTCTTGCAGGTGCGTTTTGACTATAAACCGCTTGTAGTGTCTTTTCGGTTCCGCGATCGTGTATCTCAATATCTACCATTTCGATACTCGATGCAGTGACGTAAAAAAAGGAACCATACTACGATCTCCCGCTCTGAAACAGATTCGGAAGATCGATTTTATAGTATTTCGGCCTTGCCTCTGCCGTTTTCCATTCTGGTACTAGTACAATTATTGAACGACAGAACAGGTAATCTATTCGCTTGCTGACTTTCCGTATGACAATTACTTCTTACGATTTTTCGCCAAGTTGACTGGAAAAATTTTACTTTCAGATTGGTTGGGCGTTTCTCTGATAGCTTTCTTTAAGCTCATTTACGCTTCTTTGACCTTTTGTTTGTCAGCTAAGATTTGCAAAGATCTTAAAACTGTAACGAAGTTCGCTTTGCTTTCGTAGCAACTTTCTACAACGGCTGTTAAACTACGGTGATACTTTCTCATAGCTTGAAACCTTGCTCGCCAGATACTAGAGTACTGAACAATGCTTATGAATTTTTACCATTTGTATTTCACACATTCCTCCTCAGAACTAAATGTTTCATGTTGACTACTTAGATACTTTTATCGGGATGGTCATCTCTCGCTATGTAGACGTCAGCCTAAAAAATATTTTTGCAGTGGGGGGAGAAAGAGAGTAATTGATATATAATGAAAAGGTCTCGCCGTAACTAATAACACCTTTGATTTAATGACTGTCACCGCCAAGTGTTTGTCATGTCCATGACACTCTGCCCTCCATTTCGTGATTGTACAAAACAAGCTGTATTTCTTTGAACTCTTTTTGTGATTCTGTCAATTCCGTCTAGCAAGGATCCCATGCCAAACAGCAGTATTCCAGAAGAAGACAGCCACATATAACGTAGGCAGTCTCTGTAATAGATTTGTCACATTTTCTGACTGTTTTGCCAATAAAACGCTGTATTTGTTTCTCGTACCTCAGAACACCTTATCTGTGTCGATTGCAATTTGCTGCTCGTAACTGTAATCTTAACCATTTCGGTTTTATTGCCACTTTCAAAGAGCATTTGTCCCAGAATGATTCGCCACTCAGAATTAAGGTTCGTGTATGAATTACGATCCTCTTGTAAGTGTACTGTCATATCGCTGGTTTAGTTTTGTAGTATCTTTGGTGGCAGCCGTGTCTAGAGAGTCGAGCGCGGGACACGGAACTGTTATGTTGTGTAGTCTGTAGCTCTGCATGTGAGAGGCATTGTTAGTATGGAAGTTGAAGTGTTGCTACAAGTGCTATTACGGTAGAGTGATAAAATATGCAAATGGTTAAGAGGAAAATGCATCAAGACGTAATTTAAAAATGAGCAGCGCTGCTGATGAAGTATATGTGTATCCTCTCGTTGCGTGTCCTACCGTACAGTATCAGTCATCCGCGCCGTGTTCGGTCACCCAGAATGAACTGATGTTAGCATAAAATAGTGCAATCAAGAGCCAGTGATTTGTAGCGAGCGTGAGAACGTGCGTTCGGTCATCGCGTTTTCGCATTATCAACAATCAGCCGCGCCGCGACGGTTACGCGCACGGTCGTACAAGTGAAAACTGAGAGCTGAAAAATTAACTTTACGAACAATGTTAAAATATCATTACTAGTGTCTGGTACCAAATATCTGTGTATGCGTGACGAGCGTAAGAACTTTCGTGCGATCATTCGGCTTCCGTATCATCAACAATCGCCCGCGTCGTGTCGGTTACGCGTACGCTCGTCCGAATGTTATTGTGGACTGTTAAC
Source organism: Schistocerca serialis cubense (assembly GCF_023864345.2). Classification (NCBI taxonomy): domain Eukaryota; kingdom Metazoa; phylum Arthropoda; class Insecta; order Orthoptera; family Acrididae; genus Schistocerca; species Schistocerca serialis. Next base: position 27,572,746 of record NC_064646.1, read on the forward strand.
CATCCATTAATTGGGATAACACTTCCGAATTAGAGTGTAACCAGTGCCACCTGCGATTTTCCTTTAATCGTCTCAGAATATAGTTGTTCATAGCAGACGTCGATCAGTGTTGTGTTTTAACGTTGCGTGGCTCCCCTAAACCCGCTTGCATAATTTGATAGATAATTTCGGGCAAGCCAACGGTAGTGTGGAGCATAACAGTACGACTACCGCGGAATTATCAAGTACGTGGTGTGGACAGGGCGCACGGTCAAGAAAAGCAGAAACTACAACCGGTTTAAAGTACCCCCACACATTTGTGCTCCCGGGCGTTTTACATGATACTAACAATGCCTCTCACATGCAGAGCTACACACTACACAACATAACAGTTCCGTGTCCCGCGCTCGACTCTCTACAGACGAGGCTGCCCGCAAAGATACTCCACACCTATGCCAGCGATACGACAATACACTTACACTCTTAAGGTTCACCAGCTCCAATGTTTGTAATTAGGATATTCAAGAAAATGCTACCTGCAGTACTTGAAAGTCAATTTGTTTCCCTATTACAGCTAAAAGGAAAAATTTTAAAATTCATAGTTTTTACTGACGTAAAGAATTAAGAGGTTGTCATCAAGTGGGCCTTATTAATACCATGGGTCCTACATACTACCGACTCGGTGCAGAAAAGAAAGGAAACTGTTAGATTAACTGTCGTTGTATTGTTGCAACAAAGTAATGTAATTGCTAATGATTCATTTTAGTTCTAAAGTGAAAATAATTCTAACACAATGAAATGGAAATTGTCAGATTAAATATCGTTATATTGTTGCAACAAAGTAATATAATTGCTAATGATTCAAGTAGTGTTGTTCGAGAATAAAAAATAATCATTTAACATTCACAAACAAAAAGTCGTGCTTGGAACATTTTTTTCAATAAATAGTAAGTGATGGGTAATTAAATGCATACATAAATAAATATATAAAGATCATTAATAAACATATCAGGTACCGCAGATATGGCTCGTGTTATATTAAAATACGCACAGGCTAAAGACCATAACTATGCTTACCGACCTTAGTGAAACATGAAAACATTCAGATCTTAATGGCTCCGCTATAAGATTCATCTAGGAACCTCTGTTAACAACAGCGGCCCTCGATTCTGCATCCGAGGGTAGAAGCTAATGGAAGTTTCGAACTGAGGCTAAGCACAAATAAAGACGATCCATTATGTGCATGTCCCTAAATTCCAACCTGGAGGTGTAGAGAGATAATAGACACGGCGGGAAGCGAAGTAATTCCGAACTGGAGAGCAAACATTTGACGGCTAGATGTGCGTCAGTCTTACCGAGTGCGTAGTTCGGCCGGCGAATCTTGCATACTTTTTGCACCCGCAATTGTTTTTTATAGTAATGTACCCTCAACACCTATTAGTTAAGTAAGGATTTAATTCTATTAGTTGAGTAGGGATTTAATTACTACGTGATAGTGACGTCTGCAATATTTCATGCAGTCGAGCAATTGGTGTTGACGATCATTTTACTTATGAACTCGAAGGTGCAATCTTTTTGTTACCTACTGAAAAACATGCATTACCTTGCATGTGTAAAGGTGCGTCGGTATTATGTAACGATGAGTGTGCCATTTTATTGTCTTCCAGTGCGTTCTCGGTTGACATATGTGTGACAGTTACAGTATCACTCAGAGTTGGTGTTAACAACGTTTGTTGTCTACAGATATATCTGAAGTGAATAAAAGACAAGGCGGAGAGATCGGAGACTGCATGCTTTGTAAAGTAGGATATGTGGCGATCTGTCATTTACAATTCCGGACATGTGTTCTTACGCAAATATCCTCTGAATTGCCAAATCAATCACTGAGTTTGATATGTAGGTGATATACCGTGCTGGTGTGCTGGTCTCCAGTTTAATTAATTTCTTTGACCTATTCAGTACCTAACATAGCTAACTTAAAGGACAATGGACACTGCTAATAATATTTGGACTTAAATACACACTAACGAATCAAAACATTTCGCAGGTTGCCCACTGCGAGACTGAATGTTGCTTTGTGGTGTTGGGGGCACTTAGTGTGTAAAGAGAGGATATAAACAAAGCAGAGACCATTGGGACGTCATTCTAGCGCTGATACACGTCGTAAATAACGAACTACGAAGACGTATGGGACCTTACTATAGGGCAGATTGTTTAAGAGCCCACAAATGAGCAATTTCAGTTTGCTGTAAACCATAAATGAACATAGTTAACAACTAATAACGTAATGAAGTGTGTCTGAAGGGTGATTTCTAGGTCAACATATACAGTAGGATGTGGCGATACCCAGCAGCGCACAATAAGACACGGTTTCTACCAGGCCAAACCCTTAAATGTCGTTGGACAGGACTCAGCCCACTACCAGAAACTGTGAATTACAGAAGAGATACGGTATCATGCTACCTACATTAGCATTTACATCTCAGTATACAGCTGATTCTTTTGCCATTATTTTCCTTTTCTACCACAAGTCTTCAACTGCTTTGACACGACTGCCACGAATTCCTTTCCTGTGTCATTCTCTTCACCTCAGCTTAGCACTTACAACCAATACCTCACTTATCCATATATGTAAAAACACATATATGTATTTTACATGTCTCCTCATAAACCACTGGACTGATTTCAACCAAATTTGGTACACACAGTACTTATTATCTGCAAATGAGTACTGTGGTGGTAAGTATTTCTGTGTCAAATATAGGTTAAAAAAAACTGTTAGCAATCCCTGGCATCTAGGCTACCATGCACAACTGATGTGTGTAGTATCAGAGTTCATTCCAGAGAGTATACATGGTGGTGGGCATGACTAAGAAGGATACTGGGATGGGTTGGACCACATGGACCAATATAGGGGAAGGAAGAGATGGTCAGAGAGAGGAGGAGAAGGATATGGACCAAGAGGTGGCAAAAGGAGATGGACAGAGAGTGGAGAAGGAGGAGGCAGACAGGATCCTGGGAATGAGAATCTCGGAAACGAAGCTGATGGGCTATTTGCTTCCTACTGTCAAGATCTTCTAAGGAAACTGGCTGAAGGATGGGGTAACAACAAGTAGGCGACAAGGTGTAGGAGGTTCATGGCTCATCACAGAACGTCGAGGTCGGATAGTTCCGCTCTCTAAGGCTGGATATCCGGTGATCAGTAGTGGTCTGAAGACAGAGTTCAGGTAAAAGTATTTGGAAACACATCGTCCTACTCATATTGTTGTTAATGGGACTGTGCATATAACCCTACAGGTTCCCAATATGGGTGCAGTGAGCACAAGATCATTGTTTTTGGACCAATGGAAATGTGTCACCTGTTTGGATTTCGCAGAACCCGTTTATTCTGAATCTCGGGAACTACGACCACAACCATAGATGCAAAAATAAAAGACCAAAAGACATACTTGTAAGGACCTAACATCTGTGGCCAAGTACACGCAAACACAACAGTACAGGTGAGACCCTGTTAATCAGACACCATTACTGGATATCCAGATAGAACACACTTTCCGAATAACTGGCACCTCACAGGGAAGCCGTACCGTACCCTACATGCAGACAAGCTCGACACACACCCCACACAGTGAGATGATATATGGCCGATCTCCCACTACTATATAACGATCCTGATTGTTCCAGGAATGCAGCGGCTGCAGAAACCTCGGATAAATCGCCATCGCTTGCCACGGTAATGATGTATGATATCCATACTAACAAACCCAACCTTGCATGAACTGTCGCAGCTAGTAAGCCACTCCTGTTCTTACTACCCATCCCACTGTCGCAGAGGATTTTTTTCCCACGGCACGAGCCTTGGCACTTTTTTCCTTCTGCTCTTCAAATTGCTACCCTCATTCGCCTTTCGTCCACTATCTATCATCTGATGGACCGTGTTAATGCGTAGCCTTACCCAGACGCACGGATAACATCACAGCCCAGCATCCTGTGATCCACCCATTAGATAACTAACATGTTGACTGAGGTGACAGTAGAACGTTTGGTCTGGTCACCACGTTGGTGCGGGGATGGAGGGGCCCCATCTCTGTCAAAAAAAAAAAACTGTTTGGATGAATGACATTTCTTGTTACACCATATAATGTAACACTTCTTCAGGACACAACAACCAGGGCGCAGACACAACGGCTTTGCTGGCCAGCTCCCATCAAAAAGAAGGATCGAAATGAAATTAATTTGATAATTCCTACGACAGATTACTCGAGTAGCCAATAAATTTCCTATTAATACTAATCTGAGACCGGATGGACCATTAATTAACAAGCCTTTAAACTAAATCGATCGTTTTATGCAATTAGGGTAATTTTCTTCAGCCAACAAATATCACTGAAGGATTATTTACGTCGAGGACCATCAGATGGAGGTTCAAGATAATTTTCACATTCTCCACTTGATCAATGTAAAAAGATCCTACACCACATAAATTGCCGCTATTGCATCGTTCCACAATAGAAATCACAGTACACTCGGATTGCACCGAACCCAGATCTATTTTTGCTCAGTTACATTTTCTTTGCTCTCAGATTGCTCCAAAAATTTGCATTCATATCTGTTAACTAACACATTAGTTTCACATTCATCCTTCCACATCCACTCATAATTCATGCTTTCATCAAGAGCCACCAATTCACATCCAACAGTAGAAAAAATGCACAAATGCCTTCCTCCGACATATCTAGATCAGTAGCTTCAGTCTTCCGAGCTTCAGCACCTAAAATATCTTTTTTAGCTCCCTTTAGAATGACATCACTCACATCCGCCGATACATAATAAAATTCATCACCAACTGGCGAGACCTTTGTTACTCCATCTTCACAAACACCTTCACACACTTCCACCGATGCGCCATACAGTTCATCTCCGGCGGACGAGACTAATGTTTCGTCGCCTTCACAAATACCTTCATCTACTTCCTCCTATACAAAATCATCTACATTATTTTCACCTTCACTATTATAACTGTTGCTACAGATTAGTGCCTCAACAGAGTACGTAAATTCAGATCCACCTCAGCCTGTCAGTAATCACATAATCTTTCAACAAGCATAAACTCATCGCATGATTCCCCACCCATCCACAAAAATCAGTTCTCCAGCCCCGTATTATAATTATCAAATTTCTCAACACATTTTACCATACTTCTTGCGCCCTCTTCGTGGTTGCGCTGCTTAAAATTAATCCCCAGTCTATCTTTAGTTCTTACAACCCTCCTCTCCAACAGTTTTGGCTTCTTTGACGAAATTTCGGTTCCATCAGAATTTTTAAGATAATGTGTCCGTTTCAAAATTGGTTTATTTCGCCACCTCGGGATCTGAGGTGTGGCGATCTCTAATTTCAAGACCTCGTATCCTGGCGTTGCATTTCGCTGCCCCTCAAATCTTCGTTACCAATTTTTATTTCCATTGTGAGAATTCCCGTTTTAATTTTTCTTCTTTGAAAATTATTATCACGGGGATAATTATTCCTGTTATGATAATTATTGTGGACATCACTACTGTTCCCATTCTGGTGCTCATTTCCCTGTCTACTATTCCAATTATGTGGCTGGAATTTCGACATCTGTTCTAGTTTCTTTATATAATCTAAAAATTCATCGATAGGATCTGCCAGACTGTGGACAAGATCCCATTCTGATATTCCCGTAATAGTCTATTGAGCATCGTAAATCTCCTTCAGTATTCGCAGTGGATGATTTATATGGATCATCTTACCCAGTTCACGCACACAAAAACCTTGCATCTACTCACTTCCATGTCTGAAACTTGGCTCGCTTAGGATTCATTCTGAAGTTACGTTTGCTTCGCTTCAGTCCAGAATTTGTTCAGGAAACAACTTTCAAACACTTCATAGGTGCTAAATGAAACACTCATTAAATTTCCCCATGCTTGTGCATTGCTCTCAAGATGTCTTTCCGTGAGTTTAATTTTTTACTCTTCAGACATTCCTCTCACAAGTTCATCTCTACATGCTGCAACCAAATCAACTGGGTGGTATTTTCTATCTTTTCGTCGTTATTGAATTACCTCATGGAACACTATCACAGCAGCAGCTCGATTTTCTACTAAAGAATTTGATTCTACACTCACGTCTTTAAACTACTGTTCATGCTGCACAGCTGCTTTAATTAATATGGCTTTAAAATGTTCTCTGTTTTTAAGCAGCTCTTTCTCACATTCTACTACTCTACCTGACAAATTGTTAACTCGAACGTATTTTGTGACATCATACAATACTTAGCATAATTACCTATGTCATCCCGTATCTCTTCTCAGAAATGTTTTCCTAATGAATTGACTCCTGTGATAATTAGGCCAACATCTTCAGAAATTATACTCACATTTGCCCTTATAACTTCTAATTTTGAATCAATTATGCTTCCTATATCAGATCTAATTTTGTCTCACCCAGCTTTAACATTTACTGTTACACATGACTCTACATTTACAATTTTTGAACTTAGTTCTGTTTTGACATAACTTATCTCTGTTTTTACGGAACGTAGCTCAGTATCAAACGTCCCGATGCTAAACTGCATTGCTCCCATACTAAAATGAATTTCTAGTAAAATTTATATTAATTTTATCGATGTATTGTCTGAAAGCTTGCTTTCCCTCCCTGATTTAGGCCTATCTGCGCCACAAGTAGATTCCATTTCGGCACTCTCGCGTACAGACTTAGGAATAATTTGGCCACTAGTATAATCTGAACCACTTAGAACGGATAGTTGTTCATTCGTTGTACGCTCCACCACTAACGATAACAAAAAAGTGGCTCTGAGCACTATGGGACTCAACTGCTGAGGTCATTAGTCCCCTAGAACTTAGAACTAGTTAAACCTAACTAACCTAAGGACATCACAAACATCCATGCCCGAGGCAGGATTCGAACCTGCGACCGTAGCGGTCTTGCGGTTCCAGACTGCAGCGCCTTTAACCGCACGGCCACTTCGGCCGGCCCTAACGATAACACTTACCGGTCATGCTGGCTGCTATTGCTATGTTGCTGTTGAATATGTAGATGCCGCCGGTTATGAAGCCGCCGCTGATGACTTTAAGTCGCCTCCGGTAGTATTCGATGCCGTTTCATTACTGTGTCGGAAACGTCACAGGTTCCTGTAACCGAACCCCAACGTGGAAACTGTTTAAATACGACACTGTCGTCCACCTCTGTGTCATTTAAAGCACTACAAAAGTGACTGAGGACTGCAGTTAACCCTTTGTTTACAAAATCAAGATCTTTATAGGGATTACTATTTCCTTCACATAGTTGCAATTTACAACATGAATTTACCATATGTCAAATTAATGTAAGAAGAAATTCTTTCAGAAAAAAATGTTTTAGAGTACTTTCATCGTGTGTGGTGTCACAGCGAACTCAATGGTCTTTCAGGCATTGTTGAGCTGTTTGTGGTGCTGTGCGAAACAGTTCCGATTCTTTCTTAGCAGAAGCTATTACCACACGTCTGTCTCATCCATGTCACACGAGGGGCGTGTCTGAGTGTTCTACACCATCCACACATTAGTCATGTTCCCTTTGGACCAAAATATTCCGCTTCATTTGCCCGTTTACCTTAGGATCGTCCTGTTTGAAACAGCGATGAATGCTCCAGTACAGTGGCCAGTGTTGTGACTATTCTTCCGCCAAGCTCATTCTGGGTACTGATGCCAGTCTTCCGTGTAGATAATTTAAAGTGAAAGAGGAAGCTATTTTCAGTTTCTCTAACCCAATCTTGTAGCCAAGTTTTATTGATTTCTGCGGCATGTACTGAGGCCACAACAGCCATTCTTTTTTCAGGAATTCATTTTTCTCACTCCTCCTTTGTTTATATAATGAGAAAAAAACCTACTTGACAATGTGTGACAGGTAGTGAGGAGATGGCTCGATATGTACTTGCTGCTGACTACATAGTGAAACCAGACACTATTAGCTTGCTTAGAAAGAAAGCTGACAAGTAGTAACGATCTACAGCGCACAAAACCTGAACTGTATAATAACAAATGATAATTAACTGAAACCCTCAGCTGCCGACAGGTGTTGTTGATATACCTCGATGGGGACAGCTGAAAACGTGTGCCCCGACCGGGACCCGACTGGGACCTGAACCCGGGATCTCCTGCTTACATGGCAGACTCTCTGTCCATCTGAGCCACAGAGAACACAGATGAATAGTGCGACTGCAAGGACTTATCCCTTGCACCCTTCCCGTGAGACCCACATTCCCAACTGTCCACAATCTACATATGTAATGTACCTAATAGATATTTGCCCATCCACTCATTACTCGCGCACACTAAGGTGACGATTCCCGTAAGAGTTCGAGCAACCTGAGCCCATTCGCACAGACGAAGGTCAATGGCTGGGTAGCCATTAAGTACTGCATATATACGAAGATAGTAACCGTTGTCGAAAGAACAGATACCATTGATGACCGTGCAGCTCCTCTAGAGTAAATGATAGTTAATTGAAACCCTCAGCTGCCGACGGGTCTTGTTGATATACCTTGATGGGGGCAGCTGAAAATATCAGCTTAATCGAAACCCTCAGCTACCGACAGGTGTTGCTGATATACCTCGATGGGACAGCTGATATTTTCAGTTGTCCCCATCGAGGTATATCAATAACACCTGTCGGCAGCTGAGGGTTTCAATTAACTATCATTTATTCTAGAGAAGCTGCACGGTCATCAACGGTATCTGTTCTTTGGAGAACAGTTACTGTCTTCGTATGTATGATAACAAGGCCAACAGCTTCCATCATTTTTTTTATTTATTTATTTATTGTTCCGTGGGACCAAATTAAGGAGAAGTCTCCATGGTCATGGAACGAGTCAATACATGAAATTATAACACGATATTAGAAACTGATAAAATGAAATATAAAAAAAAACATATTCAGGTGACAAGTCGAAAGTTTAAATGAAGAAAATCAACAATGGAGCACTGGAATTTGCTTCATTTTTTAGCTCTTCCAGGAGCTCCTCGACAGAATAGAAGGAGTGAGCCATGAGGAAACTCTTCAGTTTAGACTTAAAAGAGTTTGGGCTACTGCTAAGATTTTTGAGTTCTTGTGGTAGCTTATTGAAAATGGATGCAGCAGAATACTGCACTCCTTTCCGCACAAGAGTCAAGGCAGTGCATTCTACATGCAGATTTGTTCTCTGCCTAGTATTAACTGAGTGAAAGCTGCTAACTCTTGGAAATAGGGTAATATTGCTAACAACAAACGACATTAAAGAAAATATATACTGTGAGGGCAATGTCAGAATTCCCAGATTTTTGAGTAGGGGTCGACAAGAGGTTCTCGAACTTACACCACATATAGCTCGAACAGCCCGTTTTTGAGCCAAAAATACCCTTTTTGAATCAGAAGAATTACCCCAAAAAATAATACCATACGACATAAGCGTATGAAAATATGCGAAGTAGACTACTTTTCGTGTCGAAGTGTCACTTATTTCAGATACTGTTCTAATGGTAAATAAAGCAGCATTTAGCTTCTGAACAAGATCCTGGACATAGGCTTTCCACAACAGCTTACTATCTATCTGAACGCCTAGGAACTTGAACTGTTCCGTCTCGCTTATAATATGCTTATTCTGTCTGATCAAAATATCGGTTCTTGTTGAATTGTGAGTTAGAAACTGTAAAAACTGAGTCTTACTGTAATTTAGCATCAAATTATTTTCCACAAGCCACGAACTTATTTCATGAACTACATTATTTGTTACTGTTTCAATATTACACACAAGATCCTTCACTATCAAGCTGGTGTCATCAGCAAACAGAAATATTTTTGAATCACCTGTAATACTAGAAGGCATATCATTTATATAAATAAGAAACAGCAGTGGCCCCAGCACCGACCCTTGGGGAACGCCCCACTTAACAGTGCCCCATTGGGACTGAACATCACTACCTCTCTCAATATTGCGGAGAATTACCCTCTGCTTTCTGTTCTTAAAGTAACAGGCGAGCCAATTGTAAGCTACTCCCCTTACTCCATAATGGTCCAACTTCTGCAGTAATATTTCGTGGTCAACACAGTCAAAAGCCTTCGTTAAATCAAAGAAAACACATAGCGTTCGCAACCTTTTATTTAATCCGTCCAAAACCTCACAGAGAAAAGAGAATATTGCATTTTCAGTTGTTAAACCATTTCTAAAACCAAACTGAACATTTGACAGCAAATTATGTGAATTTAAAGGCTCCAGTAACCTTGTATATACAACATTCTCGATAACATTAGCAAACACCGATGGCATAGAAATAGGTCTAAAATTGTCAACATTATCCCTGTCTCCCTTTTTATAAAGTGGCTTCACTACCGAGTACTTTAATCGGTCAGGAAACCGACCACTCCTAAAGGAAAACTTACAGATATGGCTGAGAACTGAGCTACCATACGTAGAACAATACTTCAGTATTCTGCTAGATACCCCGTCATATCCATGAGAGTTCTTGGTCTTTAGTGATTTAATTATTAACTCAATCTCCCTCTTGTCAGTATCATGGAGAAGCATTTCAGGTAACAGTCTCGGAACACTTTTTTCTAAGAGCCCTATATGAATCCCTGTTGGGACTAGGTTTCTATTTAGTTCACCTGCTATATTCAGAAAGTGATTATTAAATACTGTACATATATGCAACTTATCAGTAACACGGACATTCCCACTACGCACTGATTCTATATCCTCGACCTGTCTCTACAGACCAGCAACTTCCTTTACGACTGACCATATGGTTTTAATTTTATCCTGAGACTTAGCTATTCTATCTGCATACCACATACTTTTTGCCTTCCTAATAACATTTTTAAGCACATGCATGGTCGTACAACTGTCACTGCAATCGTATGCTACGTAGTCTCCTAAAAAGGTGGTTTCGCACAGTATCCACTGGTAAACAGGTGGTTACAAACAAAAGCAGAAATCATAAGGTAGAACCTTGTGGGACACCATCTGTTATTACCCACAGAGGTTTCCAAGCCAGTTCAGCAGAATTTCGTTAAATTCCCACATAAAACCTTCCGAAGATCGCGCAGTAGTAGCAGACACCTTGTCGTGTGTGAGATTTGCCTTACAGTTCCCACCTCCACGTCGCATATCCTCTAGCAGCTTTCAGTTAGCATAGTACTCAGCTGGTAGTGGACCGATAGCTCTTTTTAGGTCTCGCCTGCGGTGGTCGTCCTCTACGGCGGAGAGAGCCCGCCCTTTACTGCGCCGTAAGCTGCGTTTGGCCCCACCCAAGGCTTTAGCCTCCTCCCTTTGTGCCTCGCATTTTCGATCCGCCGCCGTGCGGCTTCTCTTTATCACTGCAGCAAAGGAGGTCCCATCTACTGCACGTCCCACCGCAAGCGAAACAGTAGCTTGCGGTGCGGAATTCCAGTGGAGAGTCGGGAGAAAGAGCAACTGTGGACACGCAGAAGAGGAGAATAACTTTAAGGAGGAATATAAAAACATTAGAATGCAGTGCGCAGATTGCTAGGTCAGACGATCTTCAAAGAAGCCACATAATCTGGTTTTACACTGTAGTTACTTTTCCTCCTGTGCTCATATTTACATTTCTCTAAATGCTCAAAAGGAAGCACGGGTTTCTTCCAACGTACGAGCAGTGCAGAAAGTTTGAAAAGTTTTATTTCTACAGTTCAGTCTAGTCGGTAATACACAGCGGGCACTTTCCATAAGCTCATGCTATGAAGCTTTGTTATCGCAGCAACGTTGACTCTCGTCGATTACATCTACAGCAAACCACATAAACCTAAGCTTTGGTAAACTTTCCTCTCACTTCTGTATTCCTTCGCCTACCAAAAATAAATAAATAAATAAATAAATAAAAATTCTGCCCTTAGATCTCTTTGTGTCCACTTCCCTTTGAACTGCTTAATCACATAATAGAGACGGATTTTTCGATGAACTTCTGTCCTTACTTACACCATAGATCTGACTGAGACATATGCAATGGCGTGGTCTGAAATATTCGTTGAGGTAAGCAGCTACGAAAGAGTAAAATGATATTTTTAATGCGTAAAGAGGGTGGACCCTCCGTTTTTGTTAATTAGTTGTAAAACTCAGACATTGGCTGCCGTGGGAGAACCCTTCCAGCTTATAATACAGTTAAGTTTGTAAGGTGTTCCTGAGTTTCTGAATTACGTACAGTTGTTCAATCATTCCAGGGCTGGAAATCTTCTGTCAACTAAGGCACTGCATGCAGAATGAGTCAAAATAAGTTCAAGCAGTTTCACCGTCTCACAGTGTGCAGTTTGGAGTCCATTTGACAGTAAACGTCAGCAAATCACTAGCACGTTTATGACACAATTATCCAGCTTAGCAGTCTTTTAGTGACTGTAATGCAAATTCAGGTTAACAATGTTTATATTTCGAATGTATTCGCAGTTGCAAATGCGGACATCCCTCAGCTGCATAACGGATTGACGACAATGAAAATTTGGGCCGGACCGGGACTCAAACCCAGATATCTTGCTTGTCACGAGCAGCCACCTTACTATTGGGCTATCCGAGTACGACTCAATGCGAGGCACTCCGGTCTCAAACGTTTATACGGATTAAAGTATACATACTTAAAAGTTCTGATAATAGTAGAGGATGCTAGTTACTGAATCTATTTTGTAACAGGCGCATTATCAGCATGTCTAGATCGACTACAGCATTGCACTAGGACATTTAGTTCATATTTCATCCATGTGTTGACCATGAATTACTCTTTCCTGTATGCCTGGTTTTCATCAATTCACGGAATTCATCGTTCTGATACACTGTAGACAACATCGTATGCTCTGGACTGCAATATATCAAATTACGCAATACTGGGAGGTAACAGATCCACAAACGTGCATCGAATGAAAGTGACACTGTGATCTTGCATCACGAGCCACAATATGGGCTTTTACATCTCGTTTTTGAAATGGATCTATTATTCACCTGAAAACCAATACTAGAACGCGCTGATATTATATTTCACAACAGAGTCGTCGAAATCCACCAGCCGTTTATTTACATCCTCATGTAGATTGCATGATTCAGTGGAAAAAGTCACTCACAGCGAGGAAAAAATTGTTAAACGTTTGACACTGCTTGCTATCGCACTGTATTGAGCTTACGTGTAAAACGGTGAACCGATGTTGCAGTAGAAAACGGATATATGACTCTTAATTGCAATCGATTCAAATGTACAGTCACCAATGCCGTTCCACCGAAACTCTTAGCATGGCCATGAATTTTGAACAGTTTTCACGGACTGCCCCTACAGCTGTGATATAGTGAAGTATTGAGGATACTTCTGAATAATAACACACATCAGCTGCATTGTCCTGAATAACTGACACAAAATTCTACTTGATGTGATATTCTTCAGGGGAACGTCCAACAACTTTATCAATGAATGCCAAGCGAAACAACTGGTTGTGAAAGGTCCAGATGTGGACAAACACATTTTTGACTTGCTCAGTTTGTTAAGCTCTTTGGCTTGAATAAATCATACAGGTTTTCTGAAATTGTAATCGTTTGATGCACACATGCGCAACCTTCTGTAGCGGCACCACCATCTAGGATAGGGAAAATTAGTTTTGTGCGATATTTGGAGCATGAGTTACAGCCATGTGCGGGCCAGATTGCAGTAAGTTATGCATACCAGCAGTTGCAAAGGCAAACAGAGGCGACAGGGGCATAGAATTCCCAGAGGGGGAGCACACAGAAGTTCCCATGGCGAAGATAACAGGCAGAAGAGGGCCAATGGCAAACCTAAGTGTTATGCACATGTGACACAAAGTGGTGCATTAGCGAAATAGAGCCACACAGCTGAGTATAAATAGGTGTCATCTTCTAATGAGATTCATTCAAGTGCGGCAGCTCTCCTAGACGGAGGGGCATATCACACCACTGGGGTACGCTCAGCAACAGATGCGACGACAGCGTCCCCGTCCACGGCAGGTCGTTGGTTTGAGGCTGACGCAGAGTCTGCAGCCACCCAGGGCGGGCCACTCTTTGGCTCGTTACTGTGGGCAGTCGTCTCAGCTCCCGACACATGCCAGAGACTTACGAGGCGAGGGCCGCAGATTCAGACACTGGATCGCGGGCAGTCATTGCCGCTGCATTCTCAGCAACACCAGTGGGAACAAGCAGCAGCGAGCCAGCCTAGGGCTCCTAGCGGAGCAGCGCAGAGTCAACGGCGATGGTGGCCGCTGAGTTGGCTCCTGGCACAGCCATCCTGACGTAATCGGAACTCTGCAGCTGGCGTACAAGGCCGGCACAACACAGTGTTGCATTGCACAGGCTGCTGGGGTGCTTCCTCAGCATTGCGGGGCCCTGTGATGCAAACTGAGGTGAACAGAGCACTGTACTGGAAGCAAATAAATCGTTTGGAAAGTTCTCGCCGAGTTTCAATTCGCCATATTTGACGTGTGACACAACAACACTTCTACCAATTTTGGTACCATTGGGATATTTTTTTCCATGGATAATGCGGGAGCAAAGTTGTACAGCCAAGTCCCACAATCATTCTAGCTCTGCCCTGCTTGGATTTCCATGGTTTCACAACTCATTAGTACGACTTCGCTTGCTTACCTTCTGCCAACAGCAGCATACCTGTGTGATGGTTATTATAATAAGTTGGCAGTTTATGGCTTTAAGATGACATGAAAATATGTTCCACTTGTGCAGTTATTCATTTTACGTAGGCACCTCACACCAATATCCGCAATCGCCCATTGAGGAACAGGTAACATATGGGGGGGATAGGACATATCCAAGTTCTCCAGAGTTCCAGCTGTCACTTGTAGTACAGATTGTTTAGATAACATTGGTCCTTGCCTGAATTGTAATGCATGTTGAGCATGAACTTCTGAATTTTGCTGAGCATCGTAAAAATTCTTGTATAATTTCACATTTGTCAACTATAACAAAAAAAATCAGGGATCCAGTTATATATTATATCTCTGTCACTATGTAAAGTCCTTGCTGTAACTTCGTTCTTCAAATTTAAAAAAATTATAGAGGCAAGTATAGACTCCTCCTATCATATCTCCTCTTCTGACCGCCTCCATCTAGAGGAGAATATCTTTCTGCCAATATTTAAATTCATTTACACTTTTATTTCATAGTAATCTGGTAAAAATCTCTTTACTGACATGTTCAAAAATTGTTTCTGTTTGGGAAATTGCTTAGTTTGGTGACTCAGATATTACACGCCATCCGTTTGCTGTTACATTCACATTTGCATTTTTCACAAGTTCAACTGCGCAATCTAAATTTCGTGTCACGAAGTCTGTTTACTGTTTCTCTTTCTCTAATGCACATTCTTCCATTGCATTATACATCCTGTGGTCATGGTGTACTGTCATCAGCCTTTCTGTTCCCCAGCAATTATTCTGTACCTGAACATGAAGAAAAAAGGTAAAGGAACAGTTTTGTTTTACCAAGTCTGAGTTTGGAGTCTAATGGAAACTGGTCTCCTGATGAAGTATCTTTCTTTATTATGCTCTTGCTGTGGTTCCTGTAATGTTTCCCCTCTTCTGAACAAATAGCTTTTGGTACAACTGAGTACAAACATTAGCATTTCATTTCCCTCCTCTCTCTTTATTGTCAGAAACTAAAACTAAACAATGAACTGTGTTATCTGTGCTCGACTTCTTACACGTTGGTAAGGAGAGGTGAACTACAGAGCGGTACAGCAACTGTCTCAGAGGAAAGCTGGATGATAGCAGAAATGGTTATCGAAGAAGTTAACACAGTAAACAGATGATTTGCCCAATTTGTTATTCTTCAAGCGTACAGAGACTCATTGCAAGTAATACAGCAAGAAATTGAGTCAATCTCTCGATATCAACAAGGCACGGGCTCTCTGCACTACAGCATGAATGATGATGGAACTGGACTACGCGATGTCTGCATTGCATCACATGACGAAGAGGCTAATTATGAGTTGCTGTGTGGCTCCCGCCGGCCATCCTATCTCGTGGCGCAGAGAGTTCTCATATAATGAGGAGCCAAAGAAACTGGTACATCTGTCTAAAATCGTGTACGGGCCCTGCGAGCTCGCAGAAGTGCCGCAACACGACGTGGCATGAACTCGACTGATGTCTGAAGTAGTGCTGGATGGGAACTGACACCCTGAATCCCGCAGGGCTGTCCATAAATCCGTAAGAGTACGAGGGGACGGAGATCTCTTCTGAACAGCACGTTGAATGGCTTCCCAGATATGCTGAATTAGGTTCATGTCTGGGGAGTATGGTGAGTAGCGGAAGTGTTTGAACTCAGAAGAGTGTTCCTGAAGCCACTCTGTAGCAATTCCGGACGTATGGGGTGTCGCATTGCCCTGCTGGAATTGCCCAAGTCCGTCGGAAAGCACAATGGACATGAATGGACGCAGGTGATCAAACAGGATGCTTGCGTTCGTGTCACCTGTCAGAGTCGTGTCAGGGGTGCCATATCACTCCAACTGCACATGCCCCACACCATTACAGAGCTTCCACCAGCTTCAACAGTCTTCTGCTGACATGCAGGGTCCATGGATTAATGACGTTGTCTCCTTACTGGTACACGTCCATACGCTCTATACAATCTGAAACGAGACTCGTTCGATCACGCAATACGTTTCCAGTCATCAACAGTCCAATGTCGATGGGGCTAGGCAAGGCGTAAAGCTGTATGTTGTGCAGTCATCAAGGGTACACGAGAGGGCCTTCGGCTCCGAAAGCTCATATCGATGATGTTTCGTTGAAGGGTTCGCACGCTGACACTTGTTGATGGTCCAACATCGAAATCTTCAGCAATTTGCGGAAGGGTTGCACTTCTGTCCCGTTGAAGGATACTCTTCAGTCGTCGTTAGTCCCGTTCTGGAAGGATCTTTTTCTGGCCGCAGATTGGATGTTTTACCGAATTCCTGATATTCACGTTACAATGGTGAAATGGTCGTACGTGGCATTTCCCCGCTTTATCGCCACCTCGGAAATATGTGCTCCATCCCTCGTGTGCGGACTATAACACGACGTTCAAACTCGCTTATATCTTGATTAGCGGCCATTGTAGCAGCAGTTGCCGATCTAAAATCTGCGCCAGACACTTATTGTTTTATATAGGTCGTATTAGGTCTCTTTACATACCTCTGTATTTGAATAGCGTGCCTATACCAGGCCTATACCAGTTTCTTTGGTGAAATACTCAGCATTTCCTGGGTATGTATTTATTCCAGTCTTCTATTAGTCCATATCCTTTTTCCCCCTTCTCTCTCTTCATCTCCTCCTTCAGCTCCTCTCTGTCTGTCTCCTCCACTCCCAAAGTCTTTCCACATCCTTCACCCCCCTTCTCTACTCGTCATATCTCCTCCATCCCCATACATTGTCCACATCGTTCACACCCACTCTCTGCTCATCTCCTCCTGTCCCTCTCTCTGCCCATTTCATCTTCCCCTTTCCTCTGTCAATCGTTTCCCCACCCATCTGTCCATCTGCTCCTTTTCCTTTTGACCATCTCCTCCTTCTCCCCTCTAATTAGCTACTCCCCCGTTCTCTGTCAATCTCTTCCTCCCCCCTATCTCTGTATATCTCCTCCTGCCCTCTCTCTGTACATCTCCTCTTCCCTCCTCTTCCTATGCATCTCTTCCACTTTCCATTCTTTGTGCAACTCCTCCTCTTCCCTTTTCCTGGCCAATTCCCACGCCCCTATCTCTGTCCACCAATTCCTCTTCCCCTCGCCTCTGTCCATCTCCTTCTCCTCCTATCTGTGATTATCTCCTCCTTCTCTGGCACTGCCTGTCCATGTCTTCCCCCTCCATCTCTTTCCACGTTATCACGCTCATCCTAGTGGGAGGGTGGTCGTTATTACTCCTACAGTACTTCTTTCGAGGTTATAACTAATAACTGTACCAAATTTGATTCAAAACGTTCCTGGAATTTAAGATGACCTCTCTACCTGTGAATTCACCTACGTACACACATGTCGAATACATTTAACATAATTCACATGTATTTGTACACATGTTTCACCTTGATGGGGTGTGTCTGCTCTGACAGCAGTACTGCCATTGCGAGGTTCTCCTCACAGGTCTGCCACCCAGCAGCGCAGGCAGTAGAAGAAACGTCGCATTATCGTTGGTACAGCACCAGAACGCACCATCAGGACTGCCAAACAATACTTGCCACTCACCCAAATTGAGTTTTCTTGACACATGTGAGTGCTATGTACAGTTTTGACACTGAATCCGTTATTTGTGAGATTCGAAAGAGATCATCTATTTGGGACACTTTGTCTCAGGGCTAATCAAACTGCAAAATGAAAAAAACACTATGGCAATCATAAGCGTCATAAATGAAGCCCATTTCGAAGAATACACCCCTCTACATTATTACATGATTCCAACTACGTATAACAGTGCAATTTCCGTATACCGGCCAGTTGCAGAACGTGTAACTTACTGATTCTCAGTTTCCTCACATCCTGTTGCTGATGTTAAAAAAAAATGGTTCAAATGGCTCTGAGCACTATGGGACTTAGGGGCTCCCGAAAGGCTCAAAATCATGAAAAGTTCAATTTTTACTTTTTTGCGTTTTCTGAATCTGCAGACTATTACCTTTTAATAGATATATAATTTATTCAATTCCGAAGACTACAACTATTTTTAAATTTTTTTTGAAATGTGTTCTACATGGGCGTTACCCACTGTGGCGCTGTTAAACTGCTGTCAAATGGTGTTATTATTAACGTCCGTGTTCATCAGGTACATTTTAGTGATGTGAGATAAAGTATGTGTTGTGGCTAACCTGTGATGGTTCAATATATATCGCTGGTGTGATTGTCGATTGTTTCATGTTTATTTACTCTGTCGTTATCTCGAAAATATTCGTAATTAATTCTGTTTCTTGAGTCTCTGTTTTGTTGAAGTCTAATAATGAGTAAAAGTAAAGTTATTAGAAATCCTCTGAAGGCTTTTAAGAAAAGGAGAAATGTTGGAAAGCCAAAGGTATGTGTTATTACTGTAAACAATAAAGACGATAACCAAGTGAGTGAACCTAACCTCTCAAGTACACCTCAAGTGGGAAAGAAAATACTTCACAGAAGAAGCTTGGTTCAATGAGTGAAAACTATGAATGTTTTATGGGCGAATCGGATGTGAATGAAATATTTGATATGTCGGTTCTCAAAGGAATTTTTTCAAACTGTGTAAGATGTATTCATTGTAGTGAAGTTGGTCTGGAACTCTCCATAATAAAGCACGTAGGACTTGCTAGTGAAATACAACTGAAATGTGATAAGTGTTCATACATGACCACCTTTTGGAACAGTGTTGCAGTAACTGCAACTGAAGAAAATGGTAGCAAAATCTACGAACACAACAACGAGCGATGCTTGCTTTAGACAAGGAACGCCTTCGGGCTGCAGACAGGGCTGTAAAGAGTCTAGAAATACAGGCAAGAGTAAACAGGAGGAGGAACAAGAGGAAGCTGGAGGAGTAGTTTGCAGAGGATGAAGATAATACATCCTATGGACCTGGAATGCACTAAAAAGTTAATCCAATCTTTGTCGCTCGATTCCCAAAACTTTTATTTTCTCATACTAATTACATGTTTTCTAAGGATCTTCCAAACATATTTGTTTCAAACTTTCAGTAAATGTTACACAGTACCATCTGCATAATTTAACACAGCCTTTTTCCAAAAAACTGTATATTTTTGAATATATAAATAAAAAATTGCAAGAAAATGTTGTGAATTTTCATTACAATTGAAAAAAATCATCTTTAATAAATGAACTAAAATTTTGTAAAATCCCTGTGTTAAGTTGTAGCCCATATTCCAATAAATAATCTGTAAAAAGTTCAACTTCCTACCTCAAATACTTTGTGAGGGAAGATGTAATTTATAAGCGTTATTTTAACATTGCAAGTATAGGGCGTTCCGGAGCCCCTTAACAGCTATGGTCATCAGTCCCGTAGAACTTAGAACTACTTAAACCTAACTAACCTAAGGAAAGCACACAACACCCAGCCATCACGAGGCAGAGAAAATCCCTGACCCCGCCGGGAATCGAACCCGGGAACCCGGGCGTGGGAAGCGAGAACGCTACCGCACGACCACGAGATGCGGGCTGCTGATGTTCCACTCCAGTCACAAAAACCTTACAATTCAGACAATGCACATTAATACCTGGGATAATGATATCTTCCTCAAAAGCTACCTCCAGACCGAACTAGCAAAGCTATATTTCCTACTGTAGCAAGTGATGCAATTGTATCCGAGATGTCAGAAACAGTTGTATTATTTTAAGAAATGAGATGCGAATAAATGATGCAGGTTTCCTACGTTTTGTCCAGTACATTTATTTAGTATATTTAATTCGATTTTATTATACACTGGGGTTGACCAAAGTCATGGGATGGAGATATATACACATATAGATGGCGGTAGCATCGCGTGCAGGAGGTATAAAAGCGTAGTCTAATGGCCGAGCTTTAATTCGTACTCAGGTGATTCATGTGAAAAAGTTTCCGATGTGATTATGGCTGCACGACGAGAATTAACAGACTGAGCCGTGGCTGGCTGATGTTATGCTTTGCATTAAACCTTGGTTGCTGTTCTGTGATTAGTCTCCCGGAGTTATCGCGATTATGCTGTTATCCTCTCTCTCCGTGAGTCGCATCAGCAGCGTGTATCGATATTCGCAACCTTGTACTATCTTTGGCCTCGCCCATATAGTTTCCCACTGTGGCGTGTGTGGGCAATTGGTCGGTTTGGGTGGAGCAGCGAGGAAGTCTCCGTGGCGCGTGTCTGACCGGGAAGGTCCACGTGCGGTCGGGGTGTGAGGGGCTGTTCCCATTGCTACGAGGTCCGTGGCTCACCGATACCGGACACGAAATTTGAGTCTTTACTTAATCTACCAGCCAGCCCCCACTGTTCACATTGTGTCGTTTGAATTTCGTTGTGAGCTGCTGGGACATTCCCGCGAGCAACAGCGTGTGTTTCCAAGTTGGCGAAATTACAGCCGCCCTCATGTGGAATTTAGCTTAACTTGATTATTTTGAATTGAAGTGCACCAATGGAATCTTCTGCCTTGTGGCCGTTAACGTTCCGGTTACCTTCCCTGGCCGTTAACGTAAATTCAGGCAGTGTATTTTTCTCGTCACGTTGTGGCTGTCCAGAACGGCGTGTAATTTGACAGCTGAATGTGTAATTCGTTGTGGGCGCCGATACCCTCTGCGTTGTTCCATCGAACACCCTGTTGTGTGCTGGTCGGGTGGAGTGGAAGTTATCCTGTCGCTTCGTCTCTTGACTGTCTGTCAGTTGGGTTCCCGTCGGACTGAGAATTGTTGGGCCGACTGCCTCTCTCACCTAAGCGAGTGTTAATGTTTGAGTTCGAGGCCGATCTTTGAAAGCTTCTGAGCGCCGTTTCATGTGCTGCGGTTTCTTATTTGTCCTTGTTGTCTATGTATGGCTTCCAGCCGATTTTAAATTAAAGCTGTTTTATCCTTAAAGCGTCAGATTGTGTGGGCCTTCAGCCTGATTTAAAGAAATTTTAGGATAAGGGCTTCTCCCTCAAAATTTCAGATTCCTGATTTGAGCCTTAAGTTACTGGCCTTCAGCGGATTTTAAGTTAAAGTTCCAGAATGAGATTTTCACTCTGCAGCGGAGTGTGCGCTGATATGAAACTTCCTGACAGTTAAAACTGTGCGCCGGACCGAGACTCGAACTCGGGACCTTTGCATTTCGCGGGCAAGTGCTCTATCAACTGAGCTACCCAAGCACGACTCACGCCCCGACCTCATAGGTAGAGTTCGAGTCTCGGTCCGGCCCACAGTTTTAATCTTAAGTTGTTTTGCCCTTAGGGCGTGAGATTGTCTGGGTCTTCAGCCTAATTTTGAGAAATGTTTTAAGATAAGGCCTTCTGCCTTTTAAATTGAAATTCCTATTTTGAGTCTTAAGTTATTGGTCTCAGCCGATTTTAAATTAAAGTTATTTTGCCCTTGAGGCGTGAGATCGAATGGCACCTTTAGCCGGGAATTAAGTTCTAAAATTAATGTTTGGCTTGCTCTGTTTTTTATGTTTTCTTTACTCTTGTAACGTTTGTCAAATGAGTAATGTAGTATGTTCGAATGCAACTTACAATCACTCATTTTGGCCCCTTTCCACAAATTAGACTATCTGTCCTGTCGTGCGGGTATAGCAGGGGATGTCTCAGAGTTTGAGTGCGGAATGGTAGTTTGAATTTGACCCATGGGACATTCCATTTCGGAAATAGTTGGGAAATTCAGTATTCCGAGATCTGTAGTGTCAAGACTTTGCCGAGATCATCATGTTTCAGAGACTATCTCTCACCACGGACAACGCTGTAGCCGTCGGTCTTCACTTAACGACCGAGAGAAGCGGCGTTGGCGTGAAGTAACCCCAGATGTCAATGTGGGATGTAATACGAACGTATCCGCTAGGACCGAAATTTGACGTTAATGGACTATGGCAGCAGACGGCCGACGCGGGTGCCTTAGCTAACAGAACGACACCGCCTGCAGCACCTCTCCTGCGCTCGTGACTGTATCGGTTGGACGCTAGAGACCCAGAAACCGCGGCCTTGTCAGATGAGTCCCTTTTTCAGTTGGTAAGAGGCGTGGTAAGGTTCGAGTATGGCACAAACCCCACGAAGCCATGGACCCACGTTATGAACAAGGCACTGTGCAGCCTGTTGGTGCCTCTACAATGATTTGGGCCGTGGTTACATACAATGGACTGGGTCACTGACTGGAAACTGTTATGTTCGGCTGCTTAGAGACCCATTGCAGCCATTCAGAAGCTTCATGTTCCCCATCAAAGATGGAATTTTTGTTGACGATGTTGCGCAATGTCACCAGGATACAATTGTTCTAGACTGGTTTGAAGAACAGTTCGAGCAAATGATTTGCCCACCCAAATTGCCACGCGCGAATTCCACCGAACATTTATGGGACATAATCGAGAGGTCAGTTAGTGCACAAAATCCTGCGCCGGCAACACTTTCGCAATTATGGGCGACCATAGAGATGCAGCATGGCTCAATGTTTACCCAGGGGACTTCCAATAACTTGTTGAGTCCCTGCCATGTCCAACTGCTGCAGTACGTTGTGGAAAAGGATGTCCGACACTATATTAGGGGTAACCCATGACTTTCGTCATTTCAATGTAAACAACTTTTGAAACAAATACTAAAAATTCAGGTGTATGTATATATTACATTTACAATTAATACCGTAAATGTCACTGAAAACTACAAATATAACTGGCTACTGATTAATGTCACGAAATTCTTTTTTTCTAGCAAGATCCCTTTACTTAACCCAATAGTGTCCATTTTATTCAGATGTCTTAGCAGTTCTCCACTAACCCTGAAATTACATGGAAGTGAAAAATTTTTCGCTGTAATTTTCAAATCATTGTACAGTGTTGGAGGTATGTACCAGAGGTTTCTTGTTTTTCTGAATTCTCCTTTTATTTCCAAGTCGCACGCAAAGCACGGTTGCTAGATACTGAGCGCAGACTGAAGAAATGCCTCTGGCACTATTCAGCAACAAAAATCTTTGATCATTTTCGCAACCACATAATGTGTCTGGCAGATATCAGATCAAGTTTTACATCTAGCTTAAAATTATTTCTTTTGGACAACTCCTTCTACTCCACAGACGAGGTCTGTTTCAGAAATGACAAAAAAAAATGTACCTCTAAATGTAGTTGCATGTGTAGAACTAAAAACTTCAGTAATATTAATATTAGCACTTTTCGCGTGTGCATATATATCTTGTAATCTGACTTGTTCCACATCATATCGATAAAATAATCGGGAAAATGATATACGGAACATGACAGAACTAAAAGTAAACTAAAACTGAAAACTGGTTTTGTGCTAGAAGATGTACCAGCAGACTGGAGTGTTAGCGGCAGAGGTCCCTTAGTGTCCCATTGTGGTACGGACCTTACCTTCCATTAGTTCGCCGTTGCTTCCAGTTCATACTCTGTAAGCACTGCTTACCTTGCAACTTTTGAGTACATTCATCTGGATATAAGACTTCTTTCTCATTTCAAGATTTTTTTTTCCACGTAGTATTTCTTACAATCCTTACGGAGAGAATGTCGAAGCTTCTCTAGATGAGCTATTATAACCTAATTTTCTCACATATGTTGCTCTACTTTGCCGTAACATTCCCCATTGGGCGTGATTCTGTAAAATTCTCTATAGCATCCGTAGTAGACTACGTGGTCGAAAGTATCCTGACGATTATTATTGGGCAGTATTATCGGCTGTGTCCACCTTTACTTTTATGATACCTTGAACTCAAGAACGGGGCACTTTCAGGGAGATGTCCAAATGTTTGTGGCGGTATGACAGACCATTATTCCTCAAGAGTGAAAACCGAAGAAGATATATTGTACGTTCGGGTCTGGAGCGAAGTCGGCGCTGTAACTCGTCCCGGACCTATTCCATTTCGTTCATAACGGGATTCTGCGCATGCAGATCCATTTCAGGAATGTTATTGTCCACACATTTACGCCTCGCAGATGCTGCCTTACGCCAGGTTGCCTTGTCGTGCTGGTACAATGATCGTCGTCTTCAGACTGCACCTCAACTGTATGCAGTACATTTTTCTTCACATTCATCCACGTATGGTGCAATAATCACGAAAATCGCTCCGTCACCGCTAAATCATCGCCATAGCACTTCACACTTGGCTCCACACGTGACGGCAGGTAACGTTCTCCACGCACCCAAACACTCCCATCGTACAGCCAGAGGGTGCTGTGTGATTCATCATTCCAAATCACTCGTTACCTGATGTGTTGGCAAATGTGCCAACACCTTGTAGATAGAGGAGGCCGAAATGCACGCTATCTAACGCAGACGGGCGTGAATTCTGGAACAGGATAAGTAGTGAATGTTAATAAGAAAAGTATGCAGCTCCTCGAATACTTAACTTTTAATTCCTCATTGATTTACAACGTTCTTGATGAGACATTTCATACGATAACTATCAAACTATGTAAGGCTAATGGCGCCTTGCTAGGTCGTAGCCATTGACTTAGCTGAAGGCTATTCTAACTATCTGCTCGGCTAATGAGCGATGCTTCGTCCGTGTAGTCGCTAGCAAAGTCGTCCGTACAACTGGGGCGAGTGCTCGTCCGTATCTCGAGACCTGCCTTGTGGTGGCGCTCGGTCTGCGATCACACAGTGGCGACACGCGGGTCCGACATGTACTAAATGGACCGCGGCCGATTTAAAGCTACCACCTAGCAAGTGTGGTGTCTGGCGGTGACACCACATTACCAGTTGTCCTCTCGCCAATGGCGACATTCTTCACACCGTCACATGGCAGTGGCTACAGAATCGAGTGGCTTATGAGGAGCCATCCAACCACTTTACCCCATTCTTTTTAACTCCCTATGCACAGGCACTGTGCTAGCTGGACTCTTGGTAGCTCTTTGGTTCCTTCCGCTGATTTCATTCATCTTTATACAGCCGCCTTCCACAGTGCTCGACGGCCCCTGCCCCTCAGTATTCTAAGTGTGGCCTTGGTCTAACCGTGGTTGTTTCTTCGCATTTAAGTTCACAGGCGACTTTGGCCGCTTTAGAAAGGTTGAAAAGTTCCTCATGTCTGCTTTATTCAGTTGACATCCAACAACGAGTCAACGCTCAGAGTCACTAACCTCTCCTGCCCAACTCATTCTTCTGTATCTACGTCTCCACTGGCAACACAATACTCCCCACCTCCTTTTTTACTCGCGAGTCCACCTCTCGTGACACCTAGTAATCAATTTCGCATCACATACTGAAAGGTATGTGCTAAGGTCTGGTCAGGGTAGCTCCAGAAAATAGTCGCTAGTTGCCAACCGCAAGGTGGAACGAGTATAATATCTTTGAGTAGGAGGATCTTTGATGATTAAGAGAGCCGGGCGCGCGCAGTAAAAACAAAAAAAAAAAAAAAACGGGGAGTCGCAGGTTGGTGCCCGGAGGAAGCAGACGTGTGGTGACAGCGTTTAGGTTGGCACCAAACGTTAGTACGTAAATGAGAGAAGATATATAATCATTTCAAATTGATTTTTGTTAGACAATGTTCAGATTTAGGATTAGTATGTCCAAGGTTGGACGCAGTAAGCGTTTTGTAACATTTTTTGTAAGAGTGATTGGTGCTACGAAAATGTTTGAAATGGTGGGTTTTGTGTATGACTTAAAATTTTAACAATATATATATATTGAGATCAACATTGTGTTTAAATCTAATGGCCTGAAACATAATCCACATCCTTTGCTTGTAATGAATATGAAAATGAGTAGTAAACCGAAGTTACCCACCAATGAAAGAACCAAGTAAGCATCAGGGCCAAAAGCTAATTTTCCAGTACCATCTTAATGCCATTGCACAAACGGCATTATTCTCTTAAAGTTGATTGCTGAGTCAAATACATGTTGCATTTCTGGAAAAATGGAGGAGTGCAAGAAACAAGTTCACAGACGCAGTCAGATGCAGGTTTGCTGAGTAATTAATTTGGAACAATCTTATCACTGATACTTCCACAGAATAAAAGGATATAATTTTGGTTAGATACTTTCGATGCGGCTGTCTGCATAATTCTGATCATATTTTGCAGTTATGAGATTCTTTCAGGATTTCATTTGAATTACTCTAAGTGGCCATTGCACGGCATGTTAAGGTATTTTTGATGCTGATCCTCCTTTGGCACTAACATGTCCAAACTTCAAAATTAAGGCAGAGAAAAGTAGATGTGTACATTCCCTTCCAGAAATTTTCTTGCACCCAAAGTATATTTCATTGTTGTCTCTGTGTTTCAGGTTTCTAACTTCCCAATTAACTGAAAAAAAATAATACATTAAGGCATCCCCACAACAGACAGAGTCACATTGCTGTGTCGGCGGAAGAATGATAATGTGGCATTTGGAGTACTCTGATTGTACAATTTGAAATAAGACCCGGTTGAGATCTTGTTGATAGACGGTCGGATCATCAATACTGCGAAAAATGTGCTTCTCGCCAGCCACTGTGGCAGAGCGGTTCTACGCGCTGCGTCGCTGCTACGGTCGCAGCTTCGAGTCCTGCCTCGGGCATGGATGTGTGTGCTGTCCTTAGGTTAGTTAGGTTTTAAGTGGTTCAAAGTCTAGGGGACTGATGACCACAGATGTTAAGTCCCATAGTGCTCAGAGACACTTGAACCATTTTTGTGCTTGTCGTAAGAGAACCTGATTAGTGACAAGCAGTATAAATGCTGCGACGAACTGAAAACAACAGTTTCTGTCAAGTCAGTATCTGATTCACACTAAAACAATCTTTCATGTATCAGAAGTTGACTCACAGCCAATAGGTAGCAAATGGTTCAAATGGCTCTGAGCACTATCGGACTTAACATCTGAGGTCATCAGTCCCCTACACTTAGAACTACTTAAACCTAACTAACCTAAGGACAGCACACACATCCATGCCCGAGGCAGGATTCGAACCTGTGACCGTAGCAGCAGCGCCTAGAACCGCTTTGTCACAACGGCCGGCAATAGGTGGCAACACTGTGGCATATTGTCTTGTCAGTTTTAATAAAAGCAAAGCATTTTTGAACAGGATGAATTTGTTATTATCTAATATAAATTTAACTGTTATAAAAGATTTTCGGAGGTATATCTAAGGAAAATAGCCTTGTGAAGAAGTAAAACATGGACGATAAGCAATTCACAATAGATAGAAGCTTTTAAAATGTGATGCTATAAAAGAATGCTGAAGATTATCTGAGTAGGTCGAATAATAAGATATTGAATACAATTGAAGAAAAATTGATTTCTGGGATAACTTGACTAAACTGAGAGACTAGTTAACAGGACACATTCTGAGACATAATTAAATTATCAAAATTGTTTTGGGGGAATGTGTGTGGGGGGCAAAAAGTTGAAAAGTCAGGCCGAGTCTGTACTATAGTAAGCAAGTCGAAATGAATTTGGGATGTGGGAGTTATTCATAAATGAAGAGGTTTGCGTTGGATAGGGTATTATGGAGACATTCATCAAATCTGTCCTCAAACTGAAGACCACAACAACAACAAACTCTGCTAAAGTAGGAGGCAGTACTGTCGCTCGTTCCAAATTCCGTGTACCTACACTACTGGCCATTAAAATTGCTACACCAAGAAGAAATGCAGATGATAATCGGGTATACATTGGACGAATATATTACACTAGAACCGACATGTGATTGCATTTTCACGCAATTTGGTTGCATAGATCCTGAGAAATCAGTACCCAGAACAACCACCTCTGACCGTAATAACGGCCTTCATACGCCTGGGCATTGAGACAAACAGAGCTTGGATGGCGTGTACAGGTACAGCTGCCCATGCAGCTTCAACACGGTACCACAGTTCATCAAGAGTAGTGATGGCGTATTGTGACGAGCCAGTTGCTCGGCCACCATTGAACAGATGTTTTCAATTGGTGGGAGATCTGGAGAATGTGCTGGTCAGGGCGGCAGTCCAACATTTTCTGTATCCAGAAAGGCCCGTACAGGACCTGCAACATGCGTTTGTGCATTATCCTGCTGAAATGTAGGGTTTCGCAGAGATCGAATGAAGGGTCGTAACACACCTGAAATGTAACGTCCACTGTTCAAAGTGCCGTCAATGCGAACAAGAGGTGACCGAGACGTGTAACCAATGGCACCCCATACCATCACGCCGGGTGATATGCTAGTATGGCGATGACGAATACACGCTTCCAATGTGCGTTCACCGCGATGTTGCCAAACACGGATGCGACCATCATCCGAAAAAATGACGTTTCGCCACTCGTTCACCCAGGTTCGTCGTTGAGTACACCATCGCAGGCGCTCCCGTCTGTGATGCAGCGTCACTTTGCACTGAACGCTTGTTTTAAAGCAATGTTTTGGTTTCTGTTGTGTTGTGGAATGGGGAAAAAACCGCAAATTGGCGTTCATAAGAAGAAGAACAACACCAAAAATGCAAGAGGAGCGTAATATGTAGCAAATTGTCCACGCAACCTGCCACTGATGATGCCTTGCAGAAAATAAAGGCGAAACGCGTATGGCACTAAAATTGTGTTTTATTCAGTTGCTGTCAGACGGTCCATAAGTAAAAATTATTAATATACCGTAATTTTACACACAACTGAGGAAGACAGGATTACAAAAGTTGAAGATTTCATATACTAAAATGTTGGTAACTGTCTTCCAAGTTTTACGTTTTTCATTGTTGACCTGATTATGGCAAGTGTTTCAAATAAGTAGGGAAGAACAGTTCAAAACTGCTAATCATCACGTCTTTATGAAACAGGACCCTTGTGCTTGCTACCTTTCTTTAAATGTTAAAGGTGGATTTGTTCTCATTAGAAGTTGAATATACTACATAGGTAGATGAGCAGGGTCTTCAAATTATTATTTGATGTAAGTGTCGATTTAACATTTGCTCATCTGAGTGCCAATACTGATTAACTAGTTTATTCTTTCCATTGACTGAATTAATAAAGTAGCAAATTTGGTTTTTATGAATATGTATCAGAAATGTGACGCTTCTACACCAGAATGTGTCGAAATTTCAAGGTATATGGACCTCATTCCAATGCTTTACGGATAGCAGCCCGGGAGGCACACTCACAGGTTTACAGTTAGTCTCTGATAAGAGATACCAGACAGATCTATTACCGGCTTATGGGCATTCCTAGAGAATTACGTAGTATGTAGTTGCAAGTAGGGATAGCGTATTTGACTATTAATCAAAACACGTCCTCGGTCCGGGATTAGAACCTCCCCACTGCTTAAAATTTGAATAAAAATCGCCAGCAATGGTGGTCAATGATTACCGGCATAAGAAGTCACACTTGTTCTGCCAACGATCTTGTCAAAGAGGGCGGAAGAGTGGACTGAGATCAGGTCACTCTCTTGCCCTTGGGATGTGAAAAATCCCCTAAGATGCGGAAGAATCAGCAATTATCAACGGTATGAGGATGCAGAAGGCAACAGAAACCACTGCGTTAAAGATACATAATTTGTATCCACAGGGCGTGTGTCCTGCAATTGGAAAAAGAAGTATCATGAAACCCTGTTCATTGGCAAAAAATTCCAGGCTAGTCCGCTTCGGACCTCAGGGTGCGGGTTGCCAAGGGGAAGGTGACCATTAGGGAAAGTGAATAACCAACTAAGTTCTACGAGTTGGCGCATCGTGTGTCATAAATATGAACGTGGGATGCTACAAATCCGGAAAAGGTTTACGACTCTACGAACGTCAACTCCTCAGTTGACGTTTATCGAGTCGTAATGCTTTCTCCGATCACCGCCACAATCGTGGTATCAGGTCGGAAGGTGCCAACAACTGACCAAAACCTGGCAACCACGAAAATAAAGGTTTCTTGTAGGCGAGACGTTTCATGTTCATTTGATGGAGTGATTTACTGTGAATAGTTCACAGACATGGTTGTTCTCATCAGGATGGACAGCAACAGTTCAAGTACACATGCCGACGTCGCAAGCAGGAGACGGATATAGAGAAAGTGTCTGACGATATTGATCTTGTAATTCAATTATAAGGGAAAATGAAAATCTAATAGTAATGGGAGATTTATTAGCGGTTGCAGAGGAGGGAGGAGAAGACAGGCTTATGGCAGAATATGACCTTGGTCTTAGGGACAAGAGGAAGACTAAATGAATTTCCTTTATACAATATGTATGTAACATGTATTCAATATATATGGGAGCCAATAGAGAAAAACAAGAATGTAAAACCAAGAAAGAAGTGCTCGGATAAGTCTTTCGCCCCTACTGTTCAGTGTATGGCCCTATGGTAAATGATGCCGTAAGCCCACACCACACAGTGACCTCTTCAGGATGAAGTGGTACTGGTTGATTTGCGTGTGGATTTTCCGTCGCCCATATTCGCCAATTCTGTGCATTGACATATCCGGTCAGATGGAAATGGGTTTCGTCTGTCCACAAAGTCTTCCACGGCCAATCATTCTCCACTCCACGCGAGCAAGAAATTGTAAAGCAAAGGTCTCTCTTGCTGGCAGGTCAGCAGGAAACAACTCGTGCACATGGGTAATTTTGAATGGATAGCAAAGAACGATATTTCGTAGGATTTTACGCACCTTGCTCACGAGTATCTCCAACGTTCGGGCAATTCTCCGTGCTCTACACGTTTGCACACCACCACTCGTCTGCTCCTGAACTGCTGTGGCCTCTGCTTCCACTGACGTAAAATTAATTCGTTTCCTCTCTCTTCCAGATTGCACACCAAAAGAACCCGCCTTTTCGAATTTCCGAGTCAGTTTCTCCAGACCCACGGCAGTCATCGGACCAACGCCTTTTTTCAAACCCTTCAGTGTCCCGAACTTCTGCAGAGCGACGTGTGCACAATCATCATTCTTGTAATACAGCTTGACAAGGAGAGCGCGATCCTGCAATGTGAGAGTAATGGCGAACGTCACAGACGCGAAAGAAGGAAGAGCCGTGTGCCTGGCGAGTTCATACCAACTCCAATGGGTCGTGCACGTAACACGTGTTTTCATTTTCGTGTTCTGACGCATACAGTGTCTTCTATTGATCAATGTTATCAATTTTTTTTTCTTCTTCTGGCATACGTTTTCCCCCTTCTCCGATAATATTCTGTTGCAGTTTGACGTCACTGTGATTAGTAGTGTTATTTCTACAGCGTTTGGAAGTTTATCTTTAATCATAAACACCCTGTATACATAGAAGAAGCAATGAGAGAAATAAAAGAAAGATTCGAAAGTGGAATTAAATTACAGCGAAAGTGAATTACAGCGAAAGTGAATGAAAAGGTGTAGAATCGGATGAACAGTCTAACAAGTGCAGAAAATGGACTGAGAGCAAATCGAAGAAAAGCTATTGAGATGGGGCAGAAACGAAAACAGCGAAAAAATTAACATTGGAACTGATGATCACGAATCAGACGAAGTTAAGGAATCTTGCTACTAGGTAGCAAAATAACTCATGACGGACGGAGCAAGTAGGACATAAAAAGCAGACTACCGCAGGCAGTACGGCATTCCTGTCAAAGAGAAGCTGCCAATATCAAACGAAGGCCTTATTTTGAGGGATGAATTTGCGAGAACGTACGTTTGGAGCACAACACTGTATGATAGGGAGACATGAACTGTGGGAGCAGTAGAGAATCGAGGCCTTTGTGTTATGGTGGTACAGAGCAATGTTAAAAATCAGGCTCACTGATAAGGCGAGGAGTGAGGAGATTCTCCGCAGTATCGGCGAGAAAGGAACATATGCAAAACACTAGCAAGAAGAAGGGACAGGATGATAGGACATCTGTTAAGACATCAGGAAATAACATCCATGGTGCTGGAGGGAGCTGTAGATGGTAGAAACTATAGAGGAGGACACAGATTCGATTACATCCATCAAATATTTGAGGATGGAGTTTGCAATTGCTACTCTGCGATGGAAAGGTTGGCACAGGAGAGGAATTCGTGGCGGGCTGCATCTAGCCAGTCAGAAGACTGACGACTCGAAAAAAAGTTACAAATGTAATTTTCACGCATACTATGTGAAAATCTCCTACCCTGCCATATACACCACCCGACAAAATAATTGACGCACTCAGAAAGGAGGGGGGTGGGGGGAGGTGTAGGGGAGAGGAACCTAAACGAAACGTCATCAATTGAGAGGGTATGTGACGTTATTTGCTTATAAAATCGAGTAATATTTGCAAAGATGTTAGTAGGATGTGCCCAGTTATCAGTATGGCAATGCAACACTCTGGCCTGGATGTGTAAGCGATGAGGTTGGGA
The DNA here is from genome assembly GCF_023864345.2 of Schistocerca serialis cubense. NCBI lineage: Eukaryota > Metazoa > Arthropoda > Insecta > Orthoptera > Acrididae > Schistocerca > Schistocerca serialis. The sequence goes on from NC_064646.1 coordinate 27,605,576, forward strand.
ACATTGTCATAAACCCGATATATCCTGCGCTCAGGGAAGCTGGGCCACAAGTGTTGCAACAGGTCTTACGTAATCTCGCTACTGAGAGTGGGATGGAACTGACATCTGAGCCAGCCCCACACATGTTCTATCAGGAACAGGTTTGTAAATTATGCTAGCCAGGGGGAAACCTTGACATCACGCAGACAGATCATACGAGCACGTGCGATGTAAGGAGGTACATCGTCTTGCTGAAAAATGGTACGAAAGTACAATCGCATGAAGATGCAACTTGTCCGAGCTGTACCATTGTACCATAAGATTTCCTTCAATTACGACCAGCCGCGACATGTAACCATATCCAATGTCTCCTCACACCAAGACGCCAGAAGTAACATTGCTGTGCCTGTCAAAACATTGGAAAAATGGAACCTTTTCCAAAGTCCCCTCATACTCGCCAACGATATCATCCGGGTTCATGCTGACGGACGATTCATCGCTGAACACAATATGACGGCATTCATCTCCAGTTCATACTTCCCAGTGACGGCCCACTCTAGATGCTGCTGTTATGGTGTTATCGGCAGCCTATCAATGGGGCTCTAATTTCCTAGCCTGTCTGGCGGTAGTCAGCGACCAAGACATACATTATGACATGCAATGTCGCAGAGTGTTCATATTTGTTCTCAGATAACAGGTACAGGTTTGAAGTGTTTACGTTGAGCGTGATGCATAAACGGCGATTATCTCTTGTGATGATCGGACGTGGTCGCCCGGAACCTTGATAAAGAGTATACCAGCCGTGAGTCCAGTTCGACCAGCGAGGCAAATGGAGGCCCATAAAGTGGCCCCTTTCTGACAGTCAGGTACTGATAACGCTGCCTCACAACGGTATGCACCATCGACGTGTCTTTTACTGTGCTCAATGAACATCTGACCCTATTGACTCCTCTTATACAGTGTGGTCAGAAACAGTTTAAAAAATTTGTGAGGATGTTGCAGGGTAGATTGTGCTGAGAAGTTCTTGTCCAGAAAAAGATTCGACATGTCGCGCGGTTCTCGAGTGACTTAGCACTGAGGGTAAAAATGAAACAATCAGGTCGTTGAGCACACAAATTCAAGCAGACTGCCAGAGACAATGTCACCAAAAGTGTCCTTCGTTTGTGTGCGTAACTTTAAGTATCACTCCCGAAAAAGCGCTCACTCCGTCTTCAGGCCACGAGTGGCCTATCGGGACCACCCGACCGCCGTTTCATCCTCAGAGGAGGATGCAGATAGGAGGGGCGTGGGGGTCAGCACACCGCTCTCCCGGTCGTTATGATGGTATTCTTGACCGAAGCCGCTACTACTAGGTCGAGTAGCTCCTCAATTGGCATCACTAGGCTGAGTGCACCCCGAAAACTGGCTACAGTGCATGGTGGCCCTGATGGTCACCCATCCAAGTGCCGACCACGCCGGACAGCGCTTAACTTCGGTGATCTCACGGGAACTGGTGTAGCTACTGCGGCAAGGCCGTCGTCCGTAACTTCTGAAAAAGGCACATTTTAACTGGTAACGAGGTTTTGAACGCACAGTAACTCATGGGGCCACAGATATCTGTGTATTAGTGCGTTTAAGCACGTGCAGTTGCTTGAATTTAAGCGTGCGACGACCTGATCGCCTAATTTCTATGTTAAATAAATAGGAAACGGTGTAACGCATCTAATTTTTTCTTAACAGTTATCCTAAGCGCAGCTTATCCTGCAAGACCCTTACAACCTTTCCAGACTGTTTCGGACCACCCTGTATAACATACCAGGCATAGTAACAACACTAAAAGCGATCAACACTAATGTACTCTAGCGGTCGTTCTGCCTGTCACAGAGAATTGCAGCTCAAATCATTTTCATTCTAGCCTACGGTGTGTACATGGACGAAGTTACTTTGACATCCGTTCATGTCCTCTGTGTGATTCACTGCTATTGTCTGGCAGTGTATTTCTTCACTGCATAAGCTTTCATTTGTCCTCCTGTCTGAAGAAAATAAGAGTTCCTACTCAATATTGCATTTAGTTCTTTGCCAAGTTTCTTTCCTAGTATTTATCTCTCCAGATAACACGACAATTTCATTTTAATCTAGAGCTGCTGGAAAACTAGCTTTCAAGCAGGTGACCTCAAGCCGTTGCAACCCTTTGCTGCAGATGATGTAAGTAGTAAGATATGTCAGCTATTCAAGGAATAGGACACAGGTAGTAATTAAATTTGGCCAAAAAGTTTAGAGCTCTTTCATACTAACTGGCTCTGGTAGAATTTCATATGCTTTTAAACGGTGTAGGGTTAGTGTGAAACCATCGTTACTCGAAATAAACTTCACGTACTGAAAAAGCTGCACTCATACAAATTACATTTCAGGTTTTCAACCTGAAATTTGGTAAATAAGGTAATCCAGATATGTAAATGTCTGTGCTAGAAAAATATTGTCTACATATTCAGAAAAACTTATGATCCAACCACATAACCAACAAAGCACATAAGCCTACAAACAAGGAAACGAACGCCTCCTAATCTTCCTGGTTAGAACAGAGGAATAGACACAGAGAGACAGAGACCGAGAGAGAAAGACAGAGAGAGAGAGACAGAAGGTGGGAGGAAGGGAGACAGGGTGGGGGATGCAGAGATAGTGTAAGAAAGAATGTGGGTACAGCCTTACAACACTTGAATTATTTTTATATGAAACAGGCTGTGTTTGCTATTCTGCCGGATCCATTCGGTATCTATTTTCATGTTGAGGATGACACAATTTCTCTATTCATCATTAGTTAAAGAGCAACTTTCGTCTTAATTTTTTAAGTGCATCTCTTATAACGTCACTATATTCAATTTAATCTTACGTAATTCCTCTTGTAACTCCGCTAATCTGTCTCCAGATACTAGAGTCCTGCAACTTTTCGTCCTTTTATAAAAATGCTGCAAGCATATAGCATTCTATAGTCAACGTCTCCTTAGCAGCAAGTTGTCTACGTGCAAACAGCTGAACATGATCGGAGCTATAAAACCAGCCGTTGCCTGAATTTCCTCGTCTACAATAAATTCAGTCCCTTCTAGTTTTACGTTTCGGTTGGGTCATTCATTCGTTCGTTCTACTGAGTGAAACCAGTCTCTGGAAGCAACCGAATGAAAACAGTCCATTCAGTCGGTTGTAGTTTTACATACCCGTACGACTATTATTCATTCATTTATTTCGAGTGAGAACAGTCTGCGTGATTAACCGAACGAAACCAGTCGACATTTCGGCGCATTTGGTTCTGAGCGAAAACGCTCGAACATTTTGCCATTGTTAAGTCATAATTGATCTCTGGGCTCAAATATCACCTGTCGCCACTGCTACTGCCGTTCTCATATTTCCTTTCTATTGAATACCAATAAGCGGCTTTTAGATCAGTTTTTCGTCCATGTTTATGAGTAGGAGTTTTCATAATAGTGAGCCTTGTGTCTGGATCGAAATGCCGAAACGTGCAGTGTATAGGGATGGAAGAAATCGTATGACCGGACAAAATGTGATCGTTAAGATAAATTCAGTGCGATATACAGTAGCTGCAGGTCTGACAATATTATTATGAGACTTTATTAATTGAAGAAACTGACAGAAAGAAAGAATGGTGTCTTCCGAAAGTGACCTTATATGTTTAAAGGCGAGGGATTAAACTACGAACAATTTCATATATAGTGAATCAGAAGCACTGTGTTGACGTCACCTCTGTATTAACCGAAATAGAATGATCGATGATCGTTGGAAACCAGCGGGAAGACAAGGTCAGTATCAAATTTTTGGGTAAAAAAGTAATTGTTTTATTATTAAAACATTATTTTGTAGTGTAGTACCAGTTAATAACCCATAGAACTAAGCAAAAGATCATATTTCTTCCATAAGTATGAGCCGTTTGTATTTAACTAAGTAAATACATATATTTTGAAAATATTTCATTTTAATAAATATATTATTGGTCATATTTCCTTAAAATAAAGTACGTTATTAGAATGAGATTTTCAATCTGCAGCGGAGTGTGCGCTGATATGAAACTTCCTGGCAGATTAAAACTGTGTCCCCGACCGAGTGAGTCGTGTTTCGGTAGCTCAGTTGGTAGAGCACTTGTCCGCGAAAGGCAAAGGTCCCGAGTTGGAGTCTCGGTCGGGCACACAGTTTTAATCTGCCAGGAAGTTTCATATCAGCGCACACTCCGCTGCAGAGTGAAAGTCTCATTCTGGAAATATCACCCAGGCTGTGGCTAAGCCATGTCTCCGCAATATCCTTTCTTTCAGGAGTGCTAGTTCTGCATGTTTCGCAGGAGAGCTTCTGTAAAGTTTGGAAGGTAGGAGACGAGGTACTGGCAGAAGTAAAGCTGTGAGTACCGCTCGTGAGTCGTGCTTCGGTAGCTCAGTTGGTAGTGCACTTGCCCTCGAAATGCAAAGGTCCCGAGTTCGAGTCTCAGTCGGGCACACAGTTTTAATCTGCCAGGAAGTTTCAGGTACGTTATTTTCTGTATATATAAAAAAAAGCTGGCAGTCTCAGTCATGGTTCATGTTTAACCGAAAAGGCAGAAACAGCACGCAGCTGGAATCTCAAACACGGGAACTGAGTGAAAACGTTCATACACTGTGCCAGTCGGTTGTTATACAAGTTGCAAGATGGTCGCGGAATAAAACAGTAATCCAAGAAGCATAGAATGAATTTCTTTTATTTTCGCCAATGATCACAGAAATTTTGGTCCTTAAACTACCTGTTCCGGTCAGCAGTGACCATCTTCAGATATTCAATGACATGAAAACATGCACCTCAAGCATAACGAGACATACCTGTTTTACATTATTTTAGGACGTGTTATTGAACAGGTATACTTCGTAACAATCTAAACGCATGTTTTAGTACTCATGAAAGTCTTAAGATGGTCATTGCTGGCCGAAACCGGTATCCCAAGGACAAAAGGTTTTGGGATATTAAAGGAAATACAAGAAACTCAGTCCGTTATTATACATTAAGTGAAATCACTCAGACCTGGAAAGTGAGAGAAACGTTTATGTAGCTGACGCGGCCGTAGAGAATAGTTTCATCCCATTGTTTCACTCATTTGAAAAAAAAAAAACTGTGTAAGCGAAAAAGCAACCGACTGACCATTCGGTTGTTAAGACTAGTTGGTTATCCCATCACTATCTAGGTCGAGTGCTACCTAAACTTGTTCGCTTGGGCAATAATACACTCCTGGAAATGGAAAAAAGAACACATTGACACCGGTGTGTCAGACCCACCATACTTGCTCCGGACACTGCGAGAGGGCTGTACAAGCAATGATCACACGCACGGCACAGCGGATACACCAGGAACCGCGGTGTTGGCCGTCGAATGGCGCTAGCTGCGTAGCATTTGTGCACCGCCGCCGTCAGTGTCAGCCAGTTTGCCATGGCATACGGAGCTCCATCGCAGTCTTTAACACTGGTAGCATGCCGCGACAGTGTGGACGTGAACCGTATGTGCAGTTGACGGACTTTGAGCGAGGGCGTATAGTGGGCATGCGGGAGGCCGGATGGACGTACCGCCGAATTGCTCAACACGTGGGGCGTGAGGTCTCCACAGTGCATCGATGTTGTCGCCAGTGGTCGGCGGAAGGTGCACGTGTCCGTCGACCTTGGACCGGACCGCAGCGACGCACGGATGCACGCCAAGACCGTAGGATCCTACGCAGTGCCGTAGGGGACCGCACCGCCACTTCCCAGCAAATTAGGGACACTGTTGCTCCTGGGGTATCGGCGAGGACCATTCGCAACCGTCTCCATGAAGCTGGGCTACGGTCCCGCACACCGTTAGGCCGTCTTCCGCTCACGCCCCAACATCGTGCAGCCCGCCTCCAGTGGTGTCGCGACAGGCGTGAATGGAGGGACGAACGGAGACGTGTCGTCTTCAGCGATGAGAGTCGCTTCTGCCTTGGTGCCAATGATGGTCGTATGCGTGTTTGGCGCCGTGCAGGTGAGCGCCACAATCAGGACTGCATACGACCGAGGCACACAGGGCCAACACGCGGCATCATGGTGTGGGGAGCGATCTCCTACACTGGCCGTACACCACTGGTGATCGTCGAGGGGACACTGAATAGTGCACGGTACATCCTAACCGTCATCGAACCCATCGTTCTACCATTCCTAGACCGGCAAGGGAACTTGCTGTTCCAACAGGACAATGCACGTCCGCATGTATCCCGTGCCACCCAACGTGCTCTAGAAGGTGTAAGTCAACTACCCTGGCCAGCAAGATCTCCGGATCTGTCCCCCATTGAGCGTGTTTGGGACTGGATGAAGCGTCGTCTCACGCGGTCTGCACGTCCAGCACGAACGCTGGTCCAACTGAGGCGCCAGGTGGAAATGGCATGGCAAGCCGTTCCACAGGACTTCATCCAGCATCTCTACGATCGTCTCCATGGGAGAATAGCAGCCTGCATTGCTGCGAAAGGTGGATATACACTGTACTAGTGCCGACATTGTGCAAGCTCTGTTGCCTGTGTCTATGTGCCTGTGGTTCTGTCAGTGTGATCATGTGATGTATCTGACCCCAGGAATGTGTCAATAAAGTTTCCCCTTCCTGGGACAATGAATTCACGGTGTTCTTATTTCAATTTCCAGGAGTGTAACTACTTCCCAGGAATCTGCATCCTACAACGCTCTACACAGGCCAGCTTTTAAGGAATAATAGAAATACTGCACAGGATGTTAAACTACTTTAGGGATGGAGGTAGCCACTAAAAAGTTTTGATTATAAGACAAATATATTGTAAGTAATACTGCAAGTAGGAATAAAAAGTTTTAAATTATGAGAACACTTCATTATGAGCAATAAGAGATTAAAAGCAGAAAAAATAGCAGTGTCTTATCAAATGTATTCCTTAGAGACAGATGCGAAGCGGGGTTCGTGATAAAACAAGGTAGGGGTTATTGGCTCAAAGAAAGTAAACGAAAATAATGTCTCAAACGGAACGTCCCAGCTATTAATCCTAGCAATACCAATGCTAACGTGTATTACAAACGGGGGAGGCTACTTTATTCCTACGACAAAACGTTAAAACGAAACAAATCTCGTTAATTCTTAACTTTTATTAACAACATAATTTTTAAGTAGGTACTGACGTAAGGGTCAAGAACCTGGGAATATCTTTTAGCACAAGCTTAGCAATAGAAACGCATTTTCCATACTGTGTACACAGAGGGAAGGAGTACATTCAGCCAACCACATAAAAAATAAAAAATACAAATTTCGTTAATTGTTGTCAAGTATTACTCTCCATATACTTTTTAATGATTTATGGACGCATAAGAATCTCCTGAACCTGAAAACATGAATACGGAACTTTTGGCGAAAAATTATACACTGTTCGTATTGTGGTGGTCCTCAGTCCATAGACAGGTTTGAATGAGCTCTCTATTCTATGCAAGCCTCTTCATCTTGCATGTACTGCAACCTACGTCCTTCTGTATCTACTTAGTGTATTCATCCATTGGCCTCTCTCTACGACTTTTCCTCTGCACGCTTCCCTGCCGTACTTAATTGGTGATCCCCTGATGCCTCAGAACGTGTCCTACCATCCGAGCCCTTCTTCTAGTCAAATTGTGTCACAAATTCCTCTTCTCCCCAATTATATTTAGTACCTCCATATTAGTTACGTGATCCTTCCATCTAGTCTTCAGCAATCATCCGTAGCACCACATTTCAAAAGCTTCTATTCTCTTCTTGTCCAAACTGTTTATTTTCCATGTTTCACTTCCATACATGGCTACATACAAATACTTGCAGAAAAGACTTCCTGACACTTAAATCTATATTCAATGTTAACAAACTTCTCTTCTTCAGAAACGCTTTCCTTGCCATAGCCAGTCCACATTTTATATCCTCTCTACTTCGACCATCATCAGTTATTTTGCACCCCAAATAGCAGAAATCATCTACTACTTTAAGTGTCTCATTTCCTAATCTAATTCCCTCACCATCAGCTGATTTAACTCGACTACGTTCCATTATCAACGTTTTGCTTTTGTTAATGTTCATCTTATATCCTCCTTTCAAGGCACTGCCAATTGCGTTCGGCGGCTCTCCCAGGTCCTTTGCTGTCGCTGACAGAACTACAATGTCGTCGGCAAACGTAAAAGATTTTATTTCTTTTCCGTGGACTGTACTTCCTACTCCAAATTTTTCTTTTGTTTCCTTTACTGCTTGCTCAACATACAGATTGAGTAACATCGGGCATAGGCTACAGCTCTCTCTCTCTCCCTTATGAACCACTGCTTCCCTTTCGTGCCACTCGATTCTTGTAACTGCCATCTGGTTTCTCTACAAGTTGTAAGTAGCCATTCGCTCACTGTATTTTATCCCTGCTACATTCAGAATTTGAAAGAGAGTAGTGTTCCAGTCAACATTGCCAAAAGCTTTCTCTAAGTCTACAAATGCTATAAACGTAGGTTTGCCTTTCCTTAATCTATCTTCTAAGATATGTCGTAGGGTCAGTACTGCCTCGCGCGTTCCTAAATTTCTCTGGAATCCAAACTAATCTTTCTGAGGTCGTCTTATAGCCATTTTTCCATTCCTATGTAAGGAATTCGTGTTAGTATTGCGCAACCGTGACTTATTAAACTGAAAGTTTGGTAATTTTCACATCGTCAGTAGCTTCTTTATTTGGAATTGGAATTACTATATTCTTCCTGAAGTTTGAGGTTATTTCGCCTGTCTCATACATCTTGCTCACCAGATGGAAGAGTTTTGTCATGACTGGTTCTCAAAAGGCTATTGCTAGTTCCAACGGAATGTTGTCTACTCCGGGGGCCTTGTTTCGACTTAGATCTTTCAGTGTTCTGTCGAACTCTTCACGCAATATCGTATCTCACACTTAATGTTCATCTACGTCCTCTTCCATTTCCATACCAATATATCCCTAAAATACATCGCCCTTGTATAGGCACTCTGTATAATCCTCCCACCTTTCTGCTTTCCCTTCTTTGCTTATGACTGATTTTCCTTCTGAGCTCTTGATATTCATACAGGTGATTCCATTTTCTCCAAAGGTCTCTTTAATTTTCCTGTAGGCGTCATCTGTCTTACCCCTAGTGATATATGTTTCCAAATCCTTACATTCCCTCTTAACCATTTTGCTCTCCCTGACCATATCATTTCTGAGACGTTTGTATTACTTTTCACCTGCTTCATTTAGTTAAATTCAGTATGTCAACTGTTGTCCAAGGATTTCTACTAGCCCTCGTCTTTTTACCTGCTTGATCCTCTGCTGTCTTATTTCATCTCTCAAAGCTACCTTTCTTCCTCTACTGCATTCCTTTCCCCTGTTCTTGTCAATCATTCCCTTACGCTCTATCTGAAACTCTACAACTTATGACTCTTTCAGTTTATCCCGGTCCCATCTCCTTAAATTCCTACCTTTTTCAGTTTCTTCAGTTTTAATCTAGAGTTCATAACCAATCTCCGTCCTACCATTATATAATCAATCTGAAACCTTCTGGTGTCTTCATGTCTCTTCCACTTATACAGCCTTCTCTAATGATCCTTAAACCAAGTGTTAGTGGTGCTCTGTAATAATTACACAGGGTGGCTTCCTCTTTCATTCAATACCCCGGGTCAATATTCACCTATTACTTTCCTTTCTCTTCCTTTTCCTACTCCCGAATTCCAGTCTACAATGACTATTAAATTTTTTTCTTCCTTAATTGTCTGATAATTTATTTTATCTCATCATATATTTCTTCAATTTCTTCATCATCTGCAGGGCTAGTTGGCATATAAACTTGTACTACTGTGGTGGGTATGGGCTTCGTGTCTAACTTGGCAACAATAAAACGTTCACTATGTTGATCGTAGTAGCTTATCTCTATTCATATCTATCTATTCATTATTAAACCTACTCCTGCATTACCCCTCTTTGATTTGCTATTTATAACCCTATATTCACCTGACCGGAAGTCCTGTTTCTCGTGCTATCGAAAATCACTAATTTCTACTTTATCTAATTTTAATCTATCCATTTTAAAATTTTCTAACCTACCTGCCGATTAAGGGAACTGACATTCCACGCTGCGATCCTTGGAACGCCAGTTTTCTTTCTCCTGATAATAATGTCGTCCTGAGTAGTCCCCGTCCGGAGATCCGAATGGGGGACAATTTTACCACCGGAATATTTTACCCAAGAGGACGCCATCATCATTTAACCATACAGTAAAACTGCATGCCACCAAGAAAAATTACGGCTGTAGTTTCCCCTTGCTTTCAGCCATTAGCAGTACCGGCACAGCAAGGCCGTTTTGGTTTATGTTACAAGGCCAGATCAGTCAACTATCCAGACTGCTGCCCCTGCAACTACTGAAAAGGCTGCTGCCCCTCTTCAGGAACCACACGTTTGTGTGGCCTCTCAACAGATACCACTCCGTCGTGGTTGCACCTTCGCTATAGCCATCTGTATCGCAGAGGCATGCAAACTTCTCCACCAACGGCAAGGTCCATGGTTTTGGGTTAAGTTTTACTGAATAATTTTAAACAATTAACCCCTTGGTATTGCGTTAGTTAAAGTAAAATCGAGAGTTTCAAGTAAACACCAAGTGGAATGTACCAGAATATTCAGAATTAAATAAAACTGTTCGTAATTGTCTACGAGAGAAAACACCAAGACGAATAAAAAACCTAAAAACCATAAAATTATGCTATGGGATTGGTAGGTGCTTTAAAAAATACGGTCTCAATGTGGCGTTCGCTTCTAATGATCTAACTATGCTTCTTACCATACATAACGAGAGACTTTCTGTTGATAAATATCTGAAATATGGGATATGCAATATTCAGTGCAGCATACACACAGTCTTTTAGCAGGACCAACAGGCAGGGCATTTAAGGCGCGGTTCCGTGGACATTTATTTGTAGACGGCGAGAATGCTCTTAAGACAACGTTGGAACAACATCTTAAAGGGGTTGGGTTGTGTTGTTGGGGGAAGGAGACCAGACAGCGAGGTCATCGGTCTGATCGGATTAGGGAAGGATGGGGAAGGAAGTCGACCGTGCCCTTTCAGAGGACCCATCACGGCATTTGCGGAGGAGGAGGAGGATGGAGGAGGATATTACTGTTTAACGTCCCGTCGACAACGAGATCATTAGAGACGGAGCGCAAGCTCGGGTGAGGGAAGGATGGGGAAGGAAATCGGCAGTGCCCTTTCAAAGGAACCATCCCGGCATTTGTCTGAAGCGATTTAGGGAAATCACGGAAAACCTAAATCAGGATGGCCGGAGACGGGATTGAACCGTCGTCCTCCCGAATGCGAGTCCAGTGTGCCAACCAACTGCATTTGCCTGGAGTGATTTAGGGAAATCATGGAAAACCTAAATCAGGATGGCCGGACGCGGGATTGAACCGTCGTCCTCCCCAACATCTTAAAGCCTAAAGGCACTTACACCCATCGCTTTCGTTACTTAATATGGAAGTATTACTCACATTGGATAAAGGGTGCCAAATGAATCTTTTACAAGAGATAGAAATTTATAAGCATTTCCGTCCGTGATCCAAAGACCTATTGAATGACCAGCTTTCGTTTGGAAACAGTTTTTTTTTTAATTTTATTTCCTTTCTGTAACTGTCGATTCAAATAACTTGTAAACTCTCTATTTCTTTAATGCTTTTTTCTGCATTTGCTTCTGTTATTACCCTCAACTTTGTTACCTTGTCAAGACGTCTCAATGCTTTTTAACGTTATTTCATTTATTTTTATATATGTTTTTTAGATTTGTATTAAATGTGATGTCTAGTGAGACCCGCGGGCTTACTGTTCCTACGGTGGTCAGTATGCCTAATACATTTTCATACGTTACGCCATTATCTGACAAAAATGTCAAGTGTCTTACGTAGGTGTGGTGCGTTGTATCTAGTATTTATAAGAACTACAGGTAGAGGCCCTAAACGGAAAGACATGTTGTAAATACGCACTGGGACCTTGCGCTCGCCGTCGGGTCGTATGTCTCAGCCGGACCAACTTACCTACCTGTGACCTGCGTCGCTGAAAACTCGTATCCGGCGGCCGGCCTCTACGTCAAGATACTGGAAAGTTCAACGTAGCGCCGCTTCTCCATCGGCCCACGGCGCCCCCATCAGCTGTTTATTGAATAAAAAAAATGATTCAAATGGCTCTGAGCACTATGGGACTTAACTACTGAGGTCATCAGTCCCCTAGAACTTAGAACTACTTAAACCTAACTAACCTAAGGACATCACACACATGCATGCCCGAGGCAGGATTCGAACCTGCGACCGTAACGGTCACGCGGTTCCAGACTGACGCGCTTAGAACCGCACGGCCACACCGGCCATCGTTTATTGAATAAACGTGATAACTGTACCCATTATTCAGCCACTTTTTACAAGCTATGCCATTTTGTGTGTATATGTATACCCTTGACTAGCACGTGACATAACGTCTTAATGGTGATTCATTTATTTAAAGTTGATGTTTAGCTTCGTTTGACTTACGTTACAGAAACGAGTGCCCTCATTTTGCTTAGTCCTCGAAAGCTTTCAGGCACACTAACTCTGGTTGCTTCTTATATAAATGAAATCTTTAATAGTCAAACTATCAGTCCGATGGTGCTAAGCATCATGTAACTCGTGGTTTTTAGTATTTTACTTATGATTCGAAGTTTTTTGGTCACTATATCTTCGCATTGTTTACGTTACTTTTTAACTGCCTGACAGTACTATGTATAAAGTTTAACGAAGGTACAATTATAATCTGTTTAATACTGTACACGTACTTTTATTTTTTGTAAATTTGTGGTAAGTTTCTATGGGACCAAACCGCTGAGGTCATCGGTCCCTAGGCTTACACACTAATTCAACTGCATTACTCTAAGGACACCACACACACCCATGCCAGACGGAGGACTCGAAACTCCGACGGGGTGGGAGCCGCGCGGACCGTGACAAGACACCCTAGAACGCACGGCTACCCCGTGCGGCTATTGTTATTAATCTGCTGTTAATTGTCATCCAGTCCTGGTAATCACTAAATTCTTATTCTATAACCATTTTTGTAAGACTCCGTCTTCCATAGTTTGCTTGACGATTGCTTTCTGATGTGAGCTTAATTGTATGATTTTCTGTGGGTAGCAAATTAATCTTCCAAAACTATTCAAGAAGCTGATTTAATAAAAATGTGTGCAGCTGACGAATGAGTATTTCCATTTTTAAAATACAACTAGAGACAGGAGAAAATTGTACACCTATTCAGAAGCTTCTTTAAATTACTGTATTGTATTCAAATCACAAACACAATCAATTATTGATGAGAACAGTAGTAATCGGAGAGAAGAGGCACATGAGATGTATGTATCCATTTGGAGCGTAAAGAAATGGTAAGTACTAATAAATGAGTGTGTTTCTACAGAAATAATGAAGGACCAAGGAAAAATTATGCTAGAGGAACTTGAAAAACGTTTTATAGTTTGTTAACGAAAGAAAACAAATATCTTTAAAACGCTGTAATATTATTCTGCTACACAAAATGCAGTATTCCTATCAGCCTCATCTCCATAATCTACTTAAAGATTGCTAAATTTTTCATCAAGCACAAAGAAGAAGCACTGCATCTGAGTCAGGTAAAGGAAATATTTGGCTGTAGAAATACGAATAGCACAACGAACCTTATGAAAATCGTTGACGAACTAAGGAGTGTGAAGTGTCTACGACTCATAGAATTTACGGGATGTTTTTGATCTAGATTCAACAGATTCTTTAAGTACAGCACTATATAAACGACGCATAAATTTTAAACAATTTAGAATACTGAAGAATATAATACGTCAGTGTCATGGTTTCTATCGGATTTGATTAGGACAGTGAAACCATCAGAAGTGAACTTTGAATGGGGCACGGAGTTACCATAACAGGAAAAATGGGAAAACGAGGAAGGAATACACATTAACGAATGTCTAAAAGACTTTTATTTCCTGGCAGAACTGTATTGGACAGTGTTGTACCTAGGGGACGGAGTACTTGGAAGCACACGTAATTCTTTGGTCACTGCTTCAGTTTAGAGGCTGATTTTAGCTGGCAGTTATTCTTCTTACGTGTTTGCGAATGGTACGGTTTATGATAGCGTAGTAATGAAATTGTAAATATTTTTACTCATTGGAAGACTTAATGTAAACATCATGGTTACTGTGGTTTGTAAGTTTTAGCATTAGAGAAATGAGTGTAAATTAATGTCAACTGTTGAGACGATTACTCATGGGAAGCATTCGATACATTAGCACAATTTTTAAGTGCAATGTAAAGAAGTATGACTGTTGAGCGCAGTCTATGGTACTGTAGCGCCAACTACAAGAAGCGTCATTGCTGACGCAACGCCTGAGTACTTTGGTGTATTGCAGTTACTTGTGACTAATGTTAGTCATGGCATTTTTGATATTGCAGAGTGAATAAGTGCCATCATCTATGTCATGTACACCGCAGTTTGGGTTGGCCTATATGTATCTTTTCTATACGCAAACGATGCAATGCAATTAATTCCACACAGGAGATTAGCGAGATAATAAGAAGTTTAATCTACAATAAGAAAGGGTTTGACACTTTTATGGTGTATTTTAAAAATTGTTAAGTAACGCAAGTTTTGCTCATGTGTTCGGTTTAACCAGTCGGCGGCCGTAGAGTAGCTTAGTTATGTTTTAATGTGGAGGTGTGCTCTCGCATTACGCTACACTGATCTAAGTCGAGATGTATAATAAATTTAATCTGTAAAACGAAAATATTTATTATTTTTATAATGTATTTTTGAACAATGCATTTTATTCATTTCCATCTGGTTTTCGCCAATCGTCGGTGCTTCACGATTCAATATCGGATGTGCTGTCGCGCTAGTTGCGCTATGGATTCAAATTTTAAAAGGAAAAAGAAATTAATCTCTTTGGAGCACTGTGTGTGGAACCATGTAAATCACTTGTAAATGAATCAGCGTTTCCATATGGGATGTGTTTTCGCACAAGTAGCGCTACATCCACATCTACATCATACTCCGCAAGCCACCTAATAGTGTGCGGTGGAGGGAACTTTCGGTACTACTATCAGATCCCTCCATTCTGTTCAACTCGCGAATAGTGCGTGGGAAGAATGATCGTCGGTAAACCTCTGTATTGCCTCTAATTTCTCGAATTTTCTCCTCGTGGTCAATGCGCGAGATGTATGTGGGGGGAAGTAATATGTTGTCCAACTCCTCCAGAAAAGCGCTGTCCCGAAATTTCAATAGTAAATCTCTCCGTGATACACCATGGCTCACTTTTAACGTCTGCCAGTGGAGTTTGTTTAACATCTCCGTAAGGCTCTCTCGCGAGCTAAGCGATCCCGTGACGAAACGCGCCGCTCTTCGTTGGATCTTCTCTATCTCCTCAATCAGTCCTACCTGATAGGAATACCAGATAGATGAACTAAGTCCAAGACTCGGGCGAACAAGCGTCTTATAAGCCACTCCTGTCTTGTATAAGTAACATTTCCTTTTCTTCCTATGAATCTGAGTCTTGTGTCTATTTTCCCCACTATCTGTTTTATGTGGTCAATCCACTTAAGGACGCTCTGGATAGTTACGCCTAGAAATTTTACAGCAGACACTGTCTCCAGCTGTTTGTAATCAGTAGTGGAACTGTGTAGTAGTGGATTTCTTTCCCTATGTATGCACAATAGGTTATATTTATTTACGTTCAGGGTCAACTGCCAGAGCCTGCACCATTCATCAACTCACTGCACGTCGTTCTGCAAATTCTTATTATCTTCTGCGTTGCTACTTTGGTACAGACAACTGCATCATCTGCGAATAGCCTTAAAGAGCATCCGACGCTTTCTAATAGATCGTTTATACACACATGAAAAAAAGTTTTGCATCACTCCGGCTCCAAGGACTCCTGACGATAGACGTCGACTGTGCATATTGTATCACAGAGATAGTCGCTTCAACTGTCAGAGATGTCATTAAACCCACCCAAAGACGTAAACAACCATGCATGGCCACCGCCTGTTACACGGAGGGGGTTTGACAGCCGATCCTTTCCAGTCATCCCAACAGGAAGGAGGTACACGGCTCGTGTTATGTCTAGTTCAACCACGCCTAGACGGTCAATACTGCGGTTCGACCGCGTCCACATTGTTACTTTTTGCCAGGATGGGCTCTCAACAATGGAAGTGTATAGACGTCTCGGAGTGAACCAAAGCGATGTTGTTCCGACATGGAGGAGATAGAGAGAGAGAGAGAGGAACTGTCGATGATGTGCCTCGTTCAGGCCGCCCAAGGGCTACTACTGCAGTAGATCACAGCTACCTATGGTTTATGGCTCCGAGGAATCCTGACAGCGACGCCATCATGTTGAATAATGTTTCTCGTGCAGCCACAGGACGTCGTGTTACGACTCTTTCTGTTCGCGATAGGCTGCAAGATGCCCAAATTCACTCCCGATGTCCATGGCGAAGTACATCTTCACAACCACGACAGCATGCAGCGCGGTACATATGGGTCCAACAACATGCCAAATGGACCGCTCAGGATAAGCATCACGTTCTCTTCACCGATGAGTGTCGCATATGCCTTCAACCAGACAATCGTCGGAGACGTGTTTGGAGGCAACCCGGTCAGGCTGAACGCCTTAGACACACTGTCCAGCGAGTGAAGCAAGGGGGAGGTTCCCTGATGTTTTGGGGTGGCATTATGTGGGGCCGACGTACGCCGCTGGTGGTCATGGAAGGCGCGGCAACGGCTGTACGATACGTGAATGCCATTCTCGGACCGATAGTGAAACCATATCGGCAGCATATTGGCGAGGCATTCGTCTTCGTGGACGACGGTTCGCACCCCCATCGTGCACGTCTTGTGAATGACTTCCTTCAGGATAACGACAGGGCTCGACTAATGTCGTCAGCATGTTTTCCAGACATGAACCCTATCGAACATGTTTGCGATAGATTGAAAAGGGGTGTTTATGGACGATGTGACCACCAATCAATCTGAGGGATCTACTCCGAATGGCCTTTAAGGAGTGGGATGATCTGGACCAACAGCGCCTTTATGAACTTGTGGATAGTATGCCACGACGAATACAGGCATGCATTAACGCAAGAGAACGTGCTACTGGACATCAGAGGTACCGGTGTGTGCAGCAATCTGGACCACCCCCTCTGAAGGTCTCGCTGTTTGGCGGTACGACATGCAATGTGTGGTTTTCATGAGCAATAAAATAGAAGGAAATTATGTTTATTATGATCTCTATTCCAATTTTCTGTACAGGTTCCGGAACTCACGGAACCAAAGGTAATGCATAAATTTTTATGATGAGTGTATGTTAATAAAACGATTATCGCCTTCCGTGGCAGCCGAGCGGTTCTAGGCGCTACAGTCTGGAACCGCGCGACTGCTACGGTCGCAGCTTCGAATCCTGCCTCGGGCATGGATGTGTGTGATGTCCTTAGGTTAGTTAGGTTAAAGTAGTTCTAGGGGACTGATGACCTCAGAAGTTAAGTCCCATAGTGCTCAGAGCCATGTTTTGAAAACAATTATCGCACTAGACTAATTTTTGACGCTCTCTATTGTGGACACAAAAATCACTTAGCTTGTAAGAGGAAACGAACCGACTCTTTCTGTCGATACTTGGCGTTGTACGTAGGGTAAAACGGCCGGGATTCCTTTGGGCTGACTCCAGATATACGTTGCAAAAACAAAATTGCAAATATCTGCAGAAACACCAGAGAAAAGGCGCCTGACGAATATTAGGTGAGATACCTTGTACATGAAATTCCCGACGTATTAAAATTGTGTTTCGAACCGAGACTTGAACTCAAGACCTTTGCCATTCGTGTGGACGTGCTCTAGGGTATGGGCTAATCAATCAAGTTTCATGATCCTTCCACACAGCTACACTTCCAGTAGTACCTCGATTCCTACATTTGGTAGTTCAGTCAACCGATCACTTGCCTGCGGAAGGCAAAGGTCCCAAGTTCGAGTTTCTGTCCGGCACACCTTTTCAATCAGCCAGGAAGTTTCATACTAGCGTACACTCCGCTGCAGAGTGAAATTTCTATTCTGCACCCTATACACAGGGTGTTTCACTAAATGTGTTTGCCTCTGAGAGTTACGAAGTAATAGGCGATGAAAATATTTATTGCCGTGGGTCATCATAAGAAACGTTACACTGTCTGCGGAGCTATGAACATAGTTTATTGCGTTATTATTCAAAGAGTTACAGGAAAAAGATACAATTTTTAAATGGAACAATAGTTGCTTCTATCATTCACTGGAATCAGTAACACCAGCTGTGTATACATCAATTTAAGTTACACTCCTATCACTTTTAGTTTGGGAGCTACAACCCTTCAAAGTTTCAGGGGCACATACCACACGCTGTACATAATACATGGCTGTGTGGTGGGTAATGGTTGTTCTGGCGATGGGAAGTTGATTTAAATGAGATGTTCAGATGTGTGTCCATTTCCTGAATGCACAATGCAATGCACCTTTTAAAGGATCTGCGGACGAGATGTAACGTCGCCGGTGTCACGGAACAACGGAGCAACATGCGTCCTCGATGGGCCGTTTTAGATTATCTGAGGATGTGGGATCAGTGACACAAACGCGATCCCTTAGACAGAAATCTAATGGTGTTAAATCGGGCGACCCTGGGGCCATGAATCAGGACCATGGGGCCCCAGCCACCTTCCTGCAAACCTGTTGTTTAGTTCTTCCACAACAGCACGTGCAGAATTGGCTGGGTGACCATCGTGCTGCATCCACATATGGACTCTCGTGTGTAGACGCACATGTTCAAGGAGACCACCCAAACTGTCGACCATAAACGCGTGATATAACTCACCTGTCAGTGTACCTGGGAAATAGTGTGCACCGATGATTTCATCCCCAAGGATTCCACACCATACAGGGTGATTCAAAAAGAAAACCACAACTTTAGGAATTTAAAACTCTGCAACGACAAAAGGCAGAGCTAAGCACTAACTGTCGGCGAATTAAAGGAGCTATAAAGTTTCATTTAGTTGTACATTTGTTCGCTTGAGGCGCTGTTGACTAGGCGTCAGCGTCAGTTGATGCTAAGATGGCGACCGCTCAACAGAGAGCTTTTTGTGTTATTGAGTACGGCAGAAGTGAATCGACGACAGTTGTTCTGCGTGCATTTCGAACGAAGTATGGTGTTAAACCTCCTGATAGGTGGTTTATTAAACGTTGGTATAAGCAGTTTACATAGAATGGGTGTTTGTGCAAAGGGAAAAGTTCTGGACGGCCGAGAACGAGTGATGAAAATGTAGCACGCATCCAGCAAGCATTTGTTCGCAGCCCAGGAAAATCGACTCGCAGAGCTAGCAGAGAGCTGTAAATTCCACAATCAACTGTATGGAGAGTGCTACGAAAAAGATTAGTTATGAAACCTTATCGTCTGAAATTGGTTCAAGCACTGTCTGCAGCTGATAAGATTAAAAGAATCGATTTCTGTGATTTTATCCTTGCTCAAATGGAAACAGATGAATCTTTCGTTTCAAAGATTGTGTTTAGTGATGAAGCAACTTTCCACACTAACGGGAAAGTCAACCGTCACAATGTCTGTATATGGGGCACTGAGAATCCGCGGGAAACAACTCAGTATGAACGTGACTCGCCTAAGGTGAACGTTTTCTGTACCATTTCAGCCAATAAAGTTTTTGGTCCCTTTTTCTTCGAAGGTGCTACTGTAACTGGACTACAGTATCTGGAGATGTTAGAGAATTGGCTGTTCCCTCAGCTCGAACAAGAAGCACAACAATTCATATTTCAGCAGGATGGAGCGCCACCACATTGGCACTTATCTGTCCGTAACTACCTGAACGTCAACTACACGAGGCGATGGATCGGCCGCCAGGCAACCCGTGACAGAGCACTTCATCACTGGCGATTTTTTCTTATGGGGGTATGTTAAGGATATGGTGTTTCGGCCACCTCTCCCAGCCACCATTGATGATTTGAAACGAGAAATAACAGCAGCTATCCATACTGTTACGCCTGATATGCTACAGAGAGTGTGGAACGAGTTGGAGTATCGGGTTGATATTGCTCGAGTGTCTGGAGGGGGCCTTATTGAATATCTCTGAACTCGTTTTTGAGTGAAAAAAAACCTTTTTAAATACTCTTTGTAATGATGTATAACAGAAGGTTACATTATGTTTCTTTCATTAAATACACATTTTTAAAGTTGTGGTATTCTTTTTGAATCACCCTGTACATTACCAGACTACCTACGTTGACGGCCGACAGGTCGTACCAACCGAGGATTGTCTGCGGCCAAGTAGCGCACGTTATGGCGATTTACTGCACCATAATGTGTGTACGTGGACTCATCAGAGAACATAACACCTTGTAATGACTCCAGCGTGAAATTACGCATGGCCCATTCACAGAATGTAACCCTCTCACGGAAATCGTTCCCATGCAGATCGTGGTTCAGTGAGAGGCGGTACGGGTGAAACCTGTGGCCGCGTACTATACGCCACACAGATGTGAGACTGACACCAGCGACTGCACCAACGGCTCGTTAAGCTGACATAAGGATTGTAGTATACTGCAGCTAAAACAAACACCACCGTCTCCTCACTTCCTGCAGTTCTTCGTCTGCAGCGCATTACCAAACTGCCTGTTTCCCGAAGTCGTTGTTCGGCACGTAAGAACGTAATGGCTGCCGGAGCTGTTCGCATAGGATATCTCACGGCGTACTCCATGGCTGCTTCAGCGTCATCGTGTAGGCACTCGAAGAGCATCAGCAACATGTCAGTGTACTCTTTGTTCGTGTATGCCATCTTCATCCGATGTCACTAACTGTGTTATATTGAGCCCCGTTTGTTTGTGTGGCTCTCGAACTGTTGGGTCTACGGCCGTGTGCGGTGACAGTCGGACGTGTAACAGCGCATCGAGGAAGCTTCTCCCTCCGTGACACCGGCGACGTTACAACTCGACTGCGCCATATTTAGAAGGTGCATTGCGTTATGCGCAGCGTGTGTGGTATCTGCCATTGAAACTTTGAAGGATTGTAGCTCCCAGATTAAAAGTGATAGGAATGTAATTTAAATTGATGTCTACACAGCTGGTGTTACTGATTCAAGTGCATGATAGCAAAAAACTATTGTTCAATTTTAAAAATGTATCGTTTTACTCTAACTGTTTGGATAATAACACAGTAAACTATGTTCATAGCTCCGCAGACAGTGTAACGTTTGTTATGGTGACCTACCGCTATAAATACATCTGTCGCCTATTACTTCGTAATTTACAGAGGCAAACAAATTTAGTGAAATACTTTGTATGTTTAATGGTAGCAAAACATTGTCTATTTCTTTTACTTATAATACAGAGCTAGCTACCTTCCGCATAGTGCTCAACAGATCTCTAAAATTTAAATATTTACAGAATATAAATAATGGTTTTTGCACAGCTAGAATTTGCTGAATATCAGTGCTATCTGTATAACAATATTGTATAAGAAGTGAGAAACTTATATGCAACATGGCACACGCACACCAAAGTAGATTCAAAGAAAGTTGGAAGATGTGCGAAAAGTGAGTTAATGAATGCTCTTTATCGTGAAGGTCATTAGTGATGATGAAGTAGCGGTCGTATTTTACAGTAACCTTTGTGACAGAACATACTGCAAAGCCAGCAGGGGTTCGTGTCATTATTTTACTCACACAGTAACGCAGAGGCTGGCTTGCACTGCATTTCTGCCATGCAGGAGGGCCGTGGTGGACCCATACGATGAGACTGGGACCACGTCGAACTGTCAAATACGGCACGCTCTCAAGATGTGATGTCATGTCCCCTTGGCAGCGATCACAACGAACTGTACAGCACCGTACATTTTTGCACATGTATATCGCCAGGCAGTATAATTACAAAGCGTGATACGAGCATACCATCATGAAGAGGAGATCGAATTCGGGATATATGTAGATATACTGTGAAAGTGATGTGTGTGATTAGATACAGAGCCAAGTAGATTTCTGCAGGGATTTTCAGTTCATATTTAATACCAACTATAATTATAAATCCACTGAAGAGATCGACACGTTAATTCATACCGCTCATTAATACACATCAACTGAACTACACTAAAGCAAAAAAGTGGCAACACCAAGAAAAAATTGTGCGATATAAACAAATTCGTAGGCGTGTTTTTACATCTATACAGATTTCACGTCACTGTCACAAGAGTGGCGGTAGTTGCGCCACCAAGAGGATGCAAATAAGGTTTGCTTCAAATACACGCAGTAACGGCCGTGAGTGTTAGTTATCTTTGACAATGGTCGTGGTGAGCTGATGTTAGTTAAGAACGTCATTAAGGCAACAAAGAAGCGACGTTAGTACCTCAATGGGTTGGAACGAGGTCATGTAATAGGGCTACGCGAAGCTGGTTTTGCCTTCTGTGATATTGCAGGAAGACTTGGCATGAATGTAGCCAATGTGCACGACTGCTGGCACCGGTGATCGCAAGGATGTACGGCCGCAAGAAGACCGGCCTCCGACCGCCACGTCGTACTATCGAGGAGGTATACTATCGTGTTCGACATATGGCTCTGGCACGTCGCACTACATCTACGTCAGGAATATGAGCAGCTATTGGCATCACAGTTACACAAAGAACTACTACAAATCGGCTACTTTCAGGATAACTCTGAGGATGAGGCCCTGTAGCGTGCATTCCACGGACCCGAAACCACCGCCATTTGCGACCTCAGTAGTGTCAAGCACGAGCTTATTAGATGGCACGTAGTAGGTCTTTTGTGTTCTCTGATGACAGCTGGTTCTGCCTTGGTGCCACTCACGGCCATGCGTTTGTTAAAATGAGGCCAGTTTGTAAGCGTATTGTAATATCGCTGACTTGGTTGCGGAGTATCTTTGCGGGCAGCGCATTTTCAGAGTCGATCACCAGACACGGAACTGTTATGCTGTGCTGTCGGTAGCTCTACACGTAAAAGGCATTATTATGCAAGTACAAGTGTTACTACAAGTGCTATTACAGTGAAGTGATGAAATATGGAAGTGAATTCAGAGAAAAGCGCGTAATGAAGTAATTAAATATGAGCAGTGCCGCGATGACGCATTTTGTGTATCCGCTCGTTGTGTGTCCTACCGTACAATATCAATCATCCGTTCCGTGTTCGGCCTCCCAGAACGAACTCATGTCAATCAGCAATATAGCTCATCACAAAAGAGAGGATTCAGGTGCCAGTTTCTTGTAGCGAGCGTGAGAACGTGTGTTCGATCATCGTGTTTCCGCATAGTCATCACTCAGCCGCGCCGCGACGGTTACGCGCACGCTCGTACAAGTGAGAACTGAGATATGAAAGTTTAATTTTTATGAACAGTGTTATATTATTACTAGTGACAAGGAGGACTGGTGCCAGATAATTGTGTATGCGTGACGAGCGTAAGAACTTCCGTTCGATCATTCGGCCCCCGCATCTTCAACAACCACCCGCGTCGTGCCGGTTACTCGTACACTCGTCCAAGTGAGATTGTGGACAGATAAGCAACAATATGTTAACTGGCATAAGCATTTATGACTTAGAGTGTAAACAGTGCAACCTGCTCCTTATCGTCTCAGAATATAGTTGTTCGTACCAGATGAATGACCGTGTTGTGTTTGATGTTGAGTGGCTCCCCTAAACCCGCTTGCACATTTAGATTCATAATTTCTGGCAAGCCAGCAGCAGTGTGGAGCAGAACAGTACGACCGCCGTGGGAGTATCAGATACGTGGTGTGGACAGGGTGCAAGGTCGGAGTGAAAAACAGTTTAAGTGTCCCCCACCATCAGTACCCCCGGGCGTGTTACAAGTTGAGGGCCTGCAGCCAATCTGCCTGCATGCTAGACGCAATGGACCAACACCTGGAGTTTTCATCTGCGATGCGATTTCCTATGGCACCAGGACCATTCTCGTGGTTATCCGATCCACCCTGACCCCAAATTTGTACGTCAGTCTGGTCATCTGACCTGTTATGCTACCAGTCATGAAAAGTACTTCAGATGATGTTTTCCAGCTGGATAGCACTTGCCCGCATACAGGAGTTGTAACCCAACATGCTCTACAGAGTATCGACAGGTTAGTTTGGTCTACTGGGTCACAAGATCGGTCTCCAATCGAGCCCATATGGGACGCCACTGGACAACAACTTCAGCGTATTAACAGTCCCTGTGCTGATCGACCAATTGCAATAGGCATAAACTCTGTCCCACAAACTGACATCTGGCACCAGTACAACACAGTGCATGCAAGTCAGCATGCTTGCATTCAACATTCCGGCGGTTACATCGGTTGTTATTGTACCAGCGTTTAGAGTCGAACTGTAACTCACTGTGTTTAGTGTGGACTCAGCTCATTCCAGTCTGGGTCAACACCTATAATCATTCCAGCGTGTGACTATCGAATTTTTGTCTGTTGGTGTTAAGCGAAAAATTTTGATCTGTAAAGACGTGTTGCCAGTTATTTTAGTTATGTAGTGAGTTTACTATCTATTAGATTGGGGACTATACGCATTCCTTGTCAGCTTCTTCATTTGCTTTGTTTGGCGAGAAATACGACTTTATGACTGACTGCTGTTTTGTCACCATGTTAGCATGTTGTTGTTGTTGTGGTCTTCAGTCCTGAGACTGGTTTGATGCAGCTCTCCATGCTACTCTATCCTGTGCAAGCTTCTTCATCTTCCAAAACCTGCTGCAACCTACATCCTTCTGAATCTGTTTAGTGTATTCATCTCTTGGTCTCCCTCTACGATTTTTATCCTCCACGCTGCCCTCTAATACTAAATTGGTGATCCCTTGATGCCTCAGAACATGTCCTACCAACCGATCCCTTCTTCTGGTCAAGTTGTGCCACAAGCTCCTCTTCTCTCCAATTCTATTCAATACCTCCTCATTAGTTATGTGATCTACCCATCTAATCTTCAGCATTCTTCTGTAGCACCACATTTCGAAAGCTTCTATTCTCTTCTTGTCCAAACTATTTATCGTCCATGTTTCACTTCCATACATGGCCACACTCCATACAAATACTTTCAGAAACGACTTCCTGACACTTAAATCAATACTCGATGTAAACAAATTTCTCTTCTTAAGAAACGCTTTCCTTGCCATTGCCAGTCTACATTTTATATCCTCTCTACTTCGACCATCATCAGTTATTTTGCTCCCCAAATAGCAAAACTTCTTTGCTACTTTAAGTGTCTCATTTCCTAATCTAATTCCCTCAAAATCACCCGACCTAATTCGACTACATTCCATTATCCTCGTTTTGCTTTTGTTGATGTTCATCTTATACCCTCCTTTCAAGACACTGTCCATTCAGTTCAACTGCTCTTCCAAGTCATGTTAGCATAGAAAATCAAAATCTCTTCGCCTTATAACATTTTAAATCTCCACTGTTATGACTGGTATGGTTACTCTACGCATTTGCAGATAGTGCATGTCGTGGTCTAAAAGGTATTTTATGGCGAATCGCATGCAGCCTGCACATACGTTTCTAGTAGTGTGATAGCGGTGTCCGAGATGCTGCTCACTCAGCGTCATCTAATTAAGTCGCCCCTTGTCCCATTCGGAGGCAACGACTCCTGGAATTGCCAAACATATCTGCAACATTAAATGTATTTGCAACTACGAATATGGACAGCCATCAGGTGCAGAATGGAATGACGACATTGAAAATTTGTTTGTTTGTTTTGTTTTCGGGCGCGAAAACAACTGGCGTCATAGAGGTGGACCAGGATTTGAACCCGAATTTCCTGCCTACCGCGAGCGGTCATCTTACCATTTGGCTACCCGTGCACGACTCACGGCCAGACACAAACTTCCATAGGTCGTCAACCTTGCCTCTACCGTCCATACTCGTGCATCAGTTATGCATATTCTCTTACAGGGGAGATATTTTACTTGTTTTGTTTGCGTGGTGTCGGCTGATGAATACAGTAATACAAAGCTCGTGTTATTCGAAATTACAATGCAAAGTTTCTTTGGACATGCTTGCATTCAGAATAATAAGGATCCTGAAACTTTGTATACATCAGTGAAGTAGTCACTGATTCAACGACATTCTCATAAAGTCATATGGACATCACATGCTGTTATTGCCCTCATTACGGTGAATCATGAGAAATAAATTCCAAACGAACGCAAAGTGTCCACAGTTAAACAATTGCAAATAACAGATTACAAAATGCAGAGTTTGTTGTGAGTTGTTTTATTCCTGCCCATTGATCCACGTAACGATATCTGGTGTCACAGCTGCAGTAAACGGGACATCCCTGATACCGTGTTGTTTCGAGAATTTTAGAAGAAGGTCGACAATTTCTTTTTCCTACTATCCTTGTGTAAGCTTTTTCTAAATGATATGATGGTGGAAGTATTTGATTTACGGTGATGTTAATGTGTCATAATTTGTAGAATAAGCACCTGCTCCATATAGTCAATGTTTCAATTGAAGTTCAATTTTGACCTAAGAAGATTCTTTTCGCCTCTTCGAATAATCCAAGTCTGCACAGAATTCGACGCTTGACTCGATAGATGATGTAAATTGGAAAGAATGAAGTCAGTTATTAACTATTACGAGTTGCAGAATATTTAATAACAATGATTCATCTGAAGCAATTGCTAATGCTCTTTCTAAACTCTAATTATGAGAAAATTCAAATGTTACAAGTAATTTACTTAAATAAAGTGTATCGAAACAGGTACTTGGGGCTAGTAATTTTTAGTAACTATGTACGAATACAGTCTTAGTTGGTTGTTTTGCACGCTGTGGTAGGTTACCATACTGAATTAAACAAAATTAGTGCTCTGGATTATAGACAGTTGCTCCCTTTGTGTTCGAAGCTGAACATCTTAAACACTTTCATCATCGAATCTGAACAATGATTCTACCTGTCCATTTCACGTACGAGAGAGATTACACGCAATTATGTAAACATATTTGGTAGTAATCAATTAGGTTTCCAGGGCTCTCTTGTATCCAGCCGTATGTGATCGTTTAAGTCCGACGATATATCGGCGAATAACCGTTCCGCCATCATCAGGTGGTTCTGATGGAATGGTCTGTCTGCTCATTGTCGGTGTTATTTATGTCCACCAGTCGGACTCTGATTCCCTGCGCCGACGGTCCGATTGCGGACGCCGGCCTATGTCCGCGCCGACCCCGGCGTCGCGCGGGCTGTTGGAAGATGCAGAATCCCCTGGAGTGTTCGCGGCGGTCGTCGTGGAAGGATCTTGTATCCTCTTGAGGTGAAACTCCTTGATGCAACTAAGTAATGGTTTCCACGTCTTACACAGTTGTAAACCTGTGTCTCGGTTTATGAGATTTTCCGTTACGCGAATTTCAATGGCCTCCTTGAAGAAGCTGCCCCAGTAGAAGCTGGTAAGGGCCAGAGTATTGGTCACTTCGTATTTCGCGTTGTGTCCAGTTTCAAAGAAGCACTGTTCTGCTAACCGGGCTACATACGCGGGCAACATACGCGGAAGTGGTTTCTCCACCAAAAAGCCACAGAAACGTCGAGAAATCGACGCAAGCCCAGTCACAATAGACACACACGCAAGAGCACCGGGAAAAACACAACAATGACCAGGTCCACCAAGACAGGGGAATTTCTACGGAACCTCACACTCAGTCCACCCCCTCGGATCAGTTGTTAGGCGTTATGGTCCAGACCATGAACCTCGTCATGGAAATGATGAAGCTATTCTGGGAGGCCCAGAGGCAGAACACTCAGATCCTCGCTGCCCTTCAGACAGTAGTCCAGCAGTCACTACCCTCTGCGACATTCTCACTAGTTACAAAACCCCATCACGGTTAGACGACCAAATATCCAAGGCCTGAGAAAGTGTGTCTTTAACGCAGACGGTGGTCGAGTCAGAGAACTGATGAAGGAGTTCTTCATCGACTTATGCATGAGGGGGGAAACGCACCTAAAACCGGGAATAAAAGCGACAGTTCCCAGCCACATTAGCTACCGTAAAGGCAGGCCAACCTAAGGTGGAGGAGTGGCCATACACATAAAAAGAGGGATCCCCCACCACCAGGTATACTTACCAGCTACCAATAAATCAAAGCAGTGGCGCTTGGAAGTAATCACTGCCACTGGACCCTAACGATTGTTGTAACCTACCAAACCCCACAAGACGAGATAGACGAGGGAGACATAGCTGCTCTAGGAAAAATTCAAGGAAAAGTCCTAATAGGAAGCGACTTCAATGCCAAACACCCCGATTGGAACTCTAACCTCCAGAACAGGCCCAAATTGCAACAACTACCTCGCGACCATCACTTCGTAACATGGGGTCCGGTCGAGCCCACATATTTTCCAAAAAATGGAGGTAGGCCACACGTGTTAGACATAGCCCTCACTATCAGGATCACAGGGTTTGTGGCCGCAAGCACTATCAACAGAATGTCCTCCGACCACCACAACCCAGTGATTCTAGAGGTCGATGTGGGAGAAAGGGTAGCACTCCGACATTACCAGACGCCTTACGAATGTACAGACCAGGAGCGATATTTAGAAACTGTCGCCTCTGATATCGCTCGCGTTCCGCCACCTACTGCCGAAACAGTAGAACAAGAGCTACAAGACCTGACAAGTGCCATCTTGCTGGCAGTGGAAGATGCCACTCCGCCACAAAGGGACGGCTCGTCCCCTCAAGTACAGCTCCCGGAACAACAATAGCCAAAATCCAACAGAGTGGCAAAAGAGTTGAAGATCACCAGAAATCAAGCCACCAGGAGGCTGCTCAATCGCCTACAGCTAGAGCTGAAGGTTGCGCTCAATGCGTACAGAAACCAGCAATGGCAAAACCGCCTCACAGCTCTCACAGTAGACGATCACACACTTTGGCAGGCAACCAAGCAATCAACCAAAAGACGCGCACGGCGAGCGGGGTCTGGCCTACAGCCTCGCTGAAAAGGCTAACGCCCTCGCCGACTCCTTGGAGAAGCAGTTTCAAGCGCCAGAACCCCAAGATGATGAACATGAAAACGTAGTCCCTCGTCAACTGGCTGTCTTCCTCAGTGCTGAGGACGAAGTCCCACTCCCCCCCCCCCCCCCTCCCCGAATACGTGGAAAAAGTAATTAGATCCCTCCTCAAGACACGACAGGGTCACCAACCAGATAGTTAAAAACCTTCCGCCTTCGGCTATCAAACACCTCGCGAGCGTGTTCAACGAGAGTACTCGTACCAGCTTGTTCCCAGCTTACTGGAAACACGTGCAAGTGGTTGCGATACTCAAACCAGGGAAAGACTCTTTAATCCCGCAGCACTACAGGCCGATTAGAGTCTTGCCAACTCAGCAAGATCTATGATTGCCTCCTCCTAATACCCATACGAGATCACGTCACCAACGAGCGATTTTTGCAGAATTCCCAACTCGGATTCCCACAGAAGCACTCCGTCCCATAATAGATATATAAGACTGGTGGTAGCAGCCACAGTGGGCTTCAGACACAGAGCTACTGCGGGATACTGTTACTTGATGTAGCCAAAGCCTTCGACTCAGTATGGCACAAAGTTATACACCCATGGGTTCCCTGGAAGCATAGTCAGGTTAATCCAAAGCTATCTCACGAACTGAAATTTCTCTGTCAATCTAGAAACAGCCACCTCAATCAAAAGGCGTGTTCGCGCTGGAGTGCCACAGGGATCGGTCCTGGGGCCCGTCGTGTACAGTCTGTACACTGCGGACACCCCCACAGCTCCCCTGGTGCACACTGCACTGTATGCTGACGACACAGCCTATTACACTCACAATGGGAATAAGTACCTGGTCATTCGTAGGCCACAAAGGCTTTCAGGTGACATGGAAACCTGGGCCCATCGCTGGCGTATCACCATCAACCCTGAAAAAGACAGTTTATGCTGATCACCCATAGGCTCGGGAGAAGTGGACCCCCTCAATGTCTCCCCCTCCCCCTTCACCTACACCTACATGGATCCCGACTCCCTTGGCGCAGATCCGTCAAGTATCTTGGCGTAACCTTGGACTCGAGACTCGAGTCAAAACAAATGGCATGCTTGGAACAAGGGTACCATAAGGCTGTTTAGCCAACAGTCCTGTAGTCTCAGCAATACTCCATGTCTTCCAAGCCAAAATGTTAGCATCTGGAAATGCTTCAAGGCCACCATAATCTGCTTGATTGCCCCATACAACAGCAAGTGTCAACCAGGAACTATCTGCAAACACTGCTTGTACATCACAGGTAAAGTTGTGTTAACGTGCTACAGCAATGCCTCTGCGACGAGGTTACCTTCGTCGCTGGCGGCGCAGTGTACCTGTGTATCGCAGTTTGAAGGCGATTGACATTGACTTGGCTGGGCAGTTCAATAAACAGCAATTGATTGGAGGTCCAACTGTTTTTCGTGGACTCCATCTGAACTTTACCTGTGATGTACAAGCAGTGTTTGGAGGTAGTACCTGGTTCACACTTGCTGTTGTGTGGGGCAATCAAGCAGATTATGGTGGCCTTGAAGCATTTCCAGATGCTAACATTTTGGCTTGGAAGACATGGAGTATTGCTGAGACTACAGGACTGTTGGCTAAACAGCCTTATGGTACTCTTGTTCCAAGCATGCCATTTGTTTTGACTACGAGAAGGAAGAAGAAGTTAAATGCTGATGAGTACCTCTTTATATGGGCGAAAGTCCATAGGAAGGTCTGTGCCAAAATGCCCATCCTATACCCAATCCTCCACACAACCAGCTCCCTCTCCTGCTCGATAAGGGTGAATGTATACCAGTGACTCATACGTCCAACAATGGAATATGCAGCACCAGGACAAGCTCCAAAGGCTGCAGAACCGCGCCCTCAGAAGGGCTCAGCATCTACTCCATGGGCTTCCAACAGATGGCTTGCACGCCACTGCTGAAATCCCCCTCCTCAAAGAGAGATTTCAAAATCTGTCAAGTGCTTTCTATGAGAGCTCTTCCAGATCTGGAAATAACCTCATCCACTCCCCAGGTCAGTATGACATGTTCCGCGATAAGCACAAACGCTCTATGACGAACTTCGATTACTAAGTCCAAGAGAAAAATCCCAAAATGTCCAAGTTGTAATACCAGTGCTTAATCCTTAAAACACTCAACATCTCGCCTACCTCATGCAAGTACAAGACACAACCAGAGCACTATAACAATACACAGACAGCCAAAACTATCCGAGATAATAAGACACACACAAGCATATAATTTGGAGTAAAAGCCATCTGGCTATTGACTCCTCCATACACTTCCCCAAGAATGGGAAAGTAAAAGGTGAGAGAGAGAGAGCCGACAGACCATGCCATTAGAACCACCTGATGATGGCGGAACGGTTACTCGCCGAAATATCGTGGGACTTCAACGGTGGCACACACCTGGACTCTCGAGAGCCCTGGAAACAACACATGTGGCGGGAAAGTCTCCGATCACATAATAATCAATGATGTTTGTGTCCATATCGTAATTCTTCTGTTTAGTAAAACACATACACATCAGACACGTAGAACAGTTACTTGCGATTGGAGAAATTAGTCTACTAGCCCTCCTGTCGGAGCCTCTTCGATATACAAGGCTATATTAAAGGGAAGTACATATCCTGACCAAACTTACGATGCTTCGCCTACATCACAGATTTTTCCTACAGGGTTCGTTTCGTCCCCGAGTAGGATCTGCGCACTACTCGTGCCATAAGGCAAATTTGAAATCGCAACAGCGCGGAACGTCTTGTGAACAAACTTTGTATTTACTGTCTGAAGCCCGAACTCGCAGAAATATCAGCGGAACTGGTCTGGCAGTTCAGGTTTTGTTAATCGCCAGGTTTAAACAATTTTATTACCATTAGTTTCCTCTCTAAGTCTGTGTTTTTACTGAAGTTGACGGACGCTTCTTCCTCAGTTATGAAAGTTTGTATTTCCAATGCAGTACAAGCGACTATTGAAGCTTCCACTTACCAGATTCAGACCGTATACAACAGAAATATATGCTTAGGAACTTCTTTTTATCAATTAAAACCACACTAGAAGAACAGCTTCAACTTTTGGTGATGTGCTCAACAGCAAAACTCAGTTATAACGGGACTGTATGCGCAAAAGATGAAATGTAATCTTCCAAACGTTCGCAGCCCCAAATCTGATGACCAAATCCATAGGTTAGCGTAGCATTTGCCCTATTAAATATCGCGAAACATGAAAATGAAGAAGAATCTCCTGAGGAAGGAATGGATTGAAATTAACACCATCGATGACGCCTTTTGCGCGGAAGTACGAGCTATTATGGAGGAAAGATGGATGGAGAAATATATCATTATTTAAAAGGAACCTTTACTGATTTAGGGACCACACTGATTCTTATTCTGGATGACCATCAGTTATTTGACGGTACGCTAATAGAATGCGAGCCCATTCTGGTTAGTATGTACCGTATAACGTATGACTGAACTTTTCCGGGCTGTCGCCATAGATTCACATTACATACAATCGATCTGCAACTACCACAGTCAGTGCCAGTTTCGTGATCACAACACGTTTGGTAACGACGTTTAGCTGTTTTATAAAAGTCGACCAGAGGAAGCTATGCCCGCGAAAACCAATTACGAACATGCACAACATGTCCGTCTACTGTGTTTTCTGAGAACTGTTTGGGGCTTAGGATTTATTCTGCTTTCAAAGATCTGTGACGAATTTCTCAAAATACGAGGATTGGAACTCTACTAGTGGCAACTAATTATTTACAGCTCGTTCAAAATAGATACGTGTTTGAAAGTTTTACTAACCTTCAAAGTAGTCACCAGCATTGTGTATAACCCGTTGCCAGCGATGTGGAAGCCGTAGGCTACTCTTAGCAGTGCCAGTTGTGTTGACAGTTCGAGTGGCGCGGTGTATTGCCCGACAAATTTGTAGCGAATGCCGTGAAGTGTTTCGTTGAGTTTATAAATCGAGTTATACTCACGATAACTTAAGCCAGGGGAGTGCAGTAGGTGGTATAGCACTTAGCAGCCCCGTCAGTCCAACAAATCAGTAACAGCTTTCACTGTACGTGCTTGAGCATTGTCCTGCGAAAGTGTCATCCAGTACAAGCTGTTACTGATTTGCTTGACTGATGGGTCTGCTAAGTGCTATACCATCTACTGCACTCCCCTGACTTAAGCCCTCGTAAGTTCAACCTGAGATCTAAACTGAAGGAAACACTTCACGACATTCGCTTCAGAAGTGCTACAAATTCTTCGGGCAGTACACCGAGCCGCTCCAATTGTCATCACAACTGGCACTGCTAAGAGTATCATACAACTTCTACATCGCTGGCAACGGGTTATACACAATGCTGGTGACTACTTTGAAGGTCAGTAAAACTTTGAAACACGTGTCTATTTTGTACGAGTTGTAAATAAATAGTTGCTACTATTTAAGTTCCAACCCTCGTACATATATCATATACTTGTGCTATACAGCTACTAAAGTGCAGCACAACTGCTAATTAGTCGTTGGTTTAGAGTGAAACATGGAACTCAACATCTTATCATCCTCATTTACAATATGGAACTGTAACGGGCTGTTGGAAAGAATGAATTACACGGCAAAAAGGAATGGTATTTATTCTTGTGCAGCGTACACACTCCGTCCAGGTAATATTTTCTCCGAATTTGACTTGTTGTTCTGAATGTGCACTATTCTGAACAACAGCTAGTAGACTTATATCTTCTGTCAATGCAAATCTGTCTGAAGCGTTCTGGTATTGGACTATTCAGCAATGTGTTTGTTTGTTCAGTCTTATAGAATATTCATATGGCCACCGGTTGTCTAAACATTCCAAGTATAATTGAAGGGTTAATTAAGTTGCAATTGACTGCAGAGCAAGCTCTAGTAACCAATCTAAATTCATCTTGCTTCAGAAATTGTATCATTCAGGGTCTAATAAATTAACGTGCCATCGAAGCATGTGAAGTACGTTGGCGCCGAGCCGAGTGGCCGCGTGGTTTGAGGCGCCATGTCACGGATTGCGCGGCACCTCCCGCCGGAGGTTCGAGTCCCCCCTCGGGTATGTATGTGTGTGTGTTGTTCATAGTATAAGCTAGTTTAAGTATTGTGTAAGTGAAGGGACCGATGACCTCAACAGTTTGGTCCCTCGGGATTCACACACATTTGAACAAATACGTCGTGAGTTATTGTCGTGTGGTATTCTCAGCCAGATTGACTAGCTGCTGCGAAAAATCCCGCTCCATGGCATTTGTACGTTTCGTTTGTGTGTGCCCTGGGCGTTTTGGTGACGTCTATGACGAAGGACAGCATAGATCCTGTATTTACTCCAGTCCTTTCGTAATCAAACGCGTAAACTGAAATAATATAATAGTTCTTTCTCTTTTTTCTACGGAAGGGATATGTTAGATGAAGACGCAGTGATTTCTCAGTCGTAAAAAGGACCTAGATATTTTGCAATTGCAGTTTCAAGACATAAACTGTGTGCCTGTTGTATTTTATGGCTATACATTTTTTTTCTGTAGCGCAATCCCACGTGTGATTAAAAATGTAGTGCCAACACTCACTATTTTATGAACGTCGTTTCCTTATTCAACCATTACGGGTTTCAGGCACCTGTGTCCAACTTCACGTGGAAACTTTCTCTGTAATACAGTGTTTAACTGAGTATACGGCATTAGCAACGTGCAGTAGGTAATTTTTATGGCCTTAAATCGAGATATGAGAAAGAAGATACACCTCTCAGGTACCGTAATGTAGGTTGTCCATAGTTTCCCTACTCTGCTTAAGGTTACGGCTTTGTGTTACGACCGATTTCCTTCCCCTTCTTGTCCGTCGGAACTTCTGATTCGTCTCCTATGACCTCATCGTCTACTGGGAGTGAAATATCCTGAATATTTTGATATAATGCAGGACGGAAGTTATGGAGGATAAAGTGTCTTTAATAAAGAAAATAGTGTGTAAGGGACAAAGGATCTTGAAAACTGTCGTTAATAAAGAGATAAACTGCGTAACAGACAAGGGAGTTTGAAAACAAATTTTCTACCAAACAAAGTCTATTATCGAATCTACTTTAGTGCCTCGGTCATGATTTACAGAATTACTGAATCCGTCTTTTCTGTTTTCTAAATACATCTTTAATTTTTTGCCACAGTTTAGAGCTGCATATTTAATCCCATTTCGCAAAACTTACCGGTATCTAAGTCCAATAATGTTGATGTAAGCGACAGTAAAAATACAGTGACTGGAAAGTAGGAGGTTGATTTACAAATCGTACACCTTATTTTCTAAATAACATACTAGCTCATTCAACAAATGTAAGATACACCGGAAAATAGTGAAGAGACTGGCAAAAATAATAAGTTATGTTACCTAGCCTCATGTCTTCATCTACACTGCTATAAATACCTTCAGATATATTCTCTGATCGGTCCAGTGCTTATCCATCATGGAATGGAATATGAAATGCTGAATTATTATTGCTACGTAACAACATAACAGTTAGAATCAAGGACTATAACACAAATAAATGAACTAGATTACTCGTGTTAGTCATCACATTTTAACGTCAGCCCTTTGTTTGCTTCCACAATGTTGTGATCTTTTCTATACCCCCGCTATAAGCTACCCTTAGCACTCCGGCCAATGTGGTGTAAAATAATAATAAAGGAAAAATTAATTCCAAAGTAGTTTCTAGAGGAACTTTGTGGAGACTAATAAGCCTCAACAGAATCGACCTGGTCGCATACTCCAATGGGGAAGTATGCAGGTGGTGATCAATGGAAAAAATTGTCACTGCCTTCCTGCGATATACGACTGCTCGTGGCAGGCTTAATTCTGCCTCGATACCTGCCGACAGAAACTCTTTCCAATAAAGACAACTTCACGTGGTCAATCTTTGAGGAAATCGACGTCCTTCATTCTGCGAAGGATACAGGCACTGGATTGAGAGATGTCAGTTTCATATAAGGCAAAATTTCAGGGATAAATCGTAGAGTATGGTTCAAATGGCTCTGAGCACTATGGGACTTAACATCTGAGGTCATCAGTCCCTTAGAACTGAGAACTACTTAAACCTAACTAACCTAAGGACATCACGTACATCCATGCCCGAGGCAGGATTCGAACCTGTGAGCGTAGCGGCCGCGCGGTTCCGGACTGAAGCGCCTAGAATCGCTCGGCTACAACGGCCGGCAATCGTAGAGTAAACGAAACAACCAGGGTTACTTTAGCCCTGGCGGATGACTGAGGCACTATATAAATGTTTATATCTTCATTCACTGTCCTAAAAACCGGTTAGTAAACACGACAGAAAAAATATGTACTGGTTCCCTGTTTCTCATTATTGTCTGAGGTGCAGACAAGTTTACTATATTAATATTTTAATATTATGCTACTTGTAACTGTCAACTCAAAATGGTTCCATTCAGGAGGATATTCGTTAAGGGATGTGGGACACCGATGACGAAGATTAAGGGTGAAGAGAGGAAACGATGGTTTTGAGATGAAGAATGCTCCGTGGACAACTAAATTTGGATCATTTAAGAATGTGAAGTAGCTATGGAATCGTAGTAACATATGCGAATTTTACATGAGAATCAGTTACGTGAAACGACGACCAAAAGCGAAGTATATTGACCACGCAATGGATGGAACAGAGTGTCGTTGATATACGGAATTCAAGGAAAAAACAGGGAAGATTTCTTCTATAAAATAATCCTCTCAATGAATTTTTACAGAAAAAGAGATCTCAAATACATACGACTCTCGAAATTGCAAGTCTCTAAACGTTATTACCATTACGAAAGTGTAGCTTGGCATATTTAAATTTGGATACAGCGGTCGCCGATAGCATAAACGTGTGGTGTTGATAGTACAGCTAAGAATGCGAACCATTGATTCTTATGATTTACATAATGTTTCATTCAATTACGTTCACTGCACAGGTTTTTGAAGAGAATCTCCGGTTTCGATTATAATTGCCATCTTCAGAATCTGCAATAGGGGTAAAAGATAAAGTAAAGAACATTACTATCTACAACAATAAGAGATTAAAAACAAAGGACACGAAATGTAACATAAGCGCGATGTATTTCTCATTCTGCCGTACAGCAACAGGTCACAACCATTTAACAATATTATGTGACGAAATTGTTTCGCTTGCCTCCACTAGATACACAGGGTGATTCAGAATCCCTTTTACACAGTTACATGTGTTCTAGAGGGGCCTCATCAATTTTTGCCAATAAACCAATGTCCGCAAACGCGCCATTTGGGAGATAAACAACTTCGAAAGAACGTCAAAACATACGCTGCAAGTGCACCAACCAGCTCGTGTGTGCGTGAACTACCACATATGCTTGATCTGCCGATCATCAGTTTCGCTGCACAGAAGAGTACCTGCGAACAATGTTCACATACACACGGTCCAAAAGTCCTGGAGTGTACTGAATGACCTCCGCTGCAGCCATTACACGTGAAAGGCGACTGCCCAGGAGTCTCGTGAACGATACTCTCAATGTAGCCCCACAGGAAAAAGCCCAGAGGTGTTACATCCGGCGACCCTGGTGGCCAACGAATCGGTCCACCGCCGCATAAGGGTCATACCCATTCCAAATTTGACTGTTACGACGAATGAGCAGACCATCGTTTGTGATACGCTCTTCATCTGGGAAAAGAATGATACGAGGAGAGTCTGGAACGCTGTCAGAACGCCACAGGAACTATGCAAAGTATTCAGTCAGTGGCACGAAAGCGGCTGAGCCCCGTGTCTGCAACCTCTTGAGGTAGTTTCTATTCATAGAGAACACGCATGATGCTGTTCTCGAATACGTCCGCGGAACCTGTAATGTTGCGGGTGCTCGTCGAGGGGTTCCTCGGCCACGTAAACAGCGCAGCCCACCCGGTCACGACCACAATCGGCGCAATTAGCCTAGAAGGTGCCGATTTCCCGAAGTCGTTGATCCACTCATGCAAAAATGACATGTGATGGACAGGCACGACTCGGAAATACACTCCTGGAAATGGAAAAAAGAACACATTGACACCGGTGTGTCAGACCCACCATACTGGCTCCGGACACTGCGAGAGGGCTGTACAAGCAATGATCACACGCACGGCACAGCGGACACACCAGGAACCGCGGTGTTGGCCGTCGAATGGCGCTAGCTGCGCAGCATTTGTGCACCGCCGCCGTCAGTGTCAGCCAGTTTGTCGTGGCATACGGAGCTCCATCGCAGTCTTTAACACTGGTAGCATGCCGCGACAGCGTGGACGTGAACCGTATGTGCAGCTGACGGACTTTGAGCGAGGGCGTATAGTGGGCATGCGGGAGGCCAGGTGGACGTACCGCCGAATTGCTCAACACGTGGGGCGTGAGGTCTCCACAGTACATCGATGTTGTCGCCAGTGGTCGGCGGAAGGTGCACGTGCCCGTCGACCTGGGACCGGACCGCAGCGACGCACGGATGCACGCCAAGACCGTAGGATCCTACGCAGTGCCGTGGGGGACCGCACCGCCACTTCCCAGCAAATTAGGGACACTGTTGCTCCTGGGGTATCGGCGAGGACCATTCGCAACCGTCTCCATGAAGCTGGGCTACGGTCCCGCACACCGTTAGGCCGTCTTCCGCTCACGCCCCAACATCGTGCAGCCCGCCTCCAGTGGTGTCGCGACAAGCGTGAATGGAGGGACGAATGGAGACGTGTCGTCTTCAGCGATGAGAGTCGCTTCTGCCTTGGTGCCAATGATGGTCGTATGCGTGTTTGGCGCCGTGCAGGTGAGCGCCACAATCAGGACTGCATACGACCGAGGCACACAGGGCCAACACCCGGCATCATGGTGTGGGGAGGGATCTCCTACACTGGCCGTACACCACTGGTGATCGTCGAGGGGACACTGAATAGTGCACGGTACATCCAAACCGTCATCGAACCCATCGTTCTACCATTCCTAGACCGGCAAGGGAACTTGCTGTTCCAACAGGACAATGCACGTCCGCATGTATCCCGTGCCACCCAACGTGCTCTAGAAGGTGTAAGTCAACTACCCTGGCCAGCAAGATCTCCGGATCTGTCCCCCATTGAGCATGTTTGGGACTGGATGAAGCGTCGTCTCACGCGGTCTGCACGTCCAGCACGAACGCTGGTCCAACTGAGGCGCCAGGTGGAAATGGCATGGCAAGCCGTTCCACAGGACTACATCCAGCATCTCTACGATCGTCTCCATGGGAGAACAGCAGCCTGCATTGCTGCGAAAGGTGGATGTACACTGTACTAGTGCCGACATTGTGCATGCTCTGTTGCCTGTGTCTATGTGCCTGTGGTTCTGTCAGTGTGATCATGTGATGTATCTGACCCCAGGAATGTGTCAATAAAGTTTCCCCTTCCTGGGACAATGAATTCACGGTGTTCTTATTTCAATTTCCAGGAGTGTAGTTCGTCATATAAGCGTTGTACTAAGCGCCCATTTCGTCCATCTTTACTGTAGATGAGCAACATGTCGGTGTACTCTTAAATCTCACTTAAAAGTGTAGTTCCTTAAATTATGACGATGATGTTTGGTTTGTGCGGCGCTCAGCTGCCCCGTCCTCAGCGCCCGTACAAAGTCCCAATCTTTACACAGTCCTTTGTCTTTTCACAATCTAATCTAGTCACTCTCACAAATGATGAGGATGATGAAACGATCAGGACAACACAAACACCCAGTCCCCAGGCAAAGATAATCCCCAAGGGGGCCGGGAGTCGAACCCAGAACGCTATGATGCAAATGCAGGAACGCTATCCCCTACACCACAAGCTGCGGACGTAGTTCCTTAAAGTTTTCTCAGTTGCATTTAAATAAGTAATTTTATATGTAAGAATTTGGAAAGCCTATTTGCCTTGACAGTTTAAAGCTGATCAGAATGTATCAAAAAGTTCAAAACTAAAAATAAACCACAAAAGTGATTCTAAAATTTAAAAAATTATGGTGGTACCAGAATTTACACTACGGATTTTGAAAACAGCGCACTAAGAGGGGAGCACTGGAACGAAATGAAATTTGTAAGACATAACGATTCAGTACCCGTGGTCTATTGGTAGAGTCTTCGACTCGTAATCAAAACGTTCTCAATCGCGTAATCGAAATCCGCCGCTGCTTAAATTTAGATTAATAATCAACATTGTCGGCTGAAGACTTCCGGCATAAGCAGTTACCCTCATTCTGCCAACAGCCTTGTCAAAGAGGATGGAAGAGCGGACAGAGATTCGGGGTAAGCTCTTGTCTTTGGGGTGGGAAACTGCCCCTAAAGGCGGAAGAACCAGCGATGATCAATAGCTTGAGGATGCTAAAGGCAATGGAAACCATGTATTAAAGACACATAACGTGTATCCACATGTGACCTACAACTGAAGAAGTGAAATGATGATCTCTCCACTGACAAATTATTCCGAAATAGTCTCTCATTCGGATTTCCGTGAGGGGCTGAAAAGGGGGGGGGGGTGACCATG
Organism: Schistocerca serialis cubense; assembly: GCF_023864345.2. NCBI lineage: Eukaryota > Metazoa > Arthropoda > Insecta > Orthoptera > Acrididae > Schistocerca > Schistocerca serialis. The sequence continues at coordinate 27,646,088 of NC_064646.1, forward strand.
AGAAAAGGATTTAATAACCAACGAAAGGAAAACGTTGTATGAGTCGAGACGTGGAATGTCAGAAACTTGAAAGTGATACAGAAGTTAGGAAATTTGAAAAGAGAAATGCAAGTGCTCAACCTAGATATAGTAGGAATAAGTGAAATGAAATGGAAAGAAGACAAGGACGTCTGGTCAGACGAGTATAGGGTAATATCAACAGCAGCAGAAAATGATATCACGCGAGTAGAATTCGTTACAAACAGGAAGGTAGAGCAGAGAGTGTGTTACTGTGAACAGTTCAGTGATAGGATTGTTGTTATTAGAATTGACAGCAAACCAACACCGATAACGTATACATGCAGATGTGGCAAGCTGAAGATGAAGAGATAGAGAAAGTATATGAGGATAGTGAAAGGGTAATACAGTATGTAAAGGGAGATGAAAATCTAATAGTCATGAGGGACTGGAATGCGGTTGTACAGGAAGCAGTAGAAGAAAAAGCTACAGGAGAATATGGGCTTGAAATAAGGAATGAGGGAGGAGTAAGACTAATTGAGTTCTGTAATACATTTCAGCTAGCAATAGCGAATACTCTGTTGAAGAATCACAAGAGGAGGATGTATACTTGGAAAAGACCGTGTGATCAGGGAAAATTTCAGTTACATTACATCATGGTCAGACAGAGATTCCGAAATCAGATACTGGATTGTAAGGCGTACCCAGGAGCAGATCACAAAGTGGTCGTGATGAAGAGTACGCTGAAGTTTAAGAGATTAGTCAGGGAGATTCAATTTGCAAAGAAATATGATGCAGAAGTACTAAAGAATGGCGAGATATGGTTGAAGTTCTCCAAGGCTACAGATACAGCAATAAGGAATAGCTCAGTAGGCAGTAAAGTTGAAGAGGAATGGACATCTCTAATAAGGGAAATCACAGAAGTTGGAAAGGAAAACATAGGTATAGAGAAGGTAGCAGCGAAGATACCATGGGATACAGAAGTAATATTTCAGTTGATCGATGAAAGGAGAAAGTACAAAAATATTAAGGGAAATTCTGGAATACAGAAATACAAGTCGCTGAGAAATGAAGTGTGCAATGGGAATGTCTCTGTTAAATGCTGAGGAAAGAGCGGGTAAGTGAAAAGAGTACATTGAAGTTCTCTATGAGGGAGAACATTTGTCTGATGTGATAGATGAAGAAACAGGAATCAATGTAGAAGAGATAGGGGCTCCAGTATAAGAATCAAAATCTAGGATGGCTTTGGAGGACCTAAAATCAAAGAAAGTAGAAAAGATAGAAACCATTCCACCAGAATTTATAAAATCATTGGGGTAGCACAAACCGACTATTCATGTTGGTGTGTAGAGTGTATAAATCTGACGACGTACCATATGATTTCCGGAAAAATATCATCCACACAATTCCGAAGACTGCAAGAGCTGACAAGTGCGAGAATTATCGCACAATCAGCTTACCAGCTCATGCATCCAAGCTGCTAACAAGAATAATATACTGACGAATGGAAAAGAAAATTGAGGATGTGGTACATGACGATCAGTTTGACTATAGGGAAGGTAAGTTTATCAGACAGGGAATTTGTCTAATGGTTTCAAAACAGTTGACTATTGACTTCAGTTAAAACTTCCGGGCTGAGAGGCCGTGGTCGATGTTTAAATTTCCACCTAACGTTTCGTCTCCATCTGCGGGAGACATCTTCTGAGATCGTCCGGCTGCTGCCACTGAGGCTGCTGGTACTCTCGCATTTATAGAGCGCATAGAGGGCCCCACCATTCGTCACGTGATGCCGACGGTATGCCTATCTTTGGAAGGCGTCATCATTCTCCATTAAGAGTAATCGATTGTCATTCTGCTGGCGCAACGTCGACATCCATATTTTGTCCAACTTTAAAACTTCCTGTTTTCTATTGAAATTGTTGTCGTGCTTGTGAATTTCTATTGCTTCTCTATATATGCGCGTATGATAACGGGATGTTCGTGCTAGAACGCTTGTCTCATTAAATTTAATTTCATGATTCCCATCTCAAAAAACATGCTCAGCTACGGCCGATTTTTCGATGTATCCTAAGCGACAGTTTCTTTTATGTTCGGCTAAGCGGGTGTTTACACTTCTTTTCGTTCTTCCAATATATACTTGTCCACAACTGCATGGAATTTTGTATACCCCAGGTGTTGCTAGGGGATGTCGGGCGTCTTTTGCAGTTCTTAAATGTTCCTTAATCTTCTTGGTGGGTCTGAAGATTGTTTCGATCCCATACTTGGCCAGAGCTTTCCCGACACGGTCCGTAACCTTATTAATAAACGGTAGGAAAACGTTTGCAGTAGGTGTCCGTTGTTACTCTGGACTTCTGGCTTCTTTTCTTCTTTGATGGAGGGCTCGATCAATTTCCTTACTTGTATATCCGTTTTTGATGAAGGCTGACCGTAGGTGATTCAGTTCATCTTGTAAGTAAGCCGGCTCGCAGATTTTGTTGGCTCTGTCCACCAAGGTTTTAATGACACCTCTTTTTTGCCTAGGATGATGGTTAGATTCCTTGTGGAGGCATCGATCCGTGTGAGTGTTCTTTCTATATACCTTGTGGCCCAGTGTCCGATCCACTCGTTTAATTACCGACACATCCAGGAAATTGAGTTGACCATTGCTCTCTTTCTCCATCGTAAACTGTATCTTCGGGTTAATGCTGTTCAAGTGCACCAAGAAGACATCCAATTCTTCTTCACCATGAGTCCACACAAATGTGTGGCACTCATCTTTTCGTGTTTCCCACGCTGGTCTCGTTGTGAACTCATGGCTCAATCGTAGAAAATCTAGGTAGTGATGATTCCAAGCTGGCATGCAAAGAGGGATAGGTGTTATTCTGCCATATACAAAAGTCTTATAGATGTGTTTCATAAACCGTTCTTGAAGATGAACCCTATGCAAGTTAGGACAATGTTGATGTAAAAAAGTAATCAGCACTCTGAATTTAAGTTACACTTCTTTCTTATTACTTTTGTTGCAACATCACTTCACAATATAAAACATACTTGAAAATATCTTCCTCGCTGTTTAAGTTCACATTTCATAAACTGACTACAATTTCCGTCTTTTTAACATGACGACCAAGACTTGACACTCTAATAACCGCTTACGCACCCAAAAATCAGAGTTACAAGTACGTCAAAGATAATAGTGACAAAAGAAAGAATACACATAAGAATAATATCATTGCAATATAAATATATCGATGTGTCAATGTACCTCTACATTAATGAAAACCAATCTTAATGTTGTCGCCGGCCGCGGTGGTCTAGCGGTTGTAGGCGCGCAGTCCCGAACCGCGCGACTGCTACGGTGGCAGGTTCGAATCCTGCCTCGGGCATGGATGTGTGTGATGTCCTTAGGTTAGTTAGGTTTAAGTAGTTCTAAGTTCTAGGGGACTGATGACCACAGATGTTAAGTCCCATAGTGCTCAGAGCCCTTTGAACCATTTTTAATGTTGTCACAGAAATATGTTAACTATTTTACAGAAACGCAGTTGAATATTGCTGGTATCGAGAGGTTGAGGCGAGGTGCCGCAATGATTACGTAGTTCAAGTACCATTACAAGTCGAACGTTTTATACGGGATGAAATGCGTCTCCCACCACAAGACGTTCTCGGAATACATTTTTCGATCTTCAGCACTACAGTGTACATAAAATTGGGGAATGACGAGTTGTGGGCCGACGTTGTGCTGTGCCATGCTAACGATCTCAAGTTTCGATACTCTGACGGACATATAGGGGGACTGTAGTGGTTGATCACGCTGGTTTTGGCCTCCGAACATTGCGGGTTTTCAAACTCCCATTCGAAGTGCCTTCGGACGCTGTGGTGGCCGCTTTTAAGCCCTACGGCAACGTCGTCTGTCAAGTGCTTCGTGGAAGGCGTTTGAAACGCACCGTGTCCTCAATGGTGTCCGTCAGATAAAAACTGAACTACGGAAACACGTGCCTTCCTGCTCGGTTGCTGCCAGGGCTGTCGTCATGTACGATGGCCAGCCGAGCACCTGCTCAGGTTGTGGTCAGGAAGGCCATGTCCGCTCTGAGTGTCTCCCACGTAGACTCGTTCAGACGCCGATCGGAGACGTCGCTCTTTCTGCGGCGCGCACTGTGCTAGCTCTGTCTTACGCGTCTGCGGCGGTGCGTCTTTATCCCTTTGTTTCCTGACATAAGAAAAAATTTACTTTTCAACATTTTCTTTGCAGAATTTATGCTATTGTGGCCTCAAATGACGGTAGGATTTTTTGTAAAATTTTATTTTATTTTTCACAACTTTTTTCTCTCCTGGTACTTACAAGTACCGTCAGACTCCATGAACAGAATCACAACATGCGCAGAAAAATGCTCCAATTTTTATAACTTGTACCTTATTCCACATAAATATTAAATCCTTTTACATTAGAAAATTAATTAACCGAAATATGATATTTCTGAATTTTTTTTTTAAATATCGCATAAATTTATTCTAGAGCAACTTCACAATACATAGTAACTTAGCTATACATTTTTGACGGTATATACATATCACAAATTTACTGATACCTCATGAAATTGTAGGAAACAGTTCTTTTTCTCATTGCAGCACAAATACACTTTACATGTACTACATTGTGAATGTGGTCTCGACTGAATTTTATTTTTCGCACACATTTCGCATCGTCCTCTTTTACAACTGAACACTACAAAATGGTTTCCTCGGTTGCCAAGACGTACATCCTTCGGAACAGAAAAGTTATCTTTCCTTCTCTTTGGGAGAGTTATTTTATCTTTACCAGAGTTTCTCTTTTTGAGATTTGGCACTTGCTGTTCATTCATTAGCCCTAGTGCCACAGCACACATGAATTCCAGCAGTGGCAGTGCCCCATGTAGGTAACTGAAAATGACGTAAGCATTGACAAAAGCAATTTCTATTGCTCCCCACAAGAGACGGTGCCACCATTTCTTTGATCGCCTGTCAAGACCACAAGTTGAACGTAATCTGTCTGCATGACCCACACCACCATACTAGTTCCATCTTTCTGTTTTCTTGTCACTACGCTCTGTTCAATGCCATGGAAGTTTGACGCAAAATATACTACTTTATTTTCCTTCCATTGATATACTGTTAGGTCTAAAGATGACTCTCTGTGATTTGATTTAGACATTTTTCTTTAGATAAATTCCCTGGCAAACCTTTCCTGTTTGTTCTAATTGTTCCACAGGCAAATGTATTTACCGACTTCTGTGTGAGAAAAAGTGGACAGAACAACTAGTGAGAGGAAACGCATTGTTGCTACAATAAAGTGTTCGCACAACCTGACGGTACTAATAAGTCCGCTTTATATTTTCCACTTCATCTCATTCACTTCTAACGTAATGCTTCAAACTATTATAAAAGAACAAAGAAGGTATGTACGTACAATGGAAAACTCAACGGAAGTTTCAATAAATTGCGCACAAATTCAGGCAAAACCATGGAAACAAGCACATACAATCTTCTGCTTTCACAGCAGCGCGCGAAAAATAGTTTCAAGCTCTGACCGCCAGAGAGGTCTATGTATAGCACAATAACATCTATGAAACAGTAGAGCAGAGTTACTGTTACGTACCGACAGGCTCTCAGATCACGAAACTGCACCACGAGAAAATAATTAGAGTCAAAACTTACTGGTACTTTTAAGTACCGTCAGGCAACAAAGGGTTATCAGACATTAACGATGTAGGCTCCTTTCGACGACAAGATGGACGTACCGCCTGTCTCCCCTACACCCCTGCCTGAGGCCATACAAATGAACGACGACCGTCAGCAGGCACAAGCTGTCTCTGCCGACCGCATGGTTGTTGTTCATGGAGCTGTACCTGCCTCCGCCTTTCTGTCATCTGGCCACATGTCGAACGATAGACGCGTGCCTTCCGACACGGAACAGAATGTTACGAAGCAAAGGTCGCCGAGGAAACGGAAGACACAGCGCCGGACCTTTCTGATGACTGCGTCCATCGCAAGTCTGCACAGGATGACAACGGTGCTACCGATGGTGCGCTGTCCTCTGACGCTCTGACACCTGACGGGACGACGTTCTTCCGTGTCTCCTTCTCCAGTCAGCCTCCACCTCTGGACCCCGACCTTTCTCCGCCTGCGTCTGATGCAGTTACCTCCCTATCTGTGTCTGACGCTGTGGGCGCACCTCTGATAGTGTTCCACTGAACTGGCCGAGTGACAAGTCTGTCCCTTGGGCGGACGACGTCGATGCTGAGGATGGACATTCTGGAGGTGACCCCTTGGTGGTCTCCCTCCGCAACAGTGATGTCCCCTTCCGTGGGGGCCTAAGGGAGTTCCCTGTGCTTCCGCCGTGTTTTAATCAAATGGTTCAAATGGCTCTGAGCACTATGGGACTTAACTTTTGAGCTCATCAGTCCCCTAGAACTCAGAACTACTTAAACCTAACTAAGGACATCACACACATCCATGCCTGAGGCAGGATTCGAACCTGCGACCGTAGCGGTCGCGCGGCTCCAGACTGTAGCGCCTAGAACCGCTCGGCCACCCTGCCGGCGTGTTTTAATCGCCTGTACTCATAGCCCTGGTAGCTTTCCAGACTTATCACATAGCCACGGTCAATGTCAACACTATTCGCGTACGCCACAAACTGGCTTTACTCCATGACACGGTGTATGCCGTGGAAGTAGGCGTAGCTCTTCTTCAGGAAGTGCATCTTGCTACTTTCTGTGCTCCCCATGGGTTTACAGCACATGTCTCTCACGCTTCACCTAGTGGTAGTGGAGTAGTGATCTTCTTACTTGACGGTATTCTCGGTGAAGCAGTTGCCTGTCTCCCTGATGCCAGAGGTATGGCTCTCACGTTCGTCAGGATCGTTAATGTGTATGTGCCATCAGGATCTGGTCGCCGCCGTGAACGTTCCACCTTACTCTCAGTCACGATTCTCTTCCTGGGCCGTCAGGAGTCATTGATCACGGCAGGCGATTTCAACTGCACCCAGGCACCCAGAGACCAACTACCACGTCACTCTCCGTGCGCGGCTAGCGACAATTCTCCAGCATTTCAGCCTAGTCCCTCTTGAGAGCATGTTCTTGGCGATCGTCCGGGGTTACGCATTTCACTAGCCATTCTTCTAGCCGACTCCATCATATTTACATCTCCGGCGATATTATCAATGGGATGCAGGATGCTGAAGTTAGGTCCACAGCGGTCTCTAACACTGACGCATGTATCAGCACCATCAATTTCTTCCGGCAAATGGGTGTGGCACAGGCGTGAAACATAGAAACTGAACACAAATTCACTCGACTGTCGACAGCTCATCGAGACCACGTGGGCACCTACTCGTCGACGCCGTGATGTCTATCAGTCTGCCCTGTCATGGTGGGTGCTCTGCGCAAAGCCTGCTCTACTCATGGGCTTGGGAGATTGGGGCTTAGCGGCAACGGACTCAGCAATTCTATTTCATCATTCTACTTGAATGTACTCTGATGCCGCATTCGCCAGAGCACCAGACGACCGCAAATCGTGCCAAGGCACAACTCATGTCCCTCTCTCACCGCCACCTCGAAGGAGCTATGGTCAGGGCGCGCACACATGGTGGTTTAGCGAAAGAGCTTCCATCCATGCGTCACGTCATAGTGGAACGACGCCACCGTCGGAGGAATCTGATTATGTTCTTATGACCGATAAAGCGCAGCGATCTGATACCCAATTGGATATCGGGTCTGCCCTGCACGCGCATTATGTTACGCTGTACTCTGAACAATGTCAATGCCAACATTATGGTGGTCTCCAGACTCTCCTTTGGCTCGATTCCGATGGATGCGACGATGGGTCTGTTCTACGAACAGGTCGCCTGGCATTGACGGTCTCGCACTGGAGATTTATCGGACATTTCGTCTCCTTCTGGTGCCAGTGTGCACGGATATTTCTCAAGAACTAAAGTCACCACTCGTGCCGATTCCAGACGGTCTCCTCTATAGTTTCCTCATTCCCATCTACAAGCCTCGGGGTACCTCATGGATATGCGATATTCATGTTACTCAACAGCGATACAAAGATCTTCACCCAGCTGTTGGTTGCGCGGTTTAAACGGACAGCTCGGTACATGGTTTCTTCCGATCAAACTTCTATGGGAGGTACCAATAACATCCGCACTGCCCTCTGCCGATATCCTGACACAATTGCTCCTGCTCACGTTCGTCGTATGCCTGGATTTTTGGCAGCCCGTGGCTTCAGCCAGGCGTTCGATCCAGTCGATCAGTACTTCCTGGAAGGGGTGCTCTGCAATATACGCTACCCCGATACTGTCTTTGACGTTGTAATGTGTCTCCCTAGTGGAGCTATGTCTCGTCCACACTGCAAAGGCCTTCTTACTCCTCCCATCTCGATCCGTCGACCAGTGCGTGCAGGCTGCCGGTTCTCTGCACTGTTATATGCATTCGCAAAGGATCCGTTGCTGTCCGGCCCCCGCCAACGCTTCTCTGGGATGTCTCTCGGTGGCCATGTATTCAGCTGCAATGCAAAAAAATGGTTCAAATGGCTGTGAGCACTATGGTACTTAACTTCTGAAGTCATCAGTCCCCTAGAACTTAGAACTGCTTAAACCTAACTAACCTTAGGAAATAACACAAAGCCATGCCCATGGCAGGATTCGAACCTGAGACTGTAGCGGTCGCGCGGTTCCAGACTGTAGAGTCTAGAACCGCAAGGCCAGCTGCACTGAATATGCAGACGATCTCGTCACTGCTCTCCGTAGCGGTGCTGAGGTCAGGGAGACACTGGCATGGGTTACCAGCTACGGCGAAGCTTATGATCTCGATCTTCTGCAACGCACGAAATACATAAATGTACATTTGGGTCGCGTATCCCCCACATGGCATAGACACTTCTTATTCCGCCATCAATGACGCACCACATGCAGCGGCTTCGCGTTCGTATGTTTGCCATGGCTTGCTGTTGAAGATATGGTAAGAAACCCTCACCCTCCCCGGAGCAGGGGTGGTTTAGGTCTGTATCATGTGCCTGACAGAGCGGTATCCTTTTCATTGGCTCTCACATGACGATGTGGCGCCGGAGTCCTACGTGTCTTGCCAGCCTATTGCTGGAGGCCTTCCGCCACACTCTCTATCAGCAGCTACCCAACTTTCAGAAGTCCTACCGCCCTTCTTTTACTTCCGCCAGTTTTTCCTTGAACTGAGCTGCGTCTGTACTGTGACACTGCTGGCTCAATTGGCATCCACGCAGGCGATCTATGGTTTCCTTCAGCAGAACAGGTCACAAAATAGGGTTGAGGGGAAGCTTACCCACGTCGACTGGCATGCCATTTGGCGATCAGTGTGCGCTCCTTATTTTGACATTGCCGTCCAGTCTGCTTGGTGCCTTACAGCCAATGGGAAGCAAGTATGCTGGTCACGCCTTCACAGGATTCACCTCGCAGGCACCCGTTGTGTGTCGACTGGTGTGATGTTGTAGACACAGACGAGCACCGTCTGGTACGCAGATCGGCGAGAGGTCTCTGGTTCCTGGTGCGCCAGATGTTGTCCCTAATTAGCCGGACGACTGCTCACCAGATACCTACTCAACTGCTCCTTCTTCTGGACGCGGGATACTTCCCACAAGCGAAGACGAACTCTACCAGACGTATTTGTGGACATGCAGCGCAATACCTGCTTGTTCATGGCGAGAAAAGTTTCCTTGTCTTTTGGCAGTTCCTTAATGAACGCCATTGTGCAGCTGTCTACAATCCATAATACAGACAATTTTTCTCCCGTTTCCTCTGCGGTGTTTCCTTAACCCATTCCCAGAGCTGGGGTGTCCTTGTCATGAAGAGTTGATCCCTGCCTCTACCACCCTTATAACCGATATATTCACTAGTCATAGGAATGTTCTTCTCGGAAAAACTATACACTGACAGCCTCAATTAGTCTGACGTGTTGCTGCGCCCTCGTCCTCACGTGTTGCAGGTTTCCTGATGTTCTAAAAGCACTCCGTCTTCAGGCCACGAGTGGCCTACAGGGATCATCCGACCGCCGTGTCATCCTCAGCGTAGGGTGCGGATAGGAGGGGCGTGTGGTCAGCACACCGCTCTCCCGGTCGTTATGATGGTATTCTTGACCGAAGCCGCTACTATTCGGTCGAGTAGCTCAGCTCTTCAATTGGCATCACGAGGCTGAGTGCACCCTGAAAAATGGCAACAGTGCATGGCGGCCCCAACGACCGGCAGCGCTTAACTTCGGTGATCTCACGGGAATCGGTGTGTGAACTGCGGCAAGGCCGTTGCCTTCCTGATATTCTAGGTCGTATAATTGCAAACAAATGTAAATGTCGTGTGACTAGGGCCTCCCGTCAGGTAGACCGTTCGACAGGTGCAAGTCCTTCGATTTGACGCCCCTTCGGCGACCTGCGCGTCTATGGAGGTGAAATGATGATGATTAGGACAACACAACACCCAGCCCCTGAGCGGACAAAATCTCCGACCCATCTGGGAATCGAACACGAGCCCTTAGGATTCACATTCTGTCGCGCTGACCGCTCAGCTGCCGGGGGCGGACGGTGGTATTAATGACAAAAATATATAATGCGGCACCACAGTAACAATATATTTCTTTAAAGCCAGTACCGCCATTAGACTGCTATTTATTTTCTGTGTTACATCTACACTTACACAATCATGATTTTGGGCTTCAAAGTGCCATTATCAAGTGTTATAAGTGTTATAAATTGCCTGGTATGGCATACTGTCGTATTAAAATATCGACTCTCAGACAATGTGTCTAATAGTGTATTTTAATACAACACTATGCCATCCCAGGCAATTTATAACACTTAAAACACATGACAATGGCACTTTGAAGCAGAAATCATGATTGTATAAGTGTAAATGTCTATAAACAAATAACAGACTAACGGCGGTTGTGACTTTAAAGAAAAATAAATAAATATAAATAAAAAAAGAGCGAAAATAAAAATAAATAAATAAACGATGTTCGTTGTAGCTCTTCTCCACATACCCTACGCTTTCCTTGTTCCTTGGTTCCTGGAGGATGGAAACGGGACACGGTAGCCAGGCCTCGGATTGCGACCGCTGCCCACTTCTCCCCCACCCCTTTGAGCGCCGGGAGGTTTCATTTTAAAAAAAATAGCATTCGAGCTAGTATGTGAGGCTCCCGCTTACACTTAACTATCAACCAAAAAAAAAAAAAAAAGGTCAGGTGGCTCTGAGCACTATGGGACTTAACTTCTGAGGTTATCAGTCCCCTAGAACTTAGAACTAATTAAACCTAACTAACCTAAGGACATCACACACATCAATGCCCGAGGCAGGATTCGAACCTGCGACCGTAGCAGTCGCGCGGTTCCAGACTGTAGCGCCTAGAACCATTCGGCCACCCCGCACCGGCAATTACCAACATTTTTTGTTTTCGTCACCGGTCATATTTCATTTATGTGACATATGAGAAGTAAAATAACGAAAAAGAAAACCACATTTACTTGCATGAAGTTTCAGTTTACGTTTTCTATGTCTGAGTGACAAGTACCACACAGCAACAGGTGAGATTGAGAGCACGTCCAACCAACAATTGTTCATTACTCTTCTGGTCTGACACGTTGTGACTTACTTTATTACCGATTCTGAATAACGTCATTAGCATTATTATTTATCTAGGTTTGGCTTGGGCTTTTCCAAGCCTTCCTTCGTAATTGAAAACTTTAGCCAAATAACATATGAAATTCACTACAACTTCATGAAAATGTATGTGGTTTTTTTCATTATATTATCTCTCAAATGTCATATACACTACTGGAAATGGAAAAAAGAACACATTGACACCGGTGTGTCAGACCCACCATACTTGCTCCGGACACTGCGAGAGGGCTGTACAAGCAATGATCACACGCACGGCACAGCGGACACACCAGGAACCGCGGTGTTGGCCGTCGAATGGCGCTAGCTGCGCAGCATTTGTGCACCGCCGCCGTCAGTGTCAGCCAGTTTGCCGTGGCATACGGAGCTCCATCGCAGTCTTTAACACTGGTAGCATGCCGCGACAGCGTGGACGTGAACCGTATGTGCAGTTGACGGACTTTGAGCGAGGGCGTATAGTGGGAATGCGGGAGGCCGGGTGGACGTACCGCCGAATTGCTCAACACGTGGGGCGTGAGGTCTCCACAGTACATCGATGTTGTCGCCAGTGGTCGGCGGAAGGTGCACGTGCCCGTCGACCTGGGACCGAACCGCAGCGACGCACGGATGCACGCCAAGACCGTAGGATCCTACGCAGTGCCGTAGGGGACCGCACCGCCACTTCCCAGCAAATTAGGGACACTGTTGCTCCTGGGGTATCGGCGAGGACCAATCGCAACCGTCTCCATGAAGCTGGGCTACGGTCCCGCACACCGTTAGGCCGTCTTCCGCTCACGCCCCAACATCGTGCAGCCCGCCTCCAGTGGTGTCGCGACAGGCGTGAATGGAGGGACGAATGGAGACGTGTCGTCTTCAGCGATGAGAGTCGCTTCTGCCTTGGTGCCAATGATGGTCGTATGCGTGTTTGGCGCCGTGCAGGTGAGCGCCACAATCAGGACTGCATACGTCCGAGGCACACAGGGCCAACACCCGGCATCATGGTGTGGGGAGCGATCTCCTACACTGGCCGTACACCACTGGTGATCGTCGAGGGGACACTGAATAGTGCACGGTACATCCAAACCGTCATCGAACCCGTCGTTCTACCATTCCTAGACCGGCAAGGGAACTTGCTGTTCCAACAGGACAATGCACGTCCGCATGTATCCCGTGCCACCCAACGTGCTCTAGAAGGTGTAAGTCAACTACCCTGGCCAGCAAGATCTCCGGATCTGTCCCCCATTGAGCATGTTTGGGACTGGATGAAGCGTCGGCTCACGCGGTCTGCACGTCCAGCACGAACGCTGGTCCAACTGAGGCGCCAGGTGGAAATGGCATGGCAAGCCGTTCCACAGGACTACATCCAGCATCTCTACGATTGTCTCCATGGGAGAATAGCAGCGTGCATTGCTGCGAAAGGTGGATATACACTGTACTAGTGCCGACATTGTGCATGCTCTGTTGCCTGTGTCTATGTGCCTGTGGTTCTGTCAGTGTGATCATGTGATGTATCTGACCCCAGGAATGTGTCAATAAAGTTTCCCCTTCCTGGGACAATGAATTCACGGTGTTCTTATTTCAATTTCCAGGAGTGTAAATTAAATAAAGTGACCAGCGATGATAAATATGTAGAATAAAAAGATATGTGTTTGCGTAAGTCGGTCCGACATCTCAACCACAATCCTCTTGCTAAACACATGACCACAATGACTTTTCGACAGAAGTTTCTTTGCACATACACATCAGTTACATAATTGACGCGTAAAACTTCTCTTGCGATTTATCGGAATTTCCAGAGTAGTGCATCTTATTACTCGTACATTATGCTGCTTTAATGGCCTGCTTAAGGTGTACAAAATTTGAAGTAAATCGGTGATCCCATCTTGGCCTTCCCTTGTCAGTAGCGACCCACGATAAGATACGAACGATTGCCAAGAGATGGCAGCAAGGCAGGTGACTACATTGGTGGAAATTATTAATGACACATGGTTAATTGTGGAACAAACATATTTATTTACATTTATGCCACTGCACGAACTTTTTCCGTACAGTTTACGGTGAAAGAAGTATACATTTGAGTTTCGATTGTGTCAGTTGTTTTTCTTTACTTTGGAATCGCACAGTACCATTTCACTTTCATGCTATACCGTGCGTCTCAGTGTTCTGCTGATGGATTACATTTTCTCTGTGAATCTGGTTTGCATGTAATTCCGGTCACCGTGCAGAATTTTGCGGAGCAGGCATGCTGTGCCACTCCCCTGCGAACTTCTGCGAAGCGTTTTTTTTCGGTGCAGGAAGTTGCTAAGGCTTGAGAACTAACGACTTACCAAACTATCAAATGACAACTGGACACATATTTTCACTGTTAATCATTTGTTTCCAGACGTTTATTTCATAGCTTCATTTACAATTCAGTCCATTACCATAACGCTGATACATTCTTTCTCTATATGAAATCAGACAAGAGCGCCGTCGATCTAACAGTAATGCCAAAGTTTTCTTACATTACAATAAAAAATTATGATTTGTTTTTCTTCGAAGAGGTTCCATAATTGTTTTTATTCTATGCGCGTCTTCTGGTCCATCATGGACTGCATACCAGACGCCTGGCAAGTAGTCAGCGTTCTTCTGGCTTCCACATCTTTCCTCGTACGCCCTCTCTATAGGAACAGATACGGCAAGCACATTAGGTGTGCCGATATTTGATATCCCCCCAACGTTACTTAAACATCAGGAATATATTTAGCTCACACGAAAACTCTTCATGTAGCGGAACAAGACTTGACTCACGACGTCCAATTACACTTCATATTCTCGCACTCAAGCTAAAGATGTCGCTTTATCATTTTCTTTCATAATATACCATTTAGTCATTTTTCATGGTACGTAGTTGCCTTCTTATTAAATTTCCATTGACATCCATTTCATTCCTTATTGCATTGTTGCAGATGATTTTATATTTTCTTATATATCATTTCCCAGGTTGTCGCTTTCTGCCCACAATGTATAACTGTTGTATTATTTTGTTATACAATTAATAAATATTCCTTAAACACTGTAACATGTAGATTCACTTGAATTATCGACACTACACTTTAGGTAATTATTACCCTTATGGATAAAAAATTTTGCACTTTTATTTCCTTGCGACAAGCTTCCTATTTGCTTTTATTTGCGTATAGCTTACAAACGATTGTTATATTTAAGAACAAGAACATTAATTAGTTTTATTTAGTGCTTCATCAACAGCAGAGTTCATCTCTAAATTTCAAGTGATGCCTGTGGATACATAAATCTCCTTAATTATCTTCTCTACTTATTTACGATATCCTCTTGTTTAGTGTTGTCACCCGCCACATTAACTCCTATTTAATTCTTTTTTATTGCAGCGTAGTTGAACTACCTCGTTTTTACATAAGCAGTGCACAATCTACTTTAATTTGTATGTGAATGTGACCCACCCACGACTGTTTCATAAAAGTGGTACAGACCATTTTTCTTGTGAATGGACCCGATCTACAGTATAGATCAGTCACTCCAGGATCTGTATATGGGGTTAATACGCCATCCTTGGTAAGTCCTTATTCTTTGTTCGCCCTGTTTCTGCCGCACAGTACTGGTGAGCATCTTTAACAACTTTTTTGAGCAGGAACGAACAGGTCCGTTAATTCCTTTCGTCAAATGTTACTTTATTATGATTTCAACACCTTCTTTCTCTACGTATTCTTCGTTCTACTCGGTATCCTTGCCCTGTAGTATAAATAACTATTTCCTTTTCTACTTCTTTCATGAAAGTATTTTCAAAGTGCATCGATATTACTTCCTATTTTAACTCACCAGGTTCCTTTATCATAATTTGTATGCGTCATTTAGCACGTCACAGATTATTTCATTGCCGTATCCTTTATTTCCCTCGAAACGTGACACGACTTAATTGTGTCATTTTTCCGTGTCCTGTGTGTCACGAGAGTATTACATAGTCACTTTTCTTGACTGGTATCTGGATCGGACAAGAAAACTGCTTTGGAGCGTGGTACATTTAGAAATTGGTGAAGAGTACTATATCGAGGGAAGAGCTTGCGTGTTTATGTCTTCAAATTTCAGTTATGGTGTACGTCCTTCATTAACACCAAGTCCTCCACATATTTACGCAGCGGTTTATGTGCTTATTGCTACAAATTTTCTTATACAGCTTCTTCTGAGTTTTCCTCTTGTGCGTTCTTATCATAGTTTGGCCATGTAAAAAATTTCAACAATGGCTTGCCTATGAATTTACCTTGCAGTAATTCGATGGGAGATAAACCATTAAATAAATGTGGAATTTCATTAAGTATTATCTGGAACTCTTGTATTTTCTGTGCTCACGTTGTATCAACTGATCTACCAATTCCTTTCACGACAAGTCACAAGGGTTTGACTTTGGATTATATTTAGATATGAGTATGTGACATATTTCTTCCCATGCTGAGAATTCTTTAAAGTTATGGTTTATGAATTGTGGACTATTATCGATTAAAAGTCTGTATGGATTCCCAACTCTGGCAAAACAGTTATGCCTACAGTGGATTTCTGTATTGGTGTTGGCATGTTTGATCAGATATGAGGTTATGTATTTGAACCAACATTCAATCAGTATGTACCTATATGTAACAACGACTCCACTGATTGGCAAAGGAACGTAGAAATTCGATGCTGTTAAACCATGCAATCCTTTTGATATAATCGAAAACACAGTATAATCTTTGCCTGGTTATCCTCTTTTGCTTTCTGACAAGTCTGGCAAGTTCGTATTACTTGTGTGACATTTTTACTCAAACCTTCAAAAGAATAAAACTTCTTCATATTGCTATGCACTTCCGAATTCCAAAATGTCCATATCCATTGTGTATGAACGCTATTAACGGTAATTAAACATTCTGGGGAATACATAGCTTCCATCAAGAAGTATTTTGGTGTTCTCTCCAACATAGTATTTGATCTATTATTTTCTGTGTATGCCTCTTGAACAGTGTTAAATCTGCCTGTTAACATTGCTGAAATTTCATTTTGTAATACGCTTCATCATTGACTTACTTCCTTATCCTTCTAGCTGGGATAGATACTTCGTCTTGTGCATAACTTATACTTAACGTATTTGTAGCATGCGTAATGCCACGTCCTTTCGTTCATCTCATTTCGTTCAATCCTGCTGTCAACATAGATAACGTGTCCCACACTTCATTCTGACATCATTTAATATACCTAATTTCAATAACAAATTGTTGAAGAAAAAGTACCCAGCACATTACCCTGTGGTGTAATAATCTATTCTCCATTAAGAAGGCAAGTGCCTGATGATCTGTAATAATCAGTTTAAACAAGAGTACCTGAAACTGCTGCTGTATTCCATACTGCTCATATGCAGTAAATTGTTTAGCTTCATTGCTTAATTTTATTTGCCAGTAACCATATGCTAAATCAGTTGAAGTAAAATAGTTAGCTTCTGCAAATTTTGCTAATAACTCATCTATGGTGACTGGTCTGTTTCTATTTCAAAGTGTTTATTTAAAGTTCTTCGATCAATAACAAGATGGACAAGGCCTGTAGCTTTATTCACTACCAATAGAGAATTATTATATGCTCTAATAATATGCTCAGTTATATGTTGGTCTATCATTTTATTAATCTCCTCCTGGTCAGCATTTTCGAGAATAATTGGTACTGGATATAGTTTACAGAAGAAAGAGTCTGTCTTTTTCATTTTAAAACTGCAAACATAACAAATGATTCCACCTGGTTTGTCGAAGAAGACAACAATGTATGCACTTAAATTACCATACAGCTCTTGGTTCAGTTTATATGTCAATGAATTTCATTCAAACCCTTTAACTCGAATATATTTTCTGGATTGATCCTGAAATTCTTCAGTACTCTGCTCTACTAATATCTTAGTGCTAATATGTGTATTTTATTAGAATGGAAGACTCTGTATTTACAGGTGAATTTGTCTTAAAAACATACTTCTGCCCTAAAATCATGTAGATGACATCTTAAAGTCCTACTCGAAAAGTCAAGTATTAAATAATGGTTCAATAATAATTTTTAAACTAGCAATACTTTCATATTTATGTCACTTACTGCTAATGATGTTTGGGTGTAAGAAAGATATCCAGTTTGTAATGGGATTCTTGTTTCTTGTTTAATTAGCTTACCTGTATTTCTGGCTAGTCCGATTATATAAGCTCCAGTTACGGGTAATACTGGTAATATTTCCTTCGTTTTGCATGTTGTAAGCAACTCTTCGAATATTAGACAAATTTCAGTACCAGAATCTACATACATCTCTTAATAATTCCTACACAAAACTCCAGAAACTATAAGTTAAAGTCTCCTTATCATTATGGAGTTCCTCCTCTAATAAGCATTTCTCAGTAGATATGTGTCTGATAAAAGCTTTGTAATTTTCTTCAAATGGGCCACAGAGTGTTTGGTCACATCCTGGATCTTGGACCTGCACCCAGGATTCTCTCCGTTTTCTGTGATAATAACAAAATGGTTCAAATGGCTCTGAGCACCATGGGACTTAACATCTACGGTCATCAGTCCCCTAGAAGTTAGAACTACTTAAAGCTAACTAACCTAAGGACAGCACACAATGTGATAATAACAGATAGCTACTTTGCATCATCATCTTGGTTAGTATTTGTAACCTCTAAACGTGATACACTAGCCTGTGCCATCGGGTCGCCTTGAGGTACAAGCACTTGAGACTTGATCTATTTTCTTTTTGTTTTATTTTGCTCATATTGTTACTGTGTCACCTACAGTAATTAATTTCCTTATTTTTATTGAATGCACCTGAGCTCGCAAATGATTTCTCATTTCTGTTATTAATATTTCTCTCCTGGCCTTCTGCATTTCATTCTCCTCTATATTTAACGTACTGCCGACCGCCACAATGGACGTGTTACACGATGTGAAGGTCATCACAGTCCCTCTTACCCACATTTCGCCTCTCATTTTGACGCCTCTGTGAAGGAGGTCAAAGCTATGCTTCTAAGCATTGAAATCGTGTGGTTTTCTTATAAGTGGCCGAGGAAAACATTTCAGACCCACAACCGTTCAGAACCGTTCAGGACCTATATTTACATCATTTTCCCGACAAAAATAAATAAGGTATACTAAACTAACCTTCCTCTCCTGCATCTGGACAGTTCCCATGTGTTGTATTTTTTTATCGTAGTACTAAGTTACTCAGTAGTTGATAGTGTGTTGACTACACATAGCACCCTGCACCAAGAGAGTTTTCCTTCCCCGTACCTACAGAGTGCGCATCCCAGGCAGCAGAACTTGTAGACAAACAGTTAGCAAGTTATACATTCGAACCACAACCGTCCAACGCTGACAACACTATACAGATACATATAGAGACTATGCATGCGTATTAACAATCACGACGTCTCGATTTCAACTGCTTGTACGTTATTTTCGACAGTGCTATAGCCCCACAAATACAGAAAAATGCTTCGCAAAGCGATTCTGTAAGGATTATAAGAATTTGTCGAGATCCACCAGTAAAAATAAACCATGGCAGCCTGCTGTGCCTATCTTTCGCGCATTTATACTCTTGAAGGTCGACAATGATGGACCATAATAAACCGCATTTTGCTATTTTGAGTGCTAGATGTCCATCACTTGGAGAGTGATAATCCTTCATGAGTATTATTCTTAACTGTCGTACAGAAAAATATATTACTTGAACAGTATAGTACTCTACTCAAATACACCAAGTCACTCACAAACAAATAATCTATAGATGCAGTACTTGTATTCTATTTTGATGAATGTCTACATTTACGCAGGTGTTGTGGAAGACTCCCATAAACCCGACCCCATCCTCCCACTGGGGATCCGCAATGCAGTGCGTCTGTGACAGCAGCCAAAGGTGCATCCATCAGCGGAAGTACTGGGTGGGTGAGGTTTGCAGCAGCCATCTGCAACTCATACACAGGCATACACATACATGTATACTGAAATAGAACAAATGCACTGTATCTGTAGAATATTTGGTGGTAAATGACTAGATGCAGTCAAGTACGGTGCTATACCATCGTAGATCGTAAGTTTCTTCTGGTGGATGATACAAAACACTGAGGTGGGAGAGAATGTTTGGGTGACAGACATTAATGCACCCTGAGAGATTCAGATCTCCCTCGGACTGCAGTACCTGTATGTACACTCCTGGAAATTGAAATAAGAACACCGTGAATTCATTGTCCCAGGAAGGGGAAACTTTATTGACACATTCCTGGGGTCAGATACATCACATGATTACACTGACAGAACCACAGGCACATAGACACAGGCAACAGAGCATGCACAATGTCGGCACTAGTACAGTGTATATCCACCTTTCGCAGCAATGCAGGCTGCTATTCTCCCATGGAGACGATCGTAGAGATGCTGGATGTAGTCCTGTGGAACGGCTTGCCATGCCATTTCCACCTGGCTCCTCAGTTGGACCAGCGTTCGTGCTGGACGTGCAGACCGCGTGAGACGACGCTTCATCCAGTCCCAAACATGCTCAATGGGGGACAGATCCGGAGATCTTGCTGGCCAGGGTAGTTGACTTACACCTTCTAGAGCACGTTGGGTGGCACGGGATACATGCGGACGTGCATTGTCCTGTTGGAACAGCAAGTTCCCTTGCCGGTCTAGGAATGGTAGAACGATGGGTTCGATGACGGTTTGGATGTACCGTGCACTATTCAGTGTCCCCTCGACGATCACCAGTGGTGTACGGCCAGTGTAGGAGATCGCTCCCCACACCATGATGCCGGGTGTTGGCCCTGTGTGCCTCGGTCGTATGCAGTCCCTGATTGTGGCGCTCACCTGCACGGCGCCAAACACGCATACGACCATCATTGGCACCAAGGCAGAAGCGACTCTCATCACTGAAGACGACACGTCTCCATTCGTCCCTCCATTCACGCCTGTCGCGACACCACTGGAGGCGGGCTGCACGATGTTGGGGCGTGAGCGGAAGACGGCCTAACGGTGTGCGGGACCATAGCCCAGCTTCATGGAGACGGTTGCGAATGGTCCTCGCCGATACCCCAGGAGCAACAGTGTCCCTAATTTGCTGGGAAGTGGCGGTGCGGTCCCCTACGGCACTGCGTAGGATCCTACGGTCTTGGCGTGCATCCGTGCGTCGCTGCGGTCCGGTCCCAGGTCGACGGGCACGTGCACCTTCCGCCGACCACTGGCGACAACATCGATGTACTATGGAGACCTCACGCCCCACGTGTTGAGCAATTCGGCGGTACGTCCACCCGGCCTCCCGCATGCCCACTATATGCCCTCGCTCAAAGTCCGTCAACTGCACATACGGTTCAGGTCCACGCTGTCGCGGCATGCTACCAGTGTTAAAGACTGCGATGGAGCTCCGTATGCCACGGCAAACTGGCTGACACTGACGGCGGCGGTGCACAAATGCTGCGCAGCTAGCGCCATTCGACAGCCAACACCGCGGTTCCTGGTGTGTCCGCTGTGCTGTGCGTGTGATCATTGCTTGTACAGCCCTCTCGCAGTGTCCGGAGCAAGTATGGTGGGTCTGACACACCAGTGTCAGTGTGTTCTTTTTTCCATTTCCAGGAGTGTAGTTAGGAGATGTATCGCAAAGCAGTAGCAAAATCCCCATCTTTCCTCCATGTCCTGTATGTTGTAGAGTCTTCATAATTTTCCTAATAAGAAAAGCCACCATAATGGCTTGTACTATCTTTTCTACTACTTCATGTTGCAATGGAAAGCTTCATTTGGCGCAGGCCTTACACACTGTAAACAGTTAGCAGAGCTACGACAACATGTTCCCTTTTCCACTGAGGAGTGAAAACGCGGTCCTGTCGCATTAACTCAGCTCTTCCTATTTCTCCATGACACGCAGAAGGTCTTGGACATAGCGCTCTATAACTTCTGTTCTGGTCCGACTTTAACTGGGACGATCGCATGGACAGAGCTGAAGTGAGGGTCGGGTAGAGACTGAGGAGCTGAGGAGCAGTTACAAGGTGCAGAGGGACTGTATAACAAACAGCGCTGGAGTTTTCACTGTATATGATCCTTAGGAGATAGGTTCGAAACAGGTGACCCGTTTCGAGACATGAGAGTGGCAGGAATATGTTTCACCCGTGCTGTTTTCATTAAAAGACGTCTCTACAGATTCCAACGCAAATATGTGGGTGAATGGATAGACTTGATTGAAAATTGGCACGGCATTTCTACCAGGAATCGTAACGCTATCAGCGATCTGTGGGTGCCTGTAGACTCACGACTGCTTCTTATGCTGGGTGATGGTGGTCAGTTTTAACTGTCATTTCTCAATAGCATTCCTCGAAAAGAACATTGTCTTCCCTCCATGGATTCCCATTTGACCTATCTGGTGAGTGTAAACCAACTGCGGAAAACAAATTACTCATCATACAAGGTAAGGAATGAGGAGGTTCTACGCAGAATCGGAGAGGAAAGGAATATGCGGAAAACACTGATAAGGAGAAGGGACAGGATGATAGGACATCTGCTAAGACGTGAGGGAATGACTTCCATGGTACTAGAGGGAGCTGTAGAGGGCAAAAACTGTAGAGGAAGACAGAGATTGGAATACGTCAAGCAAATAATTGAGGACGTAGGTTGCAAGTGCTACTCTGAGATGAAGAGGTTAGCACAGGAAAGGAATTCGTGGCGGGCCGCATCAAACCAGTCAGTAGACTGATGACCCAAAAAAAAACAAAAAAAAAACAAAGTGAGTCTCATGATCAATTTAATTAATTAGCCTATCAATTTGGTAACAATGACACGCCACCAGGTGGGTGGAGGAGATGGCTAGGGCACCATGGAATGATTCTTGATAGGCATTTCTTTTTTTTTTTTTCGTTGCGGTGATATCTTTTAACGAAATTTCAATCTCCCAGCTACGCAGGGCGAGACAGGCTCTCATGATTTGTTTCGTAAAAGCTAGTGTGATATAGTTTCACACTGATAAAACGTGACCTGTCATAGTCTACAAAACAGGTATGTCCTCATGAATTATAGCTTGTTGTTGTCGAATGTGAAATGATTGTGTTTTCTCCGACATGTGAGCCAATGGCGGGAACGACTGTTTTCTGTAACGTTATTTTATGTGTCTGAAATGTTTCTAATGCACATGTGCTTAACAATTTATTTACAGACACTGAATGTGGGAGCCGCTCTTAGGTCATGTAATTTGTCCATCGAGCTGAAAGATATTGCTTAATATAGATGTTTTTTGTTAGAGTTTAAACTCTCGCTCTGTCTTTATGCCGATGATGGTTTCGAAGTAACGAAGAGATTCTGAGGTTATCGGTAGTTTTCGCAGCAAAGTAGTCCAATTTTGTTCTGATTTTACACACTGTGAACACGTGTCTGCTGATCATTTGTAATTGGTACAGCTCGCTGGATGTCACAAAACAATGAGATACGAATTGTATCCTGCAGCTGAAGATAAAAGCTACACCAGTTTGATTATAAAACTAAAATAAAATTGACTGCACCTACTTTCGTGGAAGGAGGACATTTACTATCGTCGCAATTGCTTTTTCATTTTTCAATAGATGCTTTATTGTAAGAGAAGCGTTGACATTCCTCACAAAATGGCGGGGGGGAGGGGGGGGTGTCGGCAAGTCTACTGTGGGTGGTCGCTGGGCTGGACAGAGCCGCGCTCCGAACAAGGGTGGGATGGAGCTACTAAATTTCCCTTTTGTGTGTTGGTCAATGGATGTCGTCTCAAGGCTGGCCACATACTGCGAGTGACTGTGGAGGACAGCAGAAGGCCTGGTGAGAACTGTGACTGCACAGAGGTGGCAGTGAGCGACAGAAAAAGCACTCGGTGGATCAGCTAGCCGTTTGAAAAGTGATCTGGAGCTTTCTCCGGAATTTCGTTGTTGTTCCAGCCGGATCCAGCCTTCCCCAGAAATGCATTTAACAGATTGCAAGAAAGAGTTACATTGACGTTAAGTAAAAGTTTCCTCCACTGCGGAACAACATGCCTACCGGAGGCATTGTGGGTGTGCCTTGTCTGAGGGTGGTCGGTCCCTGTCCACAGAGGCGGCATGTAGGGGCTATGTCGCTACATTATAGATGGACACGTTGCACTTAGGGCTGCCGTTCTTTCATCTCCTATTGTTTAGTTGATTATAAGTGCTATTGTGTTGGTGAAGGAACGCCACCTCAAGGGGGTTAGTGGCCACGGCAGAGGCGGAAGGGCAGTTGTGCAAAGCACAGAGAAGCAGCTGACCATTTGGAAAGAGCCTGTGTCCTACCCATGAGTGCATGGTTGGAGGGAGGGAGGGAGGTAAGAGGGCCTCGATTTTCGGCAGTTTGCGGACGACTCTTGAGGATAACGCACGTTCAACATCCGCCCCCTCTCAAGTCTTTCCCCAGTACATGCACTGCATTATCACGTTCACTGCAAGTGTTGCTTTTTTTTTCAGGACAATTTTTAAGTGTAATTAGATCTGTGATGCATTTTTTTCATCAGTTGTGGTTAGCGTGTATTGGCTTTGGTTACCTGGGCTGCAGGGTGGTTTTTGAGCAGGTGTCTGTAAGGAAGTCTGACTTCAATGATAGATAATGTGCTCAGGTGCATTCTTACAGGCAATACACTTTTTAAACTCCTCTCTGTCGAACATTAGCATCTCATCAGTTGAACTTACTTCTAGCCAAAATAAATAAAGATAGTTCCTTACACGCCTGCTTTTTCCTGCCAGCTTGTAGGTGAAGAGCAAAGTGTGTTCGTCCCTACTGTGGAGTAGTACTGCAAAAATTTTTTCCAGCACGAGAACACCACTTGTATGGTGCCGTCAGTTTTTGAGTAGTATTGCGATTTTAGGCCGTTCTTGTGTAGCGATATGCATATAGTTGTGTAATTAGGCTTGATCTTTATGATTAATTATGTAATTATGACCCATATTTACATCATTTGCCCGACCAAAATAAATAAGGCACACTAACCTAACCTTCCTCTCATGCATCTGGACAGTTTCCTTCTGTTGGGGGAAAGGGAGGGGGGGGGGGGGAGGAGGGAGTGGTGCCCTTGGGCTTTCCATTCAGAAGGACTAGGGTTCTAGTCCCAGAAAGGGAATCGTCATTTCTAATTTCCGCCAATTCCAAGCGCCTCTGGTGGTATAATTGTATTACGGAGGTACACTTACGCTTTCTGTCCTGGAGTACCAGGGTTCGAGTCCCAGAAAGGGTACCGCCATTTTTTATTTCCCGCCAATTCCCGGGTGTTGGGTGGGGTAGGACATCAGCACAGCCCTGTGGTAAAGAAATTCCCGCCTTAGAGTATTTTTGGGAGGGGGGAGGTGGAGGGTGGCGACGAGGAGGTCACTGGGGGCGATGTGCAGGCTGAGGAAAACACATCAAGTCATCCGGGGGTGGGGGTAGGCTTGGTCGGAGGTGGGAGTGAGTGGGCGTGGTCAGAGCGAATTAATTGGTCAACTTAGTTAATTTGTGTATCGATTTGATATCACTTTGACATCAAAATTCCACCCATCCCCCCACTACCCTTCTACTTGCAGAATGAGATGGCTGTCAAGGAGTTGCCTGCTGCCACACACCTAGGTCTCTTATCGCAGTGTGACCGTGTATGAATAGACTTTCGCAGTGCTCAACAAACGTTGGAGGCACCCAGGGTTTTGCCAAACTGGGAGGGGGGGGGGGGGGGGGTTTAAGGGCACCCTATGCCGTTTTAATCATGCACGTGTCAATGTCGCAAATGTCCATGATCACGCCGCAAGGGACCGAAACAAGAGAGCTGAGGAAACAAGCACCCTTTGCTGCTTTCAATCACGTTCAAATTTCGTCGAAAGGTTTTCAGCAGCCAGCTAGTGGTTCTGCCCTGTGTAACAGACCAGAGACTGCTGTCGTGCTACACTTTAAAGTGGTGCAATCGTGTTCTTTGGGATTTCTGGCCCACGATGTCCCTAGAGAAGAGCTGAATCGTCTGGGTGGTGTCAGAAGTGTCAAAGGTTGTCAAGAAGGCGTCCGGTTACTCATCACATTGCAAACTGTCGTTTCCGAACGCGGAAAGTGTGGAAATCAACGCGCTAAGGGAAGGGGCGGCTGCACTGACGCCGATGAAGCTATCGTCTAAGGCTTCTTCTTGTCAATTCTGAGTGGCTATGTGAGTGAAACGTTTCCCCTGGTCATCCACAATAAAACCGCGTGGTTGCAACACTGGGTGCCCTGGTTCTGAACTCCATGGTAACAGCGTCACAGGAAGGGAGGAACTGTTGGTAAATTGGGGTGCGATGACTTTCCCATGGTATGGCACGTCCACGCGGTATTGGGCAGAAATTTAGTGCGAATGCGACATCATTAAGCCACCTTATACCTCTCATGAATTTCTGTGCCGTGGGCTATTTTCGTATGTGTCGACACATGGCGTAACTGCATTTACTGTTTGAAGCGTCACCTAGCCGTAGGGTGACGTAGCAGGGCGCTATGCTTCTGCATCACTGCTGAGAGAGATCTTAGGCACCTTTGAGCCAGATTTGAAACTTCTACGTTTGAGTGGCACACAATTGCGGCGTTTCGAAAAATGGATAATTTAATTGTGTTGCAGAATGCAATTCGTTCAAAAAGTGTATCTAACATTAACAAGAGGGTGTCACACACAAAAAGAAAACTGTCGGTTATTTTCCAGAACTGGAGAACATATATTCACTGTCTGCTATAAAGCATCTGTATTACTAAGGGATTGCCGCGAAACCCTCTACCAACGCCAAGGTGATTACCTAACGGCCTCAAGCGGCATAAAAACACTATTTACATATTTTACGTAATTGGTTTTAAAAATTTAAAATATTGTAATAACCAACTCATTAACACATATAATCTTACGTAGACGTTTACCACCCTTGCCGCAGTGGATACACCGGTTCCTGTGACATCACCAGAGTTAAGCGCTGTTGGGCGTGGTCGGCTCTTGGAAGGGTGACCATCCAGGCCGCCATGCGCTGTTGCTATTTTTCGGGGTGCACTCAGCCTCGTCATGCCAATTGAGGAGCTACTCGACCAAACAGTAGCGGCTTCAGTCAAGAATACCATCATAACGACCAGGAGAGCGGTTTGCTGACCCCACGCCCCTCCTATCGGCATCCTCCTACGATGATGACACGGCGGTCGGATGGTCCAGATTGGCCACTTGTGGCCTGTAGACGGAGTGGTTAGACGTTTAACACAATAGAATAACCTATTTCAGATAGAAACCGAGCGTTTGACTTACGTAGGGTTAACTGAAAGAGTGCAGGTAATCTGACTTTTGAGAATAAGGGCACTTAACGACATACTCATAATCGCAAACCTTCAGGTAACTTTTGTCGCTAACACCCCTGTTAATAAAAGGAAAGGAAATGTGTAGCTTACTACAGTTTCGCTGATAATGCAGTAAAACCTCTCCATCAGACATGGCGTTTTATTTATTGGTTCTCTACTGCCGATTCTACGAGGTGCATTCAAGTTCTAAGGCCTCCGATTTTTTTTCTCCGCACTGGAAAGAGATAGAAACATGCGCATTGTTTTAAAATGAGGCCACGTTCATTGTCAATACGTCCCGGAGATGGCAGCACCGTACGGCAGATGGAATTTTACCACCAGCGGCGAGAATGAGAACTGTTTTAAATACTTAAAATGGCGACGTTTTCCTTACTTGAACAGCGAGCAATCATTCGTTTTCTGAATTTGCGTAGTGTGAAACCAATTGAAATTTATCGACAGTTGAAGGAGACATGTGGTGATGGAGTTATGGATGTGCCGAAAGTGCGTTCGCTGGTGCGACAGTTTAATGAAGGCAGATCATCGTGTGACAACAAACCGAAACAACCTCGGGCTCGTACAAGCCAGTCTGACGACATGCACGAGAAAGTGGAGAGAATTGTTTTGGAGGGATCGCCGAATGACTGTTGAACAGATTGCCTCCAGAGTTGGCATTTCTGTGGGTTCTATGCACACAATCCTGCATGACGACCTGAAAATGCGAAAAGTGTCATCCAGGTGGGTGCCACGAATGCTGACGGACGACCACATTGCTGCCCGTGTGGCATGTTGCCAAGCAATGTTGACGCTCAACGACAGCATGAATGGGATTTTCTTTTCGTCGGTTGTGACAATGGATGAGACGTGGATGCCATTTTTCAATCCAGAAACAAAGCGCCAGTCAGCTCAATGGAAGCACATAGATTCACCGCCAGCAAAAAAATTTCGGGTAACCGCCAGTGCTGAAAAAATGATGGTGTCCATGTTCTGGGACAGTGAGGGCGTACTCCTTACCCATTGCGTTCCAAAGAGCACTACGGTAACAGGTGCATCCTACGAAAATGTTTTGAAGAACAAATTCCTCCCTGCACTGCAACAAAAACGTCCGGGAAGGGCTGCGCATTTGCTGTTTCACCAAGACAACGCACCCGCACATCGAGCTAACGTTACGCAACAGTTTCTTCGTGATAACAATTTTAAAGTGATTCCTCATGCTCCCTACTCACCTTACCTGGCTCCTAGTGACTTTTGGCTTTTTCCAACAATGAAAGACACTCTCCGTGGCCGCACATTCACCAACCGTGCTGCTATTGCCTCAGCGATTTTCCAGTGGTCAAAACAGACTCCTAAAGAAGCCTACGCCGCTGCCATGGAATCATGGCGTCAGCGCTGTGAAAAATGTGTACATCTGCAGGGCGATTACGTCGAGAAGTAACGCCAGTTTCATCGATTTCGGGTGAGTAGTTAATTAGAAAAAAACTCGGAGGCCTTAGAACTTGAATGCACGTCGTATTCGCAACACAGTTTTCCGACAACGTCAGCAGGTACGACTGAACGTGCTTGCAAAATTATATAATAATGCAACACATAATTTAGAAGATATACAGTCAGATACATTCAGATGCGTGAAAAACTCGCTTCTGCCTAAAATGGCGCTCAGTGAAACTTCAACATCAGGCACGACGATTTTAATTTATTTCTTAGTTACAACTAATTCTATCCGCAACACGCTTTTCCGACATCCACGTACACCACTGAATGTACCTGCAAAATTATATCACTGTACGACACATTCTTCAGGGGACATGACGTCATTGACATTGAGATGCGTGAAAAGCTGGCTTTTACACAAAATGGAAAGCTAATTACCTAAAATATATTCACCGAACGTTTCATACTGAGAGCAGATAGCTTCTTCCGATAAACATTAAGAATAATTTCAAATCCTTTCTAAACCTTTTCTCGCTTACATGCTTTACGTCAAATATTTAATTAAGTAACTCATTTGCAACGTAACCTAACGTCTGAAGCAGTTTTATGTACGGTGTTCGATTCTTTGAAGAATCGGGTTGTTACTGGTTTGTTCGTTAACTATGAACGTGGCACAACGAAAACGTAAGCAACATGCCGTAGTGATACATTGTCGATGTTCAAAAAAGAAAATTACAGGATCTCGAAGAGCCGGAGAGTGAAATGTGGGAGCCGTCCAGTCACACACGCACTAGCGAGGCGCAAAATCGCACCGATGTTTTCGCCGATGCGTCATTACTCACGCAAAATGCCACCAGATGACCTCCACGCTTTTCCGCACCGCTTGGTGGACGCCGCAGGAAGCTGCAGTTCCGCTACGATTTTAACTTCGTCCATTGTGGTCACTGATTTTATTATTTTCTCGCAGTACGGTTCTTTCCATCTGCTGATCGAAAATACATACACACAGGCGTGCCTTTCAGCACGTGTACATTCACAGCCATGTTTTCAGTGCGTGCCCATCTCCTCTATATTTTACGTTTTCGGCCTCACGTAAATGAATACGTTATGCAGAAATGCGCGTTCTTTCTCACCCTGCTCGTTGACTGCTGGCCGCATTTTGCTTGCACTGGAGATGATGTATTTGGTTACATCAGTTCAAAACAACACTGCACCGTACACCATAGATTTACGACGATTACATTCAAATTCTGTGCATACATTTGGTAGCAAAATCAACAAATCTTCGATCAGTACTGCCGTTTAACAACATTTATTCGAAAGTGGCATACGTTTTTTATCACATTGCGGGAGTAATGGGTACTGATTTCCTACTCATTAGCTTATATGACTACACAGCTTCCGCGTGAAACAATTTAAAAGTTATTTACATAACGAAAATGTTTCGTAAAAGGCCATATATTCCGTTAATACTGACACTGCCTGTTCTGACTAATTGGTTTCCGCAACAGCAAAGGGTTCGAAAGCAATTTGATGAAAAGTATTAAATTCTGCAGTTTGTAAAGCGTCATGCATCAGCACCTAATACCAATTATTTAATTAGCGTATGTGTTATACAGTACCTGCATCAAAACTCAGATTAATTCGGGGATAATAACAGATACACTACGACAAAGTTGACAAAGTATGCTGTCATCACAATTCGTAGTACAAAAGTAGTTGATATTTTGAGCTGAGGAAATACGATTAGAAGCAGACAAAAACGCAGAATTACAGTAATTAAGTCTAGAGTGTCATATTACTTATGTATGTAAAATTTTTCCTCGTCACTTATGTAATACAGAATGCATAATAATTACCACAGTACCAAGTGCCAGCAAGCTGTCATCCATGCACCTAAAGCCATCTCTCATATTTGCTAAATTTATATTTCCAGATTTTTTTATTGTGATCGGTTTTATTTGCTTGTTTATATAAGCTTTAATGCTTTGCGAACATTCTGTTGTAATATTGATTTAGGTATTGTATGGTACCTTCTTTGAAATACGCATTCCTGCCCAATATTTCGTGGAATATGAACTTCGTCAAAATCAATCTACAGTTCTCTATAATAATATATGATATTTCATGTAAGTACTGTAACGCTATCTCATTTCTTATCTCACAGGGATGTTTAAATTCCTTTAATATATTGTTTCTTCATCAGACCGAATAACAGCCATCTTCACACATACAGCAAAAGTCAACTATAATTTTTAATGCAGAGCGCCGTATCTGTTCTACACCGGTAACAGCAGTTTGTGTTAGCATTCTTATCACTCCTTTTGAATCAAATTACGTGTGTTATTACACACACATCGTCTCACCATTTCAATTTTCGACAAAATAGCCTCAAAATATATTAGCCTTACTGTAAAGTAACGAATGCTCACTATTACTGAATAGTAACCGGAAAGTGGTTCTAAAACTAATGTAATCATTAGTGCTATGAAGTGCAACGAAATGTTACATTTTTATTATACACCCTCAGGTTACAAAAACTGAACAGCTCTTAAGATGGGGTATACAAAGTTGAAGTCCATAGAGTCTTCTGTGGTTGCATAACTAAATGAAATATTCTCGGTTTTCAATTCCTGTAAAATCGTAGTCAAGGCATCGTCACTAATACCATCCATAAATGAAGTTAAGGGGGGTAGGACGTCAAACAAGCCGACGTGGAGCAGGAGAGGCACCACTAGACATTTTATTTTCTACTGTCTATACTTTTGCAAGTAAATTCATAAAACTATCACAGCATGACCAGGAAGAATTCAGGATTCACACTCACAGTAGTGGAAGTGCAAAAACATAAGAAATAATTTTTTTTAGATATGAAATTTCATCATTTTTTCACTTACTGTTGGCTGCATTTGTTGCTATGGGTACATTTTTCTTCACAAATAGGAGAGATCCTTTGATGAATTTTGCACAACATACAAACCATACTTACAGGTGTATGAAACTCTAGAATTTTCCAAATCTATTAAAAACTGTGGTATGAATTGAGATAATTAACTACAAAATTTGATTTTTTTCTAAACATAGACTTTAAAACGTAACACCTCATTAATTTTTTCATTAATTAAATAGATTCTAGAGTTTCAGACACCTCTTAGTACGGTTTGTATGCTGTGGAAAACTCATCGAACAGTCTCTCTTACTTATGAAGAAAAGTGTACCTATAGCAACAAATGCAGCCAGTAGTAAGTGAAAAAATGATGAAATTTCACACGTATAAAATTGATTTTGTTATGTTTTTGAACTTCCGCTGCTAAGAGTGTGAATCCTGAATCTTTCCTGGTGATGCTGACAAGGTTTTATGAATCTACTTGTAAAAGTATAGACAGTGAAAATTAAAATGTCCTGTGGTGCCTCTCCTGCTCCAAGTCAGCCCGTTTGACGTCCTACCCCCCTTATTATTAGGAACGTCTGAGCCGGCCGGGGTTGCAGAGCGGTTCTAGGCGCTACAGTCTGGAACCGAGGGACCGCTACGGTCACAGGTTCGAATCCTGCCTCGGGCATGGATGTGTGTGATGTCCTCAGGTTAGTTACGTTTAAGTTGTTCTAAGTTCTAGGGGACTGATGACCTTAGTAGTTAAGTCCCATAGTGCTCAGAGCCATTTGAACGTCTGAATGTTATATTCGATAATCCTACGTACCTTCACATGGTGAGACGCGTGAACATATAATGTACCCTGAAACATTGACGATCTGGTCACTTTCACGATGCAGGCGTTGTGGTATGGGAGTAATGATGTTGAATGGGAGTACTGACCTCCCAATATGTGTCCACTCACCGGTCAACGTCAATGCGACTCTGTAATCCTTCTCCATGCAGATATTTTCCAGGAGAACACTCGGCTTTGACTCCATTTCTATGGATCTCAAAGCGCGACCACATCGAACAGCGCAAAAGTAGGAGCTTTTGGAACGAGAGGATATTCGGCGAATGGTCTAGCCTGCCCATTCCCTCGACTTCGCGGTACTACAGCAGGTCCACGTGCACCATTGCATCCAGTATTTGTTAACCGCGCTGCAGAAGGAACGGAACGCCCCGCCACAAGAACTCAGATCCGGTCGGAAGTTCCATGCGGCTCTTCGCGGATGATGCTGTAGTATACAGAGAAGTTGCAGCATTAGAAAATTGCAGCGAAATGCAGGAAGATCTGCAGCGAATAAGCACTTGGTGCAGGGAGTGGCAACTAACCCTTAACATAGACAAATGTAATGTATTGCGAATACATAGAAAGTAGGATCCTTTATTGTATGATTATATGATAGCGTAACAAACACTGGTAGCAGTTACTTCTGTAAAATATCTTGAAGTATGCGTGCGGAACGATTTGAAGTCTAATGATCATATAAAATTAATTGTTGGTAAGGTGGGTGCCAGGTCGAGATTCATTGTGAGAGTTCTTAGAAAATGTAGTCCATCAACAAACGACGTGGCTTGCAAAACACTCGTTCGACCTATACTTGAGTATTGCTCATCAGTGTGGGATCCGTACCAGGTCGGCTTGACCGAGGAGATAGAGAAGATCCAAAGAAGAGCGGCTCGTTTCGCCACAGGGTTATTTGGTAAGCGTGATAGCGTTACGGAGATGTTTAATAAACTCAAGTGGCAGACTCTGCAAGAGAGGCGCTCTGCATCGCGGTGTAGCTTGCTGTCCAGGTTTCGAGAGGGTGCGTTTCTGGATGATGTATCGAATATATTGCTTCCCTCTACTTATACCTCCCGAGGAGATCACGAATGCAAGGTTAGAGAGATTCGAGAGCGGACGGAGGCTTTCTGGCAGTCGTTCTTCCAGCGAACCATACGCGACTGGAACAGGAAAGGGAGGCAATGACAGTGGCACGTAAAGTGCCTTCCGCCACACACCGTTGGGTGGCTTGCGGAGTATAAATGTAGATGTAGATAATCACACCCTTATTAAGAACTCCGTCCTGGTGTTTGTAATATCCAGGGTGCCATCATAAATCTCGGTGACTTCATTGCAGTTATTGTCTTGCAAGAAAAGTGTCATTTCTATTCGTCCAATCGCGCATTTCTCCTATTCTGTAATACCTCAGTTCTCTCTATGTATGGTCCAAGTCTCATAGAGCTCTCGTCTGCGGCGGTGGCACATCATGCGGAAGCTACATTTGTCCTTACGTTTTGCACACCAGTGAAGCTGCTGCTGGGTATGCAAGAACTTCCTGCGATTTTCGAAATTAATCAAATCATTTGATAGCTGTCGCCAAAAGAAGGACGTTACAAGATACATATCTTATTTATTCAACGAGAAGTTTCATATTCCAGACAAATATCATTCTGGAAACATCCCCCAGGCTGTGGCTAAGCCATATCTCCGCAATATCCTTTCTTCCAGGAGTGCTAGTTCAGCAAGGTTCGCAGAAGAGCTTCTGCAAAGTTTGGAAGGTAGGAGACGAGGTACTGGCGGAATGAAGGCTGTGAGGACGGGTCGTGAGTCGTGCTTGGGTAGCTCAGATGGTAGAGCACTTGCCCGAGAAAGGCAAAGGTCCCGCGTTGGAGTCTCTCTCCGGCACACAGTTTTAATCTGCCAGGAAGTTTCGAGTTTCATATTCTTTCCTCCGAGGAAATGGTTAATATGTTGCCTATTGCCAGATGTGTATGAATGTTACTTCGATGGTGCAAGGTATCATTTGGTATATATTCAAGAAAAATTATAACGCTCCAGGTGATACTGACCCTCTAGCTTGATTCAGAAGACAGGCCACGGAAAGTTGAATCCAGTGAAGATTTAGAAAAATTATTTGACGGTGTTTAGTAGAACACACACACGCTTTGAAATTACGAAGTTACTGAGCATAAAAAGGTTTCCTGGGTGTGAGCAGTAACCCACAATTTGTTCAGAAACCGCAGTCCTAAGCATCGAACAACGTGAAAAGAACTCAATAAATGAGAACGAAGGCAGACATTGTAGTAGCCTATCACTCACATTGTTCAATTGGTGCCTCGATAAGCAGCAAAAGAAAACCAACCAGAAATTATAAAAATCAATTAAATTTTACGGAGAACATACAAAATCTTTAATGTTTTCGAAAAACAGACGAGAGACTGGACAGCCAGACAAAGAAAAATGTGACATCACTATCGAACTGAATGGAATGGCTATAACTAATGGTTCACAGGTAGAAATTATATTTAATAATAATTTCTTAACTATGGCAGAAAGCATAGGAACAAACAGTTCAAATCACGGTATGCAGTATGCATGCTTCTCAGTGGAAATCAAATGGAATAATTAATGACTCCACGAGAAGTGTTTTAAGTATATTTTACAGGAAATGACCTGTGATGAAATTTACAGTGAACTAAATGCTTGCATAGAATTTAATCTATCCCATCAAAAATTTGTATAAATACCTAAAAATACCGTTCTGCGAAAGCTTGTTATAAAGGGCACTAAACAGCCACGTGGAAAACCATAGATCACTATAGAGATTAAAGTATCTTGCGAAATAAAAAGCGAAATGTATCTTTAGGCAAGAACATTAAGTGAAAACAAAATACTTGGAAAATAACTTCAACGAAATGATTGTGTCTTTGAAAGGTGTTATAAAACCCATATTAACGATAGTAAAACAAAGATAATGGAGTGACTTCGGATTAAATCAAATTTTACTTAAAGAATTACATTAGGAAATAAAACACTAAAAAGTACACGACTTTTCCTGTTTGGGTTGCAAAAGAGCTGACAGTGACAGAATCAGATATTTTAACTGGTTCAAATGGCTCTGAGCACTATGGGACTTAACATCTGAGGTCTTCAGTCCCCTAGAACTTAGAACTACTTAAACCTAACTAAACTAAGGACATCACACACATCCATGCCCGAGGCAGGATTCGAACCTGCGACCGTAGCGGTCGCGCGGTCCCAGACAGATATTGTAATTCAGACGGACAATTACTGACACAAACTTATCAGAAAAAACGTTGATGTGCGAATGGAGCGGTCAACTGCCTGTTGAATCTCTGGGACAGTTCTGAAGCGAATGCCACGAAGTGATTCCTTCATCTTCGGTATCAAGTCAAAGTCACAAGGACTTAAGTCTAAGGAGTATGGTGGATGGTACAGTACTTCTCAGTCCCATCGAGCGAAAGAGCAGCCACAGCTTGCGCTGTATGAGCCCGCGCATTGTCGTGAAAAATGATGGGTGGGATGCGCAGGAAATGTAGCCGCTTCTTTCGAAAAGCTGGCCGCAGGTGATGCTCTATAGCCGAACAGTAATACTGTGCATTGACGGTCTGCCGTGGAGGAACGTAATGCGTTAGGATAACACCATCACATTCGTACACGAGAATCACCGTAACTTCAGACCGCTCCATTCGCACCATCATCAGAACAGGCTCTGCTAACGGTATACTACGCCTTCCACATCGCTGGCAACGGGGTTCTAAACAACGCTGGTGACTACTTTTAAGGACAGTAACAGGTGCAAACATGTACCTGTTTTTTACCGGTTGTTAATAAATAGTTGCCACTATTTCAGTTTCAACCCTGGTACAAACACGACTCTTAGGCCTGGACAAGCTGGAATTAACTCCCTGACCAGCACGTTATCATCGAACAGCTAGGCAGTAATATGACGCCCAGCCTGTGCTGATCAACACCGTACCGATGACGCTGCCTCCCCTATCATCGCGGACCTTGCATTCTTGTCTCCCACCCGAGCATCCAGGCGCTGGGCCAGCTCAGAACTCTGCAGCCTTCACGGAACTACGGGGGGTTGAATGAAAAGTAATGCCTCCACCTTCGTTAATTGGGTTTGGATGGCAATATTTTTAATAAATCAAACTCAGAAATAATCCTTAGATTGTGATCTTTAATTACCAATATTAACTTTTCCAAATAATCACCAACCAACAGGATACATTTCTGCCAACGATGAACAAGTTTTCTGATGCCGTCACGGAAGAAGTCGACACACTGCTTCCGCAACCACAGTCTCAAATTTCTCTCAACGTCTTCATCGGAAGCGTAATGATGTCCCCGCTGTTCGTCTTTCATAATCGGGAACAGAGGGAAGTCAGACGGTTCTAAATCTGGACTGTATGGAGGATACCGTACGGTGGTGAGATTCAGTCTGTGGTGGCACGGGATGTATGTGGTTTGGCGTTATCATACTGCAGGAAAACATTTCTCTTTTCCTTTCGAATCCTTTTTAGCCATCTATTCAGAGTTCGCAGCGTTGCGATAGCGCTCTGAATTTATTGTTGTTCTGCGATCAAGGAAATCAACATGGATAACATCATCTGCGTCCCAGAACACTGGCTCTGAGCACTATGGGACTTAACTTCTGAGGTCATGTTGGAAGGAGGCTACACTGAGTCACAGCGCCAGAGATTGCGCCAGAGAGTATTATTCAGCCGCCTCCACTGGCAGTGTTTGTTGAGAGGTGGTAGTGGAGAGTTCTTGTCGAGAAGTCGTGGTGGAGAGTGCTTATTGAGAAGTGGGCAGTAGGAGTTCCGATGTAGCCGTGACTAGTTGTGAGCATGTTGTATGCAGTTGTTCTGATGGGCTAGACAGCCGATGCTGTTCGATTGCCGATGTTGTAATGATCAGAGTGTATGTTTCGTCAATATATATGAAGGTAATAATTTTTTTTTATTTTTATTTCAAATGTCTTAAACAATAATGCCTCTTGGTCACAGGTACAGTCAACAAAGCATCTGGCTTGTGTTCATGTATTAGACTGTAATTCGGGTTTCTATGTGCAGTTGTAGTATTTCAGTTTTATTTAATTAATTCAGTGTAAATGGTATTTAAAATGTCTTGTCTTTTTGAGGAAGAACCATGCCAGATGTGTACGTTGAATCACACTTCCACACACAGAACAGTTACACTTGTGCTTTGTTGTTCGTAGTTTTTGTTTCGTAGCTTTTATAGTTGCTGGGGACTTAAGTAATTAATTGTGTTAACGGAAGTTTTCTTTCATTTCTTGTTGTTATTCTATGCAGTCAGATTGCGTACTAATACCAGTCAGGGCCAACCGGTTACGAGACTGCGTAACCGGACAGTCAGCTACTAAAAAATAAAAAAATTATTTGCATTCTTTTTAATTAAGCCCCCATGCAATGTGTCCCCTAGAACTTAGAACTACTTAAACCTAACTAACCTAAGGATATCATACACATATATGCCCGAGGCCGGATTCGAACCTGCGACCGTAGCGGTCGCGCCGTTCCAGAGTGTAGCGCCTAAAACCGCTCGGCCGCTCTGGCCGGCGCCCCAGAACACTGTGGCCATGATTTTTTCACCTGAGGCCTGCGTTTTGAATTTATTTTTCTGGGGCGAGTCTTTGTGTTGATATTCCATACTCTGACTTTTGGTCTTCTGTCACAATTCAATGGAGAATGGCGTCACCTTCATTCTCGTAACGCGAAAGGACTTCCTGGCGCATTTCAAGTCTGTGCACTTTCATTTCAGGAGTCAGCACCCGGGGTTCAAATCGTGCACAGATCTTCCGAGAGCCAACAAAAGCAATAATGTGACCCACACGCTCTTGCAAAATGCCGATTGTGCTTGCAATTTCTCTCTGAGTGATAACGACGATCGTCCTGAATCAATCTGTCAATATGTTGCTTGTGGAACTCGGTGGTTGCTGTCACAGGACGTCCACCTCTTTGTTTGTTACCCAGGTCAGATCTTCCCGCCTCAACTTCTTCAATCTTACTCGCCCGACGACGCACGGTACTCACATGAACACAATCACCATAAACTGTTTTCATTCTCTGGTGAATCTCTTTTGGGGGTGACTCCTTCTGCTGTCAAGAATTCAATGACTGCTTAAATCGCATTGACCCACCGTCTGTGCAGGATTCCATACTTTACACTGTAACAACACAACCGTCCAGTGCTAAGGCTTTCCTCCAACTGGAGCTGTAGAGAAAAGGCTACGGAACAAGCCACTACCTGACGCATACCAATGCTGCCAACTGTTGAAGAGTTACGATGGTGGAGGCATTACTTTGTTACTTTGCAGTCAGCTCTCGTACAATGCGGGCTATTCAGTCATCCCCGCTGTGCCGAGGTATCAGCTAAGGACATCCTCGCCCTGTACCACTGGAAGCTAGAA
Source organism: Schistocerca serialis cubense (assembly GCF_023864345.2). Classification (NCBI taxonomy): domain Eukaryota; kingdom Metazoa; phylum Arthropoda; class Insecta; order Orthoptera; family Acrididae; genus Schistocerca; species Schistocerca serialis. The sequence goes on from NC_064646.1 coordinate 27,684,594, forward strand.
GCAGTCAAACATATTCACAATGACAGCCACTGTTCGGCGCTACGAGCCCGGCGGTAACACGAGACTTCTCCGTGACACCAGCAGCAGTCACAGAGGTAGGCACACTCTGCGCTGTCACGTACGAGTGCGGGTGAGAGGTCGTTGCATGCAAACAAGCCATGACAGCGCATTTGTCCCTCTCGTCAACGATCCTGGCAGCAGCAAAGTCTAATGAATCCGAACAAACAGCTGTAAAGAGATTCTTGTATATGCATACCGGTTTCTTCTGTTGCTCTTGCATCCATTTTCGACAGAGAATGGGCGCCAACTCCCTGCCATCCCAGAAATCCCGTCATAGTTTATTGAATTTGTAAATATGGCTAGAATGGAACTGTGCTCATGAAAACAGCTAAATTCAGTCCCACTTTCAAACTGAAGTTTTACATTGCTGTATTACTTTTTATAATTTTATTATGTTGTTTTTGTCGTCTTCGTAATTGTTCAAGTAATACTATAGAGAGCAAGCGGACATTATAGGCTAGGAAAAACAACATTTATTTGTCCACTGAACTCTTATGTAATGGCCCCACGGCAGACCCAAAAAATTCGTCCACGTCTCCCTTGGTAGCATCTGGAAGCCAAACCGTCTGTGTCAATGACCAGTAGACTGTCAGCTATGGGAAAATGCTGTGCAAGTTGCGACAAACACTGAAGCTGTCGCAGCACGGGGAACGAGCAAGCACCGAAGTCTGCAAGAGAAGCCTAGTGACATCATGGAAACTGAGAAATACTGTCATACTAGTGAGAAAGCAGACTGTATTAAGGAAGGCTAGGTACACTTTTCTTCGATGAATTTTGCACAGCATACAAACCATACTTACAAGTGTATGAAACTCTAGAATTTATTTAATTTATTAAAAAACGAATGATCTGTTGTATTTTAAACTTCATGTTTAGAAAAAACACAAATTTTGTAGTTAATTACCTCAATTTTTACCACAGTTTTTAATAGATTTGGAAAATTCTAGAGTTTCATACACATTTAAGTATAGTTTGTATGCTGTGCCAAATTCATCGAACCATCTCTCCTACTTATGAAGAAAAGTGTACCTATAGCGGCAAATTCTGCCATTAGTAAGTGAAAAAAATGATAAAATTTCACATGTAAAAAAATTACTTTGTTATGTTTTCAAACTTTCACTGCTATGAGTGTGAATTCTGAATCCTTCTGGGTGATTCTGACAAAGTTTTATGAATTTATTTGTAAAAGTATAGACAGTGGAAATTAAACTGTCCTGAGGTGCCTCTCCTGCTCCAAGTCGCTCCGTTTGACGTCCAACCCCCCTTAATAAGTGTCTCATTGATGAGTGCTGATTTCTGACTGCCGAGTGCATAGTCTCAGCCTTTGTGTCAGTTGCAGCTGTCCAATGCGAGAGGAGGCAATGGTGGTCGATCCTTGGCATCGCCAGCTGTCATCGATGGTCTATGGAACCATGAGTCTGGCTGGATGGTCGCTGCTGCTGCCAGCAGCACCACAACTCCAGAGGCCTGCCTGACCTGGACACTGTCCATCATCTGCCTTCAAGACGGTGGTCACTGCTGTAGCTCATCCCACTCCTGAGGCAGACACCGATGCTGCGGCTCCCGTCTCCCAAGCAGAGACTGAGAGCCGACCGGTCCCTGCCAGTGAGTACTTCAGTTCGACCTGTGGCGACACTCCTGAGTGCAAATCTTCGACGACAAAGAGTGCACTTCGGAGATCGGTACACAGAGCCGCAAGCCGCTCGAATTCACGGGTTGGTGGCTGCTTTGTGATGTAACGGCCGCTACCCGACGCTTCGCTGCATTGGCTGTAACTAACAAGACGAGCGCATGCCGGCACTCCATAATATCATATGGTATCATCTTTCGGGGTAACTCCACAAACAGAGAAAAGTTTTTAGAATACAGAAGCGTATAATAAGAGTAGTGAGTAGTGTAAATCCAAGAACATCATGTTGAAACCTATTCAAAGAATTGGGCATATTAACCACAGCTTCTCAGCATATTTATTCCTTAATGAAGTTTGTTGTAAATAATACATCTCTTTTTCCAACTATCTGCTTAGTACACAGTATCAATACTAGGAATAACAACAACATACATAAAGATTTAAAATCACTTACTCTCGCCCTGAAAGGAGTCCACTATTCAGCAACGCATATTTTCAATAAGTTACCAGCAATCATTAAGAGTTTAGTTTCAGACAAGGCACAATTTAAACATAATTTAAAAGAATTTTTGGCGGCCAACTTCTTCTATTCCATCCATGAGTTTCTCAACAAATGCAGTAGACCATTTTAATGAAAATTTAATATACTTTAATTTTTGACAATACTTGGTTGTAACAGGCAAGTACCTACCTACTGTGTGAATGATGGATGTATGGAAAGCAGATGTAAGTCTTAAGTCTGTTAATAGCGGAAGTTAAATTTTAAATCTTGTACATAATCTGACTATTCTTTAACTGAGGATCAAAAATGGTTCAAATGGCTCTGAGCACTAAGGGACTTAACAGCTGTGGTCATCAGTCCCCTAGAACTTAGAACTAATTAAACCTGATTAACCTAAGGACATCACACACATCCATGCCCGAGGCAGGATTCGAACCTGCGACCGTAGTGGTCGCGCGGTTCCAGACTGAAGCTCGTAGAACCGCTCGGCCACTTCGTCCGGCAACTGAGGATCACTGAAATGAATATTTTACTTTAATTTTTGACGATACTTGGTTGTGATAGCCAAGAAACTAGCAAATGTCTGAATGATGGATTTACTGAAAGCAGAACCGAGCGAGGTGGCGCAGTGGTTAGACACTGGACTCGCATTCGGGAGGACGACGGTTCAATCCCGCGTCCGGCCATCCTGATTTAGGTTTTCCGTGATTTCCCTCAATCGCTCTAGGCAAATGCCGGGATGGTTCCTTTCAAAGGGCACGGCCGACTTCCTTCCCCGTCCTTCCATAATCCGATGAGACCGATGACCTCGCTGTCTGGTCTCCTTCCCCCAAAACCAACCAACCAACTGAAAGCAGATGTAAGTATTAAACCTGTAAATATTAAAAGTTAAAAGTTAATTCATGTACATAAATTTACTGTTTATTGACTGAGGATCATTAAAATTAATGAAACTTAAGTTTTTATAATTACATTTTTGTAAGGTGTTTATATGCCATGTTCCACACCCAGGAGGATTCCCTCTTTTATTGGTCTATGGAATGAAAAATTAATCTAATCTATCTAATCTAATCTTATGTTTCCTTGGTGCTTTAGGTGTAACTAAGTTCTCACCACTGCATCCCTCCAAGCTATCACCCCAATACTGTAGAAGTCTGTGACCGGACTCCTATAGCTCTGTCGCACCAGAGTTTAATCCACTTTTATAAGCTTTCCATAATCTTACAGTGGGACCCAGCTGCATATGACTGTTGCTCGTGAAGAATGAACTACGACCTCTTTCGCCTTGCCAACAGGCTCTTGGGTGCTGTTCAATGAAACAAATGTTTCAGGCCTGCAGCCGGAAAAGGAACGCTCATCTCCGAATGCTCCGTAAAATCATCGACGATTAACAACATCTACCACTTTCCATATTACTACCACAGGTAACTTCATGCCAATTTGATTTTTGTTGCACGGTATTGCAATGTTAATGGCCAGAATTGCATGTAGCTACTTTAGGTGGTCAATGGCCATCCCCAAATGCTTCGTTTCGCACAACTCCTGAAGTCGCGGTAGCCGGAAGCCAAAGAGGTAATAACACCGTTGTAAGAGGTCCATGGCTAAGGAATTTATTGCTAGTGCACTTTAGTAGATGTTACTTGGATGAATTGCTCGCGCGCTGCCTGCGATATGCAAGCTACAATAGAATCGCAGACCAGAGAGCAGTTTCGGCAGCAGTAGGAGTAGTAATAGCTCGAAGTAGGGCGGTTGGGGCCAGTCAAGGAGAGCGATGGCGGTGCCTAAGCGATGTAGTATAAGGTGAAACCAAGAATTACTATTCATATGTAATTTGTAACAACTGATTTTGTACTTTTGTTGTATCAAGCCCCACCTAAATATTTTTAAAAAGATCTTTTAATAATAATCTTTCTTATAAAATTAACTTTTGACAACCATTCATCTGAATTTAAAGATTTTACTAATTTCTCCTATCCATGGTCATCCCAATTATCGTAAAGAAAAATTACTTGTTTCCTTTTATACAATGCAAATCTAGCGACCAGCATTGCACTGGGCTGTGCCAGAAAAATTTCTTATAGGAGCAGATAAGCGTATATACGCGTTTTCCGGCGACATAATTGAGGTAAGAATTTTCAGTTTACTCAGAATGACTTTTCAGGGCCATGACGCAGCATTGCTGACGTCCATATTTACCAATTTAGATTCACAGTCAGTTAATTATTGAAACGTTATATATGAGTTGTCCGCCCCTCGTGGTCTCGCGGTAGCGTTCTCGCTTCCCGAGCACGGGGTCCCGGGTTCGATTCCCGGCGGGGTCAGGAATTTTCCCTGCCTCGAGATGACTGGGTGTTATTGTGTTGTCTTCATCATTATCATTCATCCCCATTACGGTCGGAGGAAGGCAATGGCAAATCACCTCCACTAGGACCTTGCCTAGTAAGGCGGCGCGGTTCTCCCGCGTCGCTCCCCTACGCTCTGTAAAGAAGTAAGGGACTCATCATATATGAGTCACATTTTTATTGAGAGATTAGTCACATTATTATTGCGAGGTTACGGAAATAAACTGTTGAGAGGTTACACCGTGTTTGTCCATATCCCTAGAATGGCGGAATATTAGAGCGGTGGGAATTGCTCTCACCGGGTCTGGTACTTTAAATCGAATTGCGTATAGTTCCTGCGTCCGTACAGAATCTCGTGTAGACTATGACAGTCTAAGGGGGTGGATCTACACGAAGCAAAGAGAATATCAGCATTTCCTCAGGGGTCGCTATTCTCACAATTTTTTTTTCACTTGACCCTTAAAATTCCTGACCAAATGATCAGCTTTACAATTGGACGCAGAATGAAAAGTATCGGTACTCCGATATCTTCTTTGACAAATGGAGTGAAACTCACTAGTGTTAACTGTGAGCCAGTGTTATATATGAGCTAGTGTTATATACGATGCTTTGTGAACCTCCCCCAACTGCGAATAACATTGCAACTTCCCGGGTTGTAGCTGCTGATGTCATCGATGACATTTGGGCAAGCTCGAAGGTTACAGAGTGCTTCAGCACTTATCGAGAGGAGAACACGGAGAGAAACGTCGCGCCAGAGAAACGTCGCGCCATATCAAACTGGTCCCGTGCTCATGTTTGGCTGGGTCAGATCTCACGTTTAATGTCGTATCAGTGGTCGGCCAGTATACAGAACGCCTTGCCGGCGCCTTCTTCCTCGATGTCCTCAAGTGTGTCTCGTGCACAGCATGAGAAATAGATGCCGTGGCGTATATGGATCACAACCTGTCAGTCGTATCTACGAGTGATCAGAAGGTTAACACTGAATCTGCGCCGCATCGAAAAATATGCACGTAGTTCCGGTTCCGCAACTTTGTGCTGGTGCTCTACAGAACCAAAACAGGCATTAAGTAATACCTTAGGAAGCGCTGGTTCATAATCTATGAGACCAACGAACTATCGGGCTATCACGATTGTGTCTCTGGCTTATGAAGCTTATGACAGAACCCACTGGTAGGTGAGTACAGCTTAAATGTGATTGCTTGTAGTAAAAGGCACGGCTTGAGGATCCGGACTATTTTTTGAAGATTATAGTTTTATGTCCCACTGCGGGCAAGCTACGCACGCTACACGAAATAAAAAAAAGAAATACTGGTATTTGGATGCTCTAATGAACCAGTATATTGCAAAAAGCCGACAAGAAACTAAAACTGAAATTAGAAACTACATGCTTCTCACAAATACACTCCTGGAAATGGAAAAAAGAACACGTTGACACCGGTGTGTCAGACCCACCATACTTGGTCCGGACACTGCGAGAGGGCTGTACAAGCAATGATCACACGCACGGCACAGCGGACACACCAGGAACCGCGGTGTTGGCCGTCGAATGGCGCTAGCTGCGCAGCATTTGTGCACCGCCGCCGTCGGTGTCAGCCAGTTTGCCGTGGCATACGGAGCTCCATCGCAGTCTTTAACACTGGTAGCATGCCGCGACAGCGTGGACGTGAACCGTATGTGCAGTTGACGGACTTTGAGCGAGGGCGTATAGTGGGCATGCGGGAGGCCGGGTGGACGTACCGCCGAATTGCTCAACACGTGGGGCGTGAGGTCTCCACAGTACATCGATGTTGTCGCCAGTAGTCGGCGGAAGGTGCACGTGCCCGTCGACCTGGGACCGGACCGCAGCGACGCACGGATGCACGCCAAGACCGTAGGATCCTACGCAGTGCCGTAGGGGACCGCACCGCCACTTCCCAGCAAATTAGGGACACTGTTGCTCCTGGAGTATCGGCGAGGACCATTCGCAACCGTCTCCATGAAGCTGGGCTACGGTCCCGCACACCGTTAGGCCGTCTTCCGCTCACGTCCCAACATCGTGCAGCCCGCCTCCAGTGGTGTCGCGACAGGCGTGAATGGAGGGACGAATGGAGACGTGTCGTCTTCAGCGATGAGAGTCGCTTCTGCCTTGGTGCCAATGATGGTCGTATGCGTGTTTGGCGCCGTGCAGGTGAGCGCCACAATCAGGACTGCATACGACCGAGGCACACAGGGCCAACACCCGGCATCATGGTGTGGGGAGCGATCTCCTACACTGGCTGTACACCACTGGTGATCGTCGAGGGGACACTGAATAGTGCACGGTACATCCAAACCGTCATCGAACCCATCGTTCTACCATTCCTAGACCGGCAAGGGAACTTGCTGTTCCAACAGGACAATGCACGTCCGCATGTATCCCGTGCCACCCAACGTGCTCTAGAAGGTGTAAGTCAACTACCCTGGCCAGCAAGATCTCTGGATCTGTCCCCCATTGAACATGTTTGGGACTGGATGAAGCGTCGTCTCACGCGGTCTGCACGTCCAGCACGAACGCTGGTCCAACTGAGGCGCCAGGTGGAAATGGCATGGCAAGCCGTTCCACAGGACTACATCCAGCACCTCTACGATCGTCTCCATGGGAGAATGGGAGCCTGCATTGCTGCGAAAGGTGGATATACACTCTACTAGTGCCGACATTGTGCATGCTCTGTTGCCTGTGTCTATGTGCCTGTGGTTCTGTCAGTGTGATCATGTGATGTATCTGACCCCAGGAATGTGTCAATAAAGTTTCCCCTTCCTGGGACAATGAATTCACGGTGTTCTTATTTCAATTTCCTGGAGTGTATATAAATGTCAGTCCATCAGCACATGGCAATAGAAATGTCACAAAAATAATTATTCTTACAGAGACACAAATTACCCCACTCTAAGAAAAGGACAAGGAATAGAATTAAAAAAATATATTTCCTGAGTACCTTCATTCATAAAAGAACATGAACATCATACAACAAATAATAATGACAATAGTAATATTTTAACCATGAACACTCATCAACGTGACACAATGTATTTCTTGAATCAGTACTTGGGTGTCTTATTATATTAACTATGTAATGACTGTGGCCCAGATATGTCGGTTTGAAAGGTTACAGCTTACACCGTAGAAATGGCTACACAGCCGAAATTATAAGACAGTAAAGAATACGAAACAAGAGGATATTGTAATCCAAATAACGCCATCCAGTGTAGCATATTATTGAATTTCAGAAAATTTGTTTCAGCTGTGAATCCGAATGCAAATAAAACATTCCTTAATAATTACATTGACGAATATTCCGCGTCTGGCTCAAGATATTTTCTTAAGATAAATTTCAATAGATAAAATCTACTCTTGCATCACTCACTGAAGTTCACTGGCGAAGGATACCACAAAATTTCTTGTGGTCAATTCCGAACAAGCAGTCGATTAAGAAGGATTGTATTGTGACTCATCTGTTATTTGTAGCCGACCCTACTTAAGTTAAGACGATTACAGCGCCATGTAAAATTATGCTGTACAGATATGACGTCATTCTGAGCAGTGGTGCTTTTTCTATAGGGTTTTGAAACTGGAACTTTAATTATGGACACCCTGAACACACCATCCATGTTATGTAGAGGGTGAACATTAATGACACCGACAAACTACAGGGACGGATTCCCGACTGGAAAGATTGCGATCGGAATCTCTCTTATGAGCATTCTCGCTTTCCCAGCAGCTTAACTTTCTCGTCAGGTTGGAGCTTTCCCCTATTATCATACGCATCTTGTTCTTCCTGTTGTTGCTTCAGCTGCAGCTTTCACAATTCATTGTATTTTGCGCCCATGCTGCACTAGTAACACGCAAAGGTTAAGGTTCCTCGTCGGCATTTGTGTCTAATTATTTCACGTTAACTAGGCAGGATGCTGCTGTGCACGACATCGTGTGTGAAAACGAAGATCGACGCCAAGCCGTTAGCCGAAAACGCAGTAGGGAGTGTGTGGTGTCACCGCCAGACACCACACTTGCTAGGTGGTAGCCTTTCAATCGGCCGCGGTCCGTTAGTATACGTCGGACCCGCGTGTCGCCACTGTCAGTGATTGCAGACCGAGCGCCGCCTCACGGCAGGTCTAGAGAGACTTCCTGGCACTCGCCCAGTGTGTACAGCCGACTTTGCTAGCGATGCTTCACTGACAAATTACGCTCTCATTTGCCGAGACGATAGTTAGCATAGCCTTCAGCTACGTCATTTGCTACGACCTAGCAAGGCGCCATTATCATTTGCTATTTATCTTGTGATGCATGTACCGTCAGACCGATGTTCACCAATTATGGATTAAAGTTAAGTATTCCAGCAGCTACGTACGTTCTTTGCTACTATAACTTCCTTTACCTGTTCCAGACCTCACGCCAGCCTGCGTGAGCTTAAACGCGTGCCTTTCGGCTTCCTCTCCTAGTGGCTTGGCTGTCTTGCCAAGTCACAACAGAGTGAATATTACGAGCATGGCTGACAAAGCAAGAAATGCCTTGCTTGTTCTTCATTTGCTCTTCGCAAGCTAACAACAGCTGAGGCAGCTAAGAAGTAAGTGATACAAGCTACAGATACGAGAGCATACAGGTGTAAGTTGAATGCAGGGCTGCTGATGTATGACATGCTTGTGAAATATATGGTACCAAGTTTTGGTAATTTAAATGAAAAAGAGGGAAGAAAAATGTTAACGATTAGCCAAGGTGTTGTTGCACAAATAAGACTAGAGATGCAAATACACCTCTAACGAAGGTGTTCAACTTCATGACTAAAATTTCACGGGGTGATTTAATAGAGTTAATTTTTCTTGTAACACAAATCTGAGAAATAAAACGAAGGGAACAGGAACAACAGAGATACAAATGTTCAGCGCCTAAATCGAAATGGTGCTAGCGTAAGCTGTCGCCAGCACACCGGTCGGAAAATATGTAGCAAGAAGATCGGTAATAGGAGCTGGATAAAGCGCGCCTATCAGGAGAGAGACTAAAGACAGCAACATACTACCAATCCCTCTCGATCGCAAAGATTTAGATCACTTCTGTGGAGTCTCAGTCACTATCCTGGTTGGCATCTGTCAGTTCACATCACTGGCTACGAGTGTTGTAAGTGGGCTGTTTAGATTTTTATGTTGGTGACGCCACGTAGTGCTCTGTATTACAAACGCTGACTGTGCTGTGTGCAGTCTGTGGATGGTTGGACTCATTGTTGGATTATTCGCTAGTGTAGTGCTGGGCTGTTGGATGAGAACAGCGCGTAGTGTTGGGCAGTTGGAGGTGAACCGCCAAAAGTAGTGGATGTGGGGAGAGAGATTCCAGAGTTTTGAGATGTTAATATGAGCGGACGATCAGGACGTGTGTCCGCAAGAAAAAGGAAATTAGTCAAAATAGACGTCAAGGATTTATATATAAATTATGACTTTTGAACACTATGAAGGTAAATATATTGTTTGTTCTCTACCAAAATCTTTCATTTGCTAACTGTATGCCAATTAGTAGTTAGTGCCTTCAGTAGTTAGAATCTTTTATTTAGCTGGCAGTATTGGTGCTCGCTCTATTGCTGTAGTTCGAGTAACGAAGATTTTTGTGAGGTAAGTGATTCATGAAGGGTATAGGTTTTTGTTAGTCAGGGCTATTTATTGTAGGGATTATTAAACGTTACATTGGACTGCGCTAAAATATTGTGTGTCAGTTTAGAAATGGTCAGAATAAGTAAAGATAAAACTGTCGGAGTACGTTCAGTTTTACTCAGCTGTTTCGGTATCAAATAATGTCGACGTTTACCAGCACAGTCTCTCCTTATATTCAAAGGGGACGTTTCACAGTGTATAGTGACCGGAGTAGTGTTCATAGCGGGGCTTGTACTTCACCAGCAGTGCGCCTAACGTGGTCTATTACGGAAGAGCTTGTACCACAACACATGAACTTGCTTAAAGGTAAGCAGCATCCTGTTCTTGTAAATAAAGAACGCTGTTAATACACGTGCGCTGTTGTGTTGTATAAAGAGGATACCGGCCACCAAACTATATCTTCTCCCTAGCTTCCCACGGTACAAGACTCTACAATGTCGACCATGACACAAAAGAAATAATTATACGCACAAAATACGTGTTAAAATGAGATGACGGTTAACATAGCCCCTATTCCTGAGTTATTACTACAAAGACACGATGGCAGCTTGTGAAAATGTGAAAACTTTTCATTATATTTAGAATTACTAAAAGAAAGCAGAATTGCGGTAACCGTAACGAACTCTACATTCAGACGATTGTTGCAAAAGTGGTAGTCTGTGAATCTCACATTTAGCACATGCAAAGGGGATGTGACTGATGTCACATTCTGTAATGTTAGTTCAGTCACAGGATGGGGTTTGGAGTAACTCTTAACGTCTACATCTACATCTTGATCCATACTCCGCAAGCCACCTGACGGTGTGTGGCGGAGGGTACCTTGAGTACCTCTATCGGTTCTCCCTTTTTGTGTGATATGTTTTTAAGTGATGTGCTGCTGATGTGTAGGAAGACGCGAATATGGTTAAGGAACTTGTGATTTGATTACTATGAACACTTAGTAGTTTTTCAGATTTAGGAACCATTTTGCTGAGGAAGGGGTTTCATATGCATTGCGAAACAAAGTTCTTGATAAGGTTGTTCAAATGGTTCAAATGGCTCTGAGCACTATGGACTTAACTTCTAAGGTCATCAGTCCCCTAGAACTTAGAACTACTTAAACCTAACTAACCTGAGGACATCACACACCCACGCCCGAGGCAGCATTCGAACCTGCGACCGTAGCGTTCTCGCGGTTCCAGACTGAACCGCTGGGCCACTCCGGCCGGCGATAGGGTTGTGGGGAATATGCAACATTTCATTTGTCGTGATGTTCCAAACGATTTTTTTTCACTGCAGATAACTGTTTGTTCACTCTGGTTGTGAAATATTATACCTGTGTTCATGTCCCTAATTTTACAGTTGTTTTTCTCAGAAAGTTAACATCACTTCGCATCACATGATTCCAGATTATTCCATTATGTGTAGCAGTAATTTTTGTACAGTTAACTCTTTATACTCTTTATTGTTTATCCACTATCAGGCATATACTTGGAGTACACTAAGCAAATATTTCTTGGATAACATTTCTTAGTCAGTATATTAGATACACTTGTGGCCACATGTCACCTGTATTACTTAAGTTATGTTTGACAGACTGTCGACTGACTCCGTGATAATACCATATTTCTTACATCAGCGACACACAGCACGCAGTGTAGAACAACATGAACCCTTTCTCTTCTTTTCGTCTACTTTCCTTTCTAGTAGTCAGACGAGCTCGTAAAATTCTATAGAGATGAGCATTTCTTAGTTACAGTTATCGTAGATGTGTTTCACACTATGTAAGATAGTTTTAAGCAAAGAAACATTAATTTATCACTGTATGAGGCAGATAGATCTTTTTGTAACTGAGATTTCTCACATGTCTTTTGACTGATAATATCACTGTATGTCAATGCTTATTTACTCAGATTATTTTGTTTTACTCATAAGAAACGAACTTATTCACATTTTATACTGTTTATTGCATATGGAATTACGTCATTTGTTTGTCATTAGGATTTGTAAAACTCTGACTAAGCACTGTTAACTAAGTCTGTAAGTTTTATGTTCGCCGGCAAAATAATGTTACAACTTTTACCTCTATGTAATTCTTTGATAGCCATATGATTAAGTTTTATAACTGAAAGCTTGACTGTGGTACGACAAAGCAAGAGAATGTGCGATTTCACAACAAAGGCAGAGTAGTTCTCTGCAGTTGCCGTGAAAAAACAGTGTTGTGTTAAATATGGAACGGCACGCTCAGCAGTATGACATATTTGGTTTTGAGTTGTCAGCGCAGAATTGAGTACACTGATGCATTTTCCTCTGAGTCTGCTCCTAGCCTACTCACACATGGACTTATCTTCTTGAGCTACGGTTGTCGATGTCAGTGTAATGGAAACAACTATCTTACACGGAGTCTTCGACAATGATCATTTCAGGAACCGATTCTACAAGACTTTGGTGCTGTACTGTGTACAATCACCCTGCTGCCGAATTCTGTTATATATATTTTACCGACGACAGTGCTATATACTCAAAACTACAAAAACTAGTGCAGTGCGAACCTAACATTTGTGACGAAACTAATTTTTTAGCAAGAAGTTTCACAGACTATGTGCAGTGTGTTTTTCTTGCAGCAACTAATGTCATGAAAACAAAATAGCAAGAACTTATAACAAGAAAATATAAAAGACTAATTCTGGCATTTCTACGTCATACAGACTTTCGCATTTGTTATCTTGTATCTCATGGACATTGATGTTTACGACTGTGTTTGGGCGCCTGTGCGCAACGATTTATTCATTTTGTTATCACTGTTGTTACTGTATTATTTGGACTAACGTACTTTTTTATCATCATCGTAGTACTTAGCAAATTTTAGCTTCGTTAACGAGTTTTGAAAAGTAGCCTTAGCCTGTTATAAATCTCACTCTTCAAAATTCTGGCCGAAGAGGTCGAGGGGTTGTAATAGGGGCTGTAGATTACTTGATGGACATTTCCTTATTTTGTGGATGTCATAAAGATGCAAGAGCCTTCGTACTGCTAGAATTTATAAGCGCACAGTGTGGTCAGAGATGCTGTGTCGCCTGGAGACTCTGTTGGACCATCTCTGCTTAGCAAGATGTGCGGAAGATGATGCTCAATGTTAATCGAGAAATGAGGAGACACAGTAGTCGGCAGTGGTGTGTGCCTTGGTTGATTGATTCGATGGGTGGAGAGGGGGGGGGGGGGGGAACCAAACAGCGAGGTCATCGATCCCATCGGATTAGTAAAGGATGGGGAAGGAAGTCGGGCGTTCCATTTCAAACAAACGATCCCGGCATTTGCCTGGAGCGACCTAGGGAAGTCACGGAAAACTTAGGATGGCCGGATGCGGGTTAGAACCGTCGTCCTTTCGAATGCGAGCCCACTGTCTTAGCCACTGCGCCACCTCACTATGTAGCGGTGTAGCCTGAGTAGGCCTAGTAGTAGTACAGCATAGACCGGGTGGCACGGTTAAGTCAGTTTCTGAAGAATTGGAACAAGTTTATTATTTGCGATGGAGAAAGAGATGCAAGCATTTTGAGTGCAGTATTTTATTATGATTACTTTGATGAGTATTTGAGGAGGATTTCATTTCAGAGTTGTGCTTTATAGCGGCAGCTTTTTGGTACGCATTCTTGATTCAGACATCCAGAACCTTGAGTATAGGGAAAGATAAACAGCTATGCATAATTTTCAATTTGAATCTGGAGGTAGGAATAAGTGCTGAATATGTAATGTCATTTTATGAATTGCGATTTCGGAAACATCTTATTTGATGTTAAAGCCGGCCGGTGTGGCCGAGCGGTTCTAGGCGCTTCAGTCTGGAACCGCGCGACAGCTATGGTCGCAGGTTCGATTCCTGCCTCGGGCATGGATGTGTGTGATGTCCTTAGCTCAGTTTGGTTTAAGTAGCTCTAAGTTCTAGGGGACTGATGACCTCAGGTGTTAAGTCCCGTGGTGCTCAGAGTCATTTGAATCACTTTTTGATGTTACTTACGTTTGTCCACTCAAAAACAGTAATTTGTTTTTGTTTGTTAATGTTTGTGAATCAAAGAAAGAGATAATTTTTCAATACAGAACTTTCATAATCAGAAAACTAACTACATTTCATGTTATCATTCATTCCAAGTCATTGTCTGCGTATAAAGACTATGCCAAAAAATGAATTCTCATTTTTACTTATTCAGATTTGTTGTGAACGAAGTATGCTTCATCTTCTTTTTTATACAGATGGAGCATTGCACGTGGCACATCTTGGGAAGTAGTTGCGGTTCAGAAAATGCGACGAGCTTTCAGGAAAAGAGCAGTGTCACGATGTTTTCATTGTACAACAGGTAACCCAAAATTAAATAATAAAAATGTGGAGCACTGAGTTTTCTCAGGGCAAGTTTATCCGGGTGACAGTACTCCTTTGATGAACTGCCAGCAAGTTACAGTAACTTGTGTCAGCAACTTTTGTTAATGAATAGAACGAAAAACCATTCCAAGTTGCAAATTATTACTCGTTGTTCATTCGATATCTAGTTTCGGGCCAAGACCCATTTTCAGATTTTCATAACAAAGTCAAAAATCGCATTTCAGATGATGTCAGAACTGTCCAGTATACATTTCCAGTGCATCTTCCACTTAGTTATGAATATTTGAAAATGGATCTCGGCCCGAAAATAATCACCGAATGAATAAAAAGTAGTAATTTGAAACTAGGACTAGCTTTTCGTTCTACAGACAGTACTCCTGCCGCTACGAATGCTCAAACAGACAGAGAACCAGGTAGGCCCTTCAAGTTACTTTCTCGCAGTCAGTTTCAGGATAACATTCTCGCAGTCGAAATCTCATGTTCAAAGCTTACAAATTCCAATGTTGTGAGTCACTTGATGATTTGCAATAGTATTATTTCTTATTTCAGGTAACCTTCATGTTTAAGTGAAACGTGAAGCATGAGAACAGCGATAAGGTACTCCATTAAACAACTAATAAACTCGTTAAGCTCCAATAAATCGAATGAAACCACAAAAATCAGCTTACCGGTGGTAAGACGTCGGGACTATGCCAAAACAAGATGAAGGCAGACATCACCCGTAGGTGGAACTGCAAATACACTATGAGATCAAACGTATCCGGACACCCCCGAAAACATACGTTTTTCATATTAAGTGCACTGTGCTGCCACCTACTGCCAGGTACTCCATATCAGTAACCTCAGTAGTCATTAGACATAGTGAGAGAGCATAATGGGGCGCACCGCAGAACTCTCGGACTTCGAACGTGGTCAGGATATTGGGTGTCATACGTCTGCACGCGAGATTTCCACACTCCTAAACATCCCTATGTCCACTTTCCGATGTGACAGTGAAGTGAAAGGTCAGGGGACACGTACAGGACGAAAGCGCACCTCGTCTGATGACTGACAGAGGCCGCCACAGTTCAATAGGATTGTAATGTGTAATAGGCAGATATCCATCCAGACCATCACACAGGAATTAGAAACTGCATCAGGATACACCGCAAGTACTACGATAGTTAGGCGGGAGGTGAGAGTACTTGGATTTCATGGTCGAGCGGGTGCTCATAAGCCACACGTCACGTCGGTAAATGCGAAACGCCCGCCTCGCTTGGTGTAAGCAGCGTAAACGTTGGACAGTGGAAAAACGTTGTGTGTACATAGCGTGTACATAGCGTGGCGATCCGATGGCAGGGGTGGGTATGGCGAATGCCCGGTGAACGTCATCTGCCAGCGTGTGTAGCGCCGACAGCAAAATTCGGAGGCGGTGGTGTTATGGCGTTGTCGTGTTTTTCACGGAGAGGGCTTGCACCCCTTGTTGTCACTATCACAGCACAGGCCTATATTGATGTTTTAAATACCTTCTTGCTCTACACCGTTGAAGAGCAATACAGGGATGGCGATTGCATCTTTCATTGCAATTGAGGACCTGTTCATAATACAAGGCCTGTGTCGGAGTGGTTACACGACAATTATATCCCTGTTATGGCCTGTCCTGCACAGAGTCCTGACCTGAATCCTACAGAACACCTTTGGGATGTTTTTGAACGGTGACTTGGTGCGAGGCCTCATCGTCCGATATCGATACCTCTTCTCAGTGCAGCACTCCGTGAAGAATTGACTGACATTCCCCAAGAAACCTTCCAGCACCTGACTGAACGCATGCCTGCGAGAGTGGAAGCTATGAACAGAGCTAAGGGTGGGCCAACACAATGTTGAATTCCAGCATTACCAGTGGAGGGCGTCACGAACTTGTAGGTCATTTTCAGCCAGATGTCCGGGTACTTTCGATCACATAGTGTAACATCCAAATTGTGACAGGAAAGAACCCCATCTTTCCGTCGCGACATGGGATAATACCTCTTGTCTCATACGTGCATGTAGTCTATAACAATAAAGTCACCATAGGACATCAGGTGGAAGTCACGCGCTTGACCAAAGATAACATAAGTAAGGACCGCGTACTGGGGAAAGCGCTCATCAGCTTTCAACCTGATATGGAGAACCACAAAGAAACGCCTACGTTCGGGGTCAATACTTACCGGAACGCTGATACATCGCGCCTGTGTGACCCGTGTGTCTGCGGCATGTGGACTGGGCAGTAATGCTATGGGCCGTATGCGTTGTAAACACAGTGCTGGTGGAGGCGGGAGCATAACACGGTATGTAGAGGAACTAAGGTACGAGCCAGAACGAATGCCGAAAAAATACAGCTGAAAAACAGGTAATAACCGAAACAGCTGTTTGTATATATATTCGTGGGGGTTGGCTTTCGGTAAATGTTATACCCAAACACCTCAGTATGTAGTAACCATCTCAGGGGAAACTCCACAGTAATTTTGATCTTAGATGCTTGGTTATTCAGGGCCTTATGCATATCTCTGTTAAGGGAAATCTTATTGTTAGGTTTCTTTACTTTCTATAATTATTTTGATTTTTTAATTTGCAGTTGAAACTTTCTATTCTTCGAAATAAAATTGATACACAAATTTTGTATACGGCAGCGGTTTCTTGTCTAAAATTGTTCCGAAACAGTCACCTGATTTCATATTCATTAATTGTTTTTGGACTCTTTCTTTGTTCACGGTCTAGCGCGGCCTTCCATGTGCTCATCACATGTGATGTTCTTGAGAGGGTTAGCAACCCTATGTATTACAAACTTTGGAAAACATGCTGATGAAGGTAACTGTCAAACACCTACTATATTGACGTTGGTCAGGACAGGACTGGCATTATACGGTGTAGCCTCATCTTGTTGAAAGATAACGCGACGGAGGGAACGGTGATAGAATACAGACACCGGCCATATAACATCAAAAGTTTCATGGCTGACGTCCAAATTACCGGTTATACGGACTACAGGTGATTAAATGAGATTGAATGACGATGAGAAAGCAGTCTGACAACGTTCGTTCTTCTTGGAGCTCGCACAACGGGATGTGACTGTGAAACAAAAAAATATTCAAATGTCTGTGAAATCTTATAGGAACTAACTGGTAAGGTCATCAGTCCCTAAGCTTACACACTACTTAACCTAAATTATCCTAAGGACAAACACACACACCCATGCCCGAGGGAGGACTTGAACCTCCGCCGGGACCAACCTCAAAGTCCATGACTGCAGCGCCATAGACCGCTCGGCTAATCCCGCGCGGCGACTGTGAAACGAAACACAGATCTGGTGCTCGTCTGAAAAGGCGGCGTGGCGTCAATCCAGTGTCTAGTGTTGTCGTCGGCACTTCGCTATTGGCGTTGTCATACACTGAGGATGTATCGGCTTGTACAGTGTTAAGCTTACGGCTGTTGAAAGCCAGCGGGGGAACTCCAAGACAGGAAATGAGTGACACAAGGCAGCGGAGCAGGCAAATTGTTAGCGTTTTGTTTTTCAAAGGCAAACAGCAACGCTATAAGCTGTCCCAGGGGAGAAGTTTCACTTGAGGAAGTTAACTTGTAACACTGCCTGGATGCTGTCGCAAGGCGTCACTGTAGGAGATACAAAAACACACGTCTTGCTATAGATACTTGCCACTGCGAACCGCAACGTCAACAGGTTTACACAGGTAAGGTGCTCAAACAGCGGTCCCCATTCACGATAGGCCCCACGGCAAGGCCAAGTGACACGAAACGCTGTTGTTGCTTGCCGTAATAGGAAAGGTGGTGTCGCTTAGCTTTCAGCTTAAGGCTGTTTGCTACAGAACTTGGAGTGTGTTAATGTAAAGGTCAGAAACACTCCCACCTACCGACTAGAAGAAGGGTACGAAACTGAATGTGGTTGGGCAGAGGCGTCGTGGAGGTTCAGAGCGACTCGTAGCCGAAGCATGTTAAGTGCCCTTTTTTTTATATTCAGACAGTTCGCAGTCAGATCATTAGGGCACCGACTTCGTGTTGCTCACCGTCAGCCTCGGCTAAACTCTGAAAAAGTCGGTTTTTCTCACGTGGCGTGTTGATCACAAAGTTCGTACTTTACATTGTTGCTAGTGATTGTTATTTCTGTTAGCTCTCACCCCCCGCACTCAGTGACTGACTTTGTTGTGCAGCCAGTTGCATTCTCGTCAGGTTTTCTGTTTTCCGTCTTTCATTAGTTGCTTTAAATTTCGTGGATGTATATTCTCTCTATGCAGCTATCTGAAGGCAGTTTGTTCACTGCCATACACGTTTCGCTTCTTTTATTTGGGAAGCATCTTCAGTGGCTATTTCCAGCGCTGTTAACTCATGCCTGTGGTCCTGGAGACGTATTTGTTACTTTCCATGCTCCGTCTGGCCAATTTACGGCGTTCTTTCACCCACATCTGATTCAACACATCGCATATATCACTTGCATGGGGGCTTAATTAAAAAGAAAAGAGTAATATTAATGAATAAATGCAATAATTTTACTGGGTGTGTGATCGGTTACTAAGTCTCGTAACCGGTTGGCCCTGACTATTATTAGCACGCAATCTGGCTGCATAAAATAAAAATAAAGAATGACAAGACATTTCCATTAACACAATTTATTAATTAATTCCCCTGCAATTATGAAAGCTAAAAAACAACAGGGCATAAGTGTAATTGTTCTGTGTGTGGTAGTGTGACTCAACGTATATTTATCTGGCTCGGTTCTTTCAAATGGTTCAAATGGCTCTGAGCACTATGGGACTCAACATCTTAGGTCATAAGTCCCTTAGAATTTAAAACTACTGAAACCTAACCTAAGGACATCACACACACCCATGCCCGAGGCAGGATTCGAACCTGCGACCGTAGCAGGTTCTTTCTCAATACGACAAAATATTTTAATCACCATTTACAATGAAGTAATTCAAAAACCAGAAACACCATAATTGCACATAGAAACCAGAATTACAAGTCTAATAAATGAACACGAGCCAGATGCTTTGTTAACTGTACCTGTGAGCAAGAGGGATTTTTAACTCATTATACAGGGTGTTACAAAAAGGTACGGCCAAACTTTCAGGAAACATTCCTCACATACAAATAAAGAAAAGATGTTATGTGAACATGTGTCCGGAAACGCTTAATTTCCATGTTAGAGCTCATTTTAGTTTCGTCAGTATGTACTGTACTTCCTCGATTCACCGCCAGTTGGCCCAACTGAAGGAAGGTAATGTTGACTTCGGTGCTTGTGTTGACATGCGACTCATTGCTCTACAGTACTAGCATCAAGCACATCAGCACGTAGCATCAACAGGTTAGTCTTCATCACGAACGTGGTTCTGCAGTCAGTGCAATGTTTACAAATGCGGAGTTGGCAGTTGCCCATTTGATGTATGGATTAGCACGGGGCAATAGCCGTGGCGCGGTACGTTTGTATCGAGACAAATTTCCAGAACGAAGGTGTCCCGACAGGAAGACGTTCGAAGCAATTGATCGGCGTCTTAGGGAGCACGGAACATTCCAGCCCATGACTCGCGACTGGGGAAGACCTAGAACGACGAGGACACCTGCAATGGACGAGGCAATTCTTCGTGCAGTTGACGATAATCGCCAGATAAGCGTCAGAGAAGTTGCTGCTGTACAAGGTAACGTAGAACACGTCACTATATGGAGAGTGCTACGGGAGAACCAGTTGTTTCCGTACCATGTAGAGCGTGTGCAGGCACTATCAGCAGCTGATTGGCCTCCACGGGTACACTTCCGCGAATGGTTCATCCAACAATATGTCAATCCTCATTTCAGTGCAAATGTTCTCTTTACGGATGAGGCTTCATTCCAACGTGATCAAATTGTAAATTTTCACAATCAACATGTGTGGGCTGACGAGAATCCGCACGCAATTGTGCAATCACGTCATCAACATAGATTTTCTGTGAACGTTTGGGCAGGCATTGTTGTCTTGATTAGGCCCCATTTTCTTTCACCTACGCTCAATGGAGCACGTTATCATGATTTCATACGGGATACTCTACCTGTGCTGCTAGAACATGTGCCTTTACAAGTACGACACAACATGTGGTTCATGCACGATGGAGCTCCTGCAATTTCAGTCGAAGTGTTCGTACGCTTCTCAACAACAGATTCGGTGACCGATGGATTGGTAGAGGCGGACCAATTCCATGGCCTCCACGCTCTCCTGACCTCAACCCTCTTGACTTTCATTTATGAGGGCATTTAAAAGCTCTTGTCTACGCAACACCGGTACCAAATGTAGAGACTCTTCGTGCTCGTATTGTGGACGGCTGTGATACAATACGCCACTCTCCAGGGCTGCATCAGCGCATCAGGGATTCCATGCGAACGAGGATGGGTGCATGAATCCTCGCTAACGGAGGACATTTTGAACATTTCCTGTAACAAAGTGTTTGAAGTCACGCTGGTACGTTCTGTTGCTGTGTGTTTCCAGTCCATGAGCTCTAACATGGAAAGTAAGCGTTTCCGGACACATGTCCACATAACATATTTTCTTTCTTTGTGTGTCAGGAATGTTTCCTGAAAGTTTGGCCGTACCTTTTTGTAACACCCTGTATATTGACGAAAATATTCCATTACACCAGCATCATAAATCAAAAGCCCATCTCCTTTCTCAAATATATTCTGCCAATTGCATCTTCTTCCATCTATACAATACACCAACCGAACAATACAATATATGAGTCAACACTCAGATCGTCTACTCTCTCGCCCAACAGAACAACGACTGCTCTCGACAACCTTTGAACTACTACTGCGCCAGTGGAAGTGGCGGAATAATAATCTTTGGCGCAATCTCTGGCGCTGCGACTCAGTGTAGCCACCTTTCACACTTCCACGACAGCGAGCCTCTTTCTGCTGTACCGTCAAGGGAAACCGAAACAATGATGTCACAGCGACAACCTGTTTCCCGCAGTGTAGCAATCTGTTACATTCCCACGAAGTTTCCCCTAACCAAAAATGAGAAGAACGAACTTGGGTTAACTCCTATTCAGCTGCTTTTGTATATCTGTCGAATCCTGAAATTTAATATCAGCACGATCCTCTACTCCACATATCACACTTATAATTTAACATGCAAGCTCATACTACCTGAATATTGCATCTGTTTGCAACTTTTAACTTTACAAGAAATTATGATCACACCAGCGGAAGCGGTTTCACAATCGTCACGAAATTTTCTGATCAATCAATTTTCCTGTTTAGAAGTGACACAGCACACAGTTATCGCCTACCGCTTCCGATTCCCATTGCACTATAGCTTGAAGAATGTTATCTGTCTCAACGTCGGTACTTTTGGGCTGACGGGCGATGGAACTTCCAGAGGGTAAAGCGCACTGTAGCGGTAGGAAATAACTCTCCACCTAAGTGCCAGCAGTCCTGACGCGCGTCGCAGATACACCTGAGTGGCGGCTAACTGCATTTCATACTAAGGATTATTTACGTCAGTGCGCTTTGCGCTTAATGTGGCTGAACCGAATACTATAGTCTGATGCCTGCCGCTGTACCGCCACGCTGAACATTTACGTCCGCGCTGCACAATTTGCATTTAAATGCGACGGGAGAGTGAACTGCGGCAATTAACTCTGCGCGCTTCCAACCCACCGCGCAGCGACTCAAAAACCCCCACGTGACGGTGTGCGCCAGTTACCTGTGGTATTAACGGTCAGACTCGCGCTGAAATACCTATAGTTCACTTTTCGATCCCCGTGCAAAAATCCGTCTTTTTCGTAAAAGCAAGTTTCCCCGCACGAGATATTAAATCTGATACTTTTGCATGGTCTAGCTAACGATCCCAGCCCCTGAGGTACAGAATGACAAATAAATTCTTAATCTATTCTTTGCGTAATCATCATCAGCCTCACTTTCAGTTAAGACTCAATCCGTTTTTTCCTAATGAATAAGCCTATGTTTCCATCCCGTAATCTGGCTTTAAATATTTATTTTTCCATGTGGTAGTTATTTACAGGGCACTTAGTGCTAATTACAAAAATGGTTGAAATGGCTCTGAGCACTATGGAACTTAACATCCATGGTCATCAGTCCCCTAGAACTTAGAACTACTTAAACCTAACTAACCTAAGGACAGCACACACATCCATGCCCACAACACCCAGCCATCACGAGGCAGAGAAAATCCCTGACCCCGCCGGGAATCGAACCCGGGAACCCGGGCGTGCTAATTACAGCTCTGACATTATTTCTAGATGGTCGTTGCACACAGCTCAATACTTACCGGTTACTTCGATTATTGGTCTATCTATTAACTCTCAAATAACATGTACATCTACATCCATACTCCGCAAGCCACCTGACGGTGTGTGGCGGAGGGTACTTTGAGTACCTCTGTCGGTTCTCCTTTCTATTCCTGTCTCGTATTGCTCGTGGAAAGAAAGATTGTTGGTGTGCCTCTGTGTGGGTTCTAATGTCTCTGATTTCATCCTCATGGCCTTTTCACGAGATATATGTAGGAGGGAGCAATATACTGCTTGACTCCTCGGTGAAGGTATGTTCTCGAAACTTCAACAAAAGCCCGGACCGAACTACTGAGCGTCTCTCCTGCAGAGTTTTCCACTGGAGTTTATCAACCATCGCCGTAACACTTTCGCGATTACTAAATGATCCTGTAACGAAGAGCGCTGCTGTCCGTTGGATCTTCTCTAACTCTTCTATCAACCCTATCTGGTATGGTTCCCACACTGGTGAGCAATATTCAAGCCGGGGGCAAACAAATGTACTGTAACCTAGTTCCTATGTTTTCTGATTGCATTTCCTTAGGATTCTTCCAATGAATCTCAGTCTGGCATCTGCTTTACCGACGATCAACTTTATATGATCATTCCATTTTAAATAACTGCTAATGCCTACTCCCAGATGATTTATGGAATTAACTACTTCCAGTTGCTGACCTGCTATATTGTAGCTAAATGATGAAGGATCTTTCTTTCTATGTATTCGCAGCACATTACACTTGCCTACATTGAGATTCAATTGCCATTCACTGCACCATGTGTCAATTTGTTGCAGATCCTCCCGCATTGCAGTACAATTTTCCATTGTTACAACCTCTCGATATACTACAGCATCATCCGCAAAAAGCCTCAGTGAACTTCCGATGTCATCCACATGATCATTTATGTCTATTGTGAATAGCAACGGTCCTACGACACTCCTCTGCGGCACACCTAAAATCACTCTTACTTCGGAAGACTTCTCTCCATTGAGAATGACATGCTGCGTTCTGTTATCTAGGAACTCTTTAATCCAATAGCACAATTGGTCTGATAGTCCATATGCTCTTACTTTGTTCATTAAATGACTGTGGGGAACTGTATCGAACGCCTTGCGGAAGTCAAGAAACACGGCATCTATCTGGAAACCCGTGTCTCTGGCCATCTGAGTCTCGTGGACGAATAGCGCGAGCTGGACTTCACACGATCGTCTTTTTCGAAATCCATGCTGATTCCTACAGAGTAGATTTCTAGTTTCCGGAAAAGTCATTATACTCGAACATAATACTTGTTCCAAAATTCTACAACTGATCGGCGATTGAGATATAGGTCTATAGTTCTGCACATCTGTTCGACGTCCCTTCTTGAAAACGGGGATGACCTGTGCCCTTTTCCAATCTACATTTTATCTTGTCTTGTACATTCTTTCACAACTGCTTGGAATCTCATTTCTGATAGTTTAATTTCTCTGTCGTATGGTTAAGTGCCCGGGTCCAACTGGCGTTGAGAAATACTTGAACTTCCATGTTGTTGTTGTTGTTGTTGTGGTCTTCAGTCCTGAGACTGGTGTGACGCAGCTCTTCATGCTACTCTATCCTGTGCAAGCCTCTTCATATGAACTGCCATAGATTTATAAAATGTTATTTCAATTTCGTTCCTCAATATATATTTTTTTCAAATTCTGTTTACACGTACCAAATTTTAAAAGTTGTTTTCCATTCACAGCTTGATCTTGTAGATAGCATATTCCCGTCCATCTTCCGAGATTAGGGCACTCCTCGACTCTGTGAAAGATGATTTGGAACTTAGGAAGCCCGGTATGTATCAAATTCCGTGTCAGTGTGGGAAGGCTTATGTCGGCCGTTCGACTAGCACAGTTCAGGACAGGTACGTCGAACATCGTCGTCGTTCGAGGCTACAACAGCCGGAAAAACCGGCAGTAGCAGAAAATTGCTTAAACTAGGGACACGGGATGAAACTTGACGAGACTGTAATACTTGCCAAAACTTCCGGCTTTTGTAACATATTTTACGAAGGGGCCTTTGAAATTAGGTTTGGCAGAAAATTGAATTAACATAGATAATGGCTTCTCTTTTAGTAGGATGTGTAACACAGTATTATACCGCACCGAAACAGAAAGTTCATTGGTGCAGCCAGTCCGGGTGCTCAAAAATAGTCTTTGAGCGCGATATTTCGTTGCCGCCGGTGTTGTACTAAGGCCGGCGCCACCTGATCATTCTTAAGGAGGAGTAACTCGGATGGGCGACAAATGCGTCGAGTGCGGTACGGAGGTCTATACTGTGTAGGACGACGACTCACAGCGTTGGCATCTGTTTTCAGTGGGCCTCAGTAGCGGCGGCGTTCTCTTGACGATAGCGAACAGCTGGATCGTCGAAATATTGAATCAAATTGATATTAGAATCCCGCAGCAACCCAAGGAGACTTTTACGCCAAATACTTTTTAATTTCTCTACAACCATAATATAAAAGAAAATTTTGGCCTTATATCTTTTATTCCCCCAAAATTCCTTTTCTCGTATCTATGGAGATCTTCATAATACACATTGTTGTCACAATATGCTTAGCTTGCGTAAAGTCGTGTGAAGTTTACCTCCATCAACAGATATAATCGACAAAGTGATCATCATACACTACTGCGCATTAAAATTGCTACACAAAGAAGAAATGCAGATGATAAACGGGTATTCATTGGACAAATATATGTTACTAGAACTGTCATGTGATTACAATTACACGCAATTTGGGTGCATAGATCCTGAGAAATCAGTACCCAGAACAACCACCTCTGGCCATAATAACGGCCGTGATACGCCTGGGCATTGAGTCAAACAGAGCTTAGATGGCGTGTACAGGTACAGCTGTCCATGCAGCTTCAACACGATACCACAATTCATCAAGAGTAGTGACTGGCATATGGTGACGAGACAATTGCTCGGCCACCACTGACGAGACGTTTTCAATTGGTGAGAGATCTGGAGAGTGTGCTGGCCAGGGCAGCAGTCGAACATTTCCTGTATCCAGGAAAGCCCGTACAGGACCTGCAACATGCGGTCGTGCATTATCCTGCTCAAATGTAGGGTTTCGCAGGGATCGAATGAAGGGTAGAGCCACGGCTCCTAACACATCTGAAATGTAAGGTCCACTGTTCAAAGTGCCATCAATGCGAACAAGAGGTGACCGAGACGTGTAACCAATGGCACCCCATACCATCACGCCTGGTGATACGCCAGTATGGCGATGACAAATACACCCTTCGAATGTGCGTTCACCGCGATTTCACCAAACACAGAAGCGACCATCATGATGCTGTAAGCAGAACCTAGATTCACCCGAAAAACTGACGTGCACCCACGTTTGTCGTTGAGTACACGATTGTAGGCGCTCCTGTCTGTGATGCAGTGTCAAGGGTAACTGCAGCCACGGTCTCCGAGCTGATTGTCCGTGCTGCTGCAAACGTCGTCGACCTTTTCGTGCAGATGGTTTTTGTCTTGGAAACGTCCCCATCTGTTGACTCAGGGATCGAGACGTGGCTGTACGATCCGTTACAGCCATGCGGGATAAGATGCCTGTCATCTCGACTGCTATTGATACGAGGCCGTTGGGATCCAGCACGGCGTTCCGTATTACCCTCCTGAACCCACCGATTCCATATTCTGCTAACAGTAATTGAATCTCGACCAACGCGAGCAACAATGTCGCAATACGATAAACCGCGATCGCGATAGGCTACAATCCGACCTTTATCAAAGTCGGAAACGTGATGGCACGCATTTCCTTACACGAGGCATCACAACATCGTTTCACCAGGCAACGCCGGTCAAGATCTGTTTGTGTATGAGAAATTGGTTGGAAACTTTCCACATGTCAGCACGTTGTAGGTGTCGCCACCGGCGGCAACCTTGTGTGAATGCTCTGAAAAGCTAATCATTTGCATATCACAGCATCTCCTTCCTGTCCCGTCAGTAACACGTCATCTTCGTGGTGTAGTAATTTTAATAACTTTCAGAATGTGGTAACATATGTTAAACACATGTTTCTCTTCAATAACTGATATTGTGTCACTTGGGCGTATTTCATAAAATGTATAAATAAGTAGTACCAAATGAAAACAATAGTTAATTTTACTTCCTGAAGAATTATGAAATTGTGATATTCCAACTTCCGTTCATGGAGGTCTCCAAATGGTTCAAATGGCTCTGAGCACTATGGGATTCAACTGCTGAGGTCATTAGTCCCCTAGAACTTAGTAGTAGTTAAACCTAACTAACCTAAGGACATCACAAACATCCATGCCCGAGGCAGGATTCGAACCTGCGACCGTAGCGGTCTTGCGGTTCCAGACTGCAGCGCCTTTAACCGCACGGCCACTTTGGTCGGCGGAGGTCTCCAAATAACGAAAATAACGCACACGAACAGACTCAGCGGACAACACCGTAAGCTCCATTACACTGCTAGAGGGGGAAAAAATGGACCCTTAGTGTGCCAGAACGGCAGATGTGTTCATACACGTCCCATTCGGCGAATGCTGTTCTCTCTTCAATCTACAGACAGTGTACCTGTATAACAGGGTGTGAACGAAACTACAACTGACCTCTGTGGAACAATGGAAGCAATATGTGGCTTTATTCCATACTGCCCAATCGCAGAAATGATCACAACGCAGTCGCCGTCGTCGCTCTTTCGCAGCGTC
Organism: Schistocerca serialis cubense; assembly: GCF_023864345.2. Taxonomy (NCBI): domain Eukaryota; kingdom Metazoa; phylum Arthropoda; class Insecta; order Orthoptera; family Acrididae; genus Schistocerca; species Schistocerca serialis. Next base: position 27,712,124 of record NC_064646.1, read on the forward strand.
ATTCGGCGTGCGTCGCTAGCGCCGTGACGCACCGTTGCGGTCCCGCCGTTGCGCAGCGTTACGACCGCACGGGAAGGGAGCAGCCAATGAAACCATCCGGTCGCGGGCCTTTCTGTGCCGCTGTGTTATCGCTGCGCGGGGTGGGCGTTGCCGCGCCAGACACAATGCAGGCGAGCTGGGCTGTTAGCGCTAATTCTGACTGCGGCTTCACAGAAATTCCGGACCGGCGATTACGAGCGACCAAACGGCCGCCGACGTTTGTTCGCAAACAAAAGCTTCCGGACGCGGGCGCTGTTACGCTAACCAAATAACAACAGCACCGAAGGGGACGGCCTCCATCACTGGCGCCGCTACAGATGCAGGTCAGCCCGTGCTCTCGTAGCCTCGCAGTATTACGCTTTATGTTGGCAGACCTAATACTAAACGGCGGTCAACTAGCGGTAACTACACTTTCGCTGCAGTGGGCATAAATTCATACAAGACCTGGTAAAAGACTCTGCCGCCAGTGTTAAACGCTGCAAATTATATAATCTCTGGTACGGTGGCTCTCAGAATTTAAACATGCAGCTTTTCATCCGAGAAATAAAAAGAAACTTCTGTGGGGGAAAGCAGAATGTAGAATAAAGAGCAAAAATAACGTAAACTTTTCAAAATAATTGGAGCTGTGATCGTATTCCTAAACAAATACATCGTACTAAACCTAAATAATCAAAATTTGAACGCCCTTTTAGAAATCCGTCAACTGCAAAGCAGAAAAAGTTCCTCTTATTTAGTCCTGATAGACACCATTCGCTTGCTGTGTCTCTTTTTCTCTCTGTACTGGATGATCAAAAAGTCAGTATAAACTTGAAAACTGAATAAATCACGGAATAATGTAGATAGAGAGGTTGAAATTGACACACATGCTTGGAATGACATGGGGTTTCATTAGAACCAAAAAAATACAAAAGTTCAAGAAACGTCCGACAGATGGCGCTTCATCTGATCAGAATAGCAATAAAAATAGCATAACAAAGTAATACAAAGCAAAGATGATGTTCTTTACAGGAAATGCTCAATATGTCCACTATCAGTTGAGGAATAATGTTGTGAACAGCACTGTAAAGCATGTCCGGAGTTATGGTGAGACATTGGCGTCGGATGTTGTCTTTCAGCATCCCTAGAGATGTCGGTCGATCACGATACACTTGTGACTTCAGGTAAGCCCAAAGCCAATGAACACACGGACTGAAGTCTGGGGACATGGGAGGCCAAGCATGACGAAAGTGGCGGCTGAGCACACGATCATCACCAACCGACGTGCGCAAGAGATCTTTCACGCGTCTAGCCAATACATTGTTTTTTTTTTTTGTTGTAATAAAATCCCATGTCATTCCAAGCATGTGAGTCAATTTTTACCTCTCTATCTACATTATTCCGTGGTTTATTAAGTTTTCAAATTTATACTGACTTTTTGATCACCCAGTATATTCTTATCTGATATGTGAAATGTTATAGACGAACCATCTGCCCGTTTAAGAACTAGATTCATCAAATCCCGCAAATAAAACACTGAAAACCGCCATTACTTTGAATGACTTCGCTGAATACTCGGTATCAAACACACGAAAGAGCAGCAAACCAGAAGGGTTACCAGATTAAATCCGAATGCGAAAAGAAGAGTTCGGAATTCTCCACTCAATTTCAATAAGACGAAACCAAAGATGCAATCAGAAGTACGAAACTTAGAAAACCAGATGGTTTTGGCGGAATACACCTTGAATTCCTAGCTCACTGTGGACCAGTTACAGTAAACGGCTTGCCACCTTCTTCTCAAACAACCAAAAAACCGGAAATCTTCCACACTTGCTGAAGAAAACTAAGGCATTACCCATAATGAAACGAAATAAATATTCCACAAAGGCGGATGCTATCGCCAAGTAGCACCATATATCAAAACTCCTTGTGTTTCTGATCCAAAATATACTTTTTGAAGCACTCGACCAACACGTCCCTACACAACAATTAGGATTGATACCAGGGAAAATTTATAAGCATCTGTCGCTACTTGTATCGAAAATGGCTATGAGGAGAAATCTATAAGTGTAGTTGCCTTTTGGGATCTACAAGTTGCTTATGATTCTGATTGTCTAGAAGGAAACTTGAAAGAAATCAGCCCTCGGTCACTATTATTTTTAGTCTTATTGACCAGCTTTCAACACTTCTAAGAGTGCCTTCATCAGAATTAAAACAAAATGGTCTATAAAATAGTTACAAATTTATGGGAAAAGACATTTTTATATAAAAAAGTGTAAGGACTAACTAACAATAAAAGACAGAGGCAGTACTTACAGCTCGTACCTGTACAGCCACAGGTTGAAACGGACTGTCAGTCCGTCGCTACCTGTGGCTGTAAAGGCACGAGCAGCCCATAGTGGCTTGCATTCACGCAATCCTGACCAAAGCCCTTCTGGTCTGTTAATTAAACTACAGGCCATTAAAATTGCTACACCACGAAGATGACGTGCTACAGACGCGAAATTTAACCGACAGGAAGAAGATGGTGTGACATGCAAATTATTAGCTTTTCAGAGCATTCACACAAGGTTGGCGACGGTGGCGACACGTACAACGTGCTGACATGAGGCAAGCTTCCAACCGTTTTCTCGTACACAAACACCAGTTGACCGGCGTTGCCTGGTGAAGCGTTTTTGTGATGTCTCGTGGAAGGAGGAGAAATGCGTACCATCACGTTTCCGACTTTGATAAAGGTCGGATTGTAGCCTATCCAGATTGTGGTTTATCTTATCGCGACATTGCTGCTCGCGTTGGTCGAGATACAATGATTGTTAGCAGAATATGGAATCGGTGGGTTCAGGACGGTAATACGGAACGCCGTGCTGGATCCCAACGGCCTCGTATCACTAGTAGTCGAGATGGCAGGCATCTTATCCGCATGGCTGTAACGGATCGTACAGCCACGTCTCGATCCCTGAGTCAACAGATGCGGACGTCTGCAAGACAACAACCATCTGCACGAACAGTTCGACAAAGTTTGTAGCAGCATGGTCTATCAGGTCGGAGACCATGGTTACGGTTAATCTTGATGCTGCATCACAGACAGGAGCGTCTGCGATGGTGTAATCAACGACGAACCTGGGTGCACGAATGGCAAAATGTAATTTTTCGGATGAATCCAGGTTCTGTTTACAGCATCATGATGGTCGCATCCGTGTTCGGCGGCATCGCGGTGAACGCACATTGGAAGCGTGTATTCGTCATCGCCATACTGGCGTATCACCCGGCGTGATGGTATGGGGTGCCATTGGTTACACGTCTCGGTCACCTCTCGTTCGCGTTGACGGCACTTTGAATAGAGGACGTTACATTTCAGATGTGTTACGATACATGGCTCTACCATTGATTCGATCCCTGCGAAACCTTACATTTCAGCAGCATAATGCACAACCGCATGTTGCAGGTCCTGTACGGGCCTTTCTGGATACAGAAAATGTTCGACTGTTGCCCTGGCCAGCACATTCTCCAGATCTTTCACCAACTGAAAACGTCTGGTCAATGGTGGCCGAGCAATTGGCTCGTCACAATACGCTAGGCACTATCCTTGATGTTCTGTCATGTCGTGTTGAAGCTGCATGGGCAGCTGTACCTGTACACGCCATCCAAGGTCTGTTTGCCTCAATGCCCAGGCGTATCAAGGCCGTTATTACCGCCAGAGGTGGTCGTTCTGCGTACTGATTTCTCAGGATCTATGCACCCAAATTACGTGAAAATGTAATCACATGTCAGTTCTAGTATAATATATTTGTCCAATGAATACCCGTTTATCATCTGCATTTCTTCTTGGTGTAGCAATCTTAATGGCTCGTGCTGGAATATACCGAGCGAGGTGGCGCAGTGGTTAGCACACTGGACTCGCATTCGGGAAGACGACGGTTCAATCCCGCGTCCGGCCATCCTGATTTAGGTTTTCCGTGATTTCCCTGAATCACGAGAGGCATATTCCGGGATGGTTCCTTTGAAAGGGCACGGCCGGCTTCCTTCCCTAATCCAATTAGACCGACGACCTCACAGTTTGGTCTCTTTCCCCCAAACAACCCAACTCGTGCTGGAATACGCTGCCGTGGTGTGGTGAAATGCCGCCGAGACTCATATAAGCAGTCTCCAGAAAATCATGAGCAGCTTCCTGACACTACATCTACTGCGCGATTTTAACACAGCCGAACTACATAGGCTAACGGGCGGCGAGACTCTTCTATGTCGACACCAGAAGGTCTACGAATCCTCTCATCAGGAATCTGGGAAACCAGATACCAGATTCACTGGCGAGAGACAACGAGATGGCCGGACTTGCTACGAGAGTAGCAACGCTGCTCAGGCAGCAAGAGGAAAGAAAAGGAAGAGTGTCAAACCATAAGAAATAAACCAAGACGCGATTAACTGAAAATCAACCAGAGGAAGAAGAAGGAAAAGCAATTAGACCTTCAACCTAACGAAGCTGCAGCTTCGAGATGACACAAAGCAACCAAACAAGTTTGGTGGCGCCGTTCGGAGAGGAGCTCAGAGATGGCGCATCGTGCTGAACGCGACGCTGAAGCGAAGGGAGTGGCCCCCATCCGGATCCCCAACCGAGATGGACCGGCTGTGTGGCCCGGAAGCCGAGGTGGCTGATTTCCTGCGACCAGAAGACGAGTGCAGAGTGGCCGATCGCCGCCAGGCGGAGCTTGCTCCGTCGGCGGTCCCGTCCGACCCTCTGTTCACGACGGACCGGCCAGTGATGAACCAGGGGGAGGAAGGAAAGCAGATGAGGCGGCGGCGTTCTGCGGCCAATGCCTCGGCAGAAGTCGCCGCCCGGTTATACCGGCGGATACGGCCTGTTCGCTACCTGCGACGTCTCGCTCCGGGACGACGACGGATGATGAAGACGCAAGACGCAAAAGCATCGGGTTGCTGTTATGCGACTTCGACCTCGGTCGAGGGAGCTAGTTTCGAGGAGAGTCGCCGGCTGTGAGGTAATACATTACCGGCGGCCACACCCTGTCCACAAACCTACAGCAACACGTTCCCAGAAAGGGAACAAAGAAAAAAAGCAGAAGCATACCATTACTACCATAGGAGGCATGCTGTGGCGTTCCCTGTTTTATTCAGTGGTTTGGTATTTAACTAATTTGTAAATGAAAATTATAATCTTATTTCATTACCATGAGTAATTACCAAATAATTTTTTCCCAGCTAAAGATTTGCCCAAGTTGCTAAAGAAATCCAAGTCAACTTTGTGTTAAAGTGTTGTCTGTAAGCTGTGTAAGTGTCACTAAATCACAGTTCATACAACAGATTCTATACAACTATTGATTTGATGGAAACAGTTATCTTCAGCAAAATGATCATTAAAACCACCGAATATCAGCCGCGCACAATACTGACGTATGTTACCTGAAACAATATTCTTCGCAACTCGTGCGTAATTAATTTCGGCTCCATACATCAGCAAGAAAAGTTTGTTATATGGATCGTGCTATGACCACTGTTTTTAATGAAGCAATCTGATTCGAATTATTTTCATTGAAATAAGTTCGGGACCACCGGTGCACATTTATTTTTACACAATTTTATTACCTTCGGCATTTATGTCTGCAGAGTTGCGTAATTTGAATTTGCCGCTGAGATAATTGTTAAGATGGCGGCAGACAACTGTTAGAGGCTTTCTATTGTTAGAGTAAATTTTCTTTTTAATAGGATAACTATTTGAAATGCTTATTAAACTTTACTTTCATATTGTGCACTATTTAGACTAATTATCATCAAGCAAAGCTTTGATTTTTTCCTAAGGAAAACACAGATAAAAACGCGATATAAATCGCTATCGTCAATGGCTGCACTCCTTGCAGCGGAAAGAAATAATTAACACAGTTAATGCTTATTGAGATAGGAATTAGAGTTACAAATAGTTATTCACTCATATTTATAATAATAATGAACTCTATTCTCAAGTAATAATTAATAAATAATTACAATTTCTTAGCAGACCTCAGTTTGATATGCGTCTTGCGTCCGCAACCTACAAAAGCCAACCAACAAAAAGGTAAAAACAAACGAAGACAAACGCAGATCATAAAAGGAATTTACAATTATCATTGTCTTTGTATGATACACATCGATCATCCTCTCTCAAAACTCCGCCATCTCACTCCCCATATCCACCACTGCTGGCGACTCACCTCCAACTGCGCAACGCTACGCGCTGTTAACATCCATTTGCCCAACACTACAATAGCGAACAACAATGCAAACCCAGCCACAGACTGCACACAGCACAGCCAGTGATTTTCAAACAATGTTCTACGTGGCGTTACCAATATAAAAACCTAAACAGCCTACTTACATTGTTTATGCAGCCAATAGAAGGCTGCGTGCTGCCTTATTATCAAGTCTAGTGGACATAGACCCATGTTTACCAACAGTGCATCTGTGGGACCAGTGTCCCACATTCCTCTGTATTCGCCTGACAGCAGCGGCAGGCAGCACCAGAGCTAAGCTGTGGGCCCACACGCTGGATGCGTGCCCTTCTATTGGAGCCAATCTACTGTTATGGTAAACAGTTATTGCCTTTGGCGGTAAATGGATTCTTCTTTGTCCAACTGATATTACTTTGTTCAACAGAGCTAAGGACTTAGTCGTCATTTGCTCGATATGCGGAATGAAGCTCCATGTCTCATCTAGACATACACCAAAGTAACGGGCATATCTCTGTCGTGATACTTTTTTTTTTTTTTTTTTTTGTCATCAGTCTACTGACTGGTTTGATGCGGCCCGCCACGAATTCCTTTCCTGTGCTAACCTCTTCATCTCAGAGTAGCACTTGCAACCTACGTCCTCAATTATTTGCTTGACGTATTCCAATCTCTGTCTTCCTCTGCAGTTTTTGCCCTCTACAGCTCCCTCTAGTACCATGGAAGTCATTCCCTCATGTCTTAGCAGATGTCCTATCATCCTGTCCCTTCTCATTATCAGTGTTTTCCACATATTCCTTTCCTCTCCGATTCTGCGTAGAACCGCCTCATTCCTTACCTTATCAGTCCACCTAATTTTCAACATTCGTCTTTAGCACCACATCTCAAATGCTTCGATTCTCTTCTGTTCCGGTTTTCCCACCGTCCATGTTTCACTACCATACAATGCTGTACTCCATACGTACATCCACAGAAATTTCTTCCTCAAATTAAGGCCGGTATTTGATATTAGTAGACTTCTCTTGGCCAGTAACGCCTTTCTGCCATAGCGAGTCTGCTTATGATGTCCTCCTTGCTCCGTCCGTCATTGGTTATTTAACTGCAGAATTCCTTAACTTCATTGACTTCGTGACCATCAATCCTGATGTTAAGATAGTCGCTGTTCTCATTTCTACTACTTCTCATTACCTTCGTCTTTCTCCGATTTACTCTCAAACCATACTGTGTACTCATTAGACTGTTCATTCCGTTCAGCAGATCATTTAATTCTTCTTCACTTTCACTCAGGATAGCAATGTCAACAGCGAATCGTATCACTGATATCCTTTCGCCTTGTATTTCAGTTCCACTCCTGAACCTTTCTTTTATTTCCATCATTGCTTCCTCGATGTACAGATTGAAGAGTAGGGGCGAAAGGCTACAGCCTTGTCTTACACCCTTCTTAATACGAGCGCTTCGTTCTTGATCGTCCACTCTTATTATTCCCTCTTGGTTGTTGTACATATTGTATATGACCCGTCTCTCCCTACAGCTTACTCCTACTTTTTTCAGAATCTCGAACAGCCTGCACCATTTTATACTGTCGAACGCTTTTTACAGGTCGACAAATCCTATGAAAGTGTCTTAATTTTTCTTTAGCCTTGCTTCCATTATTATCCGTAACGTCAGAATTGCCCCTCTCGTCCCTTTACTTTTCCTAAAGCTAAACTGATCGTCACCTGGCGCATTCTCAATTTTGTTTTCCATTCTTCTGTATATTATTCTTGTAAGCAGCTTCGATGCATGAGCTGTTAAGCTGATTGTGCGATAATTCTCGCACTTGTCAGCTCTTGCCGTCTTCGGAATTGTGTGGATGATGCTTTTCTGAAAGTCAGATGGTATGTCGCCAGACTCATATATTCTACACACCAACGTGAATAGTCGTTTTGTTGCCACTTCCCCCAATGATTTTAGAAATTATGATGGAATGTTATCTATCCCTTCTGCCTTATTTGACCCTAAGTCCTCCAAAGCTCTTTTATATTCCGATTCTAATACTGGATACCCTATCTCTTCTAAATCGACTCCTGTTTCTTCTTCTATCAGATTAGACAAATCTTCACCCTCATAGAGGCTTTCAATGTATTCTTTCCACCTATTTGCTCTCTCCTCTGCATTTAACAGTGGAATTCCCGTTGCACTCTTAATGTTACCACCGTTGCTTTTAATGTTACCAAAGGTTGTTTTGACTTTCCTGTATGCTGAGTCTGTTCTTCCGACAATCATACCTTTTTCGATGTCTTCACATTTTTCCTGCAGCCATTTCGTCTTAGCTTCCCTGCACTTCCTATTTATTTCATTCCTCAGCAACTTGTATCTCTGTATTCCTGATTTTCCCGGAACATGTTTGTACTTCCTCCTTTCATCAATCAGCTGAAGTATTTCTTCTGTTACCCATGGTTTCTTCGCTGCTACCTTCTTTGTACCTACGTTTTCCTTCCCAATTTCTGTGATGGCCCTTTTTAGGTATGTCCATTCCTCTTCAACTTTACTGTCTACTGCGCTATTCCTTAATGCTGTATCTATAGCGTTAGAGAACTTCAAACGTATCTCGTCATTCCTTAGTACTTCCGTATCCCAATTCTTTGCGTATTGATTCTTCCCGACTAATGTCTTGAACTTCAGCCTACTCTTCATCACTACTATATTGTGATCTGAGTCTATATCTGCTCCTGGGTACGCCTTACAATCCACTATCTGATTTCGGAAAATCTGTCTGACCATGATGTAATCTAATTGAAATCTTCCCGTATGTTTCGGCCTTTTCCAAGTATTCCTCCTCCTCTTGTGATTCTTGAACAGGGTATTCGCTATTACTAGCTGAAACTTGTTACAGAACTCAATTAGTCTTTCTCCTCTTTCATTCCTTGTCCCAAGCCCATATTCTCCTGTAACCTTTTCTTCTACTCTTTCCCCTACAACTGCATTCCAGTCGCCCATGACTATTAGATTTTCGTCCCCCTTTACATACTGCATTACCCTTTCAATATCCTCATACACTTTCTCTATCTGTTCATCTTCAGCTTGCGACGTCGGCATGTATACCTGAACTATCGTTGTCGGTGTTGGTCTGCTGTCGATTCTGATTACAACAACCCGGTCACTGAACTGTTCACAGTAACACACCCTATGCCCTGCCTTCCTATTCATAACGAATCCTACACCTGTCATACCATTTTCTGCTGCTGTTGATATTACCCGATACTCATCTGACCAGAAATCCTTGTCTTCCTTCCACTTCACTTCACTGACCCCTACTATATCTAGATTGAGCCTTTGCATTTCCCTTTTCAGATTTTGTAGTTTCCCTACCACGTTCAAGCTTCTGACATTCCACACCCCGACTCGCAGAACGTCATCCTTTCGTAGATTATTCAATCTTTTTCTCATGGTAACCTCCCCCTTGCCAGTCCCGTCCCGGAGATCCGAATGGGGGACTATTCCGGAATCTTTTGCCAATGGAGAGATCATCATGACACTTCTTCAATTACAGGCCACATGTCCTGTGGATACACGTTACGTGTCTTTAATGCAGTGGTTTCCATTGCCTTCTGCATCCTCATGTCGTTGATCACTGCTGATTCTTCCTCCTTTAGGGGCAATTTCCCACCCCTAGGACAAGAGAGTGCCCTGAACCTCTATCCGCTCCTCCGCCCTCTTTGACAAGGCCGTTGGCAGAATGAGGCAGACTTCTTAAGCCGAAGTCTTTGGTCGCCAATGCTGATTATTTATCAAAATTTAGGCAGTGGCGGGGATCGAAACCGGGACCGAAGACGATTTCATTATGAATCAAAGACGCTACCCCTAGACCACGGGTACAACTATGCTATCTGGCCATTAATTCTGACTGTTGGGTCCGTATTTAACGTGCCTTTCAAGAGCATATATAGTGACTTCGGTGGCGCAATAGACATTTTAGTCTTCTGACACCAATCTGTTAGCAGTCCAATAGCCAGTCGCGAGGGATTTTCAATCACATTACGAGTGTCACCTTCTACTAGGATTACGAGATCATGCGCATATGCAACGAAGCCCAGAACAGTAGTATCTCACTGCAAGACATTCAGCAGGGTTTCCAAGATGATATCCCCAAAAAATGGGACCACACACAGATCCCTGGGGATAACCCCGGGATATTCTTTTAGTTACAACGGGTCCAGTTCTTCCATCACAGTGGGCCTCTAGACAACCATATAGCCGTTGCGGGCACCCGATCTCTCTAACGCGAGAGAAGAGTGCTGGCCACCACAGGTTATCGAAGGCCCCTGACATGTCTAACATTACACCTAGAACATACCTTGATGTGGCTGAGTGAACAACCCGACAAACCTCGTTGATCGCATCCTGAGTGGAGAGACCCTTCCAGAAGCCGAACCGCCTATCACTCACACCGTGCAGAGCCCTGTGACCCAAGAGTCGGTCAGCCAGCAACTTCTCAAAAGCTTTGCCCATCACATCCAGGGGGCAAATAGGCCGATAGGATTTCGGCATCGTTGTATCCTTGTCAGGGCCCTTCTTGATAATTATCACTGCAGTCGTTTTCCATTTAAGTGGACAGTAGCCCTTCTGTAGACAGATGTTGTAAATACGACTTAGTGCCGGGGCGACCAAGTGTGTAAGTCTCTGTAAGATCTCCACAGGGATGCCGTCAGGACCAGGTGCCTTCCTTCTTCAAGAGGTGTAGATGGCTGCTTCAACCTCTTCTGCAGAGGCAGGGTAAACATTTATGTCACTGATATATTGATTCGAGATCGCCTGACGCATTTCCCGCTGCTCGTACGAATCCTGCTCTTCGATGTCACCTGGCAGCAGCGTCTCCAACAACAGTCTTCCTGTTTCTTTCCAGTACCTGGTCGTGCCACCATCCCCGGCACGTAGTGTGGACAGCATCATTGGTGATCTAATTTTCTCCAATACAATTTTGTAAGTAACTCCTCAAGGGCCTGTTCCAAGCTGATCATTCACAGATTTTTCCCAGGACTGGCGCCTTATACTATGCAACTGATCCTTGTATCTCTGCTTGAGACGACGATAAATACGCAGGTGAGATTGTCGTTCGTCGTGGGCAAAGCTTCTTTGATAGTTGCTTCGCGCCCTCCCAACCGACCGCTTGAGCACAGTCAGTTCAGGGGTCGACGGGGTGGACTCCCTGCAGATGTATCTCGCAATTCGAGGTAAAGCCCTTGTGATAGCTGTCTGCACACACCTCACAAGCTCCTCCACAGTTTCATCAATGTTCTCTATGTCCTCTGTGGACTCCAGAAGACTGAACACCTGCACAAGTTGGTCCCAGTCTGTCCGAGCAGAATTAAACCATTCCATCCACTCACCTGGCACATCTGCCAAAGTTGTCGCTATTTCAAATGTTATGCAGTTGTGATCAGTGACGGTTACATGTTCTCTTACTTGCCAGTTATGGACGTGAGGTGCTTCCCTCTCGATTGCAAGTGTCACATCAATATTCGACGTTGCACCTGCCCTCCCTGAACAGGTTGGGGGATACCCCGGCAAGATTAGCAAATGCATGTGCATTTCCATTATCAAATTAACAAGCTCCGCACCCCTAACGTGCTGCACATCACTATGCGAGAGTGGTGTAACCTCCCCCTCACTTTTCGACTTTAATGACAGTAAAAATTAAACCACGTGTACCTAATGGATATTTGGGAAAAGCAATCGTCACCGAAGGGGTAAAGTTAATAAAGAAAGTAAATGTTTGGTCGTTACATTAACAATTAATTGGTGTTAATTAGATATTTGAGATTTGAGGAAAATTACGGTCGCCAGTCCTATGGACAACTACTATAATAACTGAAAATGAAAGGTTAATGTACATGTAATGAGCACTAAAACCGTGGCAACTGAAGGTCGACACGTGTTGTGTGAAAATTGAATGTTTGTTAGAAGTAGTAAATTTCACTACACTCCGACTTAATTTAGCAAAAGAATTAAAAAAACTGGAAAATTGAAAGTTAATTCAGTGGCTGAAATTAATTGTGAACTTTGTTTCTAAAGCACTACGAAAATCAATAAAATAAGGTTAGTATTGGGGTACCTCAACAAACATTTCAAAAGCTACCTGAATCTACGCAATTTAGAAATAAGAGACTTAACTTTGAACTTGAATTAAATGATTCTGAACAATTAACAATAGTAAAATTTAGTACGTACCAAGCTCAGCTGCAGTCACAGGTAAGCTAAATTATGGTAACAAAACTCGCACTGTTAATTTGTGCTTGTGTAATCTAAATATAGCAGGAAGCTATGAATACCTTAACTGAACTTTGAAATTAAATTACTTGTAAGTGCTGCATCTTTTCCAGTCAGTACACACGTCAATTTTATTAATGTACTATATACCTAATATGTTTTAGAACAGTTAATCTAATTCTGAAGACGACACTCATAGTAGCGTCGAAACCTGGTCAATTTTGACTTAATATTTGTGACCGAGGGCTTATTTGTTCCAATATAAAATGGAATGATATTACTTTAATGCAGGCGTTTGAATTTCAACGACACTCGAATTGATTTCGGAAAAGGAAGGGACCCTGCTTGGTAATGGAATTGGGACAATGAGCAACTAAGGTTCATGCTAAGTTGCTGTATTTTAGTGTGCTAATGGAATAGTTTGAAAAGCTGAGGTCTGCCATACAGTTCTAAAAATTTATGTGCTTTCAGTCTTCCTTGTTGGTTGATTGACGGTTTGAAGTCGTCGATCGAGGAGGTGGCGACCGACAATCACTCATGTCGGCCGTAGCTGTTGCAGAAGCTGGGTGTTGACGCACCTTCTTCTCGACACGGTCACCTGGCGAAACAGGTTCTTGATGTGTGCCAGCTAATGTTTCCCGTCCGCGACACCGTGTCAGAAACTGTCATAGCAAGTCGAGCGCAATTACATGCTGCCAAACCCCGGAAGCGTGGCCACTCGCGGGAGTGTCGCTCACACACACTTGCTCCACCACCCTACTCCAGCCAGACTCCGCTCTGCCCGCACTCCACGCGGCGGAGTTAACACTACCCAAGATCTTAAACAGTTTCGTTCTCCACACGAACTATCGATGTAACCGTTCGATAGCATAGTTTTCCCTAGGCAAGACCCAGTGTAAAAATGCAAATAATATTTACAAAGCAAACCAATTATACATCGACAAAAATGCATAAATATATATATATACAAATAGTAAAACAATTACAATATATAAAGACACGGAAATGTCATATCTTCAGGTAACAAAATAAGGAAAAAAATTATAGTACAATAGATGGAAATAGGAGGATATGCATTTCCAGCATTACAGTGGGGATTTGGCATTAGCATCCATAGCTACAATTATAACCTGCCTGGCAAAAATTCTTAATATCCAATGGAACTGATCAATATAAATCTTGATGTCATGCCTGAATTGACAGCAAACATCTACAATGTATAGACTGTAAGACAACAAATTAAATTTTACAACTGTAATGTGCTCGGTATAGAATTGACTTATTTTCGTAGTTTTTATAGTTTTGTTCAATATTATTATTGCACTCATTGGGAAACAATTGTGCTGTTGCGGGAAAACCAGGGACTCGAGCCGCACACGAGTTCGGTTCTTGTATCACAAGGACATCTATTCGATCTTCTTCTGCAAGTTTCCTTAGTGCATGTGCAACCATCTGGCTGCGCATTGCATTGACTTGTTCCATTTTAAAAATCGCGACAATCGGTTCTTTGTATGAGTCTATCTAGAAACATTTTGTAGGTTGGACAATCTTTAGGTCCACCACACTTGCGGCCCCTTTTACTGCGTGGTACAGATACGGCCGCTTTGTCCTTATTAGGACAGTCTTTCCTAGTATGTCCAGACAGACCACAGTGGCCCCATATGATATTAGGTTCCGCACAATACTTTTTAGTGTGACTAATATCCTGGCATCTGGTACAACGTGGTACTGCCAGGTAGTCTTTAATGTTCAGTGCGGAATAGCCAACATACAACCGGCCAGGTCTCGTTAGTACTTTCCATAAGTTAGGTGAGACTTCCACCACATGGTAAACTGTCAACTTCTCACGGCGACCTACTTTAAAACGTAACTTAAACTGTTCATCAGATTCTCCTCTCGTAATTGACATATGAAAATTCTGCGTGCATATTGCGTCTACCAAGCTGTCCGCTGTCATGAATGTGAAACGTCCCCTTTGAACAATTTATATATGACTGCTTAAACTGACACACAATATTTTGTTAGCGCAACGCAATCTGACTTTCAAAATTCCCTACAAAAGAATGGCCCTGACTAACATTAAACTATACCTTTCACAAATCACTTACCTCACAAAAATCTTCGCTGCTCAAGCTACTGCAATACAGCGAGCGCCACTACTGCCAGCTAAATAAAAGATTCAAACTACTGAAGGCACTAACTACTGATAGGGATAGTTAGCAAATGAAAGATATTAATAGAGAACAAACAATGTATTTACCTTGATATCATCAAATACAAATATAGCAGTTCATGACAAATTTCAAAACTCCGCCATCTCTCTCCCCACATCCACCACTGCTGGCGGCTCACCTCCAACTGCGCAACGCTACGCGCTGTTCACATCCAGCTGCCGCTGCCCAACACTACAATGGCTGACAACAATGCAAACTAGCCACAGACTGCACACAGCACAACCAGTGATTTTCATACAGAGGTGGCGTTACCAATAAAAATCCTAAACAGCCTACTTACATAGAGAAAACATAAACAGCCTACTTACAAATGTAGTAACGTCATACAAACACATCAAAGGTCGACGCTTACGTCGAGGTTCGCACTTAACTTTGTTACTTAACTGTTGATTACTTTTCGCTGTCCTCTTGTGAGGCCGTTTGTAATATCAGCACATTCTTCGCAGTGCGAACACTGTTGATCTTTATTTTATCTTTCTTGGGATCAACCCACTTCTCGAAAGCTGACTTTACAGCCTTAATGTCCTCACCATGTTTAGCTTTTATTGTTGTAACTGCGACCAGGACGGTCGCGCGGTTTGAATGACGGAAAGCGCGGCGGGACCCACGGAGAGGCCCGCGAACAACACAACGGGGGAGGACGGACGCTACCAACGAAGGACAGAACGAACAACAAGAAGATCGAACAACGGAGTCACAAGGAAATCTAACAAACACGTCCACTCGTACACATAACAAGTAAGTAAGTCAGCTGTCTAATGCGAGGTGACGTGTCCACAGACGTACGCGAGCTGCCTGAGCTTTTTTTTTTTTTCGTTTATTGTAATTTTAATCACCTATACAGGCGGGCTGTCAGCAGCATAGTACGCTGCTCTTCAGCCTTAAGTGGAACAATAACATGACATAGAGGTGATACAGAGGATACAAAAAAACGGCGGGCAAAAAAAAATGGAGATACAAAAAAACAATAAACATGAAGCTGTTCACGCTGGACGATAAAAACACTAACACTTGTTGACACAGCGCACAAAACACGGAGGACGGCGACGGCACATGTGAACAGTGGAGTTGGAACTGCGAAAGAACGCGAAACACAAAACGAAGCACACACACGAGACACCGATGGCGATGATCTCCGGCGCGCGAATGTTCACTATGCGTGTGCGAGTCCGGGGACCTGCCAAGGGAGGAGGTGGAAGGGGAGTGGGAGACCGAGAGGGGAGAGCAGAGATGCCACGGGAGGGGAGATAGGGGGGAGGGAGGAAGGGGGAGGGGAAACCCGGTGGAAGAGGGGTGGAGGGAGGGGACGGGGGAAAAGGAATGAGAAGGGAAGGGAAGAGAAGCGAGGGAGGGTGCCGAAAGGAAAGGACACCGGAAGTGGGGGGTGGGGCAGGGTCAAAGTTGATAGGAGGGGTAGATGGAGGGGAGGAGGACATCATCAGGGAGGGGGAGCTGGCGGAAGCCACCTTGGGAAAGGGTAAGGAGGGTGGAGAGATGGAGACCGGGTGGGACGTGGGAATACAGGCGCGGCAGCGGGCGGGGGTGAGAGAGGATCGGGGAGATGAGCGGGTGAGGAGGATCGAGTTTACGGGAGGTGTACAGGATCCATATCCTTTCAAGGAAAAGGAGGAGGTGGGGGAAGGGGATGAGATCGTACAGGATCCGCGTAGGGGAGGGGAGACGGATGCGATAGGCGAGGCGGAGAGCATGGTGTTCAAGGATTTGGAGGGATTTATAAAAGATAGGGGGGCGGAGATCCAAGCCAGATGGGCATAACAAAGGATGGGGCAGATGAGGGATTTATATGTGTGAAGGATGGTGGAGGGGTCCAGACCCCACGTACCGCCGGAGAGGAGCTTGAGGAGACTGAGTCGGGAGCGTGCCTTGGCTTGGATTGCCCAGAGGTGGGGAGTCCAGGAGAGGCGACGGTCGAGGGTGACGCCAAGGTACTTAAGGGTGGGAGTGAGGGTGATAGGACGGCCATAGATGGAGATGTAGAAATCAAGGAGGCGGAAGGAAGGGGTGGTGTTGCCTACAATGATCGCCTGGGTTTTGGAGGGATGCTGCCTGAGCGAGAGGCAGGCGCTTAAGTATTCTATCGGGGGCGCCGCTATTGGCCGCTGGAGCCACGTGTTCGACTGTGGCGCCCGCACACTAAAAGCGGGCCAGGAGACGTGCGCCGCCACAGCTTACGGCGCGATGGTGCAGAGAGCTTTTGGGGTCTTCGACGTCCATGACGTCTGGCGCGGATTCAAATTCCGAGGCGCGCGGTACCAGATGTATGAACACTGTAGGCGTTACTTTCCTCATGTTCTCTTGTATTGTTTCTTTTGCTGTCGGTGCCTGGGCCACTGGGGCTCTCGCAACCACAGTGTAAGTCCGAGCCGGTTGACTTCTGATTCTTTCATTTTCTTTCTCTGATTCGGTTGCCCTACCTTCTAACTGAGAGTGGTCTATTGCCCATTTGTCTACAGAGTCTCTTATATGATTGACAGCGTTATTGCTTATCTTTCCATTCTTAATGCTCGAGTCCAACAGCCTTTGGAACCTCGATTGTCGTTCAGCGACAGAAATGTTCACTTCGTTTGGCACTTCGCCAGCGTCAAGCACATTATCACTCTTTTGATTGTCCGCCATCATAGTATACATAAGGGAGTGAAAAAATTTAGGCCCATCTCTTACCCCAGACCGGCCTCTCTGGCATGGAGGGAGACTATATGTAGCTCGCTCACCAGTCCCGCCCCTTGACCAACAGCTGTCAATATCTGAGCTGCTAGGTTTAGCACGCCGTGGGTACAGAGCATTAGCCCTTTTCAACAGCTGCATCAGCGAAGTTTTCACCCGCTCCCTTATCGGCGAATGCCACCCTCATTCCGGGAGAGCGGATTCACTCTCCGTCCTTCGCCACCTACTAGGCCAAGTTCCCACCAGAGGGTAACCCGTCAGAGGCGCTCGCCGCGGTGCCGGATCCAGATGTCGATGGCGTGGACACCACACTCGCAGCGTTCACGCACCTCGTGGTCAGCGCGGCTGGTGCAGCAACGCAGCACTGTAACAGTTCTGGTACTAAATGTAACTGAGTTTTCACTTTTGATGCTAGTCAATTGTCAGGATGAGCATTCTAAAGCATTATGTCAGGGTGAAAATACTAGATAAATTAATTTTTCTCTCTTAACAACATGTGGGCAGGGTGGGTTCTTCCTTGGCTCGGGTATGAGGTAGAATGAAACAGCATTTTTACATAAGATAACTTTTATTGAAAGTTTCGTACAACTGTATCTTACTGTTTGTTCTGGTTCAGAGAACGGCAGCTGTGTCGTTTGCGAAGCCTTCTGCTGTGGCAGCGGCGGTGGCGTCTGATTACGCGTAGCGGTGTGTATCTCGTGTCGCCGTCTCGCCCAGCTGACTGGAGACGCGCAGCGCGAGGTGGCCCGTTTAATTATTGCGAGCGAAGTCGTGCATCGGATGGTGATACCTCAGATGTGGCGTCCCAGTGTTTCTCTTCTATAAGCGGCCGCGTGTGTTGCGCGTCGGCCAGCGGAGCGTCGCGGCGGGGGAAGACCAGTGTCCTGGACTCGAACAACGGACTCCCGCTTGCCAGTCTTCGGCTGTCAGATCTTGATCCCAGCTCACAGGTGACTGCTGATGTGAGGCCGTCTCCTTCCCGTTCTCACGAGTCACCTGGGCACGTAAAAATCAGACTTCAAATACCTTTTAACTTCTGTCTTCTGGCGCCGAAGCTGCTGCTTGCTATTCCATTACAGCGGCGGACTTGATGCGTCTGTGCATGATGCAGTCTCTTCTTGCATGACGGTCTTCAGCACCGAAACTGATTGAAAGCTACTGCTACTCTTCTCCTCTTCGTTCTTCTTCCTGTCTCGTCTCCCGTCTGTCGGGCCCACTGCGTCTCGCGTATTTATTCACTTCAGTTTACTGGAGGTGAACGACTTCAAGGTCATTGCCTCTTCTGTCACGTTGAGAAGCTTCTTGAAGAATCTTCTTAACGTCGGTCATTGGCTCTTGGAATGTAGGCGAGGGCCTTTGCTCACATGCGACAACTGAGAAACACGTGAGCCGGTCAGGCGATGCCCTGACGGCTGAATCGACAGTGCCCGCTTATGTGGAACTTGCTGACTTCACGGTCATTGTCTCTTCTGTTCTACTGTTCTGCCCGCTGTTTGCCAGTATGTAACTCTCTGAACTATACCAATTTTTTCATTTATATTCTAATTTCTACTTCACTTTGATTTCACTAATTTATTTACTTAAGTACCACTCAACAGCACAGACGTAAGAAGCCGCAGGATTTCTCCCGCTAGCTACTGCCGGACACCCTGCAGATGATGGAGAAGATCCAGCTGCTGCGAGAGTGGCGCGTCACCCGCCAGGCGGCGACGAAAAACCAGATCAACCGAGAGCGCCGCGCCATACAGTACGCGGTAGCGGAACACGGGACCAGGGACTGGGCTGGGAGGATAGCGACCCTGAACAGCGCAGACGTCGCTGCTTGGCAAGCAACCAAACAGTTCCTTCACAGGAGGCAACGAGTCCCGCCACAACACGTCGGACAGCGTGAAGTGGCCGAGCCTGACGCCAAAGCTGGGGTACCGGCCGATTCCTTCGATCCCAACTCCACTCTAGTTGAAGAAGAAGTAGGTAACGACCATATCCGAATGGTGGAAGATAGGCTCCGTGTATACATCGCGGCAGAAGACCCTGAGGACTTCATCGAACCCACAACGGAAGTAGAGGTTCAACGGGAGCTATTGCACCTCGACCCGCGCAATGCCGGTGGGTGCAATAACGTCGCTGGGGCAAAATATTGCTCCAGAAGTTGGACCATTACGGAATACGGGGAGTGATACGTCGTGGGATGGGAAAACTTAACCAAAACGTAAGGTGAGTAGAGCTCAAAGGCTGCTGGGAGTGAAAGTGTAGACCCAAATGAGGTTACAGTTTCAAACACTTTTCAGTTTTATTAAACGTTAAAAAACACTTGTTCTAACACAGTAAATTTTTTTAAACTGCAGGACTGAAGGGCCGCTGAACATTCACAACTGTATTGTCAGAATGGCAACCTTAAGATTCAACATAAGGAGACAAACACGGTCTGAAGGACTCAACACTTTTGATTAATTATTGACCAGTACAATAAGTTACTGAAAGGAATGACTTAAATCATTCGGCCAGAAGGGCTAATCAAATATCAGCACAAATGCTGTTTTGATAATGCTACAAGAATGCAAAACCAACAGTTCATTTACTTCGTCCAAAGGAGCAGTAAAGCCCAAAAGACGAATTCATATACTAAAGGTATATTTTATTTTTTAATGAAACAAGCTAACAAGATGAAATTAATAACCAAAACGGGGTAGTGACGTCGCCACTCGGCCTGAAGGACCTGAATATCAGTAGCAATAAATATTTGAGAATGGTTGAAGTTAGTGAGTTAGCACTTAAAACCAGCCCTTGCTCCTCATCACTAGGAAAAATTTACAATCAGCTGTGCTAGGATTACACGATTTAGGAATATGGCACAGACCAGCAGAACATCTAGAAGCTTCACCAACGTGGCGAATCGTCCACATAGGGCATAACAGCAACTCTCTATAACACATAAAATTAAAATTACTAAACATTGAAACATATAGTTCAAAATATAACGCCTACCTAGGCAGGAACTGTTAATGACGCCCACTGACCTTCGTAAATCTTCGACTTAGTAAATGTGACGGCCAGTACTAATAATACCACTCAATACATTTTAAAATACAAGATCGTAATTGCACTTGGGTCAGAATAAAATTTCAACCACAGATAATATTTTAGGTTCAGTTATTAAGGCACAGAGAGTTAACACTCTTTCCTAGTAATAGTTACACTTGACAATATAACAGCAGATCATTGAATTGGGATTTCGGACACGCCTGAACCTACTAAAATTGCGAAACACCATGGCACACGACCTTAGAGCAAAACACACCCGACGACACGGGCAGAAATTGAGTGAGACACATCAAGTCAAGAAATTCACACCGTTAGTCCGGAAGGCAGACAAGCATTCGGCGACAGGTTGCAACCAGCACCAACTAGAGTTACGTCAATCGCCCCAGTTCTGCCATAGCAACGCGGACACGCCGCGTCAACACGGTTGCTACGCCGAGCTTCCATATCACACAGCCCGTCTAGAACGACTACCGCCGTCCCCAGTACACACACTCGTAGCAATCACGTGCGTTCACAGGAAGTTATACCACCTTTCCTGCAACATTGCGCTGCCACACAACCGGAAACTAAACTCCCCGTCTCTCTCTGGCAGCAGCACTCGATACTCTCGTTGTCAGCAGGTCTCTCCCCAGAACACAGCGCCCTCCGAATTTCAAAAGCAAACCGACCAATCGCTGCAGTGCTAAGCCAAGGCTCCGGAAGACGACACACCACACCTAGGCAAAGATGAAGAAGATATAGTTTAGGGAGTAGCTCACAATTGGTTAACCTCTTACTTTAGCAACAGGCAGCAGAAGGTCATTATTCACAACGTTGATAACGGCTGGGATGTGGTATCTGAGTGGGGTACTGTCAAGTGGGGGGTGCCGCAGGGATCAGTGTTGGGGCCACTCCTGTTCCTTATTTATATAAATGATTTGCTCTCTAGTATTACGGGTAACTCTAAAATATTTTTGTTTGCTGATGACACTAGCTTGGTAGTAAAGGATGTTGCGTGCAACATTGGCTCGGCTTCAAATAGTGCAGTACATGACCTCAGTTCACAGCTTGTAGAAAATAAACTAACGTTAGATCACAATAAGACTCAGTTTTTACAGTTTCTAAAACACAATTCAACAAAACCTGACGTTTTAATTTCACAGAACGGGCATATGATTAGTGAAACTAAAAGGTTCAAATTTCTAGGTGTTCAAATAGATAGTAAGCTATCGTGGAAAGCTCACATTCAGGATCTTGTTCAAACACATGATACTGCCATATTTACTATTCGAAAGAAAATTAGTCTACTTTGCTTATTTTCATTCGATTAAGTCATATGGTATTATATTTTGGGGTAACTCTTCCCATTCTACAAGGATATTTTGGGCTCAGAAATGGGCGGTTCGGGCAATAAGTGGTGTGAGTTCACGAACCTCTTGTCGACCTCTGTCCATGAGTCTGGGTATTTTGACATTGGCTTCTCAATATGTATATTCCTTATTGTCGTTTCTTGTTACCAATATTAGTTTATTCCCAAGAATAAGCAGCTTTCCCTCGGTTAATACTCGGCAGAAATCAAACCTTGTTACAAATATTAGTTTATTCCCAAGAATAAGCAGCTTTCACTCGGTTAATACTCGGCAGAAACTAAACCTGCACTTGGATCGGACTTCCTTAACTCTTGCGCAAAAAAGTGTGCAGTACACTGCTGCATCCATTTTCTATAAGCTGCCATTCGAATTCAAAAATCTTAGCAGTAACCCACGCGCTTTCAAATCGAAACTGAAGAGTTTCCTCATGGGTCACTCCTTCTATTCTGTCGAGGGGTTCCTTGAAAAATTACGCTGATTCTTATTGTATTGCTGATAGCGTTTACTTAAACTTATGGACTGAGTTTTTTCAGGTTCATGAACATTTAGTTTTATCTATTACTTTTATGTTGTAATTTCGTGTACTGACACGTTCCATGACCTTGGACATTTGCTCCTCAATTTGGTCCTACAGAAATTGACGTGTAAATAAATAAAATCCTGAAGGAGGTCCCCCCAGAGGCTGTAAAACTACTCACGAAGATGTTCAGAGTCATCCTTAGGACCGGCCACTACCCCTCCGCCTGGAAAGATGCGGAGGTGGTGGCTATCCCTAAGGCTGGCAAAGACAAGCGGATGGCGCAAAATTACCGGCCCATCAGCCTGCTACCTACAGTCTCAAAGGTATTTGAGCGAATCTATGTCAGGCGACTGCGCCGTCACGTCCTAGAAGAAGTCCTGCTTCCCGACGAGCAGTTCGGCTTGAGGAGGTGGGCACAGGATAACACATCAACTGCTGCAACTAGTGGAGCAGGCGATGGGGGCGATGGGGAAGAGGGAGTACCTGTGGACGGTACTTCCAGACGTCTCCCGCACATTAGACTGCATGTGGCACGACGGACTAGTCTACAAGTTACTAGTATAGGAAGTTCCGGTGTGACACGCCCGCCGGATCCACTCCTACCTGGCGGGACGTACCTTCCATGTGAAGATAGAAGACGGGACCTCGACAGCACGGGAAATAGCCGCCGGAGTCCCACAGGGCTCAGTATTGCGGCCCCTATTCACGGCGGACATTCCACGAACGCAACGGGTGCAGACAGGGCTGTATGCCGATGATACAGCGCTGCACTCCAGGATCATCAACCCCATCTGATGCGAGGAAGACTACAAATGGCCTGCAACGAGTTAGAAGCTTGGGCTACCAAGTGGTAGCTCAAGTTCAATGCAGCAAAGAGCCAGGCTGTGATCTTGACGAGGAAACTTATACCTGAAGCTCTGCCACCAATCCGCATCATGGGAGGCCAAATCCCATGGTTGAACGCAGGCCCCTACCTGGGCGTCACATTGGATCGGCGTCGTACGTGGATGACGCACATCACCGAAATACGGGGTAAGGCGCTTTGCAGAACGCGCCTCCTCCAACCCTTACTCAATCCCACGAACACACTCTCTCCACACTGCGGATAGACGCTGTATCTGGCACGTATCAGGTCCGTGTTGGAATACGCCGCCGTGGTGTGGGGGAGTGTCGCCGAAACCCATATCAGGAGTCTCCAGAACATCCAGAACAGGTGCCTGAGACTGGCACCACATCTTCCGCGTGACTTCAACACAGCCGAACTACATCGGCTAACGGGATCGTCGGTGCTGAAGGACCGCTTCTATGCAAACACGGGAAGATCTACGAATCCTCTCGTCAGGAATCTGCGAAACCAGATTCACTGGCGAGGGACAACAAGATGGCCGGACTTGCTACGAGAGTAGCAAATCATCTCAGACAGCAAGAGGAAAGGAAAGGAAGAGTGTCAAACCTTAAGAAATAAACCAAGACGCGATGAATTGAAAATCAACCAGAAGAAGAAGATGGAAAAGCAGCTAGACCTGCTAATCCTTCAACTTAACTAATATGCAGCTTCGAGATGACACAAAGCAAGCAAACAGGTTCGGTGGCTAGGCTCTGGACAAACGAGTATAGCGCTTTTTTGCGCTGCGCTAGAGATTGCCGGATCGTGCTTGGTCGCCTACGCAACCGAAATGGCTGGACGCGGTAAAGGAGGTAAGCTTGCTGCCGCACTGAAATTCCTGGTGGAAGTGATCGAGAATGACCGCGGCCGCGTAAGGCGCTATGAGAAGCGCGCTGAACAGGAGTGCTTCAAGTGTCAGAAGATGGGGCACATTGCGAAAGCATGTGAGGGCACTGTTGCGTGCTTAAAGTGTGCCCAGGCGCACGACACACACACATGCACCAAGCTTCGTGGTGTGGCTGCCAAGTGCACGAATTGCGGCGGTGTCCGTCCCGCGAACTCGCGCTGCTGCAACTACACTACTGGCCATTACAATTGCTACACCAAGAAGAAATGTAGAGGATAAACGGGTATTCATTGGACAAATATATTACACTAGAACTGACACGTGATTACATTTTCACGCAATTTGCGTGCATAGATCCTGTGAAACCTGTACCCAGAATAACCACCTCTGGCTGTAATAACGGCCATGATACGCCTGCCATTGAGGCAAACAGAGCTTGGATGGCGTGTACAGGTACCGCTGCTCATGCAGCTTCAACACGATACCACAGTTCATCAAGAGTATAAGTGGCGCTCTGTATGAAAATCACTGGCTGTGCTGTGTGCAGTCTGTGGCTAGTTTGCATTGTTGTCTGCCATTGTAGTGTTGGGCAGTTGGATGTGAACAGCACGTAGCGTTGCGTAGTTGGAGGTGAACCGCCAGCAGTGGTGGATATGGGGAGAGAGATGGCGGAGTTTTGAAATTTGTGAGACCGGATGTCATGAACTGCTATATACATTATGACTTTTGAACACTATTGAGGTAAATACATTGTTTGTTCTCTATCAAAATCTTTCATTTGCTAACTATGCCTATCAGTAGTTAGTGCCTTCAGTAGTTTGAATCTTTTACTTAGCTGGCAGTAGTGGCACTCGCTGTATTGCCGTAGTTCGAGTAACGAAGATTTTTGTGAGGTAAGTGATTTGTGAAAGGTATAGGTTAATGTTAGTCAGGGCCATTCTTTTGTAGGGATTATTGAAAGTCAGATTGCGTTGCGCTAAAAATATTGTGTGTCGGTTTAAACACAGTCATGTACAATTGTTCAAAGGGGACGTTTCAAGAGTAGTGACTGCCGTATTGTGATGAGCCAGTTGCTCGGCCACCATTCACATGACGTTTTCAGTTAGTGACAGATCTGGAGAATGTGGTGGCCAGAGCAGCATTCTAACATTTTCTATATCCAGAAAGGCTCGTACAAGACCTGAAAAATACGGTCGTGCATTATCCTGCTGAAATGTAGGCTTTCGCAGGGATCGAATGAAGGGTAGAGCCACGAGTCCTAAAACATCTGAAATGTAGCGTCCGCTGTTAAAAGTGCCGTCAATGCGAACAAGAGGTGACCGAGACGTGTAACCAATGGCGCCCCACAACATCACGCCGGGTGATACGCCAGTGTGGCGATGACACATACACGATTCCAATGTGCGTTCACCGCGATGTCGCCAAACACGGATGTGACCATCATGATGCTGTAAACAAAACCTGGATTGTTCCGAAAAAATGACCTTTTGCGATTCGTGCACCCAGGTATGTCGTTGAGTACACCATCGCATGCGCTCCTGTCTGTGATGCAGCGACAAGGGTAACCGCAGCCATGGTCTCCGAGCTGATAGTCCATGCTGCTGCAAACGTCGTCGAACTGGTCGTCCTGATGGTTGTTGTCTTGCAAACGTCCCCATCTGCTGACTCAGGGATCGAGTCGTGGCTGCACGATCCGTTACACCCATGCGGATAAGATGCCTTTCATCTCGACTGCTAGTGATACGAGGCCGTTGGGATCCAGCAAGGCGTTCCGTATTACCCACAAAATAGGAAACGTGATGGTATGCATTTCTCCTGCTTGCACGAGGCATCACAACAAGATTTCACCAGGCAACGCCGGGCGACTGCTGTTTGTGTATGAGAAATCGGTTGGAAACTTTCCTCATGTCAGCCCGCTGTAGGTGTCGGCACCGGCGCCAACTTTGTGTGCATGCTCTGAAAAGCTAATCATTTGCATATCACAGCATCTTCTTCCTGTCGGTTAAATTTCGCGTCTGCAGCACGTCATCTTCGTGGTGTAGCAATTTTAATGGTCAGTAGTGTATTAAAAGGCTATAGAAGTAAGAAGGCCGCCACACGCCGTGCAGCCATCCCTAGCAATAAGACGGCCGCCCTCCCCCCCTTAATCCCCCCCCCTCTCTCCCACCTGCACCCCTGCGGTTGTGGTAAGCCGCGCTGCCGTGAAACCGCCACGAATGAAGCATTGGCTGTCATCCACGCTGCCCTTGCGCCGAGAGGGGCGCCATGAAAGAAGAACTCGTAGCTGTCCACCGCCAGCTGTGCAACAGCTGCGCGAGGAACTGCTGGTGCTCAAGAAGACACCTGCGTCTGCCGCCATCTCCACTGCGAGACAGCCGGTGGGGGGTGGACGCCTCCACCCAGACGGGCCACCCACGTCCCCCGCCAACGCAATGGAGAGCGTGTCGTCCCTGATGGATGTCGAGAAGTCTGCTCTCCCTCCCGAAGAAGAGGATGAGCTGCAGACACACTACGAGGAGACGCACATCGAGACACCTCCACTTGCTGCTGCGGTGTATGCATGCTTGCCGCTCCCTACTGGGCGCAGTGGGCAACCCGTGCTGCAGAAGGTGGCCGTGTATCTTCGTGACGGGTCATACCCAGCGCCTAGATAGCCGCTACCCATTCACTCCTCCCGATAGGTTCGAACCTCTCCTTCCTCACAAACCTTACGAACCGGTCAGGCATCATACGGTTCTCCGGCCCCTTGTTTCGAGGAAGGACCCCAAACTAATCAATAGTCACCCTCCGTATGAGGTGGCAAGTACAGAAAGGGCAAGAGCCTCAAAGGGCGCGGGGCAAAGTCAGGACATGCGGGGACCAAGCAGCAATCGGTATTGTAATTGGAAACCGTCGAAGCTGCGTTGGTAAAGTACCGGAACTTCAAGTGCTGATAGAAAGCACCGAGGCTGAAGTCGTTATAGGTACGGAAAGCTGGCTGAGGCCAGAGATAAATTCTGCCGAAATTTTTACAAAGGCACAGACGGTGTTTAGAAACGATAGATTGCATGCAACCGGTGGTGGCGTGTTTGTCGCTGTTAGTAGTAGTTTATCTCGTAGTATGAGTGGAGGTTAATAATTGGCTCCTTTTACCGCCCTCCCGACTCAGCAGCATTAGTGCCAGTACAACTGAAAGAAAATCTGGAATACATTTCACATAAATTTTCTCAGCATGTTATAGTCTTAGTTGGAGATTTCAATTTACCCGATATAGACTGGGACACTCAAATGTTTAGGACGGGTGGTAGGGACAGAGCATCGAGTGACATTATACTGAGTGCACTATCCTAAAATTACCTCGAGCAACTAAACAGAGAACCGACTCGTGGAGACAACATCTTGGACCTAGATGACAAACAGACCCGAACTTTTCGACTCTGTAGCGCAGAACAGGGAATCAGTGATCATAAGGCCGTTGCAGCATCCATGAATATGGAAGTAAATAGGAATATAAAAAAAGGGGGAGGAAGGTTTATCTGTTTAGCAAGAGTAATAGAAGGCAGATTTCAGACTACCTAACAGATCAAAATGAAAATTTCTGTTCCGACACTGACAATGTTGAGTGTTTATGGAAAAAGTTCAAGGCAATTGTAAAATGCGTTTTAGACCGGTATGTGCCGAGTAAAACTGTGAGGGACGGGAAAAACCCACTGTGGTTCAACAATAAAGTTAGGAAACTACTGCGAAAGCAAAGAGAGCTTCACTGCAAGTTTAAACGCAGCCAAAACCTCTCAGACAAACAGAATCTTAACGATGTCAAAGTTAGCGTAAGGAGGGCTATGCGTGAAGCGTTCAGTGAAATCGAAAGTAAAATTCTATGTACCGACTTGACAGAAAATCCTAGGAAGTTCTGGTATTACGTTAAATCAGTAACTGGCTCCAGATAACATATCCACACACTCAGGGATGATGATGGCATTGAAACAGAGGATGACACGCGTAAAGCTGAAATACTAAACACCTTTTTCCAAAGCTGTTTCACAGAGGAAGACCGCACTGCAGTACCTTCTCTAAATCCTCGCACAAACGAAAAAACGGCTGACATCGAAATAAGTGTCCAAGGAGTAGAAATGCAACTGGAATCACTCAACAGAGGAGAGTCCACTTGACCTGACGGGATACCAATTCGATTCTACACAGAGTACGCGAAAGAACGTGCCCCCTTCTAACAGCCGTGTACCGCAAGTCTCTAGAGGAACAGAAGGTTCCAAATGATTGGAACAGATCACAGGTAGTGCCAGTCTTCAAGAAGGGTCGTCGAGCAGATGCGGAAAACTATAGACCTATATCTCTGACGTCGATCTGTTGTAGAATTTTAAAACATGTTCTCTGCTCGCGTATCGTGTCGTTTCTGGAAAACCAGAATCTACTCTGTAGGAATCAACATGGATTCCGGAAACAGCGATCGTGTGAGACCCAACTCGCTTTATTTCCTCATGAGACCCAGAAAATATTAGATACAGGCTCCCAGGTACATGCTATTATCCTTGACTTCCGGAAGGCATTCGATACAGTTCCGCACTGTCGCCTGATAAACAAAGTAAGGGCCTACGGAATATCAGGCCAGTTGTGTGGCTGGACTGAAGAGTTTTTAGCAGACACAACACAGCATCTTCTTCTCAATGGAGAGACGTCTACAAACGTTAAAGTAACCTCCGGCGTGCCACAGGGGAGTGTTATGTGACCATTGCTTTTCAGAATATATATAAATGATCTAGTAGATAGTGTCGGAAGTTCCATGCGGCTTTTCGCGGATGTAGTGTACACAGAAGTTGCAGCTTAGAAAATTGCAGTGAAATGCAGGAAGATCTGCAGCGGATAGGCACTAGGTGCAGGGAGTGGCAACTGACCCTTAACATAGACAAATGTAATGTATTGCAAATACATAGAAAGTAGGATCCTTTATTGTTTGATTATATGATAGTGGAAGAAACACTGGTAGCAGTTACTTCTGTAAAATATCTGGGAGTATTGGTACGGAACGATTTGAAGTGGAATGATCATACAAAATTAATTGTTGGTAAGGTGGGTGCCAGGTTGAGATTCATTGGGAGAGTCCTTAGATAATGTAGTCCAACAACAAATGAGGTGGCTTACAAAACACTCGTTCGACCTATACTTGAGTATCGCTCATCAGTGTGGGATCCGTACCAGATCGGGTTGAATGAGGATATAGAGAAGATCCAAAGAAGAGAGGCGCGTTTCGTCACAGGGTTATTTGGTAAGCGTGATAGCGTTACGGAGATGTTTAGCAAACTCAAGTGGTAGACTCTGCAAGAGAGGTGCTCTACATCGCGGTGTAGCTTGCTGTCCAGGTTTCGAGAGGATGCGTTTCTGGATGAGGTATCGAATATATTGCTTCCCCCTATTTATACCTCCAGAGGAGATCACGAGTGTAAAATTGGAGAGATTCGAGCGTGGACAGAGGCTTTCCGGCAGTCGTTCTTCCCGCGAACCATACGCGACTGGAACAGAAAAGGGAGGTAGTGACAGTGGCACTTAAAGTGTCCTCCTCCGCACACCGTTCGGTGGCTTGCGGAGTATAAATGTAGATGTTGCAGTGTTGACAGATTGCCAACACTACGCACATTATTTAAGGGAGGCGGCCATTAAGCAAGCAGGCGGACTTGAGGGTCTGAAACAGGATACTCAATGAAAGCTATAAAGAAAAGTACGTAGCTGCTGGAATACTTAACTTTAATCCACCATTTGTATACAGCGTTCTTGATGAGACGTTTCATACGATAACTATCAAACTATCAATTGCTATGTAAGGCTAATGGCGCCTTGCTAGGTCGTAGCCATGGACTTAGCTGAAGGCTATTCTGACTATCTGCTCGGCTAATGAGCGATGCTTCGTCAGTGTAGTCGCTAGCAATGTTGTCCGTACAACAGGGTCGAGTGCTCGTCCGTATCTCGAGACCTGTCTTGTGGTGGCGCTCGGTCTGCGATCACACAGTGGCGACACGCGGGTCCGACATGTACTAATGGACCGCGGCCGATTTAAAGCTACCACCTAGCAAGTGTGGTGTCTGGCGGTGACACCACATTCCTCCCCCGCAAATCGGCGAACGGTCGTGTGATAAGGCTTCCGCCCGCCGTGGGGAGGACCCCATGTTGACGTATGCGATGAGGTGGGGAGCCTAACAACAGGCGAGGCTGTGCCACCCGCACCCGGCCATTCGGTCCGAGGGGATCTAGGAAACGCCTGAAAACCTAGTCCAGGGTGCACATCAACATACGGTGTATGCGCCCATAAAGAGACAGGAGGGGCCGAAGGGTCGACCTCCATTGCGTCGGGGTACCCGACGCGCGAAGACGCCATGTGGTCCGGAGCAGGCAAGAGTTCCATGGCGGAAGACAGCTGGTCACGGGAAGCGATCGGCGGCGCGTGACCCAGGGAGGCGCTTGGCGGCTGCAGCGAAGCGTCCACTGCGGGCGGCGCCGGCTGCAGGACAGGCGGCGGCGGCGGAGGCGGCGACGCGTCGCCATGGGGCAAAATGGAAGGCATCGTCGGTAACACCTGGGGATGAGGCGAGCCAGTAGATGGGTCCCCAGGGCGCTGACCGGACGGCACCGTCGCTGAAAGCAGACGGGGAGCGGCAGAACCCGTGCGACGACAGAGGCGCAGCTGATTGAGATGCCGACGCACCTCACCAGAGGCCCCCAAATCCAAATACATCGCGCGGCCGAGGCAGCGAAGAATGCGCCCTGCGAGCCAACGCCGCGAACCTCGATAGTAGCGATAGAATACAACGTCGCCTGGAGCAAAAGCAGGAGTCTGCCGCTGCACAGGAACCTGATGCGGCGGGTGCAGCAAAGACATCAAGGTCCGATGAGGACGACCGTGGAGCAACTCAGCCGGCGAGCGACCATCTCGGGGCTGAGAGCGATACGATGACAAAAAGAGCAACAACGCGTCCTCCCGAGAATGCGACTCTTTCAACTTTAACATCTGTGACTTGAAAGTCCGGACCAATCGTTCAGCGGCACCGTTTGACTGAGGAGAAAACGGCGCGGATGTCAGATGTTGAATACCATTGGCCTGGCAGAATGACTGAAATTCTGCGGACATGAATTGTGGGCCATTGTCGGAAACAATAGTCTGCGGAAGACCTTCAATGCAAAAGATAGCAGACAACGCTTGGATGGTGGTAGAGGACGTCGTGGAAGACATCCGGACAACAACAGGAAAATTACTGAAGGCATCTACCAGAACCAACCATCGAGCATTCCAGAATGGACCAGCAAAATCGATGTGCAAGCGTTGCCAAGGGGAAGGGGCTTTTGGCCATGCAAAGACTTTCCGCAGCGGTGCGGATTGGTGTTCGGCACACGCCAGACAAGAAGAGCACATATTCGTAATCGCAGCATCGATTCCGAACCAAGTACAGTGCAGACGAGCAAGTTGTTTCGTTCGCACTATACCCCAATGTCCTTGGTGAAGAAGCCGTAAAACAGAGGACTGTAACGAACGTGGGACCACGACTCTGGACT